>NC_136261.1:340526831-341126831 GCF_964187855.1 Myxine glutinosa
TCACAATTTACACCAATATCTGGGCATGACGTATGTCTCATGATTTTGGGATGAGAGAAGAAGTCATGGGACGTGGTTTTCTGAATTGTTCGAGTGAAAAACCCCAAGAATCACGTCAGACTCCATCCTCATCCTGTCAGACTGCCGTCTCCACCACCAACACACAACTAGTAATTATTTAGTCGAGGGTCGAATCTTCCTCTTTCTTCCTGCTGCCCGGATTCATCAAGTGCTGATCGGTCCCCATGGACCGGCCCTTTCCCTCTTGTCTCCCTCTCACACTCTCTCTCACACTCTCTCCCTCTCCCTCTCCCTCTCCCTCTCACACTCTCCCTTGCTCTCACACTATCTCCCTCTCCCTCTCCCTCTCTCTCACACTATCTCCCACTCCCTCTCACACTATCTCCCTCTCACACTATCTCACACTATCACCCCTCACACTCACACACATCTCCCACTCCCACACCCACACTCACTCACACCTCTCCCTGCTATCACACTATCTCCCTCTCCCTCTCACACTATCTCCCTCTCCCTCTCACACTATCTCCCTCTCCCTCTCACACTATCTCCCTCTCCCTCTCACACTATCTCCCTCTCCCTCTCACACTATCTCCCTCTCCCTCTCACACACTATCCCCTCTCCCTCTCTCTCACACTATCTCCCTCTCCCTCTCACACTATCTCCCTCTCACACACTCACACTACTCCCTCTCCCTCTCACACTATCTCCCACTCCCTCCCTCTCACACTATCTCCCTCTCCCTCTCACACTATCTCCCTCTCCCTCACTCTCACACTATCTCCCTCACCCTCACTCTCACACTATCTCCCACACCCACACCCTCTCCCTCCCTCTCACACTATCTCCCTCTCCCTCTCACACTATCTCCCTCTCCCTCTCCTCACACTATCTCCCTCTCCCTCTCTCTCACACTATCTCCCTCTCCCTCTCACACTATCTCCCTCTCCCTCTCACACTATCTCCCTCTCCCTCTCACACTATCTCCCTCTCCCTCTCACACTATCTCCCTCTCCCTCTCTCTCACACTATCTCCCTCTCCCTCTCTCACACTATCTCCCTCCCCTCTCCCTCTCCCTCCCTCTCACACTATCTCCACTCCCACTCACACTATCTCCCTCTCCCTCTCTCTCACACTATCTCCCTCTCCCTCTCTCCCACACTATCTCCCTCTCCCTCACACACTATCTCCCTCTCCCTCTCACACTATCTCCCTCTCCCTCTCCACACTATCTCCCTCTCACCCTCTCTCACACTATCTCCCACTCCCTCTCACACTATCTCCCTCTCCCCTCACACTATCTCCCTCTCCCTCTCACACTATCTCCCTCTCCCTCTCTCTCACACTATCCCCCTCTCCCTCTCTCTCACACTATCCCACTCCCTCTCACACTATCTCCCTCACCCTCCTCTCACACTATCCCTCTCCCTCACACACTCCCCTCTCACACTATCTCACACTACTCCCTCTCCCTCTCACACTATCTCCCTCTCCCTCTCCCTCACTCTCACACCCTCCCTCAACACACTATCTCCCTCACCCTCTCACACTATCTCCCTCTCCCTCTCACACTATCTCCCTCTCCCTCTCACACTATCTCCCTCTCCCTCTCACACTATCTCCCTCTCCCTCTCACACTATCTCCCTCTCCCTCTCACACTATCTCCCACACCCTCTCACACACACATCTCCCTCTCCCTCTCACACTATCTCCCTCTCACACTATCCACACTACTCCCTCCCCTCACACACTATCACCCTCACCCCCCTCTCACACTATCACCCTCTCCCTCTCACACTAACTCCCACTCCCTCTCACACACACACCCACACCCTCTCCCTCACCCACCCTCTCACACTATCTCCCTCTCCCCTCACACTACTCCCACTCCCCTCTCCACACTATCACCCTCACCCCACTCTCACACTATCTCCCCTCCCTCACACCTCACACTACTCCCTCTCCCCTCACACATCTCCCACTCCCTCTCTCACACTATCTCCCTCTCCCTCTCACTCACACTATCACCCTCTCCCTCTCACACTATCTCCCTCTCCCTCTCACACTATCTCCCTCTCCCACTCTCTCACACTATCTCCCTCTCCCTCACTCTCACACTATCTCCCTCTCCCTCTCCCTCTCCCTCCCTCTCACACTATCTCCCTCTCCCTCTCACACTATCTCCCTCTCCCTCACTCACACACATCTCCCTCTCCCTCTCTCACACACTATCTCCCTCTCCCTCTCACACTATCTCCCTCTCCCTCTCACACTATCTCCCTCTCCCTCTCTCTCACACTATCTCCCTCTCCCTCTCTCTCACACTATCTCCCTCTCCCTCTCACACTATCTCCCTCTCCCTCTCACACTAACTCCCACTCCCTCTCACACTATCTCCCTCTCCCTCTCACACTATCTCCCTCTCCCTCTCACACTATCTCCCTCTCCCTCTCACACTATCTCCCTCTCCCTCTCACACTATCTCCCTCTCCCTCTCTCTCACACTATCCCCCTCTCCCTCACTCTCACACTATCTCCCACTCCCTCTCACACTATCTCCCTCTCCCTCTCTCTCACACTATCTCCCTCTCCCACTCACACTATCTCCCTCTCACACTATCTCACACTATCTCCCTCTCCCTCTCACACTATCTCCCTCTCCCTCTCTCTCACACTATCTCCCTCTCCCTCTCACACTATCTCCCTCTCACACTACTCCCTCTCCCTCTCACACTATCTCCCTCTCCCTCTCACACTATCTCCCTCTCCCTCTCACACTATCTCCCTCTCCCTCTCACACTATCTCCCTCTCCCTCTCTCTCACACTATCCCCCTCTCCCTCTCTCTCACACTATCTCCCTCTCCCTCTCACACTATCTCCCTCTCCCTCTCTCTCACACTATCTCCCTCTCCCTCTCACACTATCTCCCTCTCACACTATCTCACACTATCTCCCTCTCCCTCTCACACTATCTCCCTCTCCCTCTCCCTCTCTCTCTCACACTCTCTCCCTTGCTATCACACTATCTCCCTCTCCCTCTCACACTATCTCCCTCTCCCTCTCACACTATCTCCCTCTCCCTCTCACACTATCTCCCTCTCCCTCTCACACTATCTCCCTCTCCCTCTCACACTATCTCCCTCTCCCTCTCACACTATCTCCCTCTCCCTCTCTCTCACACTATCTCCCTCTCCCTCTCACACTATCTCCCTCTCACACTATCTCACACTATCTCCCTCTCCCTCTCACACTATCTCCCTCTCCCTCCCTCTCACACTATCTCCCTCTCCCTCTCACACTATCTCCCTCTCCCTCTCTCTCACACTATCTCCCTCTCCCTCTCTCACACTATCTCCCTCTCCCTCTCCCTCTCCCTCCCTCTCACACTATCTCCCTCTCCCTCTCACACTATCTCCCTCTCCCTCTCTCTCACACTATCTCCCTCTCCTCTCTCTCACACTATCTCCCTCTCCCTCTCCCTCTCCCTCCCTCTCACACTATCTCCCTCTCCCTCTCTCTCTCCCTCCCTCTCACACTATCTCCCTCTCCCTCTCCCTCTCCCTCCCTCTCACACTATCTCCCTCTCCCTCTCTCTCACACTATCTCCCTCTCCCTCTCTCTCACACTATCTCCCTCTCCCTCTCCCTCTCCCTCCCTCTCACACTATCTCCCTCTCCCTCTCACACTATCTCCCTCTCCCTCCCTCTCACACTATCTCCCTCTCCCTCTCTCTCACACTATCTCCCTCTCCCTCTCTCTCACACTATCTCCCTCTCCCTCTCCCTCTCCCTCCCTCTCACACTATCTCCCTCTCCCTCTCACACTATCTCCCTCTCCCTCTCACACTATCTCCCTCTCCCTCTCACACTATCTCCCTCTCCCTCTCACACTATCTCCCTCTCTCTCTCACACTCTCTCCCTCTCTCTCTCACACTCTCTCCCTCTCCCTCTCACACTATCTCCCTCTCCCTCTCACACTATCTCCCTCTCCCTCTCACACTATCTCCCTCTCACACTATCTCACACTATCTCCCTCTCCCTCTCACACTATCTCCCTCTCCCTCTCTCTCACACTATCTCCCTCTCCCTCTCTCTCACACTATCTCCCTCTCCCTCTCACACTATCTCCCTCTCACACTATCTCCCTCTCCCTCTCACACTATCTCCCTCTCCCTCTCACACTATCTCCCTCTCCCTCTCACACTATCTCCCTCTCCCTCTCACACTATCTCCCTCTCCCTCTCTCTCACACTATCCCCCTCTCCCTCTCTCTCACACTATCTCCCTCTCCCTCTCACACTATCTCCCTCTCCCTCTCTCTCACACTATCTCCCTCTCCCTCTCACACTATCTCCCTCTCACACTATCTCACACTATCTCCCTCTCCCTCTCACACTATCTCCCTCTCCCTCTCTCTCACACTATCTCCCTCTCCCTCTCACACTATCTCCCTCTCACACTATCTCCCTCTCCCTCTTACACTATCTCCCTCTCCCTCTCACACTATCTCCCTCTCCCTCTCACACTATCTCCCTCTCCCTCTCACACTATCTCCCTCTCCCTCTCTCTCACACTATCCCCCTCTCCTCTCTCTCACACTATCTCCCTCTCCCTCTCACACTATCTCCCTCTCCCTCTCTCTCACACTATCTCCCTCTCCCTCTCACACTATCTCCCTCTCACACTATCTCACACTATCTCCCTCTCCCTCTCACACTATCTCCCTCTCCCTCTCCCTCTCTCTCTCTCACACTCTCTCCCTTGCTATCACACTATCTCCCTCTCCCTCTCACACTATCTCCCTCTCCCTCTCACACTATCTCCCTCTCCCTCTCACACTATCTCCCTCTCCCTCTCACACTATCTCCCTCTCCCTCTCACACTATCTCCCTCTCCCTCTCACACTATCTCCCTCTCCCTCTCCCTCTCTCTCTCACACTCTCTCCCTTGCTATCACACTATCTCCCTCTCCCTCTCACACTATCTCCCTCTCCCTCTCACACTATCTCCCTCTCCCTCTCACACTATCTCCCTCTCCCTCTCACACTATCTCCCTCTCCCTCTCACACTATCTCCCTCTCCCTCTCACACTATCTCCCTCTCCCTCTCTCTCACACTATCTCCCTCTCCCTCTCACACTATCTCCCTCTCACACTATCTCACACTATCTCCCTCTCCCTCTCACACTATCTCCCCCTCCCTCCCTCTCACACTATCTCCCTCTCCCTCTCACACTATCTCCCTCTCCCTCTCTCTCACACTATCTCCCTCTCCCTCTCTCTCACACTATCTCCCTCTCCCTCTCACACTATCTCCCTCTCACACTATCTCACACTATCTCCCTCTCCCTCTCACACTATCTCCCTCTCCCTCTCTCTCACACTATCTCCCTCTCCCTCTCTCTCACACTATCTCCCTCTCACACTATCTCACACTATCTCCCTCTCCCTCTCACACTATCTCCCTCTCCCTCTCTCTCACACTATCTCCCTCTCCCTCTCTCTCACACTATCTCCCTCTCCCTCTCTCTCACACTATCTCCCTCTCTCTCTCACACTATCTCCCTCTCCCTCTCACACTATCTCCCTCTCACACTATCTCACACTATCTCCCTCTCCCTCTCACACTATCTCCCTCTCCCTCTCTCTCACACTATCTCCCTCTCCCTCTCTCTCACACTATCTCCCTCTCCCTCTCACACTATCTCCCTCTCACACTATTTCCCTCTCCCTCTCACACTATCTCCCTCTCCCTCTCACACTATCTCCCTCTCCCTCTCACACTATCTCCCTCTCCCTCTCACACTATCTCCCTCTCCCTCTCTCTCACACTATCCCCCTCTCCCTCTCTCTCACACTATCTCCCTCTCCCTCTCACACTATCTCCCTCTCCCTCTCTCTCACACTATCTCCCTCTCCCTCTCACACTATCTCCCTCTCACACTATCTCACACTATCTCCCTCTCCCTCTCACACTATCTCCCTCTCCCTCTCTCTCACACTATCTCCCTCTCCCTCTCACACTTGAATAATACCAATAATATCCCACCTCCTCAAGGGGTTGTTTCCTCCTTGAACAAACGTTGAGGCAACGTTTATAAGTAGCTCATCATGGCGTTTTGGTGGGAGCAATGGCCCAATGGCTTCTACCAGAAGTAAAAATAGTATAAACCACAAATACATATGATTAGCTTTTAAACAGCCGCTAATGCTGTTTATAACATAAAATAAATTAGAACGGCACTCAGTAGAGAGCATAACTCCGACTGGTTCGCCATATCACTCAATGGTGAAGAATGTCTTTAAAAATTCTACTAGCTGGATCCGGATCTTCACCAAAATCTAATCATTTCGTCCTTGTCACACATGCTCCCTCTTTGCCAAATTTCGTCCAAATCGTCCACGACATTTTGAGATATTTTGTTCACAAACAGACAAACGGACAGACGGGGGTGAAAACATAACCTCCATTCACCTTTGGTGGTGGAGGTAATACATTTGGAGGAATCCCGACATCCATGAGGTACGTTTTACTTGCAGAACTGAGCAAAGATCTACTGTGCTCTATATACCCCACAAGGGTTGAGTTAATAACATCACCCTTCCTGCCGCTAACCTGGCGTTTTTGTAACTAACTTTTGAATCTTGCTCCTGCTGTTTAATACGAAACTGAAAGGTAGGAAGCCCGGGTTGTGCTCAATTACCAAGCAGCTAGCTACAGCGCCACTAGCCATTCCTTAAGGGTTTTGAATGGAGTGCTTCCTCGAATGCTTAAACCGCTTGGCGATCTCTCAACAAGAAACTTGGTAAATGTACAGACACCCAATGTTCTTGAGACCCGTCCATAGATCGTCTGTAATCTGTATACCCCAAAGAGTAATGACCCTTCCTGTCGCACCTCTCACCAAATCCTGTCGCACCAAATCCTTGCCATTCGTGAGTGGCTGTACGAGTGATTCAATATCCAAAATTCAAAGCCTGAGCGATTGTGTCGTATACTATTTTGTATTCACGTGTCATGCTTCAGAACAATCAGTCAAGTGATAAGGGAGGACCAGCAAAAAAAGCAAAATGTTAACAGATAGATGGACTGACGACCGGACGTACAGACAGCCTGACAAAACAACACTTTTTACAAGTTAATCTGTTCGAGAATCGAGATGAGATGACCTAAGATGCAAAACTGCAATGTCATTGAATAGGTCATAAAATAGGCAGTGACCTATAAATGTGTGCCCCAACAGCAGCAATACCCAGGATAGAGGAGTTCTACAGGACCAGAACCTCAGAGAGGCGGAGCAGAAATGGTCTACAGCATACAGTGCTATAAATCTAATGGAGGTGGAGATTGGAAGAAAAGGTCACCCTAAAGTTGGTGGCAGTCCACATTACTCAAATGATGTGGCCGCCTCTGACAGAATTCCACGCCCCATGGAGCGCCTACAAGATGGTGCGGATCCCATTTGGACTGAGTAATTCCCCGGTAGAGTTCCAGCAGAGCATGGAGGAAAATCTGAGAAGACTCTGTGATGACTTCTGCTTACCCTATTTGGATAACAACCTGGTACACATGTTACGTGGTCCCCTCGGCGACTACCTGGTCTCGGTGACCCCCGGACCGTGAGAGGACCTTCGCCAGAAAGTAGTATTATCTATGCGCTTTCGCAACGCAATCCCTATGAATTCCACCCAAGAGAAACTGATGTTCAATGATATATTTCCAGGGTAAGGATATCATACAATTTCAAGGATAGAATCACGGATATATTCCCCGAGCAATCAACAACAAACAACCATCAACAATTCCCAATCCACAATCAATTCCCTATATGATTAAGATGGCCATCTTATATATGTGTGTCCACTTCTGTACTCACGACCCCCTTTTGGTCTCTGCCCCTCACAATGTCTCTGGGCCCCTCCTGACCAAGATGCTGGTCGGCGTCGCCGCACTCGGGCGGTTGAACGAACCCCGGGTGGACGTTTTTCCACCGGGCAGGTATCGTACCAGGCACCGCGGCTGCAGCCCCTCGTGGCCACGCGAAGCGGGTACGGTAAAGCAAGCCAAAAGCCCCACGCCGCTTGCAAGGCGTGTTAGGCCCCAACGTGCGACCCGTACGCGTCTGTTTAGACAGTGCCGCGAACGGTGGCAGACGCGGGGTCGATGCACGGCCCCACGTCAACTTGACGTCTCCACCGGGTAGGTACACGTCCCGGTAACTCCTCTCGACAGACGGGCTTCGGAACGCCGCTTTTCCACGCAGCGCAAGGTCGATCCCACCTTTCGTCTGAGCGGGGCGAGGAAGAAGAATAACCGTCGCTTTTCTTCCTCGTGTCTTTTTTTCTTCCGTTTCCGGTCACTTCCGTTTCCGGACACTTTTTCAGAAGGGCTCCTGACCCTCCAACCACAACAACCCTTAATCTATTACACATGGATAAGCAAAGACCTGAATGGTAATTCACATACATTCACATAAATATGTAACACTCCCCCCCCTTCAAGAAAGAAAGTTTGAACCCAGCGAAAACTTTCTTTGCCGGCCAATTTGGACAAACAAACTAGATAACTCAACCTCCCCCCCCCCCCCCCCCACATTATCAGTTCCCCCCGGGCACAGTTATCACTCAAAAATAAAGCAACCAAAATTTCACCACAACCCTCCCCCCCCCCCCCCCCCAGATTACTCACTCTGGACTAAGCACCAGCAACGACATGGTCCCTGCCCTTTACATGTTCAATTTCCCGTTGGACTCCTGCCAAGCCAAACTCCATCTCATGACCCTCTGACTTTGACCGTCAGTTTCTTGTGAATGAAGGTTAAGGGGTTGATCAAAGATCCAAAGTTAAGCAACTCGATAGCACTTTTTCCGGGAGGCCAAGCCGAGTATTCACTACATGGATGCCTTTAGGAACGTGGAGTTCACGGTTAGTCCGTGCAGGAAAGTTCTCTACATGGGCGCCTTGAGGAACGTGGAGTTCACGGTTAGTCCGTGCATGAAAGTTCACTACATGGACGCCTTTAGGAACGGCGTTCACGGTTAATCTGTGTAGGAATCTTGGCTCGGCGGCTCCGCCGCATTCAGTGCTTCGACTTCTCTAATAATTATGGTGGGACCGCTTGTCCCTGTAGTCCCATGAATAGCGGTCTCCTTCTCGGCCACTACTTTGACAATCCTTCCTTCGGGAGCTGCCGTAACTCAGGGAGCCTCCATAATAATATTGATTGCGGCCACCACCAAAACTACCGCCCAGTTGTACTCTCCTGTAGACCTCTCGACGCCTACGAAATGCCTTCCCTACTGTTATGGTCCGACCCTCCAAATCCTTGCCATTCCAATTCTTCTCTGCCTCTCTGGCGTCTTTTGTGCTTGCAAACGTGACAAAGCCGAACCCTCTTGACTGTTGCGTTTCCCTGTCTCTTACCAACCACACTTCCACCAGCGGCCCATATCTGTTGAAGACAGAGGTCAGAACTTCTTCCTCTGTTTTGAAGTTCAGTCCCCCTACAAATAACTTGGCACTTTTGTCGCCATCCCGAGCTGGTGTGGTGTTATTTTCCCTGCTGGGCTCTTTACCAACCCTCAGGTTACCATAAACTTGACCCCCGGCCAAATCATTCCCGATAACCACAGATACACCCTCTACAGGAAGCGTGGCTTGTAAACCGATGGTGACCGGTCCTGACACCAAATCGGACTCCAAATGGATGACATGAAGTGGAGCACTAACACCGCCCCCGATCCCCTGTAAACGAACACTATCCCCCGTTGCCGTCTCCTCGGACCATGGCAAAATGCCTTCAAGCATTAAAGATTGATGTGCTCCTGTGTCCCTCAATATCCTAACCGGTCTCCGGTTAGTCGAGGCTCCATCCAGTGACACAAACCCCTCTGAAATAAATGGTTGGTAACCCTTTTGATGGCGATTTCTCACAATGGCCATTGCATTTGGAGTCGTAATAGTCGGACTCCGCTCTGGGTCTTCCCTTTTCATGCGGTAACAACTGGACATCAAGTGTCCAGGTTTTTTGCAAAAAGCGCAAGTAGGCCCGGAGGAAAAACTCGTGGTCTGCCTCGGGCCCCCCAAACTATAAGTTTGTCTTGGGCCCGCATCCCTCTGATTTCGAACAGGTGGGGTATCCGCGTTGTCCCCATACTCCTCTCGAGGCCGCCGCCATGTATTGTCGTTCTCCGCACCTGCTGTTCCCCACCTCCCCTGCGGAGATCTAGGCGAGGAGTTAGGTTCGTGGACCCCTATTCGGTGGGTTAAAGCATAATCATCTGCCATGGTGGCTGCGTCCCACAACTTTGGTACTTTCTTTTCCTGCAGGTACACTTTGATGTCCTCGTGGACACACTGCTGAAATTCCTCCACCAGGATCAAGTCACGCAATGTTTCGAAGTCTTTCCCGACTCCTTTTGACTCACACCACTGATCAAACATGTTTTCTTTCACTCTGGCAAACTCCACATGGGTCTCACTCTCCCTCTTCCTGGCATTCCTGAATTTTTGCCTGTAAGCTTCCGGAACCAACTCATAGGCTTTGAGGATGTGCTTCTTCAGTACCGCATAATCTGCACATTGGTCCATTGGTAGCGCCGAATAAATTTCCTGAGCTTTCCCCACCAGCACACTTTGCACGAGTATGGTCCAGGCCTCCTCCGGCCAGTTTAATTGTCTAGCCACTTTCTCAAAGTGTGGAAAAAATTTCGCGACTTCCTTTTCACTGAACGGTGGAACCAGCCTCACATGTCTGCCCACATCCCAGGTTTTCTGGTTAGGTGTCGACCCCGTCAGCAAGGGTGGTGCCTCTCCCCGTTCTCTCATTAACTCCAGCTCCTTGAATTTGATTTCTTGCTGAAGCTCCATGTCACGTTCCTTTAATTCCCTTTCCGCTTTTCTCTCCTCTGCTTCGAGGTCCCTTGCAGCTCTCCTCTCCTCTGCTTTTCTCCCTTTTTTTTTTTTTTTTTTTTTTTTTGTATACAATATCGAGGCTCGTGAAAGAGCGAACATTAATCACACAGAAAGACAAACCGACACATAAAACATATAACATAGGGAGCGGTAGACAAGATGGGGAGAGAGGGGGAAGGACACAAACACAACATTTGTGAGCAGGGACCGAGAGACATGGAGACATCGAGAGATCTGAGAGAGGGCGAGGGCTTTGGGGGGGGGGGGGCGTGGGAAGGGGGCAGTGGGAGAGGTATAAAACATATGGACACTGCCAGGACTTCCAGGAAAGAAGTTGGAATTTCAAACAAGGTGGATCTGGGGTGAATTAGCGGGGGTAGAAAAGATCAAGGTTTTGGATGGGGGAAGATAAGAGATGGTGGTGAACAGCTGTTTTAAAGACCTGGAGGGAGGAGTGGGATTGAAGGGAGTGAGGGAGTTTGTTCCAGAGGCGGGAGAAAAGAGGAATGAAAGAGTGAAGGTGAGCGGAGAGCCGAGATTTCGGCAGTTTAACCATCAGAGGGTTGCTGGCAGATCTTGTGCGACCTGTAGGAATATTTGGGGGACAGAGCACAGAGAGAGCTGGGGGTGCAAGGCCGGAGAGGAGTCGGTAGAAGACAGAAAGACCACCTACCTGCCTGCGGTGAGTGAGTGAAAGGCCCTCAGAGATAGCTTCATCGCGGGAGATTCCAATAATTCTGAAAGCTTTGGTTTCAACAGCGTGAAGCCGAGCTAGGTGTGAGGCAGGAGCACCGGCCAATAGGGGAGAACAGTATTCCATTGAGCTGCGGATGAAAGCCTTGTATGTGGTGAGGAGCTCAGGTGTGCCGAGGAAGGACTTCGCACGACGGAGGATGCCCAGTCGGCGACTGGCTTTGGAGGCCAGCTTGGAAATGTGGTTTTCCCAAGAAAGATCATGGCAGATAGTGAGACCCAAAATCTTGAGCGACAGAACTTCTTGGAGAGGATTGTTGAGAAAGTAGATGGGAGGGTTGTCCAGTCGATCTTTTCGGAGAGACATAGTAAGAGTGTGAGATTTGTCAGGATTGAAAGACATGTTCCACTTGTTTGACCAGTCTGTGATTTTGTCCAGGTCTTCAGAGAGTGAGGAGGCAGCAGACTGCCGATCTGAGGGAAGAGGAATGGAGCGGCAGAGAGTGGAGTCATCAGCAAAGAGATAGAGAGGATTTTCGAGAGAGTCAGAGAGATCATTGATGAAGACCAGAAAAAGCACGGGGCCCAGAACACTGCCTTGGGGAACTCCAGCCTGAACAGGAAGAGGAGATGAGAGAAACCCATTCAGGGCCACACGTTGACGACGACTAGAGAGGAAGTCCGCCAGCCATGCGTGGAGATTTCCATGGATACCAAAGGAGGAGAGTTTGGTGAGCAGAGCGGGGTGCCAGACCGTGTCGAAGGCACGTGATATGTCGAGGGAGACAGCTCTAATTTCCTGTTTGGCATTGAGGACCTCCATCCATTGTTGAGACAGCAGAAGCAGCATGTCCAGAGTAGAGTGACCTGGTCTGAAACCAAATTGATGATCAGAGATCAAGCCATTGGAGAAGAGGAAAGATTTCATATCAGAAGCAATGATGGATTCCATGACTTTGCTGATAATTGGGAGAAGGCTGATTGGTCTGTAGTTGCTAGGATCTGTTTTTGCACCTTTTTTGTGCAAAGCGGTGATGTTGGCTGATTTCCAAGCAGATGGCAGTTGACCTTGAGCAAAAGAGAGGGTGAAGAGAACAGAGAGAGGGTGAGATAGAGCAGCAGAGCAGGATTTTAGGACCCGTGGGCTGATGCCGTCGGGTCCAGTTGCAGAATCAGAGTCGAGGGTTGACAGAAACTTTTCCACCTTGTCAGGAGGAAAGGACACGGAGTCCAGGAGCAGCAGGGTACGACTGGGTATGGTGGGTACAGAGAGGGATGGGTTTGGGACACAAGATTTAGAGGCAAACACAGAGTTGAGGCATTCAGCTTTTTCACGTGCGGAGTCAGCTGTGTAGCCGTTTGAGGTAAGGGAGGGGATGGAGGGGGAACAAACACCAGAAACGGATTTGACCAGACGCCACCAGGATTTGGAAGAGGGAGACAGATAAGAGAGTTCGGTCTTGAGAACGGAGAGATATTGTTTCCTGGCTCTCCTGAGGGTGGACACACACTTGTTTCGGGCTTTGTGAAAGGAAATGAGATTTCCTTCCGTTGGATTTGCTTTCCAGGAGACGAAGGCAAGTTGTTTCTGGGCAACAGCCTCACCACAAGATTCCGTGTACCATGGACGGGAGGAAGGGTATGACAACTGAAGACGAGATGGGATAAATCTGTGCATGAGAGAGAGCAATTTACTTTGGAAGAATTCCCAGGATGAGTTGATGTCAGAGGTGGTAGAGATGGGAGACCAGTCCAGATGATTGATGGCTGCTTGAAGACCGTGCCAGTTGGCCTGAGTGAAATGCCAGACTCGTCGACGCTGAGCATTCCCTTCTAACCTTTCCTGGAGTTCTCGTTCCACTCTCCTTTCCTCTGCTTGCTTCTCTTCTCTCCTCTCTTCTGCTTTCCTTTCCTCTTCTGATCTTTCCTTTTCTGCTTTCCTTTCTTCTTCTGCTCTTTCCTTTTCTGCTTTCCTTTCTTCTTCTGCTAACCTTTCCTGGAGTTCTCGTTCCACTCTCCTTTCCTCTGCTTGTTTCTCTTCTCTCCTCTCTTCTGCTTTCCTTTCTTCTTCTTTTAACCTTTCCTGGAGTTCTCGTTCCACTCTCCTTTCCTCTGCTTGTTTCTCTTCTCTCCTCTCTTCTGCTTTCCTTTCTTCTTCTTTGATCCGTTCCTGGCTCCGTAATTGCAACTCCAGTTTCCGGAGCTCAACGTCTTCTGGTTCTTCGGGTAGCCACTCCCAGGCTAACTCGTCCCATGTTCCTAATCCCACCATAGATTGTATCACCGTGGCCTGCAACTCTGCCTTCCTCAAATTAGTTCGGACCTCCAAGTTAAAATGTTTGGCCAATTTCAAGAGGTCCGACTTTAGTAACGCTCGGAACTGTGCCTCACTCGGTGTTACCGCAAAGTTCTGTGCCACAAACGCCATGGTGACTATCGTTAACACCTGTTAACCTTCACCCAAGACTTTACCCCAATTTCCCCAAAAATTTACCAATTAATACTTAATTAATAAATTTTAATTAATAAAAATATTATTTTATTATTTTATACAAATACACTTTTAGATCCCGGACGGGCCCCCAATTCTGTTACGTGGTCCCCTCGGCGACTACCTGGTCTCGGTGACCCCCGGACCGTGAGAGGACCTTCGCCAGAAAGTAGTATTATCTATGCGCTTTCGCAACGCAATCCCTATGAATTCCACCCAAGAGAAACTGATGTTCAATTATATATTTCCAAGCAAGACATTTGAAGACCATGTTAGCCACATCCAGCCATTGCACAATTATACCAGAAGCATGGTGTGAAGTTGTCCCCAAAGAAGTGTGCGGCAGGGTGAGGTTTCTGTGCAGAGTGGTATCAGCAGAAAGCTATACCATGGACCTAACCGATATAGCCCAGTTCAAGCATTGAAGATGAAGAAGTCAGATATAGTGGGAGACCTGGAGAAGATATTGGGTGTCCTGTCATATATAGTGCATAGAACCACCTTCAGAGGCCATTTTTCCCCGCAAAGCAGGGGTTGGCCTTTTTCGGGAACTGTGGTCCCCTTTTTGAAGCAATGTTTTATGGCCGGATGCCCTTCTTGCCGCCAACACTGTTGATCGCCTTTGGTGACACACAGGGAATTACCAGTGAACTGGTACTCAATTTGCCGACATCGGAAGGATGATGGGCTGAGTCAACCCCCATGGTGTTAATTCAGGGATTCAAACCTAGGATCCGAGGATCCCAAGCCAGCACCCTAACCGCTAAGCCAACACCAGGCTTTGTCTTATATAGTGTATAAGACTTATATAGTGTATATAGTGTATCCCACACTTCTAACGCAATGCAAAAACTCTGTATCACCTCCTCATAGGCCCATGAGCAGAGAAACAACCTTGGCAGGCACAACCAGGAGTGAAGAAGCTACCTCGAAGAAATGGCACATGAGGTGGGAAATGGCAAAGCTAACTACCAAGCCAATGTCCAGTCGATTGCACAGAAACACACCAACAGGTCCGGAAACTGAGCTCCTCACCACATACAAGGCTTTCATCCGCAGTTCAATGTAATACTGTCCCCCCCCTCTGGGCCGGTGCTCCTGCCTCACACCTAGCTCGGCTTCACGCTGTTGAAACAAAAGCTTTCAGAATCATTGGAATCTCCTGCGATGAAGCTAACTCCGAGGGCCTTTCACTCACTCAACGCAGGCAGGTTGGTGGTCTTTCTGTCTTTTACCGACTCCTCTCCGGCCTTGCTCCCCCATCTCTCTCTGGGCTCTGTCCCCCTAATATTCCTTCAGGTCGCACAAGATCTGCCTGCAACCCTCTTATGGTTAAACTGCCAAAATCTAGGCTCTCTGCTCACCTTCACTCTTTCATTCCCCTTTTCTCTCGCCTCTGGAACAAACTCCCCCACTCCCTTCAATCCCACTCCTCCCTCCATGTCTTTAAAACGGCTGTTCACCACCATCTCTTATCTTCCCCCATCCAAAACCTTGATCTTTTCTACCCCCGCTAATTCACCCCAGATCCACTTTTTTGAAATTCCAACTTCTTTCCTGGAAGTCCTTGCAGTGTCCATATGTTTTATACCTTTTTCCACCTCCCCCCAAGCCCTCTCCCTTCCACAGTTCACTCGATGTCCCTGCTCTCAAATGTTGTGTTTGTGTCCTTCCCCTTCTCTCCCCATCATGTCTACTGCTCCCCTTATTTTGTGTTTTGTGTGTCGGTTGGACTTTTGTGTGATTAATGTTAGCTCTTTCACGTGCCTCGATCTTGTATACAAAAACAAAACAAAAAAGTTAAAAAAATAATAAATAAAAAACATTTGGCGGACTGTCTTTTGAAACCTCAGATATTGGGTTACCAGGATTTTAACAAGCTGTTTGTCCTTCATTGGAATGCCTCATTGGAGGATCTTGATGCAGTATTATACTAGCGACAAGATGGGAAACTGTATTATCCATTTTGGGTCAAGAACCTTCACACCAGCTGAGACGTACAGTATAACATGCACTCAGGAAAGTTAGAGGTCCTGTCACTGAGGTGGGCAATATGCAAGCAATTCTGGGACTACCTATACCTTGCCTTTATGGTTTACACAGATATAACCCGCTCACCTATGTGCGCACTGCAGCAAAGCTGAACACCACAGGTCAGATGGGGTGGTGGAGTTGATGGATTTTAACTTTGCTGTCAAATATTGCCCAGGCCACATCAATATCAAGGGATACAGGACACCTGAATGAAGCTACATCCCCAAGGCCAAGACGTCAGATTAAACCCCCAATAATTCTGAATGAGTGAGAAGATAATTCAGGACACAAGGGTCCCAGCTCCTGCAGATACCATGCCTCACTTCCCAAGGGGAAAGCAGTCAATAATTTACCCTCAACTACCAAATGCACTGATTCTTCTTCAAGAAGGACGAGAATCAATTGACCACAGGTGATGCTCTACCTTTCCACAGATTCTTCGCATATAGGCCACCGTGTCTGTCCTCAGTTCTGCCTGTGGAAACAAAGTTCTTCTTCGCCTGCCTGTGGGTTCAAAGACACCCACCGGTAGCATGAAAGACGGTCGTCTTGAAGGCACCCCAAAACTCTACAGGATCCCGAGACATCCAGATCCCTTAGATCTACACTCAACCTATTCATAAACTCCTCAGCTACCCCTTCATCATTGAGCTTGCCAACATCCAGCCTCATCTGGGATGGTACCATTCTCTTGGATTTGAGCCACAGCTTCAGATTTGCCACAACAAGCCTGTGATCGATATTGATGAATTGAGCACTGCGGTAGGCCCTGCAGTTCTGGGACAACCTCCAGTGACCATCCACGAGAACATGAACAATCTACTTTGCCACACAACCAGCATTGGAATACAGAGACTCATGATGCAGCAGCGGGCGCTGAAACCATGAAACAGCTATCCTATTGTAAGTCCATGACATCTTGTGAAATCAAGCAGAACCTTTCACCATTGCATTTTTCTGCTCATGGGACTGGTCAAGTGCCATGGCATAGAACTTGTTGCTGGTTTTGTGCACCACAAAATTCCCAGACTTGAATTCTGCTAGGACATCCGGGTTGTTTTCATCGAGAGTCGTCATATCACGGATGTGTACGGAAAGCCACCTGGAGTAGTGCGTGTGATCTAGGGCGAACATCCAGGGCATGACCTGCGTCAGGGATTCCACGTACAGCTGGAAGTTACCTTCACGAAGTGACCTGATATACCGCAGCAAGAGAAGCTCCAATGACAGGGTCTTAAGCCAGTAGTCAAAGTGGACACTGGTCTTTGCCCGCTCTATGCACCACTCCTCAAAAGGCGGACTATCTGGTTGCATGGCATCAGTATCTTCGGATGTGCAGTCTTCACTGTAAGGTTGTTGGAGGAGTGTATAAAGGCTTGCAGCTGTGACTTGATGTGCATGTCGGGTCTTGGTGACATGGCTGGCATGTATGAACGAATTTGCTGTTCCGGAGCTTGCAATGTCAGCCTGTACCAGGGCGTTTGTCCAGCCACTGTCTTCCAACCAGTCTCACAGCAACTTCAACGTGGCCATTTCGATGTGTAGACCACCGAACATGATCACAAAGTGATCCTCTCCATGAGTGGCTGGCCAGGTCCACTGGATCTCTTTAGCAAGGGCATACAGTGGTTGGTCAGTGTTGTGGAAAACCAATCAGGTCCACACAACTTTAGTCCAACTTGTGGTTTAATTCCATTTAGATCATGACATCATCCTGTAATGCAGGAAATGCAATAAGTATACGATGTGGCATCACATGGGACCATTCATAACATTCAATGCAAGCAAGCTGAATATTCTATGCTGGTGTACCGTTAGCGAGTCTACCAGATGTAACGTGTCACAGGAGAAGTCTCGGAGCACCGTCCGCAGCAGCGGGTCTTATAGTCGCGCCCCTAGCAGTGTCAACGAGCAGCGTGCATCACCCCGGGTTCAGTACGAATACGATTTCACTACATTCTCCCCCTGTCAGAATTATACGGCAGTGCGGCTAGAAGCGAGTGAGCGTCAGCACGAACAGGGTGCGGAACATCAGTCGACCCAACCGTATCGGGCCGGGCGGCGAATTTCTCTGCCAGCACGCATCCGAAATTCCCCGGGTACGGCATCACGTATCCCTGTGTCCCCGGCGTCGGAGGCGCCATCAGGGTCGGGTGACGAAGGGGGTAACTCCAAGTCGTCGGGCCCAGGTAGACTCGGCGAGGGGAGGGTCGGTAGACTTTCGGCAATGGGAGCGTCGGGAGAGGCCATAGTCTCATAGATGGGTTCGATCGGTTCGTCCGATTCCCTACTCAGGTCGGCGACCCCGCAAGGGGCAACGTGACGGACGGAGACAGTAGTCTCACGGCCATCAGCCGTCATCACACGAGCATGCTCAGGATTAGCCTGGAGAATCTGCACTTTGTCCACTAGGGGGTCGTACTTGCTCGCGCGAACCGCCCGTTTAAGGTAGACCGGCCCGGGCCCAGCGAGCCAACTGGGCAAAGACCGTATACACCCCGTGCTCCTGGGGTGGTGGAAAAGTCGCTCGTGGGGAGTTTGGTTGGTTGCCGTACACAGGAGAGCCCTGATCGAGTTCAACGCCGCAGGTAGCGACCAAGCCCATTTATCGAGGCCCCGGCCGAGGGTCCGGAGGTTGAGCATGACGGCCCTCCAGATAATCCCGTTGAAGCGTTCGATCTGCCCATTAGCCTGGGGTCTGTACGGCGTGGTGTAACTAGAAGCAATGTTATTTTGGAGCAGGTAGCCGTGCACCTCCTGAGACAAGAAGACCGCACCCCGGTCGGTATGGACATAGGCTGGGTACCCGAACATTGAGAACAAGTTCTGTAAGCATCACATCACCGTGGCAGCAGTCATGTCCGCGCACGTATAAGCAAAGGGGAATCGCGAGTACTCATCGACGATAGTGAGCAGATAGCGAGAGCTGCTCGACACCGACAATGGGCCCTTGAAATCCATCGCCAAGCATTCCCACGGCCTCGTAGCCTTAACCAGAGTCCCCATGGGAAGGTTATAGAAACGCGGTTTGATTTCCGCGCAGATAGCGCAGTCGCGACAGATACGGCGGATATCGTCAATCGAGTATGGGAGATTGCCACGCCGCACAAAATGAGCGAAACGCGTTACGCTGGGATGGCCTGCAGTGGCATGCAGCACACGTAGGCCCTCCAAAGAGGTGATACCCGCGCATGTAGCCGGTCGTGATAAGGCATCGGCGGCCCGGTTATCCTTCCCCGGGCGATATTTGATGGTGTAACAGAAGTCGGCGAGTTCGATACGCCAGCGAGTGATTTTCTCATTCTTAATGCGCTGGGCGTGTAAGGTGTCATACATGAACGCAACGCTTTGCTGGTCCGTGATGATTTGGAAGCACCGCCCGAGTAAGTACGGGCGCCATCGCCGAATAGACTCGACGATCGCATACGCTTCCTTTTCGACGGACGAGTGTCTCCGCTCAGTGGTAAGAGTCCGTGAAAAGAAAGCCACGGGACGCCCTCCTTGGGAGAGGGTCGCCGCGATGGCCTGATCTGAGGCGTCACTTTCGAGGACGAAAGATCCGCTCTCGTCGATTGTCACCACGGCGGCTCGGGCGATGTCGGCCTTAAGGCCTTCAAAGGCTGCCAATGCGGCCGGACTCAGTGGGAAGGTGTCGCAGGCCATGAGGGGGCGAAGTTTCGCGGAGAAATTTTGCACCCATTTGGAGTAATGGGCGAATAGCCCGAGGGCGCGCTTCAGGGACGCCCGATCACAGGGAGGGGCCATGTCGAGCAAAGGTCGCAGACGCTCCTTATCCGGAGTGACAGAGCCATGGGTCACGGTGTACCCCAGAAGATCTATCGTGCGTAGGGAGTATTGGCACTTATCCTCGTTCATAGTTAAGTGATACCTCTGCGCGACCTCAAGGAAGCACTTCAGATTAGCATCATGGTGCCCTTGGTCATATCCACAAACCTTAAGATTGTCGAGGTAGACGAAAACATCGGTTAAGTGCTCCCTCGCAATGAGGTCATCCATGGCCCTCTGGAAACAAGTGACCCCGTTCGTTACCCCAAAAGGCAATCGAGTAAATTGGTACAACCGCTGCCCCGACTCAAAAGCGGTATAGATACGATCCGCCCTAGAGATAGGGATCTGGTGGTATGCACTACGGAGATCGAGAGTGCTATAGACCGAATACTGGGACACCTGTTGCACCAGCGCGTCCATCCCCGGAAGGGGGTAGGCATCCAGCTGCGTAAAGCGGTTAATCGTTTGGGAATAGTCGATTACCATGCGTCTGCGGTGGGCCTCGCTTCGCACCACCAAGACCTGGGCGTGCCACGGCGACCTGCTAGGTTCTATGATACCGTCTTTCAGGAGCTGAGCCGTTTCGTCCGCAATGAATTGCATGTCTGCGCGAGAGTAGCGCCGTGATTTCACCGCGACAGGGGTACAGTCGGAGGTTAGATTGGGGAACAGCGAAAGCGGCTGGATGTCCATTTGCGCTAGGGCGCACACCGCAAGCACGTCGTCCGCCCCCACAACAAGCATGTCAGGCCCACCAAACTCCATTACCAGACGTCCATGCAGCTTAAGAAAATCGTGTCCTAACAGAATATCAGCACATAAAGCAGGTAAAACCATAAGGTGTACATCAGGAAAAACCCGTCCCTTTAGCACGAGTTTCAATCGGCATTCCCCCTTCGTGCTGAGTCGAAGCCCCTGGGAAGCCATGAAGATCCGTCTCGTAGACCTCCAGATCTGCCATCCATGCCTGAGCACTAGTCGCTGGTCGATAAAACTATCCCTAGACCCTGTATCCACCAAGGCCCGAACACAATGGCCTTCGACCATGAGGGGAATAAGGGCTTGAGCCAGGCCGGACGAGCCTGCTGGGAGTGGGACTGAACCACCCGAATGGGTCGGACAAGCCTCGCGGGTGGATCCTATGCCAGCAGCAGTTTTGCGGTCATGGCCAGAGTATTCGTTGTCCATGGGGAATCCATTGATGCCATCAGAGGGCTTTCCCATGCATTCCGGTGTTTCGCGATTCAAAATCTGACAATTTTGACGGGAAAAGGCCTCCGTAGTATTTGAAAACGCCTTTTGACACTTTTGGCAGGAAAAGGCCTCCATAGTATTCGAAATCGCCTTTTCCGGGGTGAGGGCCACCGTTAGCTCATGGACGACATGAGGAGAACGTTCCGCTGGGGCTTGGCGAGGCTTCAAAGCCCCTTGCGTGGCCCGGAGTTTGGTCAAGGACACGTACTTCGTGCCCGATTGAGGATGAGACTGTGGTGGCTGTCCGGTGACGCCCACCAAGGACGTCTGAGCGCCCAGGGGCCTGCAGAGAGGGGCCCTGCCCTTCGAAGCCGGGTTTCGGGCTCGGCTCGCAGGCTCCGCAATGAGCCCATTCAAGGTCGCGCGCGGCCGCGAGCCGCGTGCCGTTTTCCTGCACACTTTCGCGTAATGTCCCTTTTGCGAGCACAAATGGCATATTGCCTCTCGTGCCAGACACACGGGCCGGGCATGACGTGGCCCCCCACAGAAAAAGCAGGCGGCCCCGCGTAAGGCCTTGGGTCTGGCCGTAGCGGCAGCCGTCAGGACTGGGTCTTCCTCCGGAGCATCCCGGAGTTCTGCGAGCAGGTCCGCGTCCTCGGCGGTAGCACTCTCCGGCCGGGCGTGTAGCGTAGTTCCCACCAAGAGGCGCGTGCGATCATAGGTGTTCGATTGCATCCGCGCTTCGGTATATACTTTCCCTTGCTCGAGTGCCATAGCGAAGGTCAGGTTGGTCTTCTCTAGGAGCTTGAGCCTTAGTTCCTGGGAGGAGACCCCTGCAATATAGGCGTCTAAAAGACGATCATCCTGAGACTGCGCGGGAGTCCGTGGCTCCCTGATGCTGTCCAGCAAGAGCTGCCGGAGCTCCTGGGCGTAGTGGTCCATCGCCTCATTGGGTTGCTGACGTCACGTTAGCAGCAAATATCGTGCATACACCGGGCTTTTTTCCTTTATGTACAGCCGTTTGAGCTCCGCGATCAAGAGGTCGTACGTCGCGAATTGAGCGATGGAATTGTACACCTTGTAGTCGATTTTTGAATGAAGCGTTGCTAGCTTCGCGGCAGCCGTCGACGCGGTCTCAGGCTCCTCGAAATGATTCTCCAATGTTCTGAGCCAGTGCTTCAGTTGCAAGCCACCATCCGGGGCTTGCGGGTCAGCGCAGAATATGGCAACCGCCAGCGTCTTGTTGCCAGCCATGTCGGTAGATTTAAATGGAATTAAGTGTTGTGGAAAACCAATCAGGTCCACACAACTTTAGTCCAACTTGTGGTTTAATTCCATTTAGATCATGACATCATCCTGTAATGCAGGAAATGCAATAAGTATACGATGTGGCATCACATGGGACCATTCATAACATTCAATGCAAGCAAGCTGAATATTCTATGCTGGCGTACCGTTAGCGAGTCTACCAGATGTAACGTGTCACAGGAGAAGTCTCGGAGCACCGTCCGCAGCAGCGGGTCTTATAGTTCCGCCCCTAGTGGTGTCATCGAGCAGCGAGCATCACCCCGGGTTCAGTACGAATATGATTTCACCACAGTCAGCAGCAAGGACAGGCATCTGACCAGGGTTCAAGTGCTGAACTGCTGCCTTGACGATGTCCATGGAGTGTCATATCATTGCCACTGAGTGTGCGTTGTCAAAAAACAGAGGAAATAGTGCGTTGATTGCTGCAGGTGGGGTGACAGCTTGGTGTGCGTCAGCGTGGTAGGCAGACCACGATATCCAGCCATCCATTGTAGACATTTCAAGAGCTGTCTTGACTCTGCTGAGCTATGCATACTCATCTTCTGTGGCAGCTGCAGCAGCCAGGAGGTTGGAAGCTCTCACGGGACCTTGTACAGCCGGTGCACTAAAGTCCTTTGGCTTGAAGGCAGCTGGTGGTACAATTGTGTAGGCTGATGGCAGAGGTGTCACTGACTTGGTGGAAGAGCCACCCTGACTAATCAATGTTACACCACGATCAGTTCCGCCATGTGTGTGTGACGGATGCTGCATAAGCGAGATTCTGGTGCCGTGGAAGGAATCTTTGGCTGTTGCAGAACATGGATTGTGGTCGATGTTGTCCACAGCTCCTGTTGTGAACAGTCCATAACGCAACTTTGGTGGGCAAACTACATCTTCTACACTAAAGCTCTGGCAGACACTATTGGCAATGTCTGATGTGAGTTGCAACAGTCTGTCATAGGAGACACACAATCCCAGATTTAACAGTGTATCAACCAGCTCTCTACTTCGTGTAACTGCATGGATCTTGAGGGGCATATAGAGTGGGAGTGGAGTTTCTCGGCTGCGGCTGTGACGTGCTGAGCTTGATGAATCCACGTTTCGTGCATGCTTCACACTGTTGAACACCATCAATTGGGAGATTGCTCGGGCAGGTTTTGTGGTGGTTGTGTGGACCAGCTGTGTCTGATGCTTGATGTTTGCCCCATCGAGTATCATGTTGACTAGAGCTAAGAGGGATGGTGGCACAGCCTCCTGTTGGCAGTTTGCCTGGAACGACCCATCAAAGGAGAAACTTGAGTCAAAGATCTCTTTGCACACCACCTGTGCTGCTCGCATTAAGTGCATGGCATCACTGTCATGATAACAGGCCATCTTGAGGGCTGGTCCAATGTCCTTCTCAAAACTTAGAAGTGTGTCTCTTCCCTGTGAATATGCCCTCAGATCAGGAAGCGCAGAAAGCAGCCTGCTTTTCAGTCTGGTAGTGTGAATCCGTTTCCCTACAGTCAGACCAAGCTGCTCCAGTCTGACCTTGTACAGCTGAGCGATGTCTATCAGTTTGAAGACAGGAGCACTGTCTTCATTACTATTCATGTCTTCCAAGAATGCCACTAGCTCGGCAAAGGCTATGCCATGCAGGCAAGAATCATCTCCATCATTGCCTTTGGGTGCAGCCTGCCTGGCTCTGTTGTACAGTGAATGCAGACAGTCGTGATGGTACTTGGCCTCAATGGCAATCATGTCTCCTGCTGCAAGCTTGGCCAGCAGAGCAGTGTCCTCAACTTCAAGGGCACACCTCCGCACATTTGTGTCAATGTTGTAGGTTGATGCTTTATGTAAGCCTGCAGAACCAGCAGGCTTATTGCAGAAGAAACAAGTAGGCTCTGTGGACTGTGGATGGCTGTGAGCAGATCGCGTGTGCACAGTAGAGGTACTTCGTTGTTGTCCTGTAGTTAATTCTCCCCGACGTTGCTCGTCAAACGCCTTTTTGTTGAATTTTAGCAGACATTTCTTGTGCCACTCAGCCCTGTGTGCCTTCAGAGTGGATTCTATGCCATCTCCGTCATCCAATAGCTCCAGGTTGATGTCCATTGGCATGTGCTGAAGGGTCTGGAACCGGAGAAGGTCTTCTGCCAAGGATGCATAGCCACTACCTACGGGATGTTTCGTTGATCTGAGCGGACATTGTAAAGATTCGTCTGTTACTACTTGGCAGAGGATGCAAATGTCCCAGTTAGTGCTTGGGGCTGGCTTGGATTGCTTGGATGTAGAGGGCTGGGTAGGGCCCATCAGGATGTGACGCTTTGGCATGGTTGTGACAAAATCACCATGGCAGGAGAGGGGATTCTGAAACACAAAAAACACAATGTTAACACCAACCACCATACCCCATTTTACATCGAGGGTATTTACTTAGGTGAGGTGGATAACCACAACAGTTGTGCATCTTTTGCGAAAAGCAGGACATTTATAACATAGTTAGTGCATACCATTAGGTTTATTTTAAGATATCTGCATACTTGGGATACTTCATTCTTGACCTTATTTTTTGGTCAGTTTTAACCTTGACCTTGACCTAAATGCATTTCCTTCAATACTGGCGATCTCAAACGTATCACCAAATGAATGGCCACACCCAATTTAGTTGGAAATGATACCTTAAATGTTTTTCTACGCTGTTTGGTTCCAAAATTAAGCGCGTTTGAACATTACCCCTGGGGAACTGTCGGCCATCTTGTATTTGACCTCTCACGGTCCTCAGAGGTCAAATCTGACTTCCCCCACATCTGAAAATAAACCTTATGGTATATACTAACTATGCTAGAAATTTCATGCTTTTCTCAAAAAATGCACAATTTGTTAAAATATGAGAGCTTATCCACTGTACTATTAGTGCTATTCTGGTTCATGGTTCCAGACCCATGGGAACCAATATATTGTAATGAATTTGGATGGAGTGATATATAGAGCCAGGTAGATCTGAATAGGTATCATGCTTCATCTGTCGCGATAGGGAATCTACCTGTAATAAGTTCTGTGTTTAGCCTGGTTTGTCGGTGGAAGCTGTATTGGTGTCCCCGCCGCGAGGGGGGAGGGAGGGCGGGGCTTGCTAATTAGTGCAGGAATTTTGGATAAAGTTCCCCCGTTCGTCATTTCCCCCCTGTCGCCAAACCTTTATCCATTATGGCAACGCACTCATTTGAACACTTAGATAGGTCTTCAGTGCACTCATTAAATAATTCCCCTCCCTTACCACAACGACTTTGGGAAACAGGCAGGAAGCCAGATCAGGGCACCACTGCATGGGCCGCAGCCAGCCACACCACCAGCTGGGCTAGCCACAAGCCTCGAGCAAGGCTGGGAGCCATGCCCAGGAGGACTGTTGATTGGCCAGAGGGAGGGGCGAGCAACACTACAGGACGGGAAGCACTTGGCCAATGACAGGGCACCAACGCAACAGAACCTTCGAGAGGTCGAGAGATGAGGCGCTGGTTGGGGCAGAGCAAGAATTGACGTCACACGCAAGGTGACAAAAGGGCTCGCTGGACGACATTTTGCCTCTCTCTTCACGCTGGACCCCCTTCGAGTTGGAGATCGTCATTCGCCCTTCTTTTTGCCTCTGCGCTGGACGACATTTTCTCTCTTGGTCTCTTCCATTTCCCTCTCTGAGCTTGGAGCGGTGCTCAGCCCTTCGCGGTGCTGTTGTTGCTGGGAGCGAGTGTTGGTGCTGTGAGCGGGCGGGACCTCGTTTGCAGTCGACTAGGAGATTGGAGTGGAGCGGGTCGCTCGTGGGCCTGGCTGAGTGCGTGAGCGAGGCGGACTGAGGGAGCTGCTTTGGACGACGGACACAGAGACTACAGACAGATAAGGCAGCACCCCACAGAACACAACATGACGGGACAGTTATTTCATGAATTCATTTTCCTCTGTCTCGTATTTGGAAGTCGGTGTGCGGGATCCCGATTTAGGACAATTATTTATCTTCCGTCGCGTTCCATTGTTCACGGGTTCCTTCAATAAAATAAATCATTATTTTTGTACATTTTACCTCCCGTGTTGGTTGAGTTACTTTCCCCTCCAGGATCGGAGCTGCAGTCTGTTCGCTATAGGTAAGCGCTTCAGCTTCTTCTCCTTCCCTTCTTTCTCCCGTGCTTTTATAGCAAAATCCGTGTTTTATCGTCGCCTCCATTAAAGCCGTTTGAGCCATCCGCGAGCCCTGGTATTAACCGGAGGGTATTCGCATGACAATATGTTAAAAAGCCATCCGATCAGTGCCAGTCGATGCATTGAAATCACCCAAGATTAGAAACGTATCTCGTCTGGGACAATAATCAACTACTTAGTTCAGTGTGGCATAGAATATTTCCTTCTAAGTGAGGTCACTCATGTCAGTCGCAATATACACAGAGACAAGGGAAATGACACCGAGAGAGTGACAGATCCTCAGTCTCCTAATACACTTGTTGACCAGTGTTACCTCAACTACCATAGGAGTCAGCTTGTTGGACACAGCTATAGAAACTCCCTGGGAGGCACACACATAGGTGTAGATGTTGGAACCCATCTGTGGATCGGTCCCATCGGCCGATGGGTCTGACCCATCTGTGGATGCACGAGAAATGACAATGCAGACCCATCGGCCGATGGGTCTGCGCCATCTGCGGATGTGTTGTTCACCTTGAAGGAATGTGTTGACAGAATGGTGCTCTTCAATCAGGTACACAGTCATTGGAATTACATGTGGTAGGAATTTAACAGAGATGATTTTTAAATGTTTAACAGATTAAACCACATGTCACGGACTGCTTTATAAACATTTATGACATCAATTGCTTATTTTTAGGTTCAAATAAACATACTCATCCACCATTGATGCATAGGAAACACAGATGGGTTCACCTTCAAGGTGAACAACACATCTGCAGATGGCGCAGACCCATCGGCCGATGGGACCGATTCACAGATGGGTTCCAACATAGCATCCATTATCTCAACACCATCCGGTCTCTGAATCTCAGAAATTGCTGCACCACTAATGCCTAGGCACGTGGTTATCCTCTCTTAGGTTGAGGACATTCCAGGCACCCACCGAAAGAGACTGCATCAGGTTAACACGAGGAGCCTTCCGCCTGATTGATGACACCTCAGCACGACCCGACACACACCACCACAACCCGATACAGCAGCAGAGTTGCTCCGTGGTTTCTCCCCTATCATCAGAGACTGGGGGTCCCAAAGGGTTTGCCCCTGTCCTGTCATCCGGTGAGCAGTCCTGCTAATGGTAGCTGTACAGGAGGTACTCCTACACAGCAGGTTTTTCTTAGTTTGATTTGTTGTTAGTACAGTCGGACCCCGCTATTCACGGTTCCACTATCCGTGGTTTCCACGTATTCGCGGTTAATAAAGTGCGACTTGTTTCTCTATTCACGGAAAAGTGTCCCGCGTATTCGCGGGTTTTATTTCTATTCGCAGCCATATTCGGCAAAATTGCTGTTTTTTTTTTTGTTATTTGCGGCCATGTTCCACAAATTCGTAGTTTTTCAAGGCACAAAACAAAAATCACGAGCTGCTAGCTTGACACATTTGTAAAACCCATCTTTCACCAGCCATGCATAAAGCACCAGCCAGGCATAAATAAAGCAGGTGGCCATACGCAAAAAAAAACATCTTCTACGAGTCGTGAGCATGACCTGCTTCTCCATTCACTGTTGTGTGCTTTGCGTTTTCATGGGTTTTGCGGCCGCCAATTTTAGCCGCACTATAATCGAGAGCTTTGCGGGATGTTTCACCAGCTGCATAACACGTCATCCCCATGAGTTACTATACAGAATGAAAACACTCCACAGTATCTATTAGTGCAATTAGCAGTCTCCCTTTTCCCCCATTGAAACTGGCACGGCATCCAATCACAGATTTTCATCGACATTCACGGGATTTGCCTCGCCATTTCCGGGATTATCGCTGACATTCGCGGGATTTGCCTCACCATTTCCGGGATTATCGCTGACATTCGTGGGATTTGCCTCACCATTTCTGGGATTATCGCCGACATTCGCGGGATTTTCCTCCCCATTTCTGGGATTATCGCCGACATTCGCGGGATTTGCCTCACCATTTCTGGGATTATCGCCGACATTCACGGGATTTGCCTCGCCATTTCCGGGATTACCGCTGACATTCGCGGGATTTGCCTCACCATTTCCGGGATTATCGCTGACATTCGTGGGATTTGCCTCCCCATTTCTGGGATTATCGCCGACATTCGCGGGATTTGCCTCACCATTTCTGGGATTATCGCCGACATTCACGGGATTTGCCTCGCCATTTCCGGGATTACCGCTGACATTCGCGGGATTTTCCTCCCCATTTCTGGGATTATCGCCGACATTCGCGGGATTTGCCTCACCATTTCCGGGATTATCGCCGACATTCACGGGATTTTCCTCGCCATTTCTGGGATTACCGTCGGCATTCTCGGGATTTGCCTCACCATTCGTGGATTTTGCCTCTCCATTCACGGTTTGTTCCTCTCTATTCGCGGATTGACACGACTTAGTAACCTATCCCCCCCCCCCCCCCCGCGCCCATTTGTCCATTGAAACAATGCCCTGCCATTCGCGGATTCGCAATTCGTGGGATTTCCCAGGAATGTATCCCCCGTGAAGAGCGGAGTCCCACGGTCCCATATGTTGTGGAATGAAGTGTTTTACATTGGTTGGAGTGCAAATCCTGCCACCAACCTCTAAGAAACGGCTAACCCAACTGCAGGAGGATGTCCTTGGACACAGTTGGGCATGCCAGATACCCGAAAGGTTGACCTGACTTTAATTGTCTTTGTTTATGTGTCAAAGTCATATAGTTAAAAATACATCTTTATTTTTCCAAGTCTCCCTCTATTTTGCGCCTCAACCAGGGTGTTGGTGTATTTCCCACGATACCGGGAACCAGCAGCGATCTCCGATTGCAGCCCTCGTTTTTCTTTCGCATTTCATAAGGTTTTCTTAAAGAGAACCCAAACACATATATTCATGTTTTCCCTCAACTCCCATTTGATGTCACAGAAATTAGAAATGACGTGTCTTTTCCGATTTTTGGAATTTTTAAATGTCAAACGTAGCAAATTAACTGCATTTTCCACAGTTATCTGAGTGAGATTGGAGTTTATACAGCCAATACAACATCTATTAACAATTAAAGCATAACATTATCTTACTTCAAAGGTTCAGCTTTGAAGGTTCAGCTGAACAAAAATTGCTTGGAAGCAATTAAAACATATGTCCCAATGGTGTTGCCCAATGAAACTGCAATTCCAGAAGGAATGATTATTCTGCAGACATGGAACCCATTTAAAGAGCCTTAATGTAGATGATGCGGACACTCAGATCAGCAGCAGCAGTGGGCAAGATGACAGGCAGTAATAACAGAACAAATGTAGATGATTCCCTTCGGCGTATCAAGATCGCTTTTGGGACATTTTTCATTTTCCTGGCAATAATAACAGTTGTAGGAAATATTCTGGTTATTGGAGCAATTTCGAGCAACAAACGGTTGATGCAAGGAGTAACTAACTGGTTTTTGAGTTCACTCGCCTGTGCAGATCTGCTGATTGGTGCTGTCATCATGCCTCTTTATGCTTCTCTTCTTATCACCGGCTATTGGAGTGCCGGTTCAACAATGTGTGCCGTGTGGACTTCCATCGACGTTCTTTCAACAACTGCCAGTATCGAGACCCTGTGTGCGATCGCTATTGATCGATATGTGGCCATCACGTCTCCGCTGCGCTATCAGTCCATCATGACTCGCCGCCGAGCTTACATCATCATTATCTGCGTGTGGTTAATTTCTGCTACAATCTCCGTTGTCCCAATCCACCTCGGCTGGTGGCGGTCAGACGATCCTGCAGCCCAGACTTGTTATGATGATCCAACGTGTTGCGATTTCATAACGAACAAATATTTTGCCGTTATTAGCTCTGCGATCTCTTTCTACATCCCACTTATCATCATGATATTTGTCTATAATCGAGTATTAAAGGAGGCTGAACGTCAAGTAAGTGGTTTTTTTGGTATCCTGATGTGCAGATGATGTTGTTGATTCCTTCACCACCGAAGATGGATGGAAGTTGTTTTCACCCCGATCTGTCTGTCGGTCTGCAAACAGGATCTCAAACACTTGCAGACTGATTCGGACGAAATTTGGTGGAGAAGTTGAGTGTGTGACAAGGACGAAATGATTAGATTTTGGTGAAGATCCGAATCCGGATCCGAGAAATGTTTAAGTGATTCTTAACCATTGAGAGATAGGGCAAAATTGATATTTCGCAGGATATCTCAAATTTGTGGATGTATTCGGACGAAACTTGGTAGAGAAATTGGGTGTGTGACAAGGACAAATCTATTTGATTTTGGTTCAGATCCAAATCCGGATCCGGATTCAGAGGTTTAAAAAATTATTTTAAGTCATTCTTCACCATTGCGTGAATTTAGTGAAATGGGCAAAAATATTGATATTTTGACATGATGTTTCAAAACGTGTGGATGACTGAGGACAACACTTTGTGGATGAGTTGGTTAATGGTTAGGGGACATGAACGCAATCCATTTAGATTTTAGTTCAGGTCCAAATCCAGATCTGGCCTGTCAATGGGATACAAAACATAAACTGTTCATCTTGGTGGAGGAATATGCTCTCTACCAGGGTGTCATTCTAGTTTTTGGTGCAGATCATATGTCGATGTCATATATTTAAAAGTACATCATTATTTCTCCAAGTCTTTCTCTATTTTGTGCCTCAATCAGTGTGTTGGTGTGTTTCCCACCTCTCTTTATATTGTTCCTCTTGTTCTCGTATGCCCTGATCCATTCCATGTTCTCGCTCCTCCATGAGCCTCGACATTGCTTTTAAAAATGAAGTATAATAGATGCATAAAGGTTAATTATTTGTTCAACATTGAAGAAAAACTCCTGTGATATCGCAATGCTTTTCATTATGAACAACAAGAAAAAGACATATAATGTCATGACCTCTGGTTTTTGTCGTTTTACTGTGCGGAGTTAAAGGCCGTAAGTCGGCCATATTTGGTCGAATTACAAACCAAAATATTCTGCATATGCATACTTTCATGTGTTGTCTTTGTGCCAAGTTTTAACAAGATCGGTAAATGTATGTCCGAGAAATGGTTGAATATCGGGTTTGAATACATGTTCAATATCGGGTTTTTTACAACTAAAATGGTCGCCAGTCTACCAGTCATCTATTTTTTATCGCATCGCAAAACAACATGACGTGCATATGTATGGCGAAATAGGGTGTATCGTTTTGAATGTAACTGTGGTGTTTTGAACTTGGCCAGTGGAGCGTTTGTGAGCCAGGGAGTGTTTTGAACCGGGGAGGGTTTTGAACCTGTTCCACTGGCATTCTTCTGGGACCACTTTCGAACCACCTTTGGAGGCCATTTTTCCCCACAGAGCAATGGTTGGTTTCCTTTTTCGGGCACCGTAGCCCCCTTTTTGAAGCAATGTTTTATGGGCGGATGCCCTTCCTGCCGCCAACCCTGTTAGTCGCCTCTTGCGACACACAGAGAATTACCAGTGATCTGGTACTCAATTTGCCAACCTCAGAAGGATGACAGGCTGAGTCAACCACCCTGGCAATAATTCAGCGATCGACCGGGATTCGAACCCAGGATCCTAGGAATCCCAAGCCAGCAACCCAACCGCTAAGACAACACCAGGCTCCACTGGCATTTATCCAAATTGACCATCATGGATTTCAACTCTTTTCACAATCTCACAATCTCTGATCTACGACTCTCTCCAATATATTGAAAGTAAATGGTAGGAGTTTAATACCTCTGTAGTTTTTGCATTTTTGAATGTCTCCCCTTCCTAATATTGGTTCCAGAATACTTTGCCTCCATGCCCTTTGAATTTCCTCTCTTATCACAACACAGACGAACAGTTTATTCAAGACCTGAATCCTATATTCACCGAGGTAGGTCCATACTTCACCTGGTATCTCGTCAGGTCCCACTGCTTTGCCATTTTCATTCCTCTCAATGCTGTTTTAATCTTTTCCAAATTAATGCCAGCTGTCATTTATTGATTTACGACTAACTATTCATTGCTTGTTCTTGTTGCGACTACCTATAGGCCCCACCTCACTTTGATTTCATTCTTTCACTGGAGTTCCAGTCTGCATCCTTCATTGTGCGGACATTTCCCACATCTTTCGTTAATCTATCCCTAGCAGCTGCTATTCTGAAGACGTCTTTTCGTCCCTCTTCACTTTCAAGACTTTCATACATTTCTTCCAGGGCCAGGGATTTTTCTTTAATAATCACTTTCTTCACATCTATTTTTGCCTATTAGTATGGATCTTTCTGTGTTTTCATTCTACCAAGAAGTTTATTTTCCAGCCATTGTCCTCCCTGATGTTCTTCTACACATTTCTGCACCAGTTTTCGTAATCCTATCCACCACCAAGTTTCAACAATCATCTATGGTGCCTGTTATAACTTCTTCGATTTGTCTCCGCTCTCTCCATACATTTCTCCTTCACTTTCATATTTTTCTGAGCTTCCATCACCTAATGTTTTGTCTACCTATTGTCTTCTGCGGTTTTATTTTCTTTAATATCAGCAATCAGGAGAGCCAGGAAACAATATCTCTCCACACTCAAGACCCAACTGTCAAACCTGTCTCCCTCTTCCAAATCCTGGTGGCATCTGGTCAAATCCGTTTCTGGTGTTTGTTCCTCCTCCACCCCCTCCCTTCCCTCAAACGGCTACACAGCTGACTCCACACATGAAAAAGCTGAATGCCTCAACTCTGTGTTGGCCTCTAAATATTGTGGCCCAAACCATTCCTCTCTGTACCCACCGTACCCAGTCATACCCAGCTGCTCCAGGACTCTGTGTCCTTTCCGCCTGACAAGATGAAAAAATTTCTGTCAACCCTCGACTCTGATTCTGCAACTGGACCTGACGGCATCAGCCCACAGGTCCTAAAATCCTATTCTTCTGCTCTTTCACTCCCTCTCACTGTTCTCTTCACCCTCTCTTTTGCTCAAGGTCATCTGCCATCAGCTTGGAAATCAGCCAACATCACCGCTTTACACAAAAGAGTGCAAAAACAGATCCTTGCAACTACAGACCAATCAGCCTTCTCACAATTATCAGCAAAGTCATGGAATCCATCATTGCTTTGGATATCAAATTTTTCCTCTTCTCAAATGGCTTGATCTCTGATCATCAATTTGGTTTCAGACCAGGTCACTCTACTCTGGACATGCTGCTTCTGTTGTCTCAATAATGGATGGAGGTCCTCAAGGCCAAACAGGAAATTACAGCTGTCTCCCTTGACATATCACGTGCCTTCGATACAGTCTGGCACCCCGCTCTGCTCAGCAAAATCTCCTCCTATGGTATCCATTGAAATCTCCATGCATGGCTTGCAGACTTCCTCTCTAGTCGTAGTCAACGTGTGGCCCTGAATGGGTTTCTCTCATCTCCTCTTCCTGTTCAGGCTGGAGTTCCCCAAGGCAGTGTTCTGGGCCCTGTACTTTTTCTGGTCTTCATCAATGATCTCTCTGACTCTCTTGAAAATCCTCTCTGTCTCTTTGCTGATGACGCCACTCTCTGCCGCTCCATTCCTCATGCCTCAGATCGGCAGTCTGTAGCCTCCTCACTCTCTGCAGACCTGGACAAAATCACAGACTGGTCAAACAAGTGGAACATGTCTTTCAATCCTGACAAATCTCACACTCTTACAATGTCTCCACGAAAAGACCGACTGGACAGCCCTCCCATCTATTTTCTGAATAAGCCTCTCCAAAAAGTTCTGTCACTCAAGCTTTTGGGTCTCACTATCTGCCATGATCTTTCCTGGGAAAACCACATTTCAAATCTACCCTCCAAAGCCAGTCGACGACTGGGCATCCTCTGTCGTGCGAAGTCCTTCCTTGGCACACCTGAGCTCCTCACCACATACAAGGCTTTCTTCCACAGCTCAATGAAATACTGTTCTCTCCTCTGGGCCGGTGTTCCCGCCTCACACCATGCTCCACTTCACGCTGTTGAAACCAAAGCTTTCAGAATCATTGGAATCTCCCGCAATGAAGCTATCTCCGAGGGCCTTCCACTTACTCACCACAGGCAGGTTGGTGGTCTTTCTGTCTTCTACCGACTCCTCTCCGGCCTTGCTCCTCCAGCTCTCTCTGGGCTCTGTCCCCCAAATATTCCTACAGGTTGCACAAGATCTGCCTGCAATTTTCTTATGGTTAAACTGCCAAAATCAAGACTCTCTGCTCACCTTCACTCCTTTATTCTTCTTTTCTCCCACCTCTGGAACAAACTCCCTCACTCTCTTCAATCCCACTCCTCCCTCCAGGTCTTTAAAACAGCTCTTCACCACCATCTCTCATCTTCCCCCATCCAAAACCTTGATCTTTTCTGCCCCTGCTAATGTCACCACAGATTCACTTTTTTAAAATACCAACTTCCTTCCTGGAAGTGCTTATAGTGCTCTTGTGTTTTATACTTCTCCCACCCCCCCCCCCCCCTTCCCACGCCTCCTCCTCCCAAGCCCTCTCCCTCCCACAGATCTCCCGATGTCCCTGCTCTCAAATGTTGTGTTTGTGTGCTTCCCCTTCTCTCCCAATCTTGTCTACCGTTCCCCTTATTATATACTTTGTGCGTCTGTTTGATTTTTTGTGTGATAAATGTTAGCTCTTTCACGAGCCTCGATCCTGTATACCAAAAAAAAAAAAACTATGTTGGGTGGTCACTCCCTCGTTTGGGAAGACTTTGCAATTCTTTGCTTCCTTTACACATTCTTTCCTAATAAATGACGTAGACCAACTGTGGTTCTCTACCACCTCTGTTGTAAGTTATAAGGTGGTTCCTACATTTTTGATACCAAGTGTTGAGTATTACAAGTTCGCACAACACAACAAACTCCAAGACCGTGTCCACATCGATATCCTCATGTCCACTTTTTATCTCCCCACATGTCCATTTATGTCACTTGTCCACAGTAATCTGGCACCACTTTGTATCGCTTGCATTACATTGTACAACTGTTCCCAGAATTATTTTCTCTTCTCAGGTCCACTCCCACTCTGTGCTGCATAACTACGTATTACTATTACTGGCAAAGGTACCCGCCCTATGGGCGGGGCTTAAATTGGGAAGCCCAAATGAAAAGGCAAAATATCAGAAATTGAAGGCTTTTTATTTTATTTTAAACGATTCATATAAACATCCGTTGAATCATATCACAACAAATCATCAAAATCTAAACAGTACATGGCGTCCATTTTGAAAAAAGATTGAATTCTGCAAAACGGAAGCGGCCGCGACACGTCTTTCTCATTCGCACGTTTATGTGTGAAGTGTGCATGCCGAATCTGTAACACGGAAGCGGCCGCTACACCTGTTTCTCAGTCGCTTTGCACACGCTGCCGTGTTTTTTTAGAGCCGCACGTTTATATAGGAAGAGTTCGTTAGGAGTCGATCTACTCGCTACTGGTACGTAGAATTTCAACAAAAGCCACGTGACTGTTTCAAATCGGTAAATATTATTCCATCGTGTTTGGAATCATTGTAAAAATTGGAAAATCGGAAAATCGGAAAAATTTGAAAAACAATATGGCCTATTTTCCTCCAGGGGGTCCTAGGATTACCCACACAAAATATCGTTGCGATCTGTTCAGCCGTTTTTGCGGTACCTTCGAACAAACAGACAGACAGATGGACATTTGGTGAATTATAGTAAGATATGTTCCACATTTCAGCCCCGATTGCTCGTGGTGACCCTTATCTTAATAGTGCTACTCACACTACATACTGGTAGTGTTAAATATACCGGTAAACAGTGATTCTGTGTGGTGCTCGAAATATATAAACTTTGTTGAGCTAACTCTGACTTTTGTTCACCATCTTCACCATGTGTTGAAAAACTTGTATATCTGTGGGACTTGTACTTTTCCAGAATTAGTTGAACTTCTCACATTTACATCTCCTTTTTATCAATAATTATATTATTTGTTCATGGCATAAACCTTTTTTGTTTAATTTATGTTTGGCCCAAGAAGAGTATAGAGGCAAAAGAAAAACTAATGTGTTTCTCTCTCTTTCAGGTGGTGATGTTTCTTCATCAGGATAAACATATTGGAGTTAACAAGCAGAACCGGCGGGACCAAACCAAGAATCGAACAATGTCCATCAGTGAGAAACGGGCATTGAAAACACTGAGTCTAGTTATGGGAGTTTTCATCATGTGCTGGCTTCCTTTCTTCATTGCAAATATTTTGCAGGTTTTATGTGATTCCTGCATTCCAAATCTAGTTTTTAGTTTTCTCGGATGCCTTGGTTATTTAAATTCAACTTTTAACCCTTTCCTCTATGCCCGGAATCCCGAATTCATGGCTGCTTATAAAAACGTGTTGTTTTGCAAGACAGGCCCATCAATACATTCTTAAATACAGTGCCAACAATTATCAGCTGGCAAATAAGGTTTGGCAAACCATAGATAGCAGGTTGAAATTGCCAGATTGGCATCACATACTCCTAAGGAAAACAATTTTATGACATGATGGTGGCAGTGGTGGTGATGTTGTTTTATTATTTATTTTTTATACAAGATCGAGGCTCGTGTAAAAGCCAACATTAATGACAAAAAAACATAAATAGACACATAAAACATATAATAAAGGGAGCGGAAACAAGATGGGGAGAGAGAGGGAGGCACATGAGTACAACAGTAGAGAACAGGGACATCAAGAGATCTGTGGGAGGGAGAGGGCTTGGGGTAGGGGGGGCACGTGAAGGGGGGAGGGGTGTGGGAGAGGTATAAAACAAATGGACACTGCTCTGACTTCCAGGAAAGAAGTCGGTATTTCAAAAAAGTGAATCTGGGGTGAAATAAGCAGGGGTAGAAAAGATCAAGGTATTGGATGGGGGAAGCGATGGTGGTGAACAGCTGTTAATACCTGGAGGGAGGAGAAGGACTGAAGAGAGTGTGGGAGTTTGTTCCAGAAGCGGGAGGAAAGAGGAATGAAAGAGTGAAGGTTCATTGAGATGTTCAATGAGATGGAAAACATAAGAATAAGAAAGTTATTTCATGATGTTTGTTTTACTTTCACTCAGGAGCTCCATTTTGTGACACATGAACCTTGACGAACATGATTACTTCAATGAGAATGGAGTCAAGACTATAATGATTTAATCAGTTAGAACCGTTTTTTCATCAATTGACTAACATGAATTCATCAATTTGAATAAACTGAGGAGTCTTTCCATCTCGGTTAACAATGAAGTATCGTGCCTTCAGAAAGTATTCACACCCCTTGACGTTTTTCACATTTTGTTGTTACAGCCTGAATTTAAAATGGATTGAATGGCGATTTCTTGTCACTGATCTACACATAATACCCCGTAATGTGAAAGTGGAATTTTATTTTTATATAAAAGTTTTTAAAATAACTAAAAATGAAAAGCTGAAATGTCTCGAGTTAATAAGTATTCAACCCCTTTGCGATGACACTCATAATTGAGCTCAGGTGCATCCAATTTCCTTTGATCATCCTTGTAATGTCGCTACAACTTGATTCGAGTTCACCTGTGATCGATTCAATTGGTTGGACATGATTTAGAAAGAAACACACCTTCTACGCCTATGAGGTTGACAGTGCATGTCAGAACCGAAGCTCTACCAAGAAGTCCAAGGAACTGTCCATAGAACTTCAAAATAGAATTGTGAGGAGGCATACATCTGGGGAAGGGTAAAAAACAATTTCTGGTGTTGAAAGTTCCCCAGAGCACAGTGAGCTCCATCATTAGGAAATGGAAAGCATATGGAAGTGGATGTAATAAGTAAGGTCACTTCAGCTTAAGGATTGTCTTGTTTGAATGTGCACCATGTGGAGGATGGTGCATTGTGGTAGATAGTGTGGGACTAAGTGAAGGAAACATGTGTAAAACCTCCTGCAACCATCTACTGGGGGTACTGGGAGACACTATGCCCCTCACACTATGAACGCCTCCAAGGGGGGCATAGCCAAGGGAGAAGAGGGAGGAGTTGACAAGGGCAGGCAGGGATTTTGGCGTTCTGAGGAGACAAAGGAAGAACTAAAAAAGGCGCAAGAGAATTACACTAGTTCTGAGGAGTTTGGAGGAGAGGTGAGGAGTTTTGAGTTGTTTGGAAGAGAAGTGAGGGATTTCGAGTTGTTTGGAGGAGAAGTGAGGGATTTGGAGGAGTTTGGAGGTGGAAGCGATAATTTTTCTGGGCTGCGCTCTGAGGAGAGCTTTAAGGAGGTCGTCCTGCCTGCCTATCATGGCCCTGTGCTGTTTTCATCTGCCTGCTCCCTGTTTGGTATCCTGCTGTCTCATCATCTTGCTCATCATGACATTATTCGTCAGGTCATGACGTCATCGGTCGTGACAGTCGAAACATGCTACTTACACAAATCTACCTGGTCTAAAGTCATCTCTACCCCACCGACATAACACAGCCCATCCCCCGCCCCTGGAACCGTAGCCCCGCAAGGTTCATTGCAGGTGCAACCATCCCAGTCTTACCACTTACCGACTCACACTTAATTAACCCATGAAATAAATCGGGAAGGCTGTGGAAAGTGAGCCGAAGCTACTTACCGATGCTCCTTACCATTCTACTCCCTTAAGCAACCATGCAAATATGTACAACCATTGAGGTTCATGCTCCTAACTCCTGGGGAGGAAGAGAAACAACAAAGCACACAAACCTATCTTAACCACAAAACTTAACAATCGCAAAAATCCAAAAACTCCAAAAACATTTGAACAACACCTTCCTAAAGACCGCGTCTCACGGTGGATCTCACAAGACTCAACGTTACCTATGGGGCCATCCCAATGCACCCCAAATTTCTGCGGGCCTTGTCTTGGTGTTACAGGTGAGTGACATGGCTCGGTGGATTTGGCCCACATTCATTCAACACAAACCCATACCCACTCATACACATTTCAAAAATCATCAAAACACAAAAATCATTAAAGCACGTATTTCACCTCCCCCCCCCCCCCCCCTGCAATACCATGGCATAGATGTCATACACATGTGTGTGCATTTCTACAAGGCAGCGGGGAGGTACCGTACAAGCAATATGGTGGTGGCGCTTCAGGCTGTGGTGCCCGCAGTCCCAAAAACGAGTCGCCTGAGTTACGACTTCTTCACCCTCCCCCCCCCCCTTTACCTTTTGGCCCCCTAACACCAAACAGCTCCTTACGATGTTGTCCCACCGGGGAGGTCTCCACACCAGGTTCCATCGCCTCAGGCCTCCACACAGCCTCACGGGTCGCCAAGGGCCTCCATGCCGTAGGGCGCACAAACAGACCCACCCTTTCCCCCACCGACAGACTCCAAATTTCCAGACATCACTGGCTGCCAGGAGAAATTACCGCAAAGGGGGCCACAGTCACCGCTCTTCCAGCGCTTGATCCGTACCTGCGGACAGGCCACCTTCCCCACCCACAAAATCCACAAAAACATTTCCTCCCCCGCTGCCATTCAATTCTCAACCACACATTAACAGAGAAGATGTCATAAAAAAATTCTGCCATGGCCTGCTTCCATGTGAAATCCCCATTCACATTTAAATTTCCAAACACATCACAATTTTCATCTCCATTCTCTCGAGCCGATAAAAACACCATAACCTCTACACAAAAACAAACGTCACCCACAAGGCTCTTTGTGGCACACATTACATCCCCTCACCGACCATGCCATTACTATCACCAGCCTACCTATACCAAATTTTCATGTCCCAATTTAAAAGCAAGTCCTGAAGCCTGGAACAGTACATCTCAAAGTCACTTACCTCACCTTGATGTGTAGGTAGTTGCAGGTTGGTGGGGTCCAAGAGTGCCATCCACCACACCTAATTTCCCCCGCACCCTTCCAATTCACCCAGGAGCCTCCCAACCAGGTCGGGGCTCAATCTATCCCCGTGGATTATCTGTGGAAGGGCATGCGGGCCCATCTGAATTTTGAACACCACATCAGTCACCTGTAGAAGCACCACCCCGGGGCCCTTCCAGGGCGAGGTGAGTTTTGGGCACACACCATTTCTCCTCCGGGGCCAGTAGAGCCAAATAAGGTCTCCGGCAAGGAAACGAGGTTTGTGTGCCCGAGCGTCATACCGCAATTTCATATGCGAGGAAGCCATGCCAATTTGCTTCCTCGCAAACTTGTGAGCCTTTTACATGCTCTTTTTCAAATTGGTTGCATAACTTTCCACAAATGCTCCACCCGGTTCATCTGGCATTGGTCCCATCAACAAATCTGTGGGGACTCGCATCTCGCTACCGAACATCAACAAGGTGGTGGTGCACTGAGTGGTCGCATGCTGTGCGGTCTGGGATGCCATCAGTACAAAGGGGAGGTGCTCGTCCCAATCCTGCTGGTGCACGGATATAAAGAGGGCCAATTGGGTCAACAATGTTCTGTTAAACCTCTCCACCATCCCATCCGATTGAGGCCGAAGTGGGGTCGTCGTGGTCTTATTAATTTGAAGGAGCTCGCACACCGACTGCAGGAGTGCGGATTCAAAGTTCCGGCCCTGGTCAGTGTGTAGCTCCCTGGGTACGCCGAATCGGGAGAAGAATCCCTCAACTAGAACTTGAGCTACCAGCTGGGCTTCCTGGTTGGCCAATAGGTAGGCTTCTGGCCACTTGGTAAAGTAATCCATTGCCACCATAATGTATCGGTTCCCTTGGCGGGTGGCCGGCAGGGGCCCCACCACATCCACTGCCACCCGCTCAAGCGGTGCTCCCACATTGTAGAGCTGGAGCGGGGCCTTGCGCACACGTGGGGGTGCCTTCTTACCGAGGCAGAGGTGTCAGGATCTCACCCAATCTTGAATGTCCTTGTCCGAATTCACCCAGTAGAGGCTCTGCCACAATTTGGACAAAGTTTGGGCCATGCCCAAATGTCCCATCGTCATAGTCCCATGTACGTGCCACATAACCACTTCCTTCAATTTGTTTGGAACATCTATCAACCAGGAAGCTGCATCGCCTGTTGATGTCACCCACTTCCTATACAAATGGCCATGCTTCAATGCCAACATCTGCCACTGTGCCCAATAGGTCTTTACCTGGGCCCCATGTGGAGCAATCTCATCCCAAGAAGGTCTTTTGTCCTCCTCCAGCCAATGAAAAAGGGGCCCCAAAACAGGATCCTCCCTTTGACTCTCTCGCCAATACACATCGCCCAATTCAGGTGGGGGTTGTGGCAAATTTCGCCTGGTCACTCTCGCTGCATAGAGGCATGCATCAATTTGATCCTGCCCAATTGGATCCTTGGCTTCCTGCCTGCCACAAAATTTGCACTGTGCTTCCCAACACGCGCGCCGAGAGAGAGCATCTGCATTGGCATGAGCTTTGCCGGGCTGATGTTGCACAGTCAAATTATACTGCTGCGGCCTCTCAACCCACTTTGCAATTTGTCCCTCTGGCTCTTTGAACCGAAGAAGCATTTGCAAGGAGGCATGATCCACTCAGATCACAAACTCCCTCCCATAAAGGTAAGGGTGAAAGTGTCCAACAGCAGACAGTAGGGCCAATAGTTATTTGCGGGTAATGCAATAATTTCGCTCAGGCCTCGAAAGCACCCGACTCTAATACGCAATAACCCTCTCGACTCCCTGTTACATTTGTGACAACACAGCTCCCAATCCTTCCTGGCTCGCATCCTTATCAAGGATGTAATTTGCCATCATCTGTCGGGTATGCCAAAACCGGGGCCTCCACCAGACGTTGTTTAAAGTGACTGAATGCCTCGATGTAGCTCTCTGACCATATTAAATTTGCTCCTTTCTCTGTGAAATTGTGCAAGGGTCTTGCAATTTCTGTGATGCCACAAATCTCCTGTAGTAAGAGCAGAGGCCCAAAAATCGTCTGACATCCCTCACATTTTTAGGGGCGGGTCACTCTTTTACAGATTTTACCTTTCCAGGGTCAGTGGCCACGCCGCTCTCGTTAATCACGTGACCCAGGCAAGTCAGCTCTCTTCTGAAAATTTCACACTTGCTCGGATTCAATTTCAACCCGGCACCCCTTAACCTCTTAAATACCTCTGATAATTTTTTTAGCAGCATGTTCAAATGTGGGAGCGTGGACCAATATGTCATCCAGAGAGACAAGGCAAGTCTGCCATGGTAAACCAAATAAGACACGTTCCATCAGACGCTCAAATGTGGCAGGGGAATTTCACAATCCAAAAGGCATGACAACAAACTGCCAGAGACCCTTTTCTGTGGTGAACGCTGTTTTCTCTCTCGCCTCTTTATCCATCTCCACCTGCCAATAACCAATTAAATCCAATGTTGAAAACCATTTTGAGCCTGAAACGGCATCGAGGGTACATCAATCCTTGGCAGGGGATACGAGTCCTTGAGTGTCACGTGACTGAGCTGGCGATAATCCACACAGAACCGAGTGGTCCCGTCATTCTTTTTCACCAGCACAATGGGTGACACCCAAGGATTCACTGAGGGCTCGATAAATCCGGCTTTTTCCATTTTTCTCACCTGGTCTTCCACCTCCTCTTTCTTAGCGAAAGGGAGCCACCATGGCGGTTGGCGAACAGGCCGAGCCGCACCAGTATTAATTTGGTGTCTGACGAGGCTCGTGCGTCCAACATACTCAGGAGAGAGACAGAGAGAAAACATCCAAGTTCTTACCAACCAAATTGTGCAGTGTCTCTCCCTGTTCCAATGTTAGGCCCTCTTCAAAGCGTGTCATCATGTCCTGCACTCCCTCTGGCCACTCAAATTTCCCCAAATTTTCCCCCTTTTCTCGCTGTACTGGCAAGCGTGTGGATCCACTTCCTCCGGTGACCTCCTCCACCAACACCAGGCTGTGTCTTATATAGTGTATAAGACTTATATAGTGTATATAGTGTATCCCACACTTCTCACGCAATGCAAAAACTCTATCACCTCCTCACAAGCCCATGAGAAGAAAACAACTTGAGCAGGCACTACCAGAGGTGAAGAAGCTACCTCGAAGAAATGGTACATGAGGTGGGAAATGGCAAAGCTAACTACCGAGCCAGTGTCCAGTCGATTGCACAGAAACACACCAACAGGTCCTGAAACATTTGGCGGAGTGTCTTTTGAAACCTCAGATATTGGGTGACCAGGATTTTAACCAGCTGTTTGTCCTTCATTGGGATGCCTCATTGGAGGATCTTGGTGCAGTATTATACTAGCGACAAGATGGGAAACTGTATTATCCCTTATGGGTCAAGAACCTTCACACCAGCTGAGACGTACAGTATAACATGCACTCAGGAAAGTTAGAGGCCCTGGCACTGAGGTGGGCAATATGTAAGCAATTCTGGGACTACCTATACCTTGCCTTTATGGTTTACACAGACATAACCCACTCACCTATGTGTGCACTGCAGAAAAGCTGAACACCACAGGTCAGAGGGGGTGGTGGAGTTGACGGATTTCAACTTAGCTGTCAAATATTGCCCAGGCCACACCAATATCAAGGGATACAGGACACCTGAATGAAGCCAAGGCCAAGACGTCAGATTAAACCCCCAAGAATGCTGACTTAGTGAGAAGATCATTCAGGACACAAGGGCCCCAGCTCCTGCAGATACCATGCCTCATCTCCCAGGGGGGAAAACAACAACACAACAGGCATTTTAAGGCCATTTTCCCTGCAAGAGCGGGGATTAGCCCAGGGAGAAAGCTGTAAATAATTTACCCTCAACTACCAAATGCACTTTCTTCTGTAAGGAGGACGAGAATCAATTGACCACAGGTGATGCTCTACCTTTTCACAGATTCCTCGCATATAGGCCACCGTGTCTATCCTCAGTGAACATCTCTTGGGAAACAAAGTCATTCTTCGCCTGCCTGTGGGTTCAAAGACACCCACCGGCAACATCAAAGACGGCAGTCTTGAAGGCACTCCAAAACTTTACAGGATCCCCGGAGACACCCAGATCCCTTCGATTTACACACAACCTATTCATAAACTCCTCAGCTACCCCTTCATCATTGAGCTTGCCAACATCCAGCCTCATCTGGGATGGTACCATTCTCTTGGATTTGAGCCGCAGCTTCAGATTTGCCACAAAAAGCCTGTGATCGATATTGATGAACTGAGCACTACGGTAGGCCCTGCAGTTCTGGAGCAACCTTCAGTGACCATCCACGAGAACATGATCAATCAACTTTGCCACACAACCAGCATTGGAATACCAAGACTCGTGAAGCAGCAGCGGGCGCTGAAACCATGAATCAGCTATTCCATTGTTCGTCCATGACATCTTGTGAAACCAAAAAACTTAGTGCTGTTCTGGTTCCTGTTTCCAGACCCATGGGAACCAATATATGTCTCATAGCCATCCCTAACAGTGCCAGTCGATACATTGAAATCACACAAGATTAGAAGAGTATCTCGTATGGGGCAATGATCAACTACTTACTTGAGTGTGGCATAGTATGTTTCCTTCTAAGTGAGGTCACTCATGTCAGTTGCAATATAAACAGAGACAAGGGAAATGACACCGAGAGAGTGACGATCCTCAGTCTCATAACACAATTGTTGACCAGTGTTACCTCAACTACCATAGGAGTCAGTTTGTTGGACACAGCTATAGAAACTTCCTGGGAGGAAAATACATAGGTGTAGCATCCATTATCTCACCACTATCCTGTCTCTGAACCTCAGAAAGTGCTGCGCCACTGATGCTTAGACACGTGGTCATCCTCTCTTAGGTTGACGACATTCCAGGCACCCAGACCCATCCAAAGAGACCGCTTCAGGTTAACACGAGGAGACTTCCGCCTGACACCTCAGCACGACCCGACACACACCACCACAACCCGATACAGCAGCAAAGTTGCTCCGTTGTTTCTCCCCTATCATCAGAGACTGGGGGTCCCAATGGGTTTGCCCCTGTCCTTTTATCCGGTGAGCTTCCCTGCTAATGGTAGCTGTAGATGAGGTACTCCTACACAGCAGGTTCTTCTTAGTTTGATTTGTTGTTCGTACAGTCGGACCCCGCTATTTGCGGTTCCGCTATCCGCGGATTCTGCGTATTCACGGTTGATAAAGTGTGACTTGTTTCTCTATTCACGGAAAAGTGTCCCGCGTATTCGCGGGTTTTATTTCTATTCACAGCCATGTGCCGCAAAATTGCGGGTTTTTTTTCTCATTTGCGGCTATATTCCACGAATTCGCAGTTTTTCAGGGCACAAAAAAAAATCACGAGCTGCTAGCTTGACACATTTATAAAACCCATCTTTCACCAGCCATGGATAAAGCACCAGCCATGCATAAATAAAGCAGGTGGACATCCTCAAAAAAACATCTTATACGAGCCGTGAGCATGACTTGCTTCTACATTCACTGTTGTGTGCTTTGCATTTTCATGCCTTTTGCGGCCACCAATTTTAGCCGCACTATAATCGAGAGCTTTGCGGGATATTCCACCAGCTGCATAACACATCATCCCCGTGAGTTACTGCACAGAATGAAAACACTTCATAGTATCTAATAGTGCAATTAGCTGTCTCCTCCAGTGACCTCCAGACTCACTCACTTCAGTGAGTGAGTCAGTATTTGTGCAATTTTCCCCATTGAAACTGGCACGGCATCCATTCACAGATTTTCAACAACATTCGTGGGATTGCCTCACCATTTCCGGGATTATCGCCGACATGCACGGGATTTGCCTCACCTTTTCTGGGATTTTCATCAACCTTTGCGGATTATCAAAGACATTCTCGGGATTTGCCTCACATTTCGTGGATTTTGCCTCACCATTCACGGTTTGTTCCTCTCTATTCGTGGATTTTTGTGACTCGGGGACCTATCCCCCCTTTTTCCATTGAAACAATGCTCTGCCATTCGCGGTTTTTCAATTTGCGGGATTTTCCAGGAATGTATCCCCCACAAATAGCGGGTTTCCACATGACGTGGAATGAAGTGTTTTACATTGGTCGGAGTGCAAATCCTGCCACCAACCTCCAAGAAACGGCTAACCCAACTGCAGGAGGACGTCCTTGGACACTGTTGGGCATGCCAGATACCCCAAAGGTTGACCTGACTTTAATTGTCTTTGTTTATGTGTCAAAGTCATATAGTTAAAAATACATCTTTATTTGTCCAAGTCTCCCTCTATTTTGTGCCTCAACCAGGGTGTTGGTGTATTTCCCACTATACCGGGAACTAGCAGCGATCTCCGATCGCAGCTCTCGTTTTACTTTCGCATTTCATAACTTTTTTAAAGGGAACCCAAACACATATATTCATGTTTTCCCTCAACTACCATTTGAAGTCACAGCAATTAGAAATGATGTGTCTTTTCCGATTTTTAGAATTTCAAAATGTAAAACTTAGCAAATTAACTGCATTTTCCACAGTTATGTGAGTGAGATTGGAGTTTATACAGCCAATACAACATCTATTAACAATTAAAGCATAACATTATCTTACTTCGAAGGTTCAGCTATGAAGGTTCAGCTGAACAAAAATTGATTGCAACCAATTAAAACTTATGTCCCAATGGAGTTGCTCAATGAAACTCCAATTGGTGTGATGCACTGCAATTCCAGAAGGAATGATTACTCTGCAGACATGGAACCCTTTTAAAGAGTCTTAATGTAGATGATGCAGACACTCAGATCAGCAGCAGCAGTGGGAAAGATGTCAGGCAGTAATAACACAACAAATGTGGATGATTCCCTTCAACGTATCAACATTGCTCTCGGAATATTTTTCATTTTCCTGGCAATAATAACTGTTCCAGGAAATATTCTGGTTCTCAGAGCAATTTCGAGCAACAAACGGTTGATGCAAGGAGTAACGAACCGTTTTGTGAGTTCACTCGCCTGTGCAGATCTGCTGATTGGTGCTGTCATCATGCCACTTCATGCTTCTCTTCTTATCATTGGCTCTTGGAGTGCCGGTTCAACAATATGTGAGATGTGGATTTCCATCGACGTTCTTTCAGGCACTGCCAGTATCGAGACCCTGTGTGCGATCGCTATTGATCGATATGTGGCCATCACGTCTCCGCTGCGCTATCAGTCCATCATGACTCGACGCCGAGCTTACATCATCATTATCTGCGTGTGGTTAATTTCTGCTGCAATTTCCGTCCTCCCAATCCACCTCGGCTGGTGGCGTTCAGACGATCCTGCAGCCCAGACTTGTTATGATGATCCAACGTGTTGCGATTTCATAACGAACAAATATTTTGCCATTATCAGCTCTGCGATATCTTTCTACATCCCACTTATCATCATGATATTTGTCTATAATCGAGTATTAAAGGAGGCTGAACGTCAGGTAAGTGTTTTTTTTTTTTGGTATCCTGATATGCAGATGATGTTGTTGTTTCCTTCACCACCGAAGATGGATGGAAGTTGTTTTCACCCCGATCTGTCTGTCTGTCTGTGAACAGGATTTCAAAAACGTGCAGACATATTCAGACGAAATTTGGAGGAGAAGTTGAGTATGTGACTCGGACAAAATGATTAGATTTTGGAGAAGATCCGAATCCGGATCCGAGAAATGTTTAAGTGATTCTTCACCATTGAAAGATAGGGCAAAATTGATATACAGCAGGATATCTCAAAGTTGTGGATGTATTCGGACGAAACCTGGTGGATAAATTGGGTGTGTGACAAGGACAAATCTATTTGATTTTGGTTCAGATCCAAATCCGGAGCAGAGGTTTTAAAAATTTACAGTGATGGAAAAGAACAGTGAACAGTGAACAGTGATGACTTAGGACAAAACTTTGTGGATGAGTTGCTTAGGTGACATGAACGCAAGCCAATTCGATTTTAGTTCAGGTCCAAATCCAGATCTGGCGTATCAGTGGGATACAAAACATAAACTGTTCAGCTTGGTGGAGGTATATGCTCTCTCACAGGGTGCCATTCTAGTTTTTGGTTAAGTGTCGATGTCATGTATTTAAAAAATACATCTTTATTTCTCCAAGTCTTTCTCTATTTTGTGCCTCAATCAGTGTGTTGGTGTGTTTCCCACCTCTCTTTATACTGTTCCTCTTGGTCTGGTTTGCCCTGATCCATTCCATGTTCAAGCTCCTCCATGAGCCTCGACATTGCATTTAAAAATGAAGTATAACAAGTACAGATACATTCAAAGTACACCGCCCCCATGGCAAATAATTAAATATCCTACAGCGCGGCATTGCCGGGGCGCCTCCGGCACCCGGCAATACCGCAATGCAGCTCATTGAGGCTGCATTGGGAGGGAGAGGTGTACACTAATTGATTGATTAATTGTATAATTAAAATCAATAAAAGATTATCACAAAATATTTTCATAATCAATTGGCTAATAGCATAACTAAACCACTAGTGCTTCATCCGAAGATGTATCTTTTAGAAATTTAATTAAATAAGTCATTTAGAAAAAATTAAATAATTAATTGATTACTCAATAAATAATTAATCGATTAATCAATAAATAATTAATAGATGAAATGATTAATCAATAAATCAAAAATATCCTTGATAGCCACATCACTTGGTCACTGTCATGTCCAAATATTAGCTTCCCAGTTCAAAAGGTGCCTGAGATATTGGCCAAATGAGAAAGAAAATAAATAAATGATTAATAATGAAAATAAATAAATAATAATCATTAAAAAATTAAATTATTAATAATTTCGGTCACAGAACAAAGAAACCACCACCATTTCATCAGAATATGTAACTGAATAAGAACATTTTTTTTCTAGTAATTAATCGAATAATTAACAAATTAATCGATTAATTGATTGATCAATAAATCAAAAATATCCTTGATAGCCACATCACTTGGTCACTCATGTCCAAATATTAGCTTCCGAGCTCAAAAGGTGCCTGAGATATTGGCCAAATGAGAAAGAAAATAAATAAATGATTAATAATGAAAATAAATAAATAATAATCATAAAAAAATTAAATTATTAATCAATTTGGTCAGAGAACACATAAACGACCACTATTTCATCAGAATCTGTAACTTAAAAAAAAAAAATTTATTGTCATTAATCGAATAATTAAATAATTAATCGATTAATTGATTAATTAATAAATCAAAAATAGCCTTTGCAGCCAAACCACCTGGTCATTGGCATGTCCAAATAACAGCTTCCTAACTCGAAAGGTGCCTGAGTTAATGGTCAGAAGAGAAAGGAAATTTGATTAATTAAATAAGTACCTCATTAATCGCTAATAATTAAATAACTCCTCAATTTTTTGATTAATCAAAAAACAAAAAAATAGCGTTTTTGAAAAAGCACTTTCTCACTATTGTGCCAAAATTTCAGCTTCCTAGCTCAAAGGATGGCTGAGATATCGCCCGGACAAACAAGAAAGAAAACAAGCAAACAAGAAAGAAAGAAAATAATAAGACAAGTACACATACATTCAAAGTACACCGCCCCCATGCCAAGTAATTAAATATCCTACAGCGCGGCATTGCCGGGGCACCTCCGGCGCCCGGCAATACCGCAGTGCAGCTCATTGAGGCTGCATTGGAAAGGAGAGATGTACACTAATTGATTGATTAATTGTATAATTAAAATCAATAAAATATTATCACAAAATATTTTCTTAATCAATTGGCTAATACCATAACAAAACCACCAGTGCTTCATCCGAAGATGTATCTTTTAGAAATTTAATTAAAGAAGTCATTTATAAAAAACTTAAATAATGAATCGATTAATCAATAAATAATTAATAGATGAAATGATTAATCAATAAATCAAAAATATCCTTGATAGCCACATCACTTGGTCACTCATGTCCAAATATTAGCTTCCCAGCTCAAAAGGTGCCTGAGATATTGGCCAAATGAGAAAGAAAATAAATAAATGATTAATAATGAAAATAAATAAATAATAATCATAAAAAAATTAAATTATTAATCAATTTGGTCAGAGAACACATAAACTACCACTATTTCATCAGAATCTGTAACTTAAAAAAAAAATTTTTTTTTGTCATTCATCGAATAATTAAATAATTAATCGACTAATTGATTAATTAATAAATCAAAAGTATCCTTTGCAGCCAAATCACCTGGTCATTGGCATGTCCAAATATCAGCTTCCTAACTCAAAAGGTGCCTGAGTTAATGGTCAGAAGAGAAAGGAAATTTGATTAATTAAATATGTACTTAATTAATCGCTAATAATTAAATAACTCCTCAATTTATTGATTAATCAAAAAACAAAAAATACCGTTTTTGACAAAGGACTTGCTCACTATTGTGCCGAAATTTCAGCTTCCTAGCTCAAAGGATGGCTGAGATATCGCCCGGACAAACAAACAAACAAGAAAGAAAGAAAGAAAGAAAGAAAACAAACAACCAGAGTGAAAACTGAGTACTCTCTTTCAGCGTGCGTCACTGCCGAGCCCCCTTCGGTGCCCAGCAATGACGATTTGCAATGCCTGGAGCTGGCATAGGAAAGGAGCGGTGTACAACAAACAAGAAAGAAACCAGAGTGAAAACTGAGTACTCTCTTTCAGCGTGCGTCACTGCCGAGCCCCCTTTGGTGCCCGGCAATGACGATTTGCAATGCCTGGAGATGGCATAGGAAAGGAGCGGTGTACAACAAGTACAGATACATTCAAAGTACACCGCCCCATGCCAAATATTTAAATATGCTGCAGCGCGGCATTGCCGGGGCGCCTCAGGCGCCCGGCAATACCGCAGTGCAGCTCATTGAGGCTGCATTGGGAGGGAGAGGTGTACACTAATTGATTGATTAATTGTATAATTAAAATCAATAAAAGATTATCACAAAATATTTTCATAATCAATTGGCTAATCGCATAACTAAACCACTAGTGCTTCATCCGAAGATGTATCTTTTAGAAATCTAATTAAATAAGTCATTTATAAGAAATTAAATAATTAATTGATTACTCAATAAATAATTAATCGATTAATCAATAAATAATTAATAGATGAAATGATTAATCAATAAATGAAAAATATCCTTGATAGCCACATCACTTGGTCACTCATGTCCAAATATTAGCTTCCCAGCTCAAAAGGTGCCTGAGATATTGGCCAAATGAGAAACAAAATAAATAAATTATTAATAATGAAAATAAATAAATAATAATCATAAAAAAATTAAATTATTAATCAATTTGATCAGAGAACACATAAACTACCACTATTTCATCAGAATCTGTAACTTAAAAAAAATAATTTTTTTTGTCATTAATGAAATAATTAAATAATTAATCGATTAATTGATTAATTAATAAATCAAAAATATCCTTTGCAGCCAAATCACCTGGTCATTGGCATGTCCAAATATCAGCTTCCTAACTCAAAAGGTGCCTGAGTTAATGGTCAGAAGAGAAAGGAAATTTGATTAATTAAATAAGTACTTAATTAATCGCTTATAATTAAATAACTCCTCAATTTATTGATTAATCAAAAAACAAAAAATACCGTTTTTGACAAAGGACTTGCTCACTATTGTGCCGAAATTTCAGCTTCCTAGCTCAAAGGATGGCTGAGATATCGCCCGGACAACCAAACAAACAAGAAACCAGAGTGAAAACTGAGTACTCTCTTTCAGCGTGCGTCACTGCCGAGCCCCCTTCGGTGCCCGGCAATGACGATTTGCAATGCCTGGAGATGGCATAGGAAAGGAGCGGTGTACAACAAGTACACATACATTCAAAGTACACCACCCCATGCCAAATAATTAAATATGCTGCAGCGCGGCATTACCGGGGCGCCTTCGGCGCCTGGCAATACCGCAGTGCAGCTCATTGAGGCTGCATTGGGAGGGAGAGGTGTACACTAATTGATTGATTAATTGTATAATTAAAATCAATAAAAGATTATTGTACACCGCTCCTTTCCTATGCCATCTCCAGGCATTGCAAATCGTCATTGCCGGGCACCAAAGGGGGCTCGGCAGTGACGCACGCTGAAAGAGAGTACTCAGTTTTCACTCTGGTTTCTTTCTTTCTTGTTTGTTGTACACCGCTCCTTTCCTATGCCATCTCCAGGCATTGCAAATCGTCATTGCCGGGCACCAAAGGGGGCTCGGCAGTGACGCACGCTGAAAGAGAGTACTCAGTTTTCACTCTAGTTTCTTTCTTGTTGTACACCGCTCCTTTCCTATGCCATCTCCAGGCATTGCAAATCGTCATTGCCGGGCACCAAAGGGGGCTCGGCAGTGACGCACGCTGAAAGAGAGTACTCAGTTTTCACTCTGGTTTCTTGCTTTCTTGTTTGTTGTACACCGCTCCTTTCCTATGCCATCTCCAGGCATTGCAAATCGTCATTGCTGGGCACCGAAGGGGGCTCGGCAGTGACGCACGCTGAAAGAGAGTACTCAGTTTTCACTCTGGTTTCTTGTTTGTTTGTTTTCTTGGTTGTTGTACACCGCTCCTTTCCTATGCCATCTCCAGGCATTGCAAATCGTCATTGCTGGGCACCGAAGGGGGCTCGGCAGTGACGCACGCTGAAAGAGAGTACTCAGTTTTCACTCTGGTTTCTTGTTTGTTTGTTTTCTTGGTTGTTGTACACCGCTCCTTTCCTATGCCATCTCCAGGCATTGCAAATCGTCATTGCCGGGCACCAAAGGGGGCTCGGCAGTGACGCACGCTGAAAGAGAGTACTCAGTTTTCACTCTGGTTTCTTGTTTGTTTGTTTTCTTGGTTGTTTGTTTGTTGTACACCGCTCCTTTCCTATGCCACCTCCAGGCATTGCAAATCGTCATTGCCGGGCACCGAAGGGGGCTCGGCAGTGACGCACGCTGAAAGAGAGTACTCAGTTTTCACTCTGGTTTCTTGTTTGTTGTACACCGCTCCTTTCCTATGCCATCTCCAGGCATTGCAAATCGTCATTGCCGGGCACCAAAGGGGGCTCGGCAGTGACGCACGCTGAAAGAGAGTACTCAGTTTTCACTCTGGTTTCTTGTTTGTTTTCTTGTTTTCTTGTTTGTTTGTTTTCTTTCTTGGTTGTCCGGACGATATCTCAGCCATCCTTTGAGCAAGGAAGCTGAAATTTCGGCACAGTAGTGAGCAAGTCCTTTGTCAAATACGGTATTTTTTGTTTTTTGAATAATCAATTAATTGAGGAGTTATTTAATTATTAGCGTTTAATTAAGTACTTATTTAATTAATTAAATTTCATTTATCTTCTGACCATTATTAACTCAGGCACCTTTTGAGTTAGGAAGCTGATATTTGGACATGCCAATGACCAGGTGATTTGGCTGCAAAGGATATTTTTTGATTTATTAATTAATCAATTAATCGATTAATTATTTAATTATTCGATTAATGACAAAAATTTTTTTTTTTTTTAAGTTACAGATTCTGATGAAATAGTGGTAGTTTATGTGTTCTCTGACCAAATTGATTAATAATTTAATTTTTTTATGATTATTATTTATTTATTTCCATTATTAATCATTTATTTATTTTCTTTCTCATTTGGCCAATATCTCAGGCACCTTTTGAGCTGGGAAGCTAATATTTGGACATGAGTGACCAAGTGATGTGGCTATCAAGGATATTTTTGATTTATTGATTAATCATTTCATCTATTAAGTATTTATTGATTAATCGATTAATTATTTATTGAGTAATCAATTAATTATTTAATTTTTTATAAATGACTTATTTAATTAAATTTCTAAAAGATACATCTTCGGATGAAGCACTACTGGTTTAGTTATGCGATTAGCCAATTGATTATGAAAATATTTTGTGATAATCTTTTATTGATTTTAATTATACAATTAATCAATCAATTAGTGTACACCTCTCCCTCCCAATGCAGCCTCAATGAGCTGCACTGCGGTATTGCCGGGCGCCGGAGGCGCCCCGGCAATGCCGCGCTGCAGCATATTTAATTATTTGGCATGGGGCGGTGTACTTTGAATGTATGTGTACTTGTTTTCTTGTTTTCTTGGTTGTCCGGACGATATCTCAGCCATCCTTTGAGCTAGGAAGCTGAAATTTCGGCACAGTAGTGAGCAAGTCCTTTGTCAAATACGGTATTTTTTGTTTTTTGAATAATCAATTAATTGAGGAGTTATTTAATTATTAGCGTTTAATTAAGTACTTATTTAATTAATTAAATTTCATTTATCTTCTGACCATTATTAACTCAGGCACCTTTTGAGTTAGGAAGCTGATATTTGGACATGCCAATGACCAGGTGATTTGGCTGCAAAGGATATTTTTGATTTATTAATTAATCAATTAATCGATTAATTATTTAATTATTCGATTAATGACAAAAAAATTTTTTTTTTTTAAGTTACAGATTCTGATGAAATAGTGGTAGTTTATGTGTTCTCTGACCAAATTGATTAATAATTTAATTTTTTTATGATTATTATTTATTTATTTTCATTATTAATCATTTATTTATTTTCTTTCTCATTTGGCCAATATCTCAGGCACCTTTTGAGCTGGGAAGCTAATATTTGGACATGAGTGACCAAGTGATGTGGCTATCAAGGATATTTTTGATTTATTGATTAATCATTTCATCTATTAAGTATTTATTGATTAATCGATTAATTATTTATTGAGTAATCAATTAATTATTTAATTTTTTATAAATGACTTATTTAATTAAATTTCTAAAAGATACATCTTCGGATGAAGCACTACTGGTTTAGTTATGCGATTAGCCAATTGATTATGAAAATATTTTGTGATAATCTTTTATTGATTTTAATTATACAATTAATCAATCAATTAGTGTACACCTCTCCCTCCCAATGCAGCCTCAATGAGCTGCACTGCGGTATTGCCGGGCGCCGGAGGCGCCCCGGCAATGCCGCGCTGCAGCATATTTAATTATTTGGCATGGGGCGGTGTACTTTGAATGTATGTGTACTTGTTTGTTTTCTTGTTTGTTTGTTTTCTTTCTTGGTTGTCCGGACGATATCTCAGCCATCCTTTGAGCTAGGAAGCTGAAATTTCGGCACAAGAGTGAGCAAGTCCTTTGTCAAAAACGGTATTTTTTTTTTTTGATTAATCAATAAATTGAGGAGTTATTTAATTATTAGCGATTAATTAAGTACTTATTTAATTAATCAAATTTCCTTTCTCTTCTGACCATTAACTCAGGCACCTTTTGAGTTAGGAAGCTGATATTTGGACATGCCAATGACCAGGTGATTTGGCTGCAAAGGATATTTTTGATTTATTAATTAATCAATTAATCGATTAATTATTTAATTATTCGATTAATGACCAAAAAAAATTTTTTTTTTAAGTTACAGATTCTGATGAAATAGTGGTAGTTTATGTGTTCTCTGACCAAATTGATTAATAATTTAATTTTTTTTATGATTATTATTTATTTATTTTCATTATTAATCATTTATTTATTTTCTTTCTCATTTGGCCAATATCTCAGGCACCTTTTGAGCTGGGAAGCTAATATTTGGACATGAGTGACCAAGTGATGTGGCTATCAAGGATATTTTTGATTTATTGATTAATCATTTCATCTATTAATTATTTATTGATTAATCGATTAATTATTTATGGAGTAATCAATTAATTATTTTTTTTTTTATAAATGACTTATTCAATTAAATTTCTAAAAGATACATCTTCGGATGAAGCACTGGTGGTTTAGTTATGCGATTAGCCAATTGATTATGAAAATATTTTGTGAAAATCTTTTATTGATTTTAATTATACAATTAATCAATCAATTAGTGTACACCTCTCCCTCCCAATGCAGCCTCAATGAGCTGCACTGCGGTATTGCCGGGCGCCGGAGGCGCCCCGACAATGCCGCTCTGTAGGATATTTAATTTTTTGGCATGGGGGCGGTGTACTTTGAATGTATGTGTACTTGTCTTGTTTTCTTGTTGTACACCGCTCCTTTCCTATGCCACCTCCAGGCATTGCAAATCGTCATTGCCGGGCACCGAAGGGGGCTTGGCAGTGACGCACGCTGAAAGAGAGTACTCAGTTTTCACTCTGGTTTCTTGTTTGTTTGTTTTCTTGTTTCCTTGGTTGTCCGGACGATATCTCAGCCATCCTTTGAGCTAGGAAGCTGAAATTTCGGCACAATAGTGAGCAAGTCCTTTGTCAAAAACGGTATTTTTTGTTTTTTGATTAATCAATTAATTGAGGAGTTATTTAATTATTAGCGTTTAATTAAGTACTTATTTAATTAATTAAATTTCATTTCTCTTCTGACCATTATTAACTCAGGCACCTTTTGAGTTAGGAAGCTGATATTTGGACATGCCAATGACCAGGTGATTTGGCTGCAAAGGATATTTTTGATTTATTAATTAATCAATTAATCGATTAATTATTTAATTATTCGATTAATGACAAAAAAATTTTTTTTTTTAAAGTTACAGATTCTGATGAAATAGTGGTAGTTTATGTGTTCTCTGACCAAATTGATTAATAATTTAATTTTTTTATGATTATTATTTATTTATTTTCATTATTAATCATTTATTTATTTTCTTTCTCATTTGGCCAATATCTCAGGCACCTTTTGAGCTGGGAAGCTAATATTTGGACATGAGTGACCAAGTGATGTGGCTATCAAGGATATTTTTGATTTATTGATTAATCATTTCATCTATTAAGTATTTATTGATTAATCGATTAATTATTTATTGAGTAATCAATTAATTATTTAATTTTTTATAAATGACTTATTTAATTAAATTTCTAAAAGATACATCTTCGGATGAAGCACTAGTGCTTTAGGTATGCTATTGTACACCGCTCCTTTCCTATGCCACCTCCAGGCATTGCAAATCGTCATTGCCGGGCACCAAAGGGGGCTCGGCAGTGACGCACGCTGAAAGAGAGTACTCAGTTTTCACTCTGGTTTCTTTCTTACTTTCTTGGTTGTCCGGGCGATATCTCAGCCATCCTTTGAGCTAGGAAGCTGAAATTTCGGCACAGTAGTGAGCAAGTCCTTTGTCAAATACGGTATTTTTTGTTTTTTGAATAATCAATTAATTGAGGAGTTATTTAATTATTAGCGTTTAATTAAGTACTTATTTAATTAATTAAATTTCATTTATCTTCTGACCATTATTAACTCAAGCACCTTTTGAGTTAGGAAGCTGATATTTGGACATGCCAATGACCGGGTGATTTGGCTGCAAAGGATATTTTTGATTTATTAATTAATCAATTAATCGATTAATTATTTAATTATTCGATTAATGACAAAAAAATTTTTTTTTTTTAAGTTACAGATTCTGATGAAATAGTGGTAGTTTATGTGTTCTCTGACCAAATTGATTAATAATTTAATTTTTTTATGATTATTATTTATTTATTTTCATTATTAATCATTTATTTATTTTCTTTCTCATTTGGCCAATATCTCAGGCACCTTTTGAGCTGGGAAGCTAATATTTGGACATGAGTGACCAAGTGATGTGGCTATCAAGGATATTTTTGATTTATTGATTAATCATTTCATCTATTAAGTATTTATTGATTAATCGATTAATTATTTATTGAGTAATCAATTATTTAATTTTTTATAAATGACTTATTTAATTAAATTTCTAAAAGATACATCTTCGGATGAAGCATTACTGGTTTAGTTATGCGATTAGCCAATTGATTATGAAAATATTTTGTGATAATCTTTTATTGATTTTAATTATACAATTAATCAATCAATTAGTGTACACCTCTCCCTCCCAATGCAGCCTCAATGAGCTGCACTGCGGTATTGCCGGGTGCCGGAGGCGCCCCGGCAATGCCGCGCTGCAGCATATTTAATTATTTGGCATGGGGCGGTGTACTTTGAATGTATGTGTACTTGTTGTACACCGCTCCTTTCCTATGCCATCTCCAGGCATTGCAAATCGTCATTGCCGGGCACCAAAGGGGGCTCGGCAGTGACGCACGCTGAAAGAGAGTACTCAGTTTTCACTCTGGTTTCTTGTTTTCTTGTTTGTTTTCTTGTTTGTTTTCTTGGTTGTCCGGACGATATCTCAGCCATCCTTTGAGCTAGGAAGCTGAAATTTCGGCACAGTAGTGAGCAAGTCCTTTGTCAAATACGGTATTTTTTGTTTTTTGAATAATCAATTAATTGAGGAGTTATTTAATTATTAGCGTTTAATTAAGTACTTATTTAATTAATTAAATTTCATTTCTCTTCTGACCATTATTAACTCAGGCACCTTTTGAGTTAGGAAGCTGATATTTGGACATGCCAATGACCAGGTGATTTGGCTGCAAAGGATATTTTTGATTTATTAATTAATCAATTAATCGATTAATTATTTAATTATTCGATTAATGACAAAAAATTTTTTTTTTTTTAAGTTACAGATTCTGATGAAATAGTGGTAGTTTATGTGTTCTCTGACCAAATTGATTAATAATTTAATTTTTTTATGATTATTATTTATTTATTTTCATTATTAATCATTTATTTATTTTCTTTCTCATTTGGCCAATATCTCAGGCACCTTTTGAGCTGGGAAGCTAATATTTGGACATGAGTGACCAAGTGATGTGGCTATCAAGGATATTTTTGATTTATTGATTAATCATTTCATCTATTAAGTATTTATTGATTAATCGATTAATTATTTATTGAGTAATCAATTAATTATTTAATTTTTTATAAATGACTTATTTAATTAAATTTCTAAAAGATACATCTTCGGATGAAGCACTAGTGCTTTAGGTATGCTATTAGCCAATTGATTAAGAAAATATTTTGTGATAATCTTTTATAGATTTTAATTATACAATTAATCAATCAATTAGTGTACACCTCTCCCTCCCAATGCAGCCTCAATGAGCTGCACTGCGGTATTGCCGGGCGCCGGAGGCGCCCCGGCAATGCCGCGCTGCAGCATATTTAATTATTTGGCATGGGGCGGTGTACTTTGAATGTATGTGTACTTGTTTGTTTTCTTTCTTGGTTGTCCGGACGATATCTCAGCCATCCTTTGAGCTAGGAAGCTGAAATTTCGGCACAGTAGTGAGCAAGTCCTTTGTCAAATACGGTATTTTTTGTTTTTTGAATAATCAATTAATTGAGGAGTTATTTAATTATTAGCGTTTAATTAAGTACTTATTTAATTAATTAAATTTCATTTCTCTTCTGACCATTATTAACTCAGGCACCTTTTGAGTTAGGAAGCTGATATTTGGACATGCCAATGACCAGGTGATTTGGCTGCAAAGGATATTTTTGATTTATTAATTAATCAATTAATCGATTAATTATTTAATTATTCGATTAATGACAAAAAAATTTTTTTTTTTTAAGTTACAGATTCTGATGAAATAGTGGTAGTTTATGTGTTCTCTGACCAAATTGATTAATAATTTAATTTTTTTATGATTATTATTTATTTATTTTCATTATTAATCATTTATTTATTTTCTTTCTCATTTGGCCAATATCTCAGGCACCTTTTGAGCTGGGAAGCTAATATTTGGACATGAGTGACCAAGTGATGTGGCTATCAAGGATATTTTTGATTTATTGATTAATCATTTCATCTATTAAGTATTTATTGATTAATCGATTAATTATTTATTGAGTAATCAATTAATTATTTAATTTTTTATAAATGACTTATTTAATTAAATTTCTAAAAGATACATCTTCGGATGAAGCACTACTGGTTTAGTTATGCGATTAGCCAATTGATTATGAAAATATTTTGTGATAATCTTTTATTGATTTTAATTATACAATTAATCAATCAATTAGTGTACACCTCTCCCTCCCAATGCAGCCTCAATGAGCTGCACTGCGGTATTGCCGGGCGCCGGAGGCGCCCCGGCAATGCCACGCTGCAGCATATTTAATTATTTGGCATGGGGCGGTGTACTTTGAATGTATGTGTACTTGTTGTACACCGCTCCTTTCCTATGCCATCTCCAGGCATTGCAAATCGTCATTGCCGGGCACCAAAGGGGGCTCGGCAGTGACGCACGCTGAAAGAGAGTACTCAGTTTTCACTCTGGTTTCTTGTTTGTTTGTTTTCTTGCTTTCTTTCTTGGTTGTCCGGACGATATCTCAGCCATCCTTTGAGCTAGGAAGCTGAAATTTCGGCACAGTAGTGAGCAAGTCCTTTATCAAATACGGTATTTTTTGTTTTTTGAATAATCAATTAATTGAGGAGTTATTTAATTATTAGCGTTTAATTAAGTACTTATTTAATTAATTAAATTTCATTTATCTTCTGACCATTATTAACTCAGGCACCTTTTGAGTTAGGAAGCTGATATTTGGACATGCCAATGACCAGGTGATTTGGCTGCAAAGGATATTTTTGATTTATTAATTAATCAATTAATCGATTAATTATTTAATTATTCGATTAATGACAAAAAAATTTTTTTTTTTTAAGTTACAGATTCTGATGAAATAGTGGTAGTTTATGTGTTCTCTGACCAAATTGATTAATAATTTAATTTTTTTATGATTATTATTTATTTATTTTCATTATTAATCATTTATTTATTTTCTTTCTCATTTGGCCAATATCTCAGGCACCTTTTGAGCTGGGAAGCTAATATTTGGACATGAGTGACCAAGTGATGTGGCTATCAAGGATATTTTTGATTTATTGATTAATCATTTCATCTATTAATTATTTATTGATTAATCGATTAATTATTTATTGAGTAATCAATTAATTATTTAATTTTTTATAAATGACTTATTTAATTAAATTTCTAAAAGATACATCTTCGGATGAAGCACTAGTGGTTTAGTTATGCGATTAGCCAATTGATTATGAAAATATTTTGTGATAATCTTTTATTGATTTTAATTATACAATTAATCAATCAATTAGTGTACACCTCTCCCTCCCAATGCAGCCTTAATGAGCTGCACTGCGGTATTGCCGGGCGCCGGAGGCGCCCCGGCAATGCCGCGCTGCAGCATATTTAATTATTTGGCATGGGGCGGTGTACTTTGAATGTATGTGTACTTGTTTGTTTTCTTTCTTGGTTGTCCGGACGATATCTCAGCCATCCTTTGAGCTAGGAAGCTCAAATTTCGGCACAAGAGTGAGCAAGTCCTTTCTCAAAAACGGTATTTTTTAATTAATCAATAAATTGAGGAGTTATTTAATTATTAGTGATTAATTTAGTACTTATTTAATTAATCAAATTTCCTTTCTCTTCTGACCATTAACTCAGGCACCTTTTGAGTTAGGAAGCTGATATTTGGACACGCCAATGACCAGGTGATTTGGCTGCAAAGGATATTTTTGATTTATTAATTAATCAATTAATCGATTAATTATTTAATTATTTTATGAATGACAATTTTTTTTTTTTTTTAAGTTACAGATTCTGATGAAATGGTGGTGGTTTATGTGTTCTCTGACCAAATTGATTAATAATTTAATTTTTTTATGATTATTATTTATTTATTTTCATTATTAATTATTTATTTATCTTCTTTCTCATTTGGCCAATATCTCAGGCACCTTTTGAGCTCAGAAGCTAATATTTGGACATGAGTGACCAGGTGATGTGGCTATCAAGGATATTTTTGATTTATTGATTAATCAATTAATCAATGTATCGATTAATTGTTTAATTATTCGATTAGTTACTAAAAAAAATTTTTTTCCCCCAGTTACAGATTCTGATGAAATGGTGGTGGTTTATGTGTTCTGTGACCGAATTGATTGATCATTTAATTTTTTAATGATTATTATTTATTTCTTTTCATTATTAATCATTTATTTATTTTCTTTCTCATTTGGCCAATATCTCAGGCACCTTTTGAGCTGGGAAGCTAATATTTGGACATGACAGTGATCAAGTGATGTGGCTATCAAGGATATTTTTGATTAATTGATTAATCATTTAATCGATTCATTATTTATTGATTAATCGATGAATTACTTATTGATTAATCAATTAATTATTTAATTTTTTATTAATGACTTATTTGGTTAAGTTTCTAAAAGATACATCTTCGGATGAAGCACGAGTGGTTTTGTTATGGTATTAGCCAATTGATTAAGAAAATATTTTGTGATAATCTTTTATTGATTTTAATTATACAATTAATCAATCAATTAGTGTACACCTCTCCCTCCCAATGCAGCCTCTATGAGCTGCACTGCGGTATTGCCAGGCGCCAGAGGCGCCCCGGCAATGCCGCGCTGTAGGATATTTAATTATTTGGCAAGGGGGCGGTGTACTTTGAATGTATGTGTACTTGTTTGTTTTCTTTCTTGTTTTCTTTCTTGGTTGTCCGGACGATATCTCAGCCATCCTTTGAGCTAGGAAGCTGAAATTTCGGCACAAGAGTGAGCAAGTCCTTTCTCAAAAACGCTATTTTTTTTTTGATTAATCAATAAATTGAGGAGTTATTTAATTATTAGCGATTAATTAAGTACTTATTTAATTAATTAAATTTCCTTTCTCTTCTGACCATTAACTCAGGCACCTTTTGAGTTAGGAAGCTGATATTTGGACATGCCAATGACCAGGTGATTTGCCTGCAAAGGATATTTTTGATTTATTAATTAATCAATTAATCGATTAATTATTTAATTATTCGATTAATGAGAATTTTTTTTTTATTTTAAAGTTACAGATTCTGATGAAATAGTGGTAGTTTATGTGTTCTCTGACCAAATTGATTAATAATTTAATTTTTTTATGATTATTATTTATTTATTTTCATTATTAATCATTTATTTATTTTCTTTCTCATTTGGCCAATATCTCAGGCACCTTTTGAGCTGGGAAGCTAATATTTGGACATGAGTGACCAAGTGATGTGGCTATCAAGGATATTTTTGATTTATTGATTAATCATTTCATCTATTAATTATTTATTGATTAATCGATTAATTATTTATTGAGTAATCAATTAATTATTTAATTTTTTATAAATGACTTATTTAATTAAATTTCTAAAAGATACATCTTCGGATGAAGCACTAGTGCTTTAGGTATGCTATTAGCCAATTGATTAAGAAAATATTTTATGATCATTTATATATTTTAATTTCACAATTAATCAATCAATTAGTGTACACCTCTCCCTCCCAATGCAGCCTCAATGAGCTGCACTGCGGTATTGCCGGGTGCCGGAGGCGCCCCGGCAATGCCGCGCTGCAGCATATTTAATTATTTGGCATGGGGCGGTGTACTTTGAATGTATGTGTACTTGTTTGTTTTCTTGTTTGTTTTCTTTCTTGGTTGTCCGGACGATATCTCAGCCATCCTTTGAGCTAGGAAGCTGAAATTTCGGCACAATAGTGAGCAAGTCCTTTGTCAAAAACGTTATTTTTTTTTTTGATTAATCAATAAATTGAGGAGTTATTTAATTATTAGCGATTAATTAAGTACTTATTTAATTAATCAGATTTCCTTTCTCTTCTGACCATTAACTCAGGCACCTTTTGAGTTAGGAAGCTGATATTTGGACATGCCAATGACCAGGTGATTTGGCTGCAAAGGATATTTTTGATTTATTAATTAATCAATTAATCGATTAATTATTTAATTATTCGATTAATGCCAAAAAATTTTTTTTTTTTTTTAGTTACAGATTCTGATGAAATAGTGGTAGTTTATGTGTTCTCTGACCAAATTGCTTAATAATTTAATTTTTTTATGATTATTATTTATTTATTTTCATTATTAATCATTTATTTATTTTCTTTCTCATTTGGCCAATATCTCAGGCACCTTTTGAGCTGGGAAGCTAATATTTGGACATGAGTGACCAAGTGATGTGGCTATCAAGGATATTTTTGATTTATTGATTCATCATTTCATCTATTAATTATTTATTGATTAATCGATTAATTATTTATTGAGTAATAAATTAATTATTTAATATTTTATAAATGACTTATTTAATTAAATTTCTAAAAGATACATTTTTGGATGAAGCACTAGTGGTTTAGTTATGCGATTAGCCAATTGATTATGAAAATATTTTGTGATAATCTTTTATTGATTTTAATTATACAATTAATCAATCAATTAGTGTACACCTCTCCCTCCCAATGCAGCCTCAATGAGCTGCACTGCGGTATTGCCGGGTGCCGGAGGCGCCCCGGCAATGCCGCGCTGCAGCATATTTAATTATTTGGCATGGGGCGGTGTACTTTGAATGTATGTGTACTTGTTTGTTTACTTGTTTGTTTTCTTTCTTGGTTGTCCGGACGATATCTCAGCCATCCTTTGAGCTAGGAAGCTGAAATTTCGGCACAAGAGTGAGCAAGTCCTTTGTCAAAAACGGTATTTTTTTTTTTGATTAATCAATAAATTGAGGAGTTATTTAATTATTAGCGATTAATTAAGTACTTATTTAATTAATCAAATTTCCTTTCTCTTCTGACCATTAACTCAGGCACCTTTTGAGTTAGGAAGCTGATATTTGGACATGCCAATGACCAGGTGATTTGGCTGCAAAGGATATTTTTGATTTATTAATTAATCAATTAATCGATTAATTATTTAATTATTCGATTAATGCCAAAAAATTTTTTTTTTTTTAAAGTTACAGATTCTGATGAAATAGTGGTAGTTTATGTGTTCTCTGACCAAATTTATTAATAATTTAATTTTTTTATGATTATTATTTATTTATTTTCATTATTAATCATTTATTTATTTTCTTTCTCATTTGGCCAATATCTCAGGCACCTTTTGAGCTGGGAAGCTAATATTTGGACATGAGTGACCAAGTGATGTGGCTATCAAGGATATTTTTGATTTATTGATTAATCATTTCATCTATTAATTATTTATTGATTAATCGATTAATTATTTATTGAGTAATCAATTAATTATTTAATTTTTTATAAATGACTTATTTAATTAAATTTCTAAAAGATACATCTTCAGATGAAGCACTAGTGGTTTAGTTATGCGATTAGCCAATTGATTATGAAAATATTTTGTGATAATCTTTTATTGATTTTAATTATACAATTAATCAATCAATTAGTGTACACCTCTCCCTCCCAATGCAGGCTCAATGAGCCGCACTGCAGCATATTTAATTATTTGGCATGGGGCGGTGTACTTTGAATGTATGTGTACTTGTCACAAAATATTTTCATAATCAATTGGCTAATCGCATAACTAAACCACTAGTGCTTCATCCGAAGATGTATCTTTTAGAAATTTAATTAAATAAGTCATTTATAAAAAATTAAATAATTAATTGATTACTCAATAAATAATTAATCGATTAATCAATAAATAATTAATAGATGAAATGATTAATCAATAAATCAAAAATATCCTTGATAGCCACATCACTTGGTCACTCATGTCCAAATATTAGCTTCCCAGCTCAAAAGGTGCCTGAGATATTGGCCAAATGAGAAAGAAAATAAATAAATGATTAATAATGAAAATAAATAAATAATAATCATAAAAAAATTAAATTATTAATAAATTTGGTCAGAGAACACATAAACTACCACTATTTCATCAGAATCTGTAACTTAAAAAAAATATTTTTTTTTGGCATTAATCGAATAATTAAATAATTAATCGATTAATTGATTAATTAATAAATCCAAAATAGTCTTTGCAGGCAAATCACCTGGTCATTGGCATGTCCAAATATCAGCTTCCTAACCCAAAAGGTGCCTGAGTTAATGGTCAGAAGAGAAAGTAAATTTGATTAATTAAATAAGTACTTAATTAATCGCTAATAATTAAATAACTCCTCAATTTTTTGGTTAATCAAAAAACAAAAAATACTCTTTTTGAAAAAGGACTTGCTCACTATTGTGCCGAAATTTCAGCTTCCTAGCTCAAAGGATGGTTGAGATATCGCCCGGACAACCAAGAAAGAAAACAAACAAGAAAACAAGGAAACAACCAGAGTGAAAACTGAGTACTCTCTTTCAGCGTGCGTCACTGCCGAGCCCCCTTCAGTGCCCGGAAATGACGATTTGCAATGCCTGGAGATGGCATAGGAAAGGAGCGGTGTACAACAAACAAGAAAGCAAGAAAACAAACAACCAGAGTGAAAACTGAGTACTCCCTTTCAGCGTGCGTCACTGCCGAGCCCCCTTCAGTGCCCGGAAATGACGATTTGCAATGCCTGGAGATGGCATAGGAAAGGTGCGGTGTGCAATAGATGCATAAAGGTTCATAATTTGTTCAACATTGTAGAAAAACTCCTTGTGATATCGCAATGCTTTTCATTATGAACAACAAGAAAAGGACATAAAATGTCATAACTTCTGTCGTTTTCGTAATTTTACTGTACAGAGTTAAAGGCCGTCAGTCGGCCATCTTTGGTGGGATTACAAAACCAAATATTCTGCATATGTATACTTTCATGTATTGTCTTTGTGCCAAGTTTAAACAAGATCGGTAAATGTATGTCCAATAAATGGTTGAGGACGTTTTCAATATCGGGTTTTATGACAACGAAAATGGCCGCCAGTCTACCAGTCATCTATTTTTTTTATCGCATCGCGAAACTACATGACGTGCATATGTATGGCGATGTAGGGTGTACGATTTGAATGTAACTGTTGCGTTTTGAACTTGGCCAGTGGAGTGTTTTGAACTTGGCCAGTGGGTGTTTTGAACTTGGCCAGTGGGTGTTTTGAACTTGAACCGGGGAGTGTTTTGAACTTGAACCGGGGAGTGTTTTGAACCGGGGAGTGTTTTGAACCGGGGGGTGTTTTGAACTTGTTCCACTGGCATTCTTCTCGAACCACTTTTGAACCACCTTTCCAGGCCATTTTTCCCACACAGGGAATTACCAGTGAACTGGTACTCAATTTGCCGACCTCAGAAGGATAACAGGCTGAGGCAACCCCCTGGCAATAATTCAGCGATCGACCGGGATTCGAACCCAGGATCTTGGGATCCCATGCCAGCACCCCAACTGCTAAGCCAACACCAGGCTCCACTGGCATTCTTCTGGCATTTTTCCAAATTGACCATCATAGATTTCTACTATACTGAACAAAACAAGTTAGGGATTGCCTTTTCAAGTTATTATTTCTCCGAGAAAATAAAGTTACTTTTTAAAACTTTTCAATAATTACCACCGTCCACCTGTATTCAATAACTGTGTGTAAAATGATAGCACGTGCAACTTGTTTTTCAGCTGTGGCACGATCATTTATCTCTGTTGCTCGAAAACCAAAGTGTACATCGTGTATCTGCCATTCTGTAGCTTCAACTGAACTTTAAGAAGGCTACTGATGTTTGCTGTTTTTTTTAGCATTATTTCACGTTTGGTACGCTCTCGGGTTCAATTACCAGCATGAGACGGCATCTCACCGTAGCTGAAGCAGGTCGAGCAGTGGGGTTGCTGCAAGCTGCACAGTCACAGAGAAATGTGGCAGCAAATTTGAATGTGAGTCCTTGCGTCATTTCCAGGTTGTGGAATTGCTTTAATGCGACAGGGAGCGTCGCAGAAAGGCCACGTTCAGGTGGACCACGTTCCACGACCACCCAGCAGGACCACTACTTAAGCCTGTCGGCGAGGCGAAACCCTTTTACTCGTGCTGTGAGGCTGAATACTGACTTTCTGATACGAATTTCTGCACAGACTGTTCGGAACAGGCTTCACGCATCCAATCTTCACGTTCGTCGTCCAGCTGTGGGTCCCATACTCACGCGACTCCATCGTATAGCAAGGAATCACTGGACCAATGACCATGTGAATTGGCAACTGCGTAACTGGCGTCCTGCTCTTTTCACGGATGAGTCACGTTTTTGTATTGACTTCCATGATGGTCGTAGACGTGTGTGGCGCTCATCAGGAGAGAGATAAGCCAATCGTTGTGTTACTGAGCATGACCGTTTTGGTGGTGGCTCAGTTATGGTATGGGCTGGCAAAGGCATTCGCATTGGCTGGCATTAGCATTGGCCGGCATTAGCATTGGCTGGCATTAGCATTAGCATTAGCATTGGCTGGCATTAGCATTGGCTGGCATTAGCATTGGCATTAGCATTGGCTGGCATTAGCATTGGCTGGCATTAGCATTGGCTGGCATCAGCATTGGCTGGCATTAGCATTGGCTGGCATTAGCATTGGCTGGCATTGGCTGGCATTAGCATTGGCTGGCATTAGCATTGGCTGGCATCAGCATTGGCTGGCATTAGCATTGGCATTAGCATTGGCTGGCATTAGCATTGGCTGGCATTAGCATTGGCTGGCATTAGCATTGGCATTAGCATTGGCTGGCATTAGCATTGGCTGGCATTAGCATTGGCTGGCATTGGCTGGCATTAGCATTGGCTGGCATCAGCATTGGCTGGCATTAGCATTGGCATTAGCATTAGCTGGCATTAGCATTGGCTGGCATTGGCTGGCATTAGCATTGGCTGGCATTGGCTGGCATTAGCATTGGCTGGCATTAGCATTGGCTGGCATTATCATTGGCATTAGCATTGGCTGGCATTAGCATTGGCTGGCATTAGCTTTGGCTGGCATTAGCTGGCATTACCATTGGCTGGCATCAGCATTGGCTGGCATTAGCATTGGCATTAGCATTGGCTGGCATTAGCATTGGCTGGCATTGGCTGGCATTAGCATTGGCTGGCATTAGCATTGGCTGGCATTAGCATTGGCATTAGCATTGGCTGGCATTAGCATTGGCTGGCATTGGCTGGCATTAGCATTGGCTGGCATTAGCATTGGCTGGCATTAGCATTGGCTGGCATTGGCTGGCATTAGCATTGGCTGGCATTAGCATTGGCTGGCATTCGCATTGGCATTAGCATTGGCTGGCATTAGCATTGGCTGGCATTGGCTGGCATTAGCATTGGCTGGCATTAGCATTGACGGTCGGACGGACCAGCACGTAATTGAGGGAACGCTGACCGGTGTACGATATCGGGACGAGGTTCTGGATCCCATTGTTCGACCATTTGCCGGCGCAGTGGGACACGACTTTGTTTTAATGGGCGACAATGCACGCCCACACAGGGATCGGGTTGCAGACCATTACCTTGAGAGGGAGACCATAAGCCGCATGGACTGGCCAAGCCGTTCTACGGACTTAAACCCGATAGAGCATGTTTGGGACATGCTACAGCGTCGTGTTTCTGATCGCATACACCTTCCTGCAAATCGTCAGCAACTGATTGCCGCGCTTCTTGAAGAATGGCCAAGGATCCCACAAATAAGCTTCCGGCGCCTGATTCGCAGCATGTCGAGGCGGTGTCGTGCTGTTATTGGGGCCCATGGTGGACATACATCTTATTGAGACTTTTAGCAAGACATTTTTAGTGACTTAATTAATGGCCCCGTAGTGAATTTCACATTGATTTTGGGGGTTCTTGGATGAAACGAATAATTGCTCCGTTATGGTTGGATGAACTTGCTCATATTCTTTTTCAAGTTGTTAACAAATTGTTCTGTTATGTTTTAGTATTAGTAAGGGCATTTATGAGATATTTCACAAATCTGTTAACTAAATTGTTACCAAAAAATTTCTTCACCAATATGTTTGTAAAGGTGTGTAATAACATGTGTTAAAATGTTGAAGTTCAACTCCCGTGGGAAACCCAGAAAAAAAGCTGTTGAATTCGGGTACCGAAAAATTATTTTCGAGAATTTTTATTTTTTTAAATCGGCCCTTAAGTAACTTATGAGGGGTCAAATAAGGGTTTTTCATGATTCTGAGTTGATTGTTAACATTTATATTTTCACTTTTACATTTACACACAAAGTAGCTTTTATTTCACATACATATATAATACTCAAGAGTTATTTCTCATTCACAATGTCAGAAGTTTCAACAGTCATTGTCTATGCCTTCTTCAGACTCAACAACATCATGACTGCAGTTTCTGCATGTAATGCCATTACAGACTCCACAGGCCGAGATGCACGTGACCCCATTCTTCTTGCAGCTGCATCGCCGGTTGCTGCAATCTCCATGACAATTACAGCTCGTGAACTGCAATAGCTCCTCAGGAGCCGTGGGGTCCAGTGTTGGAACTGGCTCATCCAGTGTTGGCTTTGATCACCCACCCCGCTGCCCAGAGTGTGTCACCTGGAGTGAGGAGTGGCTGATCATGAGCCAGGGAGGAGGAAAGCTCAGCGAGGGGGAGAAACATGATCGCGTTCGTTCCTATCTGTTTCCTGTTCGTAAATGGAATAATCTTTACTTCAGTTCCTCTCAGGATCTTAGCTTTGTCGAGTGCCTTCAACTTCACCCGGGGGAAAGCTGCTGTTGTCTGTGGATCTGGCAAAGGTGGTGCCGGAGAGGTGACTTCGATCCAACCCATTGAGTGAAAGGGAGTGTTTCCGTGAATAGAGACAATGTTTAAATCTATATTGTCTCCAACAAACTGAGTGACTGCATTGTTTGTTTCCCCAACCTCCATAAAGACCACCTGATCATTACTTGACAATTCACTTTCACTGGCTGGCACTTTGACTGTCATCACTGATTGATCCTCAAGCGCAGCATCAACCGCAACCTCATCATTGATCTGTTCATCGGTTTCCTCCACAATGGTGTCAAGAGTGCCAGAAGTATCTGGAACATCATCTCCACTCCTACTATTAAGGAAGCAGTATTTGTAGTTTTGTGTCTCCGTGTAAGACTCAGTGTATCCCAGCCGGTGGAACTTGTTGAGCATCCATTTTGACCCAAATCTATGATCAAGTTGTATGGCAAGCCCCATTTGGTGTGGCAATACTCCAGACTGAGGTCGACAGGCCTTAATAAAATTCTGCCCCCAAACGGCAACTCTTTCGTCTGTCTTGACAATCGGTCTCAAGAACATCTGAAGGCTTGCAGGAACAAGTGTCAGCTGACTATCGATGTCAGTCATACTGTGTGTGGTGGGGTATGACTTTGGACCTAAATCAATCAAGGCAATATCATTGGATATGAACTTGAGTGCCGTCTTTATGATCTGAGTCTTCTCATCTCCATGGTCAAGATTAGCATGATGCCTCGCAGAATATTGTCGGTGCCATCTTTGAGACAGAGTACATCTGCCCTTCTTTCCTGTGTTGTGAAATACAAAGTGTCTTCGTATTTCTCTAGAAGTTTTATCTTTAGCCAATGCTTTGAATAAGAAAGGCTCTTCTCTGGTGACTGATCAAACTCCTGCAGCTTTTCATGGACTTGGTCCATGTTCATTACCCCATGCTCTAATTCTGAGTCTAACCATTCGCAGAATTCAATAAAAACTGCCTCTCGCTCCTCATCAATACTCCTCTGTCCTCTCTTCCTTTTTCCTTCCTCATCAGTCTTGGACAAACTGTCACCTCTCGCAAACATAAGTTTGCATCGCAAATGGTACAGTGTTTCTTCTGCTACCAAGTCGTTGTTGATCCCTTCCAGGCGTCCAGTGACTTCAGTGCCCCAGTCATCCCCGCGACTCCGTGCTGTCTTCAGCAAGCTTGCCTTCAGTGTATCTGCAGTCAAATTATCTGGCACTCTGTATTTCTTTCTAGCTTGTGCTGGATTATTTTTGTAGAGCTGGGCTGGTTGGTTGCAAAGAATGCATAGATCCTTATACAGGAGGTCAACTGACTGTGATCTTCTAGAACTGCAGCCAGTTGATGAACTGAACTCACAAGTAGTGCGTCTTCTCTTCAACTTTGATGACTCTTTCTCTGCCTTTGATGCTTGAGCTGACTTCTTGGTGGTTGCAACAAAGTTGTTGTACAGATCATTTTTACATTTCTGGTGGTACCTCAGTTTTCCTTCCTTTTGAGCCTCCTTCATACGTTCCACAACAGTAACATTTTCGACAGTTTCTGCTTGTTTCAATAAAGTTGAGTATCCCTTTGGAGTTGCCTGTATGAGCCTTTCAGCTGGTGTATCCGAGCGTGCACAGATGAAGCAATTGAGCACAGGTGGAGTAACGTCTTCATCCATATTGCTAGACTCCATGTCCTGCAAAGTAGAAAATGAGATATATTTAGAAAATATTTTTCCACAAAGGAGTGTCTGTGGTGAAATATAAATGTTAACAATCAACTCAGAATCATGAAAAACCCTTATTTGACCCCTCATAAGTTACTTAAGGGCCGATTAAAAAAAATAAAAATTCTCGAAAATAATTTTTCGGTACCCGAATTCAACAGCTTTTTTTCTGGGTTTCCCACGGGAGTTGAACTTCAACATTTTAACACATGTTATTACACACCTTTACAAACATATTGGTGAAGAAATTTTTTGGTAGCAATTTAGTTAACAGATTTTCATATGTTTCCCTTACTATATCGAGAATACCAATAAAATATTTTTCCACGTGAAAATAAATGAAATGAAAATTATGATCCCTAACTTATTTTGTCCAGTATATTTTCACAATCTCACAATCTCTGATCTACGACTCTCCAGCTATTGTCCTCCCTGATGTTCTTCTACACACTTCTTCACCAGTTTTCGAAATCCTATCTGCCACTAAGTTTCACCAATCATCGATGGTGCCTGTTATAACTTCTTCGATTTGTCTCCGCTCTCTCTCCATAAATTTCTCCTTCACTTTCATGTCTTGCTGAGCTTCCACCACCTAATGTTTTATCTCCCTATTGTCTTCTGCGGTTTTATTTTCTTTACCATCAGCACTCTGTGTTGGGTGGTCACTCCCTCGTTTGGGAAGACTTTGAAATCCTTTGCTTCCTTTACACATTCTTTCCTAACAATGACGTCGTCCAACTGTGTTTCTCTACCACCTCTGTAGTAAGTTATATGGTGGTTCGTACATTTTTGATACCAAGTGTTGAGTATTACTAGTTCGTACAACACAACAAAATCCAAGACCATGTCCACATGGATATCCTCAGGTCCACTCTTTTTCTCCCCACATGTCCATTTATGTCACTTGTCCCCACTAATCTGGCACTACTTGGTGTCGCTTGCATTGCATTGTTCAACTGTTCCCAGAATTATTCTCTCTTCTCAGGTCCACACCCACTCTGTGCTGCATAACTACTTATTACTATTACTGGAAAAGGTACCCGCCCTACGGGCGGGGCTTAAATTGTGAAGCCCAAATGAAAAGGCAAAATATCAGAAATTGAAGGCTTTTTATTTTTACATAGGAAGAGTTCGTTAGGAGTCGATCTACTCGCTACTGGTACGTAGAATTTCAACAAAAGCCACATGACTGTTTCAAATCGGTAAATATTATTCCATCGTGTTTGGAATAACTGTAAAAATTGGAAAATTGGAAAACTTGGAAAAATTGGAAAAACAATATGGCCTATTTTACTCCAGGGGGTCCTAGGATTACCCACACAAAATATCGTTGCGATCTGTTCAGCCGTTTTTGCGGTACCTTCGAACAAACAGACAGACAGACGGACATTTGGTGAATTATAGAAAGATATGTTCCACATTTCAGCCCCGATTGCTCGTGGTGACCCTTATCTTAATAGTGCTACTCACACTACATACTGGTAGTGTTAAATATACCGGTAAACAGTGATTCTGTGTGGTGCTCGAAATATATAAACTTTGTTGAGCTAACTCTGACTTTTCTTCACCATCTTCACCATGTGTTGAAAAACTTGTATATCTGTGGGACTTGTACTTTTCCAGAATTAGTTGAACTCCTCACATTTACATCTCCTTTTTATCAATAATTATATTATTTGTTCATGGCATAAACCTTTTTTGTTTAATTTATGTTTGGCCCAAGAAGAGTATAGAGGCAAAAGAAAAACTAATGTGTTTCTCTCTCTTTCAGGTGGTGATGTTTCTTCATCAGGATAAACATATTGGAGTTAACAAGCAGAACCGGCAGGACCAAACCAAGAATCGAACAATGTCCATCAGTGAGAAACGAGCATTGAAAACACTGAGTCTGGTTATGGGAGTTTTCATCATGTGCTGGCTTCCTTTCTTCATTGCAAATATTTTGCAGGTTTTATGTGATTCCTGCATTCCAAATCTAGTTTTTAGTTTTCTCGGATGCCTTGGTTATTTAAATTCAACTTTTAACCCTTTCCTCTATGCCCGGAATCCCGAATTCATGGCTGCTTATAAAAACGTGTTGTTTTGCAAGACAGGCCCATCAATACATTCTTAAATACAGTGCCAACAATTATCAGCTGGCAAATAAGGTTTGGCAAACCATAGATAGCAGGTTGAAATTGCCAGATTGGCATCACATACTCCTAAGGAAAACAATTTTATGAGATGATGGTGGCAGTGGTGGTGATGTTGTTTTATTATTTATTTTTTATACAAGATCGAGGCTCGTGTAAAAGCCAACATTAATGACAAAAAAACATAAATAGACACATAAAACATATAATAAAGGGAGCGGAAACAAGATGGGGAGAGAGAGGGAGGCACATGAGTACAACCGTAGAGAACAGGGACATCAAGAGATCTGTGGGAGGGAGAGGGCTTGGGGTGGGGGGGGGGGGCACGTGAAGGGGGGAGGGGTGTGGGAGAGGTATAAAACAAATGGACACTGCTCGGACTTCCAGGAAAGAAGTCGGTATTTCAAAAAAGTGAATCTGGGGTGAAATAATGGGGGTAGAAAAGATCAAGGTATTGGATGGGGGAAGCGATGGTGGTGAACAGCTGTTAATACCTGGAGGGAGGAGAAGGACTGAAGAGAGTGTGGGAGTTTGTTCCAGAAGCGGGAGAAAAGAGGCATGAAAGAGTGAAGGTTCATTGAGATGTTCATTGAGATGGCAAACAGAAGAATAAGAAAGTTATTTCAGGATGTTTGTTTTACTTTCACTTATGAGCTCCATTTTGTGACACACGAACCTTGACGAACATGATTACATCAATGAGAATGGAGTCAAGACGACAATGATTTAATCAGTTGGAACCTTTTTTCATCAAGTGACCAACATGAATTCATCAATTTGAATAAACTGAGGAGTCTTTCCATCTCAGATAACAATGAAGTACAGTGCCTTCAGAAAGTACTCACACCCCTTGACGTTTTTCACATTTCGTTGTTAAAGCCTGAATTTAAAATGGATTGAATGGAGATTTCTTGTCACTGATCTACACATAATACCCTAGAAGGTCAAAGTGGAATTTTTTTTTTTTTAGAAAAGTTTTTAAAATAACTAAAAATGAAAAGCTGAAATGTCTCCAGTCAATAAGTATTCAACCCCTTTGCGATGACACTCATAATTGAGCCCAGGTGCATCCAATTTCCTTTGGTCATCCTTTGAATGTTGCTGCAACTTGATTAGAGTTCACCTGTGACCGATTCAATTGGTTGGACATAATTTAGAAAGAAACACACCTTTCTACGTATATAAGGTCCCACAGTTGACAGTGCATGTCAGAACAGAAGCTCTAACAAGAACTCCAAGGAACTGTCGATAGAACTTCAAAATAGAATTGTGAGGAGGCATACATCTGGGGAAGGGTAAAAAACAATTTCTGGTGTTGAAAGTTCCCCAGAGCACAGTGAGCTCCATCATTAGGAAATGGAAAGCATATGGAAGTGGATGTAATAAGTAAGGTCACTTCAGCTTAAGGATTGTCTTATTTGAATGTGCACCATGTGGAGGATGGTGCATTGTGGTAGATAATGTGGGACTAAGTGAAGGAAACATGTGTAAAACCTCCAGAAACCATCTACTGGGGGTACCGGGAGACACTATGCCCCTCGCACGATGAACGCCTCCAAGGGGGGAATAGCCAAGGGAGAAGAGGGAGGAGTTGACAAGGGCGGGCAGGGATTTTGGTGTTCTGAGGAGACAAGGGAAGAACTAAAAAAAGCCCAAAAGAATTACACTAGTTTTGAGGAGTTTGGAGGAGAGGTGAGGAGTTTTGAGTTGTTTGGAGGATAAGTGAGGGATTTGGAGTTGTTTGGAGGAGAAGTGAGGGATTTGGAGTTGTTTGGAGGAGAAGTGAGGGATTTGGAGTTGTTTGGAGGAGAAGTGAGGGATTTGGAGTTGTTTGGAGGAGAAGTAAGTGATTTGGAGTTGTTTGGAGGAGAAGTGAGGGATTTAGAGGAGTTTGGCTGTGGACTAGATAATTTTTCTCATTTGCGCTCTGAGGAGAGCTTTTAGGAGGTCGTCCTGCCTACCTGCCATGGCCCTGTACTGCTTTCATCTGCCTGCTGCCTGTTTGGTGTTCTGCCGTCTCATCATCTTGCTCATCATCCTGCCCATCACCTCATCGCCTGCTCGTGGCTGCTCTGCACCCATCCTCCACCCTGCTTCCACGAGAACTGAGTGCCTAGGTTTGTCCCTTTCCTTGTCTGTGATTGAGTCCGGAGTGTGGTCCCACAGATGCTATAGTTCACCGGATATAATTGTTGTTTTGATTGCATTCCCCATTATTCCCTTCCATTCCGCCGAATTCCCCAGTTGGGTCAATTTTCCCGAAATATTTGTGTTATTATTTGTTATGGGAAATAAACCCTTTGGTTTTTCCAGAGCAAAGGTGCATGTGTTGCTTCTCACAACCACGAGCATGTTGTCCGCCATAATTTGGAACATCTCCACGGGTTAAAACCATCCGGTTCTTCGTGAGATTTTAACCTCCTACCACAACAAGCTCGACATCAGTTCAGACGTTGACGCAACAATATATGCATATGTGCGTCCACTGCACGGCCAAAAGTATGCGGTCACCCCTTCTAATTAGTGGATTTGGCTGTTTCAGGCACACCTATTACTGACAGATATATATAATCAAGCACACAGCCATGCAATCTCCATAGTCAAACATAGGCAGAAGAATGGGCCATACTGAAGAACTCAGTGACTTACAACGAACGTGGCACCGTCATGGGATGCCACCTTTCCCACAAGTCAGTTCGTCAAATTTCTGCCCTGCTAGAACTGCCCCGGTCTACTGTGTGCAGTTATTGTGAAGTGGAAATGTCTAGGAGCAACAACAGCTCAGCCTTGACGTGGTAGGCCACACAATCACACAGAACGGGACAGCCAAGTGCTGAAGCACGTAGTGTGTAAAAATCGTCTGTCCTCAGTTGCAACACTCACTATCGAGTTCCAAAATGCTTCTGGAAGCAACGTCAGTGCAACAACTGTTCGTCGGGAGCTCATGAAATGGGTTTCCAAGGCCGAGCAGCCGCACACAAGCCTAAGATCACCATGCGCAATGCCAAGCATCGGCTGGAGTGGTGCAAAGCTCACCACCATTGGACTCTGAAGCAGTGGAAACACGTTCTCTGGAGTGATGAATCACGCTTCATTATCTGGCAGTCAGATGGACGAATCTGGGTTTGGCGGATGCCAGGAAGCGCTACCTGCCGGAATGCATAGTGCCAACTGTAAAGTTTGGTGGAGGAGGAATAATGGTCTGGGGCTCTTTTGCATGGTTCGGGCTGGGCCCCTTAGTTTCAGTGAAGGGAAATCTTAACACAACAGCATACAATTACATTCTAGACGATTGTGTGCTTCAAACTTTGTGGCAACAGTTTTGGAAGGCCCTTTCCTGTTTCAGCATGACAATGCCACCATACACAGAGCGAATTCCATACAGAAATGGTTTGTCGAGATCGGTGTGGAAGAACTTGACTGGCCTGCACAGAGCCCTGATTTTAACCCCATCGAACACCTTTGGGATGAATTGGAACGCCGACTGCGAGCCAGGCCGAGTCGCCCAACATCAGTGCCCGACCTTCACAAATGTTCTTGTGGCTCAATGGAAGCAAATCCCCGCAGCAATGTTCCAACATCTTATGGAAAGCCTTCCCAGAAGAGTGGAGGCTGTTAAAGCAGCAAAGGGGGAAGACCAACTCCATATTAATGCCCGTTTTTTGGGAATGACATCCGAAAGACATCCGAGCTGCCACCTGTCGTCAAGATCTCCAAAGGTTGATCCACATCTACAAAGCTTAATAAAACGTCCAATTTTTATCGGATTTGAACATCGATACCGACATAATTAGTGAGACTGTGACCTCGAATCATCCAATATGTTATCAGATGTGAAAAACAACTCTTAACAAGAAAGAGCAATCAGAGATTGCAAACCCTCGCCAGGATGTATTTTCAGTGGTTTTTAAGGTTTTTGTGTTGAAAGAAATATGGTGGCCGAACCATGTGACCGACGACGTCATCATTATTTTTTTCCTGAACTAATTTATTCCTAGATTATGCTTAATAAATTTCATCTTCATCGGATGAAGTTTTGTACTTGTCGAATTATGACGTCATAATGGAGGCACATATGACATCATCATTAACATCTTTTATTCCCCATGGAGAGTTCTTTACAATGAGCCATGTCTCAATTTTTCTATTCAGCGCTTTCAGATATAGAGGTGCAAACTTTTAGGGTTTTCCCAAGATGGCGGCTGAAGCACGTGACCGATGACGTTTTAATTATCAATAAAATTCTACAGGTGGAGATGCATGTATGGTGAAAAATTTCTGTCCATCGGACCAACGGTTGCAGAGAAAATCATATTTATTCTGTGTGGACAAACAAACAAACAGACAAACAAACGGTTTGAAATGCAATACCCTCTCCTCTGGCAAAGGTAATTAAGGCATTACCATGATCGGTAAGTTCGGCAATGAAGGAGTAATGTGACTTCTGAAATTCACCAATTATTCAAAAATCGAAAATAGTACAAAGACAACCTTTACATTTATTCAAAGGGAATTGTACTGCTCATCTAACAACATAACTCTCAAGGGAGAAAAAATAGTTTGTACAAAAAATGATCCACATGACACCATCTACAAACTGCCATCTTCCAACGCGTGAACCCTCCAACACAATCAAATCAAAACAAGGTGAGTTGTTGTTTTGCTGTTTGTTTGTGATCATACTGCTTTGAGGTCCCAAGGATAATCACAATGGAACTTTAACCACGACGTACCTTAAACGGAGTCTATACCGTGATGAGGATGTCATTTGGCCGTTATTTCCGAGTTGCACTCACGAGTTAATTGAATTACTAACCCAAGGTAATTTCTTTACTTCAGCTTCACTCCTTTACATCATTTAGACCCTTGACAAAGGTGTATCGATTTGAATGTCCACACACCCAGAACAATTTTGAATATTTAATTCTCCGGAGAAGATTCTCTTGAATACACCAAGGATCACAAACGTTTCCACAAAATATTCTGCCCATTTCGGTTGAATGTAGTCTTTTATAGTGTTTTGTGAGACAAAAGGAAATTCTTCTGTGCTTTGTGGCATCCGTCTGGAAGATGAGAGGTCAAACAAGGGGTCAGGGATTTGAGGCACATTGTCGCCATAAGCATGGTAAAACATCTGTTGTTAATTCAATTCAAACCATTTGAGATAAGCTGTTGAAGATGAAAGAAGAACACACATGGTGTTTTGCAGCTCCAGCATCAGAGAACTATTGTCGGGCAAAACAACTTTGTTTGTTTTACATATCCCTTCCTTTCACGGATTTATCAATGTGGACTTTATTCCTAAGTATTAAAAAATACAACAACACACAATATCCATAATTCATAATGCAGATTACTCAAAGTTTTATCACTAATTATACTCTTGACCGTTATTGGCAATATACATTTTGAACATTATAATGATTGGTGTGTCATGAGGTGTGAGGATTGACAACAATTATTGGAAGACACCATCATTCAAAATTTGCCATTATCTTTAAACAGCAATGACAAATGACATTTATTAATCCTGAGAATTAAAACGCGATAAAACAAATTTGAAACAAGATGCTGCTAACTCACCTTCTCTTAACAAGAGAAACATCTCACCATTCGGACTCCTACACCCTTTACATCCCTTAGACTTAGACTTTTCACATCCCTTAGACGCTTTAAACCCCTGAGACTCCTTAAACCCAACTGTCATCATGCCAGCTGGCTGGGTGTGGGTACCTCACCTGGCACCTCAGCAAAGGACTTCTTCAACTCACTGGGACTGACTCAATCTGTCAATTTCCCGGCCCAGATCTCAGTCAACGGAGCATCATCTCTTCTCGATTTGGTTATGACAAACTTCCCTGCAAATGTCTGCTGCTCTTCTTTTGCTCCAATCGGTTCTTCTGATAATTTCCTTGTTAAAGTGACACCTCTCTGGCCATTCTCAGAGAGCCTCCTCAGCATTGACGAGTCTGGCATTTCACTTAGGCTGACTGACACAGTCTTCAAGCAGCCATCAATCATCTGGACTGGTCTGCCATCTCCACTGCCTCTTTCATCAACTCTTCCTGCGAATTCTTCCAAAGTAAACTGCTCTCTCTCATGCACATATTTATCCCATCTCGTCTTCAGTTGTCATACCCTTCCTCCCGTCCATGGTACATTGATTCTTGTGGTAAGGCAGTTGCGATGATTTTTTTTTTTGCCTTTGCCTCTTGGAAGGCTAATCCAACTGTAGGCAATCTCAGTTCCTTTCACAAAGCTCAGAGCAAGTGTGTGTCTACCTTCAGGAGCGTCAGGAAACACTATCTCTCTACTCTCAAGACGGAACTCTCAAACCTGTCTCCCTCCTCCAAATCCTGGTGGCGTCTGTTCCAATCTTTTCTGGTGTTTGTTCACCTTATATCCCCTCGGCTACACAGCTGACACTGCACGTGAAAAAGCCAAATGCCTCAACTCTGTGTTTGCCTCAAAACCCATCTCTCTCTGTATCCACCTTACCCAGTCGAACCCAGCTGCTCCTGGACTCTGTGTCCTTCTCTCCTGACAAAGATGGAGAAGTTTCTGTCAAACCTCGACTCTGATTCTGCAACTGGACCAGACGGCATCAGCCCACGAGTCCTAAAATCCTGCTCTGCCGCTCTATCTCACCCTCTCTCCATTCTCTTCACCCTCTCTTTTGTTCAAGGTCATCTGCCATCTGCTTGGAAATCAGCAATAATCAGCAAGGTCATGGAATCAATCATCGCTTCTGATAACAAATGCTTCCTCTTCTCCAATGGTTGAACATAACGTCACAATCAAACGTCACGACGCACCAGGCTTTGTTGTTATTCTTGCACTCATCAACAGCAAACATCAGAGCTGTATAGATGGCACTTGGTTTGGTTGGGTCAAGGTTTATAAATGGAAGTGCATCAACTGAACTGACTGCATACAGTCCTGAATTTTGCATTGCTTCCTCCATGAAACCAGCACATGATGGCGTTGGTAGTATTTCCATGGCACAGCCTGCCATCCACAAAGAATCCAACTTCATGGCCCTCATCAAGGATCGAGATGCTTCCTCAGGACACAGATACAGGCTTCTGACTGCGATTCGTTGCAGTCCACGTGTTTCTGGCTTTTTGTATGTCCTGATGGGTATGTCTCAAAAAGTGCCAATGACACGTGCAAGTAAATTTTCCTTGCACCTTGGCACTGGTGTGTTCCTTCCAGTGTTCATGGCAGGGGTGGTGCACTCAATACCCCCATTGCGTGAAATGTGTTATGACCATCAAGGGTGTTGGTGTTGAAATCAGCATTGTCGAATGCAAATTGCATGAATCTCTCTATCAATGTGTTGTCAGGAGTTGATGAGTCCAGGACAAGGGAATTTTCGTATCGGAGTGCTTCAGTGTAGCTCTCTGCTAATCCAGTATTATGCAGCAGATTGATGAGATCCTTATGGCCATATTTACGATGATTGTGCACCGCAACAGTCAACAGGATTGGTGACACAAAGGATCTTGGGTGGCTAGCAAACATGATAGCATGCTGGATAGTTGCTGACTTTCTGTCTGAGTTTTTGTTTCTTCCTTTGCATGGTTGAGTGACACCATCAACGAAGCATTTCAGCGTTTCTGGGACCATCTTGCCAGCTGTTTCTTCCAAAGAATTCGCTGCTGGATAGGTATCACCATCGAAGATGTACGACCTGACATCCTCTCGGACAATTGCTGCTGCCGTCTCAACTATCCGTTTTCTTTCAGTCATTGTGTCAGACGCTTTATCTGTGTACCACTTGTTATGAAGGTTCTTCTGTGCATTGTCTCTGAAACTCACCACTCCATTCTTCCCTGGTAACTCAGTTATGGTGAGATTGTCTCCAAAGTTTGCCAGTAGTTTTTCTTTAAAATGTTTCCTGCTGTATGCCTGGTTGCCTTCTTCATTCATTTCTTTCTTCAAGCTCGGCAATAGAATATTGACATTCATCATTCTCATACAGATATGCACAAAGCTTGTTGAACGCATACTGCTTTTCTTCATCCTCTGGACGACCTTGACTTTTATCAGAGATCTTGTCAGAAAAGTATCTTGAATAGCGCTTGTTTGTGGTGATTTGCTTCAGCTGCCACAAAATCTATGACACTCTCTGCCCGGGCTAGAACAACCTCACCCCACTCATCCCCTCTTTGAAGAACTCCGGCAATCACTTTGTCTTTCATTTCAATGGTTCTGACTTCTTAGATTTCCCTCCGAAATTTAGCTCCTTTGTTGTTTTCAACCCTCGTGCTGGCTTCCTCGCCACAGAAGACGCAGTCAGTCTTGAAATCAAATTCTCGCATGGCAGAACATAGACCGGGTGTTTCTGATGATGGTTTGTCTATGCTGGAAGGTTTCTTTTTGGATCCTGGATGGGTATAATCCTTCCCACAGTCTGTATGCACAACAATTGAGGAACAATTGAGTGAGCTTAGTATGCAGCCCATCTCCATACTCTAAACTTTTCTCAATAATCGTTTGAAGTCCTCTTGAAACAGCACAAGTGGAACCCTGGTTCAAACTTTCACCACAGAACAAGCAATCTTCTGCCATTTTTAAAGCCTGCGAACACACAAAAAGGCAATAACAATTAACAATATTTGTTTCCCAGCAAACGTACCCCCCAAAATTATTCTGCCACAGTCGTTAAAAGGGTAGGCATGTTTGGTGTGACTTTTGACAAAGTTGCTGACATTGGATTTTTCAGGAACTTTCAGACAGTAAGCAATGATGATTATGCTGTATGTGTGCAAAGTATAAAAACTATAACCTTTTTCCCTGGGTTGCCTTATATAACTCGCCTAAAAATACTGGACTATGAGGCAATGAGCCTGCTCGTCTAAGATTGACTTATCGGCACATCAACCAGTTTGAAGTTCTTTAATTAAATATGCATAGGATTTCATGTTACTTTTGAAAAGGATTTAAAAAATCGATAGAACAAACATTTAATTGTTAGTAAGTCTGTAACTTGTAATACTGTGAATCTGAACTCTTGTACTCCTCTTTTCTCCAGGTGGGAGATTGGGACAAAAACAGATGTCCTCTGTCACACTAGCATATCGTTATCTTAAAGAAGCAGCGAGCTTTGTTTATATTGTAAAACAACTAGAATCTCTGTTTGACTTTACACTCCTGGCCGATCTTTCCTTTGGCCCTTGATCTATTTTTCCTCCTCCCCTCTGACCCTCTCCTGACCCCTCACGCTTTCATCTACAACCATAAATAGCCATGTAACAGCAAAGTTGTTGAGATTCTCATTCTAGTTTGCCTGTATTGAATGTTGAATACTGAGAATCCTGCTTGGAGATTTTACTCTGTTCTTGTATGTGTCACTTTGACGAGATCTCTTACTGAGAGTTTGTGTATGGAAATTGAAGTGTGTGTTTCTTAAAACTCGTTTTCTGTGATTTGTAATACCTTTGTAAAAGTGAATTGAGATCTCCCACGTTCCATTAAAATCGGCCGATTGTCTTCTGAAACAGTTTTGGACATTCATTTTTGAGTCTGTCTGTCATTCAAGGCTAAATTAATTAGTTCCACATCACAGCCCTATGAATTTGATTTATGAGATATCTTAACTCATGTATATCTCTTACACTTTTATCCTCCCATAAGGGAGGGTGTCAATTACATTTCCTAAAATGTATTTTTTATCATCAAAAGCTCCCAATACCTCTATATTGTTACGTTTGTGGGGGGTAGTCAATGAAATACCGTAGTCCAGGTAGCAGTGTATTGATTACCATGCTTTGTATGTCGCGATGAAGAAGAAGAACCACCATGTACATAAGTAGGGAACCCATTAAACCGGGTGTCGTGTAAAAGTATATAATTTTCCCCATGACGAGGGGTAGGGCAGTAGATATAAAAGGAGAGATCCAGGACCACATTCCCCACATTCCCCACATCCCCCTTGCCCCCAAACCGAAACTGCCTCAACCCAAAACAAGAAGTGACTCACGACAAACCGGAAGTGACCAATTGATTATTTAATTTTCACATTTTCACGAATTTCTCGAATTTTCTAAAATTTTCCAAAATTTCCCAAAATTCCCGATTTTTGCTAAAATAATTATAAAAATAAATAATTGAATTTTTTATTTGACAGGATGAGAATGATAATACAAATGAATAACTTAAATGAAAAAATAGATGTCATTAACATTGTTAATGAAATAATTAATAAATTTAACATGGAATTTGATGTACTTCATGGAAAATTAAATAGGATAAATTATTTAATTGTAACTTATAATGAAACGTCAGTTGATATTAAAACAAATATTGCAAATATTGAACAAACATTACAGAATATTAATCAGGATAAAATGTTCTACATTGTAAGGACAGGATTATTGATACATGAATATAAATCAATTTTATCTAAACCATTATCACCGATGAATACACATAATCCAATCTTTAAAAAGAAAGTATCTATTATAAATGAGTTTTTAGATATTGTTAGAGAAATAATAATGGTAAATTTATGGAATATACCCATTTTATATAAAATTAAACATATCGCTAATATTACTTGTACATTTTGTAAAAATCAAAACTTATCTGATTTTGAAATAAATAACACAAATATTAAAACGTGTTTGCGGTGTAATAACCAACAATTAAGTTTTGACACTAATATGACTTATAATGATTATAAGAGAGTAAATATTGTTGCGGTTTTGTAATAAAGGTTAATTTCCCCTCTTAGTTAGTTACACCACTACATGTAGCCTTGCTTAAGTTCAGTTATTTCTTAGTAAATGTAAGCATAGTCCTTTCCTGTGTTAGTTTTGCATTGAGTAGGCCAGTGAAAATTAGGTGTCCTTATGGCACTTTGGTTTGGTATTGTCGCTGAAATACCACGCGGCAGGCCTGAACAAGTCGACCGAGGCCGAAAGAAGGCGGGACAGGAGGAGTAGGAGCCATCGGTAAGCACGAGCCGCCAATCAGGGCTCAAGGGGAGTGGCTTACCACTGCGGCAAGAGGCGGGGTTTGAAACATTCGAGTCGGGCTGGGGCCGGGCCATATAACCCTGTTCAAAGCCCCCCGCCTCAGAGGTGAGAAGGTGAGAGGAGCACAGATCAGTTGAGTTCTGAGTTCAAGTTCGAGAGGAGACGCAGATGAGTTGAGAACGCGCGTCAGCATTGCCTCGTATTGAATCATTTCGCCTATGAACTGAATTACCTCATGGTACACGAACTTTGCCCTGTTCCCCACGCTCTGCGCAGTATTAATTGCGCGCTGTAAAGAACGTCCCGCGCCGGGCCACATACGCGCGATTTCCCCCTGCCTGCCTTTGCCTGCATACGCGCCGCGAGGATTTTCCTCCTGCCTGCCTTCGCCGGGATACGTGCCATGACCGCCAGAGGGCCACGCCGGGTGAGCTGTTCCCGGAGCGACCGAAGCAGGCGCGTTTGGCGCGCGAACATCCTTCCTCCATCTCCCCGTGTGTGTAAGTGGGCCCATTGTCTGGAGATAAGTAAGAATGACTAAGTTCTTCCCTGTGTCCCTTTCCTTCTTCAAATCCCTGTACATAGTGTTACGTGCTCCTCCCCAAACCCCGGTCACGGTGTACCTCCGAGCCCCGAAAGAAGTCACGGCAGAAAGATGTGTTATTCTGGGTGTCAATGACCAATGGTGAAACCACTCCAATTGTTACCAAAAAACAAGTATTGTATTAAGGTCACACAAGAATAACAGCACAAGAACAATATGAATCAATTGTACAACACATATTATATCATTCCTATGATGGTACCATCAGTTTCTTACAATATAACTCACTGTGCCCCAAGTGAGCGAAAAGAACATTCCTAAAGTCTCTGTCCCGGCACCAAGCCAAAGTCGATCCACACTCCGGTGATCGCAAGAACGATGTCGTATCGAGACCAGAATCCAGTTCGGCTGACAGTCAACGCTGCCAAAGAGGCGCAAAGGTGCCCTCAAAAGGCGACTGGGAAATCACACCTTCGGGCATGAACGTTCAACGGCTCCCAAACGGAGAACCACAAATTCCCAATCGAACTCCACATTACACATGCAAACCACGCCAACGGCTGGGTGCGGTGAAATGGCTGGAGTGAGGTGAAAAGGCGGGAGCAAGGCAAAATGGCCGACAGGCCCATACTGAAGGCGTACCTGCACTCCAACAACGATTCTCTTTGGAATCAACCACAAAACCTGTCACGCAGGTTTATCTGTCACAGCGATAACCACTCTGTCACAGGAATGCCTTTCCCAGGAAACCCAAAGTTCACTCATGACCCCCGTTCGCCAGCATCTCCTCGAGACCTCAAAGCATCTCGGCTTTATTTTCCGCCCTCTCTTGCTACGCTTTTTTTCCTCTTCTTCTCCTTCCGGTTTTCTCCAGATCCGGTTTCTGGTTTCTTTTAAAACACTATTTTTTTCACCTTTTGAAAACAGTTATCTCCATTTCACTTAAACAATAACAATAATAGTACATGGAACCAAAAATGCTTACAGTGGATGAAAACCACAACGACGGAAGTGACGAATCCGTAACAATTGCCCCCCTCAAGAAAGAAGTTTGAACATAGTGAAAACTTTCTTTTCCTGCAAAAACCCTTTTAACAAACAAAAGTAAAACTCACACCCAAAGGATCAATTCACGTGAGCAACAATAATTAATATTCACCAGAATAAAGCAACAAAACTTCCAAACAACCTACAGGAATTTTCAAAGTTATTTCACTCTGGATAAAGCATCAGCAATGACATTGTCCCTGCCCTTTACATGCTCAATTTCCAAGTTGAACTCCTGCAAAGCCAAACTCCATCTCATCAACCTCTGATTTGTATTTTTCTTTTTTTGAATGAAGGTTAAGGGGTTGTGATCAGTGAAGAGTTTTAACTCTGGATTCTCTTGAACCCCGACTACAGGCACGATAGGTGAGACAGGAACCATTTTTTCCCCAGGCTTCCTCTCATAATATTTCTTCAGTCGGTTGACATGACACAGCTGCCGCTTTTTCCGTCGGTCGGGAGTTGTCACCACGTAATCTGTTTCATTAACCCTCTTTTCGATTGCATAGGGACCAAAATATCTAGCATGTAGTGTCTGACCTGGAACAGGAAGCAACACTAACACCCGGTCCTCAGGACTGAAATTTCTTATCTGAGATTTATTGTCATGTCTCACTTTCATTTTATTCCTGTGTCACTTTCAAGTTTCTTCTCGCAACTTCAGAAGCCTTTGCCAATCTGTGCCTAACCGTTGACACATACTCTACCACTGTTGACTGCGACTCCTCCTGTAGCCACTGTTCTTTCACCAATTTCAATGTTCCTCGAACTGCGTGTCTGAACTGAACGTGAACTGAACTGCGTGAGGCGGCTCTCTGAGAATAGCCAGAGAGATTTTGACTCACAAGCATGATCAGATGAACCAATTGGTGCAAAGGAAGAGCAGGATACCTTTGCAGGGAAGTCAGTCATCACCAAGTCCAGAAGGGAGGATTTGCTTTTGGGAGAAATCCAGGTGGGAAAGTTCATAGATTGAATCAGTCACATGGAGTCCCAGAAATCCTTTGCTGAAGTGTCAAGGCTGGTGTCAGGGGTACTAACACCCAACCATTTTGCATGGTGACAATTAAAATCGCCACATATGAGGAAGAGAGAGTTGGGATGAGTGGATAAAGGTTTGTCCATGTTGTCTGAGAGAGAGAGAGAGAGAGAGAGATACAGGTAGAGGCATCGCTGTTTGGAGGATGGTACAACACATAGGCAAAAAAGAGGTTGGAACGGAGGGACAAAGCGCAGCCAATGGTACTCCTGTGTGTTGGGAGGTGTGAGAGCGGCACACGCACATCGATAAATTTTGTTATTGATGAAAAGAGCGACTCCCCAACATGGTGGAGGAGACAATAACCAGAGAGAGACCCATGGAGTCTGTGATGTCCTGTGGGAGTTGTCTCGTTTATAGGCAATGGCTTGGATTGAGAGATGTCAGGTTGGAGCAGAGACCTCGGATGTTTAGGTCCAAATAAATAAATGCAAGAGAAGATCCAAGCTTTTAGCAGCAGCCTGGATTTCTTTGGTGTTTCCCAGGTCTTGTCTTTTCCAGAAAAAAAAGTACGAGTCAAAAAAAAATAGGTCAACTGGTATCTGTTGCCTCTGTCGACTCGCCTCCAGACAACGTCCATGCTCGTTCGTTTGTGCAACACCTACAGAATGCCATCAACACGTCCTCTCGAACCATCCATGTGCTGGGATCATCATTATGGGGGTAAATTACCTTGATCAAACTGCACTCATTGCTGGCCACAATATAAAGCAAGTTATCGATCAGTCCCCAATAAATAATGTAGTAATGGAAAGAATTGTGACAAATATGAAATTGTATTCAACTCGCCAGTTCAGTTTATCGTATTCTCCAGTTATCAAGTACCTTTCAGTGCGAAATTGAACTCTCCAGTTCAACGTATCGTTCCAACTGAGCAAGGCTTCTGCAGGTGTCCTGGAGAAGCCCCCATTGTGAGACGCCGAAGCCTCAATATGGCATTGAATGCAAATCAAAGAAAATGCTTGTTCGTGGTCATCGTGGTTGTTCAGCCAAGCAAACAAAATCCACTTCACCCAATGGTCAAACATCACCACAGGAGGTATAAAGATATAGATATCGATAATCTCTTTGTTTAATAATTGATGTGTTTTTTCACGAGATTCTCAACTCAATCCCCCTTTAATTTGAATCAGCGAATGCTTTGGACCAGTGTGTGTGAACCAAATTATGCCAAAGGATTAATGGTGGTTTGAATATTGTTCTCAATATAGTTTTGGTATTTCAACTTTATCAAAGGCTTCTTTCCGTTGAGATCGTTTCTGTGACATCGTATTGTGCTGTATATGGAATTTGATCCTGGGTTTGAAGCATCATGTACGACTACTTCAGATGACAGCACGAAATAGTGTTGTTTATGTTTCCCCTTCAATTAACAATGAACCACAAAAGAAGAAAGTCCCAATTTGACTAATCCATCAAAGACTCCCTTAGGCCCAAGGACTCTCTGTAGAATTGTGCTACGAGTATATATAATGGAGACTCGGATGCAACATGGACAACTCGTGAAGACCGAGAGCTTCTATATCCAGTACAAGTAAGTGATTATGCATAGAAAGTAGAATGCATCTCATAGTAGAGTTAGATAGATTGAGTACATCTCATGGAATATTATATAGTACAAGCAGGGGCTACCCAGCGCTTCCTGGGTTTGACCTTCGGGGAGCGAGGGGGTGGGGAGTGGAGGGATACCTGGCGCTGCCTGGCTGGGTGAGCTTTTCCCGGTGGTGGTTGCGGGGTGTGTTCGATACAGAAGGGATAATGTAAAAGCGCACAAACAAACACAAAAAATACTTGAAAATATATTGTATAGCATTGTGTTATGGCCAATGAAGGTGAGTAAATGCCGGACTCGTGCACAACCTGTATGCTATTGAAACGGATCCGTGTGTTTTCGCTGACCGCTCAATTTAATCTTGTGTACATATATGTGTATATATGTATATGTATGTATTTATATATATGCATATACATATATATAAAATCGGAAGAAATTAAATAAGTTACAGAGAGCAAAACATAAAAACAAATATACAACAAATAAAGAGCAAAAAATGAACCTCAATCAACATCTCGCATCTGAAAATTTCAATTTCTATAACTTTTATCTGTGAAATAAACATGACAACAAGTAAATGTAAATGAAAAAATGAAAAAACGTCTGTAAATGAAAATGTATGTAAATAACCATAAACTCGCCCGTAAATACGTAAATGAATAAAACCTAAATTGCCATCTCGCAGCAGAATGCTTGCATAAAATAACAAAGCTTCTATTTATGATATACCTACGTAGTTAGCACGGTTTGTTATTGCTTACATGACGTGTAAGCATACCCCACTAGTATTTTATACACCTATCATACAGGTAAGTATTACGGCATTACATATCTGAGAATGCTGTGAATATATGAAGTTGGAGTGCTTCAGCTAGATTTGTAAGGTTCATTGATTTGAATTCTCATAACCTCCAACTTTGTTATTGGTATTGCATGATCACCTGTTTATTTCATGCAGGTAGTGTTTCTCTCATAAACTGAACAGCACGGTTCGGGAACAAATGAAATGACGGTTCGTGAGGCTCCTTGTGTCAGACACAAAACCAGTTTCACTGTATGTTCTTGTTCATGCTGTGCTGATGTTTGATCCACACCTGCTGGTACAGATCCAATGCATTGTGCACCGGCTGGACATGAAATCAGTCATGCACACGGCAGGTGTGATCAGGACGCACACACGGCATTGTTATAACACAATGATCGTCTCCAGCACACCACGAGTACCAATGCTAGACGCGTGTCTAAAAACCATGGTCCTGTACCAATGCTAGATGCGTGTCTGAAAACCATGGTTCTGTACCAATGCGAGACGGGTGCGTGTATTGTGTGTGTAAAACATGGTCCTGTACCAATGCTAGATGCGTGCATGAAAACCATAGTTCTGTACCAGTGCTAAACGGGTGCGTGTATTGTGTGTGTAAAACATGGTCCTGCACCAATGCGAGATGGGTGCGTGTATTGTGTGTTAAACATGGTCCTGTACCAATGCGAGACGGGTGCGTGTATTGTGTGTGTAAAACATGGTCCTGCACCAATGCGAGATGGGTGCGTGTATTGTGTGTTAAACATGGTCCTGTACCAATGCTAGACGGGTGCGTGTATTGTGTGTGTAAAACATGGTCCTGCACCAATGCTAGACGGGTGAGTGTATTGTGTGTTAAACATGGTCCTGTACCAATGCTAGACGGGTGCGTGTATTGTGTGTGTAAAACATGGTCCTGCACCAATGCTAGACGGGTGAGTGTATTGTGTGTGTAAAACATGGTCCTGTACCAATGCTAGACTGGTGCGTGTATTGTGTGTGTAAAACATGGTCCTGTACCAATGCTAGACGGGTGAGTGTATTGTGTGTGTAAAACATGGTTCTGTACCAATGCTAGACGGGTGCGTGTATTGTGTGTGTAAAACATGGTCCTGTACCAATGCTAGATGCGTGCATGAAAACCATAGTTCTGTACCAGTGCTAAACGGGTGCGTGTATTGTGTGTGTAAAACATGGTTCTGTACCAATGCTAGACGGGTGAGTGTATTGTGTGTGTAAAACATGGTTCTGTACCAATGCTAGACGGGTGCGTGTATTGTGTGTGTAAAACATGGTCCTGTACCAATGCTAGACGGGTGAGTGTATTGTGTGTGTAAAACATGGTTCTGTAACAATGCTAGACGGGTGCGTGTATTGTGTGTGTAAAACATGGTCCTGTACCAATGCTAGACTGGTGCGTGTATTGTGTGTGTAAAACATGGTCCTGTACCAATGCTAGACTGGTGCGTGTATTGTGTGTGTAAAACATGGTTCTGTACCAATGCTAGACGGGTGCGTGTATTGTGTGTGTAAAACATGGTCCTGTACCAATGCTAGACTGGTGCGTGTATTGTGTGTGTAAAACATGGTCCTGTACCAATGCTAGACTGGTGCGTGTATTGTGTGTGTAAAACATGATCCTGTACCAATGCTAGACTGGTGCGTGTATTGCGTGTGTAAAACATGGTCCTGTACCAATGCTAGACTGGTGCGTGTATTGTGTGTGTAAAACATGGTTCTGTACCAATGCTAGACGGGTGCGTGTATTGTGTGTGTAAAACATGGTCCTGTACCAATGCTAGACGGGTGCGTGTATTGTTTGTGTAAAACATGGTTCTGTACCAATGCTAGACGGGTGCGTGTATTGTGTGTGTAAAACATGGTCCTGTACCAATGCTAGACTGGTGCATGTATTGTGTGTGTAAAACATGGTCCTGTACCAATGCTAGACTGGTGCGTGTATTGTGTGTGTAAAACATGGTCCTGTACCAATGCTAGACTGGTGCGTGTATTGTGTGTGTAAAACATGGTCCTGTACCAATGCTAGACGGGTGCGTGTATTGTGTGTGTAAAACATGGTTCTGTACCAATGCTAGACGGGTGCGTGTATTGTGTGTGTAAAACATGGTCCTGTACCAATGCTAGACGGGTGCGTGTATTGTGTGTGTAAAACATGGTCCTGTAACAATGCTAGACGGGTGCGTGTATTGTGTGTGTAAAACATGGTCCTGTAACAATGCTAGACGGGTGCGTGTATTGTGTGTGTAAAACATGGTCCTGTACCAATGCTAGACGGGTGCGTGTATTGTGTGTGTAAAACATGGTCCTGTACCAATGCTAGACGGGTGCGTGTATTGTGTGTGTAAAACATGGTCCTGTAACAATGCTAGACGGGTGCGTGTATTGTGTGTGTAAAACATGGTTCTGTATCAATGCTAGACGGGTGCGTGTATTGTGTGTGTAAACGATGGTCCTGCAGTGTAATAGTATTTGGTGCCATAGACGAACCTTCAGCTTGACCTCCACAACTCTCCCCCTTCCCCTTCCGCCCTCCCCTCCTCCCACAATTAACTTTCAAAAATGCAAATTGTGCATCGGAATGAATAAAACTTACACATTTATACTTGGATTTATTTTACATGAAAAAAGGGAAAGGCAAACTGATTGCACATCGTCATGGTTTTCACAGGATATATGTCCTCAAAAATGTACATTACAATGTGTAATATGTAAGATTTTGTTGGGTTCACCTGACTGCGCTTGGATGGGTTTGATTGCAGAAGTACCAGTTGAAGCCCGAATCCTATCCAGGTTCCTCATAATGTCTCCATCTTTGTCTTTTTACTCCTGATACTCCAGATACTCCAGTGTTAGTTTTACAATATTGATCATTAGAATTTGCATTTTTTCTTTCCATGCTTTGATTTTACTAAAGGTAGAAACAGGTTCTTTCACATCAATGTTTTGTGTAATTTCATGTTCTCCTGACAAGGTGGATTGCCCAATATAACATGTCTTTGTTGCATCCCTGATGAAGGGATGGATGTTTTTTTTATCAACTTTACCTTGGAAAAGCTTCGCTCATTCCGCCTACAGAATTAGCGAGTGTGAAGAGGATGCGGAAAGCGTTACATGTGTGGCGGACATTATACGTGAGAATACTTTGACAAGTTCAGAACATCTTGCGGTCGTGCCCAATTTGGAACCCGTCTTAAAAAATGGATCGCAATTCACTGATCAAATCGAAGCATCAATATCTTTGGAGTCCCCATGATGTAAATGTTGCTCTAGTTTGAAGTAATGTTCCCTCAATAGCTTTGATGTTCTATTCTGAAAAATGTGAACGTCATAGAGGAAGTCAAACACAAAATCTCATTTTATGAATCTGAAATGAATCTTTTTTCAACTGATTGTATATTGCTGTCAATGATTGGAAAACAAAAGGATCAGTGCACTTGGCCAATTGTACATCTCTATTCTACCTTTCCCGTCTGTTATCCATTGTCCATCGTCCTGCCCACCACATCTGCTCTTTTCTGCTCTTTTTTTCTGGTAAATATAAAATTTCTCCTTTTGAAAGCTCCAAAATGCTTCCTGTTGTTTGAACACAAAGCAGATCCCCAGCTCACCAGCGGTCGGATGAGGATTGTGAACATAGACAAAATCTATGGATGGAAAGATAAATAACAAACATTTGTTCAACGTGAAAATTAGATCACAGGATGCCTTGTGTTGTTGAAATTTGTTGTTATGAGAAAATCCAGAACCTGTTTGCCGACCATGACATCTCTAAAAATTGGAAAGTAAATCAATTTTTTTTTTACTTTCAACAAATATCGAGTTCATGGAAATATCTCACTCCACAGTCTTCAGAAAAAAGTACACGGGAGGGACAGCGAGCAGCAAATGTTTCTGGTTCAGATGACGTGAAATGCCGTAATATTTTGTCCAAATGCTGCTAAACTTAAGGTTTTAGAAAGTGCCATGAAGGCGATTTGTGTTCCATATATCAAGTGGCTAATTCAATATAAATACAATAAAGACATTAGAGGTTTTAGGAAAAACCATTTTGAGAAGTTTACCATCGATGATGCTGCGTCTTTTACCCCACCTTATTCAACACGTTACATTAGTTATTTGTGCCTGTTGTTTGTGTCCTTTATGACGTCCTTCAAAACAGCAAGTATATTATTTGGAATGATTTTCTATTTTCTTTGACGGACAGACAAGCAGTAAAAAAACTATCTCACTCCATGCGCCGCACAATCGAGTCAAATTACTGCGAAACTGCAGTTCGTGTTCCAATTCATGTTCCGATTCGTGTTCAAAATATATAATTCAATTATAACTAAGTAGTTCCTGGATCATAATTTGACGTTTGTAGACAGAAAGTGAAGCAATTGCTTGGCCCCGCGTTTCTCTTCGTACGCGAGGTAATTATTACATATACTCCAGTCCATCAGGTGACATCAGCATTTGCTTTAACATGAATTACAAAGACCACAGTAAATAAAGCACAAATCATCTCAAATATCTCGGATTTGGACTTGAGATTCCACATGTAGAGATGAATAGACCCGACATAAAGCAGAACAAACCAATTTAGTTTAGATTTCAAATGTTAATGTCATATCTCAGGGTTTCTTCACCAAACAGTGTTTATCCTCAACATATATGGTTATCTTACTATAATTCACCAAATGTCCGTCCGTCTGTTCGAAGGTACCGTAAAAACAGCTGAACCGATCGAAAATATATTTTGGGTGGGTAATCCTGCGACCCCTGGGAGTAAAATAGGCTATTTAGTTTTCCCAATTTCAGCGTTGCTCTCCAGCATTCTCAGGTTTGGACTCCCGCATAACATTCGCGTTCGCATGACGTCCATTGTTCTCATTGTGACGACGCACAAACGGCTGCACCCGGGAAAGCAACATGTCTCCATCGATCGCTCACAGATCACTGTCTCCATCGATCTTGCCAAGGCCGTAACAGCTATCGGCTCAAAATCCTTTTACCTGTTGATTTGGTACAGTTACACGTATCGGGAATTTGGTACACGTATCGCGAGTAATACGCCATAGCGATTGTGAACACGATTATCGATCACGATTCACGATCACGATCATCACGATCATAGTGTATCGATCACGATTTGAAACACGATGGAATAATATTTACCGATATGAACAGTGATGTGGCTTTTATTGAAATTCTCAACATACTGTTTAGATTTTGATGATTTGCATGTGATATGATTCAACGGATGTTTATATGAATCGTTTAAAATAAAAAAAACCTTCAATTTCTGATATTTTGCCATCGCCATATGCAGATTCGCCACGGTCCCACGATCGATGTTTCTCGACGTGAACGTACCCGTTTGTTTGCGAACGGGTAAGTTTTTCATGGAAATCCTTCACGAACTTGCTGTCCATGTCTGACGTGCGACTGAAAGTGCTACAGGAATGTGGAATTTATTGGTTTCATGCTTTAGCATTCGCCATATCTGCATTGCCTGTTTGCTTCTGGCCTCCCACTCGTGCGTAGCACAGGTAGCTCTCTAGTCATATTAATTTGTGAGATATGTATGAATGTTTTAGAAAGTGCATGTTTCATTGTGAAGTTGGTGTAACACAAGTTATTACAATTTTCATTGTGTTTCTCCAGGAGCCATGAACGAAACAGTTGTGGGATCTTTGCCTCGCACGGTCACCCTGGATGTGTCGGACATTCCTTTGAATTACGGCGCACGAGTCATCATGTCGGTTTTCACGTTTATCATGTGTATTTCAATCCCTCTCAATGCAGTAATCATCGCAGCTTGTTTTTATCGGAGATTCAATTCACCCATGCTCATGTACATTGCTCTATCATCGCTCGCTGACACTTTATGGGGAGTCGTGGGAATATCAAGCTTTTTCAGCAGAATAATTGCAAAACGTAAAATAATATCGTTTAATGAATGTTTGGTTCAGGTGTTTTGTATACATTGCACAGTGTTTCAGCAGTTTCTCACCACGTGGTTGATGTACGTTGACCGACATTGGGCTATTTTCTGGCCGTACAGTTACGTGTCTCTGATGGTGAACAAAGGTGGTGCTGTGAAACTTGTGATTGTAGTTTTAACAATCGGGTTGTTGTTGGGTGTAAGCTATGTTGTAGTACCAACAACTATGGTGTACTGCAACTACTCCATCGTAGTTCCCGACGTTATCTGTGCTTCTTCACCCGTTGCAAGATCAGCCTGTGGAAATGTTTCTCCTTCACTCATTCATTCTCTATTTTTTCAGTACGTGGTGTATGGATTAACTGGTTTTACCGCAGTGTACTCCACATGGTGTATTGTTCGTAAATGTCGAAAATCATCCACAGAGGCAAATATAAAAGCGTTGCACACATGTTTTACACAATTGTTTGCATCTTCAGCACAGTTCATTTCACTTATTGTCATGATGGTGTTGAAACGATTTGTCCGACTTCCTACGTTTGGTTTCATCTTGGATCTTTTCAGTTCGGTAACACCGGCTCTTGTTAATCCATTAATCTTCGGTTTCAGAATGCAGGAGATTCGCTCAACGATTGTTCTTGCTTTCCGACATATGCAAGCAATTCCCCATGAAAAGCCATTCAATCTGTGTGATTGCCCTCAATGAGAATGGTAATCGTCAGAGAAAAAAAACTGTAATCTGAAAGCCAGTTTAGTTTATCGTACTCCCCCGTTAGTAGCACCCTTCAGTGCTAAATTGTGCTCTCCAGTTCAACTTATCGCTCCAACTGGGCAAAGTTTCTGCAGGCATTCTGAAGGTAGAAGCTCCCCCCCCTCCCCCCCTCCACCCTCTCTCTGCTCACCTGTACTCACTCATTCCTCTTCCTCTCCACCTCTGGCACAAACGTAAATGATGCCTGAATAAAATCAATAAATCAAAAATATCCTTGATAGCCACATCACTAGGTCACTCATGTCCAAATATTAGCTTCCGAGCTTAAAAGGTGCCTGAGATTTTGGCCAAATGAGAAAGAAAATAAATAAATGATTAATAATGAAAAAAAAAAGAAAATAATCATTAAAAAATTAAATTATTAATCAATTCGGTTAGAGAACACATAAACCACCACGATTTCATCAGAATGTGCAACTAAAAAAAAAAAAAGTAGTCATTAATCGAATAATTAAATAATTAATCGATGAATTGATTAATTGATTAATTAATAAATCAAAAATAGCCTTTGCAGCCAAATCACCTGGTCATTGGCATGTCCAAATATCAGCTTCCTAACTCAAAAGGTGCCTGAGTTAATGGTCAGAAGAGAAAGGAAATTTAATTAATTAAATAAGTACTTAATTCATCGCTAATAATTAAATAACTCCTTAATTAATTGATTATTCAAAAAACAAAAAATACAGTTTTTGACAAAGGACTTGCTCACTACTTTGCCGAAATCTCAGCTTGCTAGCTCAAAGGATGGCTGAGATATCGCCCGGACAAACAAACAAGAAAGCAAGAGAGCAAGAAAATAACGAGAGTGAAAACTGAGTACCACTTTCAGGGTGGGTCACTGCCGAGCACCCTTCGGTGCCCAGAAATGACGATTTGCAATGCCTGGAGATGGCATAGGAAAGGTGCGGTGTACAACAAACAAGTACAGATATATTCAAAGTAGACCGCCCCCATGCCAAATAATTAAATATCCTACAGCGCTGCATTGCCGGGACGCCTTCGGCACCCGGCAATACCGCAGTGCAGCTCATAGAGGCTGCATTGGGAGGGAGAGGTGTACGCCAATTGATTGATTAATTGTACAATTAAAATCAATAAAAGATTATCACAAAATATTTTCTTAATCAATTGGCTAATAGCATAACTAAACACTAGAGCTTCATCCGAAGATGTATCTTTTAGAAATTTAATGAAATAAGTCATTACTAAAAAATTAAATAATTAACTGATTAATCAATAAATACTTAATCAATTAATCAATAAATAACTAATCGATTAAATGATTAATCAATATATCAAAAATATCATTGATAGCCACATCACTTGGTCACTGTCATGTCCAAATATTAGCTTCCCAGCTCAAAAGGTGCTTGAGATATTGGCCAAATGAGAAAGAAAATAAATAAATGATTAATAATGAAAAAAAATGAATAATAATCTTTGAAAAATTAAATTATTTATCAATTCGTTCACAGAACACATAAACCACCACCATTTCATCAGAATCTGCAACTGTTTTTTTTTTTTTAGTAATTAATCGAATAATTAAATAATTAATCGATTAATTGATTACTTTATCAATCAATAAATCAAAAATATCCTTGATAGCCACATCACTTGGTCACTCATGTCCAAATGCCTGAGATATTGGCCAAATGAGAAAGAAAAAACAAAAAAAGATTAATAATGAAAAGAAATAAATAATAATCATTAAAAAATTAAATTATTAATCAATTCGGTCAGAGAACACAGAAACCACCACGATTTCATCAGAATCTGCCAAAAAAAAAAAAATTTGTCATTAATCGAATAATTAAATAATTAATCGATTAATTGATTAATTGATTAATTAATAAATCAAAAATAGCCTTTGCAGCCAAATCACCTGGTCATTGGCATGTCCAAATATCAGCTTCCTAACTCAAAAGGTGCCTGAGTTAATGGTCAGAAGAGAAAGGAAATTTGATTAATTAAATAAGTACTTAATTAATCGCTAATAATTAAATAACTCCTCAATTTATTGATTAATCAAAAAAAAAATCGCGTTTTTGACAAAGGACTTGCTCACTATTGTGCCGAAATTTCAGCTTCCTAGCTCCAAGGATGGCTGAGATATCGTCCGGACAAACAAACAAAGAAGAAAGAAAACAAGAAAGCAAGAAAACAATGAGAGTGAAAACTGAGTACTCCCTTTCAGCGTGCATCACTGCCGAGACCCCTTCGGTGCCCAGCAATGACGATTTGCAATGCCTGGGGATGGCATAGGAAAGGTGCGGTGTACAACAAGTACAGATACATTCAAAGTACACCGCCCCATGCCAAATGATTAAATATCCTACAGCGCGGCATTGCCGGGGCGCCTCCGGTGCCCGGCAATACCGCAGTGCACCTCATAGAGGCTGCATTGGGAGGGAGAGGTGTACGCTAATTGATTGATTAATTGTATAATTAAAATCCATAAAAGATTATCAAAAAATATTTTCTTAATCAATTGGCTAATAGCTTAACTAAACCACAAGTGCTTCATCCGAAGATGTGTCTTTTAGAAATTTAATTAAATAGGTCATTAATATAAAATTTAATAATTAATTGATTAATCAATAAATTAATGAATCGATTAATCAATAAATAATTAATCGATTAAATGATTAATCAATAAATCAAAAATATCCTTGATAGCCACATCACTTGGTCACTCATGTCCAAATATTAGCTTCCGAGCTCAAAAGGTGCCTGAGATATTGGCGAAATGAGAAAGAAAATAAATAAATGAATAATAATGAAAATAAATAAATAATAATCACAAAAAAATTAAATTATTAATCAATTCGGTCAGAGAACACATAAACCACCAGAATTTCATCAGAATCTGTAACTTTAAAAAAAAAAACATTTAGTCATTAATCGAATAATTAAATAATTAATCGATTAATTGATTAATTGATTAATTAATAAATAAAAAATAGCCTTTGCAGCCAAATCACCTGGTCATTGGCATGTCCAAATATCAGCTTCCCAACTCAAAAGGTGCCTGAGTTAATGGTCAGAAGATAAATTAAATTTAATTAATTAAATAAGTACTTAATTCATCGCTAATAATTAAATAACTCCTTAATTAATTGATTATTCAAAAAACCAAATATAAGTTTTTGACAAAGGACTTTCTCACTACTGTGCCGAAATTTCAGCTTCCTAGCTCAAAGGATGGCTGAGATATCGCCGGGACAAACAAACAAACAAGAAAACAAGAGAGCAAGAAAACAACCAGAGTGAAAACTGAGTACTCCCTTTCAGGGTGGGTCACTGCCGAGCCCCCTTCGGTGCCGAGCAATGACGATTTGCAATGCCTGGAGATGGCATAGGAAAGGTGCGGTGTACAACAAACAAGTACAGATACATTAGTAGGGTAATAATGTTGTTCCTGGACCACCCTCATTTTCCCATTGACTTACATGTTAATTTTTCTCTCACCCTCATTTCCCTTAACACCTCTATTTCTCCCACCCTGGTCTTTACGAACCTTTTAGCCTTTTGACATACTCTTATTCTCAATGTTGTTCATTAGACTACTCAAACAATGATTCTACGAATATTTGCTCCCTCTCACTCTCTTAATATCAATAATCCCGAGTAGACCACTCAAACAATGGTCCTACAAATATTTGTTTATGTGTGGGAAATAATTTAATTATCTTACCACTACCATCACCATCTAATACATTAACAAAAAAGATGTTTGAGTTTGGTTCTTTATTAAGATATTTTAACTGAGTTAAGATAAAATGATAAACCTCCCTCAATGTTCTTGTTTGAGCGCCTCCAGTGCCACACACCATTTTTAAATTAAAGTATATATTTTCCTGACAACCATCAAAGTTTTCCGTCCACTCAAAAATATTTCCATCTTTTTTACCCAACTCACCGGTATTTAAATTAATTCTCTTATTTGTTTTGTGAACTTTTCTACCAGTTGCCTTTTCAATTATACCTATTTGATATTTTTCACATTCGTTATGTTTACCATTTATATACCAAGGTTGATTACACCTCCACTCTTTAGTCTGGTTGATACTTGGTTTTATCATTTATTTATTTATAAAAAAGGCAGCGGTAGCCCTGAAAATCCCTAACCCCATTATCTTATCACTTATATATATCTTATCACTTATATATCTTATCACTTATAAATCTTATGACTTATATACTTATATAACCATAAGGGAGACTATCAATTCCATTTTAAAAAATAAACCTCTTATCATCAAAAGCCCCTAATGCTTTCTTATTTATCTCTTCTGTATATAATTGATGTTTATAACTTCTTATTCCATTAATCTTTCTTAACTCTTCTTTCTTTGTTGTTAAACAGTTATAATAATCCTTTAAGTTTATTGTTTCTTTAATAAGATTTTCCTTTACACCTTTTAACTTCTTATCAGTCTTTTCAACGTTATTCACAATGTATTTATAAGCATAAGCCTTCGACCTCAATCCCACAAATTCACTCATAACATATCCTCCTAATTCATCCTTGAACTTTCCAATCACCTTTTTATTTTTAGAAGAGAACAACTCACTCTCTGGACTGTAATTACTTGTATCATAGATATTAATGTCCTTTTTCATGTCAAAATAAACATCATCAGTATTAATTTGTAAAATAAAACTATCTGTATCCATATAAAGTAGATTAACATCATTTTGATATTTCTTCCTCAAGTTATTGTAAAAGTAATCATACATCAAGGACTTTGATAAATCAAGTATTGAGGTACCAATGTAAATAGATTTGTCCATCTCAATGCTGTCTCTCATCAAATGTATCGCACAAAAGTTTTCCGTAAAAACTTCTACTCTCGAGAAGCTTGGTCTGTTGATTAATTTTGATGCTTGTTTCCATGATGTTGATAGACGAATGTTTTGTCTCTTTCTAACATTCTCCATCGTTTTTCCAAATACAGCATTATTCATCAATTTATAAAAGTCTTTCTCAAAATCAGTTTTTGACTCTGTTCTTCTTTGTGTATTAAAATCAATGTACTCTTTCAACCAATGACTCTGATTAAACTTGAGAATCCTATGTATCTTTTCAACACGGAGACCCTTTGAAAGACATTGTCTCAAATTTCTTTGATGGAGCACATAAGTTTTCTTGGTGTATAGTGTTGTTAGAAGCTTCTCTGATGCTTTACCCTTTACATTAAATGATTGTTGATAATCACTTAACCACTCCTTCTTTGGACTTTCCTTTTCACAAGCAAATGGGAGATCTTTGTGTAGGTTATGGAGTTCCTCTGGATATTTCAAATCAACTTCAAAATAATAACCAACTTTTTCATCTAATTCAGCTTGTGTAGAGATACATACATCTTGTAAAACCTTTTTGTAGTCTTTTTCCTTTACCCATCTAAGTTTTCCATAAGGAAGAGCCTGAGACATTGCCCAGCCATAGAGGTTGTTCGTGTCATAGTACATCAAGTAAGAACTCTCTTTCGTTGAATCACAATTCGGAAGATATTTGTTATTTGCTTTTGCGGATCTGCTCGAGTATACTTGTGAAATCCACCTTTTTTTGCCTTTTCAATCATTAAAAGCATATCGACATCGGTTATCAAATCCAAAGCTTGTTTTGTCATTTTTAACATTGCACTCCAAGCCAATCCAGGAGCAGTGTAATAGTGAGCAGGATCCAATCCATATCCAGAATGACAGATTGTTCTGAAAGCCTCAAACACATCAGCCAACAAAAGCACATCAGTTTTGAGATACAAATCGTGATACTCACCAAGATTCTTGATGTTATATTTTTTCCAAACATTTTGTGCACGTACATAATCTTTATAAGATATATGACTATTATTTAATTTATTATAGAAATTTTCTTTTGAAGGAAGTTGTGTTTCATTGAATCTCTCAAATGAGTTCATATAGTCATAGGGATAAATTCCCTTTTGTGTTAGTAAATCTTTGTCTGAAAAATACTCTGAAAGACATGGGAACTCTTTTAGATTTTGAACCGAGTTAGCCAATGGACTTGTCATGAATTTAAATGTATCAAGAAATCTGATCTGAGTTATAGGAGATGTATGAATTGTTTTTGTGAATGAAATGTATTTCTGATCCGTGTTAGGAATTGCTGAAATGTGTCCAGATGTCTTTGAGAGTTCCTTGATAAATAGATGCGTATCATAATTAGCGTTGTTATGAAGAAAGACAGGAATGAAAGAGGGGAGTTTATAATTAATATTACAACTTTGATGAGCCGGACCTCTATATTTACCAGTGAGATGGCAATGATCTCTAACCTTTAGACCTTCACCAATTTTCTCCTCACAAATATGACAGACATTGTTTTTTATAAATTCCCTTTTCTCTTTACTCGTCAAGGACATTGGTTTATTGGTTTCTCTCATTATCTTTCTTAATCGAACACAGTCTTTTTCTAGTCGTTTCACAAACTCCTCTGGGGTATTTGAGCCTCTATACACCTCTAATTTGTTATATTCATGACCAATGGATGATTTGATATATTAACAAAAACCACAAGGAGTATGTTTTTTATATTTATTTGTGTATGATTCTTCTGGATCTGTAGAAGCAGTATCAATTTTTTCTAAAATACTTTCAAAATCAGCATATATAACAAATGGATGTTTTACTGTTTGCTTTTCATCTTTGAATGAGATATTTGAGCCTTCTTTTGGCATATTGATTACCGTTGATTTATGTTCACCACAATAATTTGAATGTTTATCTAATCTTTCTTGTGTATGGAAGAAGTTAAGACAACGCAAACAAATATATATTTTATTTGTTCTTTTACATACTTGTGGTTTTATTAATTTTGTAATATCTTTGATGTATGTATAATGTGAATTTTCCTCTGAATTAACATAAAGAAGATTAATATGAGTTTGATTATAATTTTCAGAAAGCTTTAAAATCTGAATGTTGTTTGTTTCTGTCAAACCATAAACATTAACTGATAAATTATTCATCTTTTCAAATTTAGGAATATCATTAAAAGCCATTGGAAAATTTAAATCTTTTGTTTTCAATGTATTCTCATATTTTTTATAATGAGATACTCTTTCAACATGGCTATCTTGAGGATGTAGATGTGCAAGAATAGACCAGAGAAAACATTTATTGTCTTTATTTTTGATATTGATAACTGCTTTTCTATTTTTGATAACACTTGGTAAATCAATGTAAGAAGAAGCGTTTAGAGGATCTGATTTAAGAATATGAATTTCAATAAATAGTATCTCATCTATATTCCAACCACTTCCAGTAATAGTATGCTCAAGTTCTTGTTCTTGCTGGATAAGTTCAACATAAGTGGGATTAATCTGATTGTATGTTGTTATAAAGTGTGTGCCTGTTCTCATGTAAGCTAAATCAATGATGTTTTCACCAGTGAATGGACAATCTTTTGAGATTTTTATTTTAATACCCATATAGAACTTGATTGAATTCAATTCGAGAAGAGTCTTTTCAATGAAGGCTTTCATTGATGGTTTAATAACCTCTACAGCTTCAAGTATTGACTTTGGACCAGGAGGATTAAAGTTAAAGATTCGAATCCTGATATGTCTTTTGAAAGCACCATCAGTCTTTTTAATACTAAACAATTTTGACAAGTGTTTGTTTGTTTTAAGATGGGCTTTGAAACCCTTCTTTAGGATATCTCTATTACAGAGACTACAATGTTTTTTGTTCTTAGGAAGTGGTGATAATTGATTTAGAATGTTGTAAGTGTGTTTTGTGGTGAGAATATGTCGTTTATAATATTTTACTTCCTTCTCGCAAGTATCACAATAAACCATATTTATAGCGTGAGAAAACGTGCTGTTTTATATATGAAACTATACTTAAAAGTAAAACACTTTTTGAGCTTTTCAACTCTGTTTTATATATGAAACTATACTTAAAGTAAAACACTTATAAAAGAAAGTGCCTTTTTACAGGCTTTTTATATATGAAACTGTGCTTAAAGTAAAACACTTTTTAATCACAAAATACAACACTAAAATCATCATCATCACTATCATCAAAGTTCAATGAGAACACAGTATCATCTGTGTACACTGAATTATCATCACTAAAATTACTATCACTATCACTCATTGATTCACTATCATCATCAATAAAGCTACTCTCATAACTATCATTTGAGCACAAACTATTAGTATCATAATTATCATTAGATCCTAGACTCTCAGTATCACATTCAGATCCTGGACTCTCAGAGTATTGACTGTTAATACCACTCATTTACATACCATTAAACTTCCATCAATATCTATATATTTTCTTTCATTAGAACTAATAACCACAATATTTTTTACATTAAATGTTATTTTCAAATAATCTCTAATAATCAGGGTCCGGAATGATAGTTCACCACTAATATTCATATTATTAATTTCACCCACATCTTTGGGTCTATTAAAGAATATTCAAATGTTTCCTCTAGAATCGTTGATGGTCTTATCATTCATTTTCAAAGCTTCTTTATCAATGATCTTTTCAAGCTTTGAGTAAATTGCCAGTAGTAGTTGAGAAACTTTTGTCAAATTTACTTTAATAGAGTTATTAATTAACATAGCTTGTCCCGTAAATTTAATAAAAGGACACATGTTATTCTCCATTATGGGTTTAATCCAAAAATTTCCATATTTATCTTTGTTCAATTTAACATCTTTGACATATTTTTCTATATCTTCCACCGAAGTAGAGATTGATTGAAATTTGTCTTTTGTGTTTTGAAACATTGTATTTATTAGCTTATAAACTTGCGTTTAGTTTAAGTAAAAATTTACTATATAAATATGATAGAAGGATATTTAGAATTTCCAGACTCTCCATATGATAAATTAGAGAATTGTCCGGCTTGTGATAGAGTGGGGCTTAATGATGAGGATTCATACAGACAATGTTTATTCTGAGATTATCTTCTAATTAATGATAATAAAAAATATAAATATATATATAACTCTTTTAAATTAGAACCAAAAATGAATTACTTTACAAGATTAATAAGAGAGATGAATGTTAATTATTATGATGATAATACACCATTTCTTACAAGGGAAGAGACTATTTGTATTGAGGAAATGTATAAGGGTTTAATGATATTTATTATTCAAAATAATTTTAATGGAAATGTTAATACAAGATACTATGTAAATAAAATAATGAATTATTTTGAAATTAAACCTGAACTCAGGATAAAATATAGAGTTTCTAAAATAGCTCAAAAAAAGTTAGATTACTTGTTTTCCAAATATATAAATGAATGATTTTTTACCCGTTTGGGAAAATAAGATAAAATTTAATAACCATAAAAATATTCCAAATTCATTGAGATGTCTAATAGTTGGTTCAAGTGGATGTGGAAAAACCTGTTTGCTTTTAAAGATGCTCCTTCGTCCTAATTTTTTAGATTATGATAATTTAATAATTTTAACAAAGTCAAGTTTTCAACCCGAGTATCAACTACTCTCACAAGGTTTTAATGCGGGTCTTAAAAAGGAAGACATTATCGGTTTATTTAAACTTCAAAACAAACTAAATGATTTTAACATTGAGGATATAATACAACTATTTTGTGATACACAGAAACCGAAACCAAAACCCATAACTTGTATTCTCAGTGATAATACGGATGATATACCTTCACCTCAAGATTTAGATAAATCAAAAAAGAACCTCGTTATCTTTGATGATTGTGTTAATGAGAGAAACCAAACAGTAATGGATAGCTACTATACAAGAGGGAGACATTCTTCTTGTAATTGTATTTATCTTAGTCAATCATATTTTCAACTCCCTCGACGCTCAATAAGAAACAATGCCAATACTTTTATTTTATTTAAGTTAAATTCAATAGATGTAAATAATTTTCGGAGAGATAATTGCTCTACGTTATGTAGTAAAAAAGAATTTGAAAATTATATGAAACACACGATTGGAAAATATAAATATATTGTTGTGAAACAAGATGAGATACTAACTGATATTTTACACACATAAATGATAACTATTATTATTAATCTTGTGGATAAATCTGCTTCAGGAAAGAACTTTCATAAATCTAAACTCTGGAATAGTAAAAATAAAAAGATTGTAAGTTTTTTTTAGAAACACCCTATGATTCGTTTTGTGAGTACTACAACCAGAGCAAAGCGACCAGGAGAAGTAGAAGGGAAAGATTATTACGACATTTCAATGGAGGAACATATGCGATTAAGGAACGAAGGTCAAATATTTGAGGAGGCCTCTCTTGGTTTTACAAAATATTCACATTGTAAGAGTGAGTTAAATAAAGTAAAATCTAATGGTCTTGGGATTTTAGAAACTAATCCTGAAGGAATGAGACAAATTATTAAACAATTGTCTGTTAATGGAGTTAAGATTTTATCATTCGGTTTTGATATCGATGAGGAGACTCAACACAAATGTATGAAAAGCAGAGATACAAGTATTAGTGAAGAAGAAATAACAACTCGTATTAATACCAATAAAGAATTTGATGAAATATTTAAAGAAAAGGATTTATTTCAACACATTTACTATAATGATGAAGAAAAGGAAAATTTTCCCATTGACCTTTACAATTCATTAAATGATATTTTTCAAAAAATAAATACAGAAAATGAATACCGAAGAAAGAGCAAGAAAGTTTAAAGAACATCAAGAGTTGGTTTCAAAGGTTGTAAAACAACAGGAAGAGATAAAGAAGAAACGGAGACAAAAACTAACTGGTGAAGAAGCCTTTGAAAGAAAACAAGAGAAATTTTTTAAACCACTTTAAAAAACTCAACAAACGATTTCACCTCCAGTTCCCACGTTAGAATTTACTCCGAAAAAACTTCAAATGCTCAAAGATTTCAGTCAAATGACAGAGCAAGAACTTGGAGAATTAGAATATGATGATGAAGGATTATTTCGGAAACTTGAGGAGGTAAATCAACCCCCTAATTATGTTGTGGAAGCTCTTCAAAACAATGAATATTCGGCGGGTTCAAAAACCAGAGCAGGTCTCATTCCAACAGAAGAACCAGCACAGTTCCATCTTGTGAAAGAAAAGTTATTGATATTTAATGATAAATTGGTGTTCTTAAGTTCTGCTCAACCAAATGTTGAATTAACTCCAAGATTAATGTTTCTTCTAACAAACTCCGGATTCAGCGGTTCAAAATATTTTGAGGAACCACTTGATATGGAAAGAGAGGAAGATATGGTATATATTGATTTACTAAACTCACTTGATTATGGAGTTTCTGTTGCTGGTAAAAGTAAGAAGAATGAGAAGGAGAAACATATTATTGATGCTTTAAGTAAGCTTGGTTCGGGTGTTAGCTTTCTTCCAAATGACCCATCACAATTAGTTAATAGACTATGATTGCTGTTAGGTAGTAAGAAGGCTGGAAACAACAATTGTTTTAATGAAACATCCGCCATTTTAGACGAGTTGATGATTAAGAAAATAATTAATAAATATCAATACAAAGATATTTTATTAGATATTAAATAAGATGAGAAGCTCAATTCTTAGTTTTAATTTCACAACGAGTGATTACACAGCTTCATTCCCTTACCCACTACAACTTGACCCCACAAAAGAATATGAGGCTTCTTTGTTATCAATGGAAACTTATAATACACTTTTTAATATCACAGAGAAAAACAACAAGTTTAGTTATAATACAGGAAGTGGATACAAAACTATAACAGTTTCACCCGGAGCTTACGAGATTTCTCAAATATCTTCTGAAGTCGCCTTATGAAAGAACAAGGTGATGAACCAAAAAATATTGTAATAGATATTCAAAAACACTTCAAAATCAACAATTAAACTTAAAAATAATTATAAAGTTGATTTCACGATTGAAAAATCGTTTAGAGAGCTATTGGGTTTCTCTTCAAAAAAGATTGAAACTAACGGGACGTTTTACAGTGATAATGTCATTCAAATATCCTCCGGTATAAATTCAGTATTAATTCATTGTGATTTGATTGATGGTGCTTATAACGATGGAATAAGAACAAATACAATATTTTCATTCAGCGCATACTCAACCCCGATTGGTTATAAATTTAATATGGAACCAAGAAATCTTGTCTATTTACCTGTGTCAGGAAAAACCATATACAGAGTAAATTTTAGGATAACCGACCAAGATAATCGTATGATATCCTTTAATGATAAAATTATATCCATCAGAATTCACCTACGTGAAGTTTTTCAATAAATAAATAATGGTTATTGTGAGAAAACACGAGTTGGGAAAATATAAAATAATTACAGGGGATGGGATGTTCCTTTCACCATACTATAAGGGTGAAGGTATGTTTCTTGGTAGAGGAGACTATAAACCAAAGAGACAACGGGGTGTGGGACATCAATTTAGAAATAAAGGAGATGGGATAATTGATACTCTAATGGGTATTGGTTCAACCATCCTAAAACATAAAGACCTAATTGGTTCAACTGCTTCTGCCGTGGGCTCAGTTGCGGGTGCTATAAAGGGTATAAAAGATGCTCAAAAGGAGTCTCATAAATTACAAGCAATCAAAGAAATAAAAAAAGTTAAACTCAACTATCTTCACAAGAACGACAAAAAATCATTAAAATACTTGGGTCAGGGTTTCAACAATTTTAATGCTATATAAATACAAGTATGGAAGCGATTGATAGTATCTATGATTTGGATGATACGATTATCATTTCAAACTCCACTAAAAAGGAAGACTATTTTAAGGTAAATGCTATAACAGGAACAGACTGGAATTCAAACGGAACAAAAAGTTTTGAAATAAATAATCAACAAACTTACTTGAATATAGCTGATAGTTTCTTGCTGTGTAAATTTAAATTCACTAAGGCTGCGAATAATACTAATGCTACACTCATAAATGATTTCTTCTGGAAAATGTTTGATAGTGTCCACCTGTATATTGGAACACAAGAGGTTGAAGCGGTTGATTATGTCTCTGCTACATCTGAAATGATGAAATTTACACTATATTCGTTTAGTGATAGAATGGGTAAGGGAGCTGTTGAAGGTTTTATTCCTGATATGTCAACGGGAACAAATGCTGACCCTGGTTATAGTCAAAGGAAGTCAATGTATAATGATGATACAAAAGCAGAGAATAGTTTTACCGTAGCAGTACCTCTGAAAGGTATATTTGGATTTTGTGATTATGATAAAGTTTTGTATGGTCTTAAAATTAGATTTCAACTACAAAGGAATGATAATGTAAATAGGTGGCTTTTTGGGGCTCAAAATGCTTTTGGAGACAATAATAAATTTGTTATTAATGATTTGTGTTGGTATATCAGTGAATATACTCCTAATCTTAAAACGGAAGAGATGTTAAATAGAAGACTTAACTCAAATAAACCACTAAATGTATCATACCTTAAAAGAAGATGTCAACAAGTTAAACTGGAACACACTACCTACACTTGGAATTTGGGTGTTTTGGCAGGAAAACCACGATACCTATGGCTCATTTTTAAAAAACCAGATGGAGATGAAGGTACTGATAAGAATAATGCGCTGAGTGATAATGCTAAGGTGAAACAACTTCGGGTTTCTCTTGATGGTACATTTTACCCGCGAGATAGATTGGAAATTGATTGGGAAAAAAATGATTATGCAGAAGCCTACAAGTCTTACCAAAAGGTGTGTGAAAGCAACGGTAATAATGATCCTATTTTGGATATGGTTGCGTTTCAAAAACTTTATACAATCTACACAATTGACCTGAGTTCTCAAAAGGAAACTATAAAGTCCAATAGAGTGGATACTTCTCTATACATTGAAAGAGGGGAGAGTGAAAAAGTTGATGCTTATTGTTTGCTTTTGGAAGAAACAGAATTACAGATTAATACAGATAATGGTGTTATGATTAATATCACATAGGTTTTTTCTCATAAATAAATGAGTAGGAAAGAACTGGTATATGTTAATCAAATCAATCTTAATAAATTAACATCTTGTATTCAAAATCAAAAGCCTTGTATTATTAATGTTAATTCAATTCAAAGAAAAGGAGCAGTAAGAATTGATGTTTTACTCACAAGAGAGCAGGTGAAAACACTAAATGATGTTGGATCACCTAAAATTAAAATGACAAAACCTCTGTTGAAGAAATATTCAATACAAGAGGGAGGATTTCTCCCGTTTCTAATTCCTTTATTTGCTGGTTTAAGTGCGGCGGGAGCATTGACTGGTGGTATTTCAGCAGCGGTAAAAACTGCTAACGAAAGGAAGGCACAACTAAAAGCTCAAAAAGAATTGGAAAGACATAACAAGGAGTTGGAGAAACAAATTAGTGGAAGTGGTGTAATTGTAGATTTTGCTCAAAAACTTGAAAGTCTTCCTGATAAAGCTAGATTGTTGGTTGGAGATATGCTTTCCTCTATCGCTCAAGCGGGTGTTAAACTAACTAAATGGGGTAATGGATTGTATCTTTCTCATAAATAAATGGATAAATGGTTTAAACAATTTGGAAAGAATACAACATCAAATATAGAACTAGCTAAGTATTGTAAAACACAAAAAATTGATAATGTGGTTATTTGTATGAGAGATGAATTAATACATATAAATAAGAATACAAAGAATATTATTATGAATTTAGACACACTGAATGGTTCTCATTGGGTTTGTATTCATAATAGTCAGGATAAATATTATTTTGATAGTTATGGTATGCCACCACCTGTTGAAGTAATACAATTCTTACAGAATGGTGTTTATCAAACATTTCAAGTTCAAGAAATTAATTCTAAATGTTGTGGTCAATTATGTTTATATGTATTATTTCAACTCAACAATAATGAAAATTTTTATGATATCATTTTTAATCTAATATAAATGGCTTATGTTGGAAAAGATGGTTCTATCTTTGGAGAATCCTCTCAGGATATTGATTTATCAAATTATTATACAAAGGCACAGGCTGAACGACAAAAATATAGTATAAGTAAAAATATTAATATGAAGAATACTTATAAATTAATCAATTATCCAAACCCTACAGATGCGAATGACTTAATTAGATTCAGTGATTTATCACAAAATATATTTTTTAAGAAAACAGCACGTTTTGTTAAACAAGTAAAATTTACAACCACAACACCTGGTTATACTGACCATACACCTTTCCTCATTGAATTTAACTACCTGCTTACAATTGAATTTTATAAAGAAGGACATATAGTTAATATGCGAATTAATAAATGGGGGTATGATATGCCTGATTTAGAGTATAATTGGTATTTTTCAATAAAATTAGAAGACCTACATGATTTGAATCAGTCTCGTAAAGAAGAATATTATCCACTTGGCGAGGATAAGGATTTATGTGGAAGTACAATTAGTAAACAACAAATACGTGATTTTAAGAAAAGAAAAATGTATGATAGTCTAGCGATGGTTAGCATGACAAAGAAGGAAGGTAATGAGATAAGGATAGAAAGCTGAGGAATACAAACCGATTTGGAAGTGGGAAGATGGGGTGGTATTACCTGTCATAATATTAATCTCACATATATTTCTGATACATAAATGGCAGGAAGAAGACTACAAGAGAATTATAATTTTTGTATTCAAGGATACCTACAAGAAAAGGGTGCTCGGTATTACATACCTTATGATTTGGAGCATATACATGGGAATTTTGTCATAAAAAACTGGCCTTATACTGATATTGCTAAACCCACAAATAGAGACTTGTTTAAAATATTAAATAAAAATGAACTTCTCAAAGTTATGAAATATAAAACTCTTTTAGAAATCATCAACAAATCTTATTGTTATCCTATTATGAGAAAAATAATTATAGATACAAGAATATCTCAAAATCCAGATGAGTATATGTATAATATTCTTTGGGGCTCAAACTCAAGGGTAGCAAGGGATGAGGAAGGAGTTGAAGAAGAGAAGGAGGAAAGAGAGAAAAAGGAGAAGGAGGAAAGGGAGAAAAAGGAGAAGGAGGAAAGGGAGAAAAAGGTTTAAGTGCAACTTTGACCACCAAACCACTTCCACACCCAGTGATTGTTGATTGCCCGTGCTGAGAAAACAAAGCAAATGATACGATGACGCCTTCAATGAGGTTTACATGGGAACACCATGGACAGGAGATGAGCATTATTTATATATTTGATGAGTAATGTGTATTAATGCCTGAAGACGAGTTTGTATTGTTTAGTCACCCTCCCCCCCCTCCCCTCTCTTTTCGATGATGACCAAAAATAAATCCTTCTAATCGAATGTAACAGCTTGATCTCATCGATACAAATCAAAAAGTGCATGTTCTTTCAGATAACGTTCATTTATGGCCTGTCATTTCATCATTCGTTCATCCCGAGTATTAATTCATAGTTATTGCCAAATATTGCTAAATTCCTCCAGGTCGCTCAAGATCTGCCTGCAACCCTCTTATGGTCAAACTGCCAAAATCAAGACTCTCTGCTCACCTTCACTCCTTCATTCCTCTTTTCTCCCGCCTCTGGAACAAACTCCCTCACTCCCTTCAATCCCACTCCTCCCTCCAGGTCTTTAAAACAGCTGTTCACCACCATCTCTTATCTTCCCCCATCCAAAACCTTGATCTTTTCTATCCCCGCTAATTTCACCCCAATTCCACTTTTTTGAAATACCAACTTCTTTCCTGGAAGTCCTTGGTGTCCTTGCGTTTTATACTTCCCACACCTCCTCCCCCCAAGCCCTCTCCCTCTCACAGATCTCCTGTTGTCCCTGCTCTCTAATGTTGTTTGTGTGTGCTTCCCCTTCTCTCCCCATCTTGTCGACCACTCCCTTTATTATATATTTTATGTGTCTGTTTTGATTTTTTTTGTGTGATAAATGTTCCCTCTTTCACGAGTCTCGATCCTGTATCCAAAAAAAAAAAAAAAAGGACAAGGAGGAAAGGGAGAAAAAGGAGAAGGAGGAGAGGGAGAAAAAGGAGAAGGAGGAGAGGGAGAAAAGGGAGAAGGAGGAAAGAGAGAAAAGGGAGGAGGAGGAGAGGGAGAAAAGGGAGGAGGAGGAAAGAGAGAAAAGGGAGAAGGAGAAGAGGGAGGAGAGGGAGAAAAAGGAGAAGGAGGAGAGGGAGAAAAAGGAGAAGGAGGAGAGGGAGGAAAGGGAGCAAAGAGAGAGGGAGGAAAAATATAAAAAGATGGAAATCAGTGAGATTCGTAAAAGATTGAGTGTCTTACAGCAAACATATCAATCTCAACGCACCGAAGAGGAAAATAAAGAATTAACGACTCTTACTAAGATAATTATTTTAAAAATGGTTGAGATGAGTTCAGCGAGGAGATTTACATGAAGAAGACAAAGGTCATATAGTTGATGATGTTGGTGTTATTGACTTTAGTTAGTTTTTATTTGTAAATAAATGGAGGAGAGAGTGAAGGCATTCCTAAGGATTCTTTATGTTTGAAAAATTAAGATAGAAATGTATATGTTGAAAACCAAAAAGGTTTTGATACTCTGTCGGAATTTTTCTGATAAATAAATATGAGTTATTGTCTCAAATGTAAAAAGAAAACCAAATCTAAAAATATCTCTTATGTTAAAGCTAAAAATAATAGAGTTTATCAAAAAGGAATATGTCAAGTGTGTGGCTCTAAAAAGTGCCAATTCATCTCTCCTAAAAGTGGAGGAGACATACAAAAGTTTCTGTCAGGAAGTAAATTTACAACAACTGGAATTCCTGGGGAACTACATCTACCTGGATATTCTTTCTGTGGTCCTAGAACAAACCTGGAGAAAAGATTAGATGAGGCTGACAATCCTAAACCTTGGTCCAAGCCTATAAATAGGGTTGATGAAGTGTGTATGAAGCATGATATTGCTTATGGGAATACCACTACATTGGATGAAAAACATGAAGCAGACAGAGAAATGTTGTATAATTTGTCCTTGATACGAAATCCTACATTGAGAGAGAAAGTTGATAGGTTTATTGTGAAAAAAATGATAAGTGCTAAATTGAAACTTGGTCTTGGTTATTCCCCAAAAACTATTAAACTCCAATGATGTTATCAAGACTGAGGAGCTTTTGGCTAATGATTTACATAAACCTATAATCACAAAGTTTAAAAGAAGGAAAGTTTATTCTAAATACACCGACCACATATGGTCCGCTGATTTAATCGAACTAAATAATGATAAGGGATACAGGTATGCTTTAACCGTTATTGATTTGAGGAGTAGATTTGCCTGCGTTGTTCCTTTGAAAAACAAGAGAGGTAATACTTTAATGTTAACCTTTAAGCTAATATTTGATAAGGATAAAAGGAAACCAAAGAAGTTATGGACTGATGAGGTAACAGAGTTCTATAACAAAATATTTATTAAATTTCTTAAGGGGGAGGGTATTAAATTATACAGCACCTTTAATGAAGGAAAAGCAGTTGTTATTCAGTGTTTTAATCGTACTTTGAAAGAGAAATTATATAAAAAATTCACACAACTCGGTTCTCAACAATGGGTATATTTAATTCAGGATATTGTAGATAATTACAATAATACCGTTCATTCATCAACAAAATCAAAACCGTCAGAATCATTTACAAAATTAGAATATGAAAAGGAGATTAATTTGAGAAAGCCCAAGTTCAAAGTTGGTGATATTGTAAGAATATACAGATGGAAAAGCCATTTTGAGAAAGGTTATACAAAGAGATGGATTAATGAATTATTTAAAATTGTTGATGTAATGGATTCAGTCCCTTGGACTTACAAATTATATGATATGAATGGGGAAGAAATCTTGGGTTCATTTTACTCACAAGAATTACAAAAAACACAAGTAAGCAGATAATACCCTTGAAAATAATAAATAAATAAATAAAATGTAATGGGGATACGTTCTTGAGATCTGTGAATCCCAAACACCGAATCCCTCAACTTTTCAGTTGGGGCTTAACTTTTGCGTGTGTGTACAATAGGGATATGTTCTTGAGATCTGTGAACCCCAAACACAGAATCCCTCAACTTTTCAGTTGGGGCTTAACTTTTGTGTGTGTGTACAATGGGGATACGTTCTTGAGATCTGTGAACCCCAAACACAGAATCCCTCAACTTTTCAGTTGGGGCTTAACTTTTGTGTGTGTGTACAATGGGGATACGTTATTGAGATCTGTGAACCCCAAACACAGAATCCCTCAACTTTTCAGTTGGGGCTTAATTTTTGTGTGTGTGTATGTGTGAGTGAGTCATAATAATATACAAACCCTAACCCAACCCCATCCCTAACCCAACCCCATCCCTAACCCAAACCCATCCCTAACCCAACCCCTTCCCTAACCCAACCCATCCCTAACCCAACCCCATCCCTAACCCAACCCCATCCCTAACCCAACCCCATCCCTAACCCAACACCATCCCTAACCCAACCCCATCCCTAACCCAACCCCATCCCTAACCCAACCCCATCCCTAACCCAACCCCATCCTTAACCCAACCCCATCCCTAACCCAACCCCATCCGAACCCCATCCCTAACCCAACCCATCCCCAACCCAACCCCATCCCTAACCCTCACATTCAAAATTCCAACCCTAACCCAACCCCATCCCCAACCCAACCCCATCCCTAACCCAACCCATCCCTAACCCTCACATTCAAAATCCCAACCCTAACCCAACCCCATCCCTAACCCTCACATTCAAAATCCCACCCTAACCCTAACATAATCTTTTTTTTCTTCTTTTTTTAAATACATATTTCATTTTTTTTCTTCCTCTTCTTCCAATTCTGTATTTCAAGGCTTTCAAGTTTGAAGAAGTAGAAATGGGAAGAAAGAATTTTCCAGCATTTTCTTCCTCGAACTTTCTTGATATTGCTTAAATCAAGCGTCATTAAACAAAGCACATTGTTCATTGCTTTAGAATCCAAAGAGTCTCCAAGATGGACCCCACAGGTAGAGTCTCCAAAATAAAACCAACTTTCCAAGTTCCCAAGGTATAACCACATTCCTGTTGAGCCTCCAAGATAGGTATCACATTCCGAGTCATCAAAACAAAACCCCCATTCCGAGTCTCCAAAAATATAACCATCTTTCCAAGTCTCCAAGGTAGAACCACAATTTTCAGAAATATTGGGGGTTTCCATGATAAGTCTCACATAGTATAACTGCGGACCATCAGGGAAAACTTCCATTTCCCAATTTTTTTAGGGTTTCTATGATGTGTCTTACATAGTATAACTGCGGACCATCAGGGAGAATTCCCGTTTCCCAATTTTTTAGGGTTTCTATGATGTGTCTCACATAGTATAACTGCGGACCATCAGGGAGAACTCTCCTTGCCCAATTTTTTAGGGTTTCTATGATGTGTCTCACATAGTATAACTGCGGACCATCAGGGAGAACTCTCCTTGCCCAATTTTTTAGGGTTTCTGTGATGTGTCTCACATAGTATAACTGCGGACCATCAGGGAGAATTCCCGTTTCCCAATTTTTTAGGGTTTCTATGATGTGTCTCACATAGTATAACTGCGGACCATCAGGGAGAACTCCCCTTTCCCAATTTTCAGAAATTTGTGGGTCTCCAATGTATGACTTGTATTCTGGCTCATCAAGGTAGAACTTGTTCAGTGGGTTTTGTTTTGAAAACTCACAATAAGTATCATCATGGTAGAACTCTTTTTCAGGATTTTGTGGATCTCCAAGGTATAACTCTTTGGCTGGGTCATCAAGGTAGAACTCGTTCTGTGGGGCTTGGTTGTTCAAAATGTCTTTAAACAAAAAAATAACTTCATCCCAAGTTGTGTTAAAAGCAGAAATTTCATTTCGTATCTCAGATACAATTTCCTGTGAAAGATAAAATAACAATGTATTAATTTAATACAATATTTTTATTTGTATAAATCAAGCTCTATGAATATTAAAATAAACTTTGTTTACTCTTACACGAGTCTCATCTAAAAAAAAAAAAAAAAAAAAGAATTAAATAAATAATTAAATAAATAAATAAATAAATAAATAAATAAACAAACTTACCTCCATTGATAAGAGGTTCGAGTCCAGCTCATCAATCTGAAGGTTGAGTTCTACACAGGTAGTAGGACTCCAAGGAATAGCAAAGTTATCCCATTCCATTTCGGCATAGTAGTCCATTCTCAAGTGAAGCAGAAAGCGTGTTTGAAAAAGCCTGTGTGGTCGGTGCCTTTTATAAGGACTGGGTGTGTCATTTCCTGTGGAAATTCCCTGGGCGTGTCTTAACTGGAAATGATGTGATGGAAATTCCCTGAAAATGATGTAATGTTTTACCTGGAAATGATACAATGCTGGAGAGTTTATAAAGTAGGTGGGGCTTCGCAAAGTGGGGGGGGGGGGGGGGGGCTTAGTTAAAAAGTGGGCGGGGGGCTTAGTAAAAAGTGGGCGTGGCTTAACAAAAGCGGACGTGGCTTAACAAAAGTGGGCGGGGCTTACCAAAAAGTGGGCGGAGCTTAACAAAAAGTGTGTGGCACAGGAGGCGCTCAGACAAGAACATTGAGGGAGGTTTATCATTTTATCTTAACTCAGTTAAAATATCTTAATAAAGAACCAAACTCAAACATCTTTTTTGTTAATGTATTAGATGGTGATGGTAGTGGTAAGATAATTAAATTATTTCCCACACATAAACAAATATTTGTAGGATCATTGTTTGAGTGGTCTACTCGGGATTATTGATATTAAGAGAGTGAGAGGGAGCAAATATTCGTAGAATCATTGTTTGAGTGGTCTAATGAACAACATTGAGAATAAGAGTTTGGCAAAAGGCTAAAAGATTCGTAAAGAACAGGGTGGGAGAAATAGAGGTGTTAAGGGAAATGAGGGTGAGAGAAAAATTAACATGTAAGTCAATGGGAAAATGAGGGTGGTCCAGGAACAACATTATTACCCTACTTACATTCAAAGTACACCGCCCCCATGCCAAATAATTAAATATCCTACAGCGCTGCATTGCCGGGGCGCCTCTGGCGCCCGGCAATACCGCAGTGCAGCTCATAGAGGCTGCATTGGGAGGGAGAGGTGTACGCCAATTGATTGATTAATTGTATAATTAAAATCAATAAATGATTATCACAAAATATTTTCTTAATCAATTGGCTAATAGCATAACTAAACAATAGTGCTTCATCCGAAGATGTATCTTTTAGAAATTTAATGAAATAAGTCATTTATAAAAAATTAAATAATTAATTGATTACTCAATAAATAATTAATCGATTAATCAATAAATAATTAATAGATGAAATGATTAATCAATAAATCAAAAATATCCTTGATAGCCACATCACTTTGTCACTCATGTCCAAAGATTAGCTTCCGAGCTCAAAAGGTGCCTGAGATTTTGGCCAAATGAGAAAGAATATAAATAAATGATTAATAATGAAAATAAATAAATAATAATTATAAAAAAATTAAATTATTAATTAATTCGGTCACAGAACACATAAACCACCACCATTTCATCAGAATCTGTAACTTAAAAAAAATAAAATCGTCATTAATCGAATAATTAAATAATTAATCGAATAATTGATTAATTTATTAATTAATAAATAAAAAATAGCCTTTGCAGCCAAATCACCTGGTCATTGGCATGTCCAAATATCAGATTCCTAACTCAAAAGGTGCCAAGGTTAATGGTCAGAAGAGAAAGGATATTTGATTAATTAAATAAGTACTTAATTAATCGCTTATAATTAAATAACTCCTCAATTAATTGATTAATCAAGAAACAAAAATATCCTTTTTTGAAAAAGGACTTGCTCACTATTGTGCCAAAATTTCAGCTTCCTAGCTCAAAGGATGGCTGAGATATCGCCCGGACAAACAAACAAACAAACAAGAAAGAAAACAAGTACAGATACATTCATTGTGCACCGCCCCCATGCCAAATAATTAAATATCCTACAGCGTGGCAGGCGCCTGGCAATACCGCAGTGCAGCTCATAGAGTCTGCATTGGGGGGGAGAGGTGTACACTAATTGATTGATTAATTGAATAATTAAAATCAATAAAAGATTATCACAAAATATTTTCTTAATCAATTGGCTAATAGCATAACTAAACCACAAGTGCTTCATCCGAAGATGCATCTTTTAGAAATTTAATTAAATATGTCATTCATAAATAAAAAAATCAATTGATTAATCAATAAATAATTAATCAATTAATCAAGAAATAATTAATCGATTAAGGAATTAATCAATAAATCAAAAATATCCTTTATAGCCACATCACTTGGTCACTGTCATGTCCAAATATTAGTTTCCCAGCTCAAAAGGTGCCTGAGATATTTGGCCAAATGAGAAAGAAAATAAATAAATGATTAATAATGAAAATAAATAAATAATAATCATGAAAAAATTAAATTACGAATCAATTCGGTCACAGAACACATAAACCACCACCATTTCATCAGAATCTGTAACTGAATTTATTTATTTTTCGTAATTAATCGAATAATTAAATAATTAATCGATTAATTAATTAATTGATTAATCAATAAATCAAAAATATGCTTGATAGCCACATCACTTGGTCACTCATGTCCAAATATCAGCTTCCTAACTCAAAAGGTGCCTGAGTTAATGGTCAGAAGAGAAAGGAAATTTAATTAATTAAATAAGTACTTAATTAATCGCGAATAATTAAATAACTCCTCAATTAATGGATTAATCAAAAAACAAAAAATACAGTTTTTGACAAAGGACTTGCTCACTATTGTGCCGAAATTTCAGCTTCCCAGCTCAAAGGATGGCTGAGATATCGCCCGGACAAACAAACAAGAAAGAAATCAAACAAGAAAACAAACAACCCGAGTGAAAAGTGAGTACTCCCTTTCAGCGTGCGTCACTGCCGAGCCCCCTTCGGTGCCCAGCAATCACGTTTTGCAATGCCTGGAGATGGCATAGGAAAGGTGAGGTGTACAATAAATCAAAAATATCCTTGATAGCCACATCACATGGTCACTGTCATGTCCAAATATTAGCTTCCCAGCTCAAAAGGTGCCTGAGACATTGGCCAAATGAGAAAGAAAATAAATAAATGATTAATAATGAAAATAAATAAATAATAATCATAAAAAAATTAAATTATTAATCAATTCGGTCACAGAACACATGAACCACCACCATTTCATCAGAATCTGCAACTGAAAAAAAAGAAAAGATATATATATATATATATATATATATATATATATATATATATATATATATATATATATATATATATATGTATATATATATGTATATATATATATATATGTATATATATATGTATATATATATATATATATGTGTGTATATATATGTATATATATATATATATACGTATATATATATATATAATGTGTAGATCAGTGACAAAAAATCTCAGTTTAATCCATTTTAATTTCAGGCTGTAACAAAATGTGCCAAAAGTCAAGGGATGTGAATACTTTTTGAAGTCACTGTGTACGAGATAAAACATCTCATTGTTTTGCTGTAATATGTTCAGATAAACACAACACCATTTGATCAAGATTGATGAAAACCAATTAAAACATACGTCCCAATAGAATGGTACGAACTCCAATTGGTGCATTGCACGAGAATTCTCAAAGGAGTGTTTACTCTGGAGACATGGAACCCTCTTATATATCTCTGCTGTGGGTGATTCAATCCAAGATGATCAGCAACACATGGCAAGATGAACAGCAGTACGAACGTAAAAAATTCGAATGTGTTACTTCAACGTATCAACATTGCTTTTGGGACATTTTTCATTTTCCTGGCAATAATAACAGTTGTAGGAAATATTCTGGTTCTTGGAGCAATTTCGAGCAACAAACGGTTGATGCAAGGAGTAACGAACTGTTTTGTGAGTTCACTCGCCTGTGCAGATCTGCTGATTGGTGCTCTCATCATGCCTCCTGGTGCTTCTCTTATGCTCACCGGCTATTGGAGTGCCGGTTCAACAATGTGTGCAGTGTGGTTTTCCATCGACATTCTTTCAGTCACTGCCAGTATCGAGACCCTGTGTGCGATCGCTATTGATCGATATGTGGCCATCACGTCTCCGCTGCGCTATCAGTCCATCATGACTCGACGCCGAGCTTACATCCTCATTATCTGCGTGTGGGTCATGTCTGCTGCAATTTCCATCCTCCCAATTAACCTCGGCTGGTGGCGGTCAGACGATCCCGCAGCCCAGACTTGTTATGATGATCCAACGTGTTGCGATTTCATCACAAACAAATATTTTGCCGTTATTAGCTCTGCGATCTCTTTCTACATCCCACTTATCATCATGATATTTGTCTATAATCGAGTATTGAAGGAGGCTGAACGTCAGGTAAGTGTTTTTGGTGTCCTCAATTTCATGTGGCAAAGATTTCTGTCATATTTTGTTTGTCACTTAAATGTTCTATGAAATATAATAGGTAAGTCTACAGGTGAATTATTTGTCCAAATATGCAGACAACCCCCTTGTGGTAGTGCTATGATTCTTAGAATATGAATAATGCAGCAGAAGAGTAGATGATGCAACTTAATAAAAAATATATATATATCTTGGAAAAAATGTCTTCATGAATCACAAAATTTACTTTTATGATGATCAACTGAATTATTCCAATGGGAGATGAGAACGTCTTGAGAATTTACTTCGCGAAACTTTCGTTTTGCAATAGAAATTCATTTAAAAACCGACTCCACGAGTTATTTTCATCTCCACATTTCAAAAAATCAAAAACCACTCCACATTATACTATTTCAGTCCATCGATTGATAATAATTGTTTCATTTGTATAATACATTTACAATTAGCATTTTACGCCAGGTCACTGCCATATTGAACAATTACATCTAAATAAATTGATATATGTGGGAAAATTACACACCCAGACCAGGAATCAAGCCCAGGTCCTCAGGTGGACCTGGACCAGTGCTCTGCCATCTGAGCTATCTGAGGAACCTTTATGTACCCACACATATATTTGCCACTCTCGTTCCGTCAATGCTTCTGGGGCACTCGCTGCCAACCATAGGAGCGCCAACGGCCAGAACACGAGAGGGTCTTCCTCCAATGGGGGGGGGGGGGGGGGGGGGAACTAATCCATGTCCTCTATTATAAATACCACCAGGGGCGTAGAAACAATGAAATAAATGAACAGGATTATAAATAATTAAATTGATATACGTGACATTACCCAGATAGCGCAGATGGCAGAGCGCTGGTGCAGTTCAACGGAGGGCATGGGTTTGATTCCTGGTCTGGGTGTGTAATTTTCCCGCATGTCATTTTCAACGGAGAACCTGGACGTGTAATTTTCCCGCAATCCTGTTAATAAATGTATTTGTCTAAACGGAATTATTCATGCAAGCTGCTGAATTATTGAGGTTGTGATATTATTTATTCCGAAATCAGCAATTGGATGTCTTCGGAAAAGTTATCGAGTGTAATCAACTGCTTGTGTGTGACAATACATAATACTTTTACATTTTTCATAGTCGTTGTCCACTGTCGTGAGTGGTTTGGTGGTGGAGAACACGAAGCATTGTTGCTTATTCTCTCATGGGTGTGCTGCTCATCTGTGTGGAGAAGTTAAATATTCCTGCAGATATTCCCAAATATTCCTGCAGGACGCACAAGAACTGCCAGCAACCCTTTTCTGGTGAAACGGCTAAAAGCAAGACTCTCTGTTCACCTTCACCCTTTCATTCCTCTTTTCTCCCTCCTCTGGAACAAACCCCCACACTCTCTTTAATCCCACTCCTCCCTCCAGGTCTTTAAAACAGCTGTTCACCACCATCTCTTGTCTTCCCCATCCAAAACTTTTATCTTTTCTACCCCCGTTAATGCACCCCAAATTCACCTCTCTCAATCTCTGACTTAATTCCTGAAGGGCCAAGTAGTGTCCATTTGTTTATCCCGTGTACCCCGTCGCAGCCCTCTCCCTTCGACAGATCGACTGAAGTCCCTGTTTTCTACTGTTGTTGTGCTTGTGTGCTTTCCTCTCTCTCCCCCTCTCGTCTCCCGCTCCCTTTATTTAATGCTTTTTGTGTCCATTTATGTTTTTTGTGTTTAATGTGTTCGCTCTTACATGAGCCTCGACTTTGTATACAAAAAAAGTGTTCCTAATACTTTAATACAGCTCAACTCATATCTATGTAGTTGCTCTCTGCTAAACCACCTCTCTGGCAGTCAGCATTAACTTTGTTGTTGAAATTACGTTTGATGAACGAGTCGATATGCATAATAGTAAGGGAAACATATGAAAATCTGTTAACTAAATTGTTACCAAAAAATTTCTTCACCAATATGTTTGTAAAGGTGTGTAATAACATGTGTTAAAATGTTGAAGGTCAATCCCGTGGGAAACCCAGAAAAAAGCTGTTGAATTCGGGTAACGAAAAATTATTTTCGAGAATTTTTTTTTTTTTGATCAGCCCTTAAGTAACTTATGAGGGGTCAAATAAGGGTTTTTCATGATTCTGAGTTGATTGTTAACATTTATATTTCACCACAGACACTCCTTTGTGGAAAAATAATTTCTAAATATATCTCATTTTCTACTTTGCAGGACATGGAGTCTAGCAATATGGATGAAGACGTTACTCCACCTGTGCTCAATTGCTTCATCTGTGCACGCTCGGATACACCAGCTGAAAGGCTCATACAGGCAACTCCAAAGGGATACTCAACTTTATTGAAACAAGCAGAAACTGTCGAAAATGTTACTGTTGTGGAACGTATGAAGGAGGCTCAAAAGGAAGGAAAACTGAGGTACCACCAGAAGTGTAAAAATGATCTGTACAACAACTTTGTTGCAACCACCAAGAAGTCAGCTCAAGCATCAAAGGCAGAGAAAGAGTCATCAAAGTTGAAGAGAAGACGCACTACTTGTGAGTTCAGTTCATCAACTGGCTGCAGTTCTAGAAGATCACAGTCAGTTGACCTCCTGTATAAGGATGTATGCATTCTTTGCAACCAACCAGCCCAGCTCTACAAAAATAATCCAGCACAAGCTAGAAAGAAATACAGAGTGCCAGATAATTTGACTGCAGATACACTGAAGGCAAGCTTGCTGAAGACAGCACGGAGTGGCGGGGATGACTGGGGCACTGAAGTCACTGGACGCCTGGAAGGGATCAACGACTTGGTAGCAGAAGAAACACTGTACCATTTGCGATGCAAACTTATGTTTGCGAGAGGTGACAGTTTGTCCAAGACTGATGAGGAAGGAAAAAGGAAGAGAGGACAGAGGAGTATTGATGAGGAGCGAGAGGCAGTTTTTATTGAATTCTGCGAATGGTTAGACTCAGAATTAGAGCATGGGGTAATGAACATGGACCAAGTCCATGAAAAGCTGCAGGAGTTTGATCAGTCACCAGACAAGAGCCTTTCTTATTCAAAGCATTGGCTAAAGATAAAACTTCTAGAGAAATACGAAGACACCTTGTATTTCACAACACAGGAAAGAAGGGCAGATGTACTCTGTCTCAAAGATGGCACCGCCAATATTCTGCGAGGGCATCATGCTAATCTTGACCATGGAGATGAGAAGACTCAGATCATAAAGACGGCACTCAAGTTCATATCCAATGATATTGCCTTGATTGATTTAGGTCCAAAGTCATACCCCACTACACACAGTATGACTGACATCGATAGTCAGCTGACACTTGTTCCTGCAAGCCTTCAGATGTTCTTGAGACCGATTGTCAAGACAGACGAAAGAGTTGCCGTTTGGGGGCAGAATTTTATTAAGGCCTGTCGACCTCAGTCTGGAGTATTGCCACACCAAATGGGGCTTGCCATACAACTTGATCATAGATTTGGGTCAAAATGGATGCTCAACAAGTTCCACCGGCTGGGATACACTGAGTCTTACACGGAGACACAAAACTACAAATACTGCTTCCAATCCAATGTTAAGTGAATGTCAGGGTTATGCGTTTAATGCCACAAGAGGGCGCTCATCCAATGTTAAGTGAATGTCAGGGTTATGCGTTTAATGCCACAAGAGGGCGCTCATCCAATGTGGAGTAGGAGTGGAGATGATGTTCCAGATACTTCTGGCACTCTTGACACCATTGTGGAGGAAACCGATGAACAGATCAATGATGAGGTTGCGGTTGATGCTGCGCTTGAGGATCAATCAGTGATGACAGCCAAAGTGCCAGCCAGTGAAAGTGAATTGTCAAGTAATGATCAGGTGGTCTTTATGGAGGTTGGGGAAACAAACAATGCAGTCACTCAGTTTGTTGGAGACAATATAGATTTAAACATTGTCTCTATTCACGGAAACACTCCCTTTCACTCAATGGGTTGGATCGAAGTCACCTCTCCGGCACCACCTTTGCCAGATCCACAGACAACAGCAGCTTTCCCCCGGGTGATCAACAATCAACTCAGAATCATGAAAAACCCTTATTTGACCCCTCATAAGTTACTTAAGGGCCGATTTAAAAAAAGTAAAAATTCTCGAAAATAATTTTTCGGTACCCGAATTCAACAGCTTTTTTTCTGGGTTTCCCACGGGAGTTGACCTTCAACATTTTAACACATGTTATTACACACCTTTACAAACATATTGGTGAAGAAATTTTTTGGTAACAATTTAGTTAACAGATTTGTGAAATATCTCATAAAATGCCCTTACTATAAGAGAAACTCAAGTGTTATTGCTCCTTTAGGCGAAGCTGATCATCCTGCGGGATAAGCAACATGGACTGAATGGACAAAACCTACAGAATCAAGCAAAAAACCTGACGGCGTCCATCAGTGAGAAGAGGGCATTAAAAACACTTGGTCTGGTCATGGGGGTTTTTATTATGTGCTGGCTTCCTTTCTTTATTGCAAACTCTTTGAACGTTTTATGTGATTTCTGCATTCCCAATCCTCTGTTCCTTTTCTTCAACTGGCTTGGTTACATTAATTCAACATTTAACCCTTTCCTCTATTCACGAAACCCTGAATTCATGGCAGCATATAAAAACTTCTTGTTTTGCAAGATGGGACCATCTTTACACACTTGAATACAATACAAACTGGAAAGAACAATCAGAGATTGCAGACCCTCACGAGGACTTCTTTTATGTTGTGTATTTTGTGTGTCAAATAAATGGAAGCATTTCCCAAAAAAGACTGAATGGTCTTCAGGGCAAACTTCTAAAAAGGTGTAAAGGAGTAAAGGTCAAAGTTCTGAAAAGATCTAAAGGGATCTAAAAGAATGTAAGTATTTCTAAAGGGGTATAAAAGGGTATAAAGGGGTCTAAAGTGGTTGAACTGGTCGAAGGGATCTACATAGTCTAAGGGGTGAAAAGGGATGAAGGGTGTCAGGAGTCTTTACAGGTATAAGGGGTCTAAAGGGTGTAAGTTAATGTCTAAAGGGTCTCAATTGTATAAAGGGGTCTAAAGCATCTTAAAATATCCAAAAAGGGTCAAAAAGTCAAGTGGTCTAAAGTGTATTAACAGGTTTTAAAGATGTAATGGTCTGAATGTGTAAAGGTCTGAAAAAGTTATAAAAGGTTCTTTGAGGATATAAATGGTCCAAGGAGTCCAAAGGGTAAAAAGATTTGAAGGGATCTAAGGGTAATAGACATACTCACTTGCAAATGAAATCCAATTAATAGACATAGAATTCACATTTCATGAGTACATAATTAATAGATGTACTCACATTGAATTACTATGTAATTAATGTACATACTTACATTACAATAGCATGGAATTAATAGACGTTCTCATGTTGGAATGAAACGTAATTAATAGACGTAGTACTTACATTTCATTAGAACCGGTAATTAAGTAAGAGACATACTCAAATTTTGTACCATTATCATTATTTACCACATCAATAGCAGGGATGCGTTGAATGGAGTTCCATGGAAAACCCTCCCTTTGTTTGGGCAGTGTAGAGGCAATCAGTATAGTAAAGCGCGGTGTTACGCGCGCTGTTTGTAAACAAGGAGGAAGCGGACAACACGGTAATTTGTAAGTCTTTATTCAAGAGCTCACTGTAACACTGAACTCTCAGGGCTGCGCGCCCCGTGTATATCGTGAGGCCACGCCTCTCTCCCGGGCGTGGCCCACCCCCACTCGGTGTGCGGGGTGATGTCACCACGTCAGTGCTTTCGTGTCCGCCACACGCGCCCCCCCAGAATCCCCGCGCACCTGAAGGGCCAGTTTGCGGGGCAAACGGATGATTCGGCCGAAGCGCCCCCTGGCGACTGGCGGCGTCTGGGATGCAGGGATGCCATCTGGGATGCCTCCGGCTGCCCCTGGGATGGGTGCAGGACCGGGGGGGGGCGTGGTGGCGGGGCTGGGTGGTGCCGGGGGTCCGCCCGCAGGGGGGCGGCCCCGACGCGGGGGTCGGTCCACTGGCGGTGGATGGTCCACGTCGAGGTGGGCCGGCTTGAGGCGGTCCACAGAATCGCGGTCAGGAGTACCGCCGATGTCCAGGGTGAAGTGCTTCACCCCGGTCTCCAGCACGCGGAAAGGCCCGTCGTATGGGGGCCGCAGTGGTGTCCGGTGGGCATCATGGCGGACGAAGACGTACTCCGCCGTGCGAAGGTCCGGGGCGACGTGCGTCGGTGGGTGCCCGTGGCATGCCGTTGGCACCGGGGCGAACCTCTGGGCGGTCTCCTGCAGAGCGGAGCACTGCTGTGCCGCGGACCATGGTGCCGTGGAGTCGGGAAGGAACTCGCCCGGCACCCGCAGCGGTTGCCCGAAGACCAACTCCACCGCGGATGCGCGCAGGTCCTCTTTGGGCGCCGTCTGGAGGCCCAGCAGGACCCAGGGGAGCCTGTCGACCCAGCCGCCGTCGCGGAGGGTGGCACGGAGCACGGCCTTCAATGAGCGGTGAAATCACTCACACAGGCCGTTAGCCTGGGGGTGGTAGGCCGTGGTTCGGCACAGCCGGACCCCGAGCCCCTGCGCGACCGCCCCCCAGAGCTCCGAGGTGAACTGGGGGCCGCGGTCAGACGAGATGTCTGAGGGGGCGCCGAACCGGGCAACCCAGGTGGCGATGAAAGCCTGCGCGATGTCCGCCGCCGTCGTCGACGCCAAGGGCACGGCCTCCGGACACCGGGTGGTGCGGTCCATCATGGTGAGGACGTGGGTGAAACCCCGCGAGGGGGGCAGAGGTCCCACCAGGTCCACGTGGACATGGTCAAACTGGCGTTCCGGCACCGTAAACGGGGCCAACGGGGCCTGGGTGTACCAGTGCACCTTGGCGCGCTGGCACGCGAGGCACATCCTGGCCCAGCCGTGGACGGCCTTCCGGAGGCCATGCCAGACGAATTTGTCAGCGATCAACCTTTGGGAGGCCCTCGCGCCCGGGTGGGACAGGCCGTGGATGGCGTCAAACACCTGGCGCTGCCAGCCCGCGGGCACGATGGGGTGAGGCTGCCCGAGGGAGACGTCGCACAAGAGGGCCGCGCCCGCGCCGTCGAACGGCACCTCGGTGACGCGGAGGCCCATGACGGCGGTTCGCAAGGCCTGGACGTCGGGGTCAGCGGCCTGGTACGCTGCCATCCGGGCTTAGTCAATGCCGAGGTGGACTGCGTGGGTGACGGCCCGGGAAAGGCAATCCGTCACCGGGTTGTCCTTCCCCGCGACGTGCCGGATGTCCGTCATGTACTCGAACACGGCCGAGAGGTGACGCTGCTGCCGGGCCGACCACGGCTCGGTGACCTTGCCCATCGCGAAGACCAGCGGCTTGTGGTCGACGAAGGCCGTGAACGCACGGCCCTCGAGCAGATGGCGGAAGTGCCTGACCGCCAAGTGAAGCCCAAGCAACTCGCGGTCGAAGGTACTGTAATGGCGTTCGGGCGGGCGAAGCTGCCGGCTAAAGAACGCCAGCGGTTGCCAAGCTCCAGGCAGCCATTGCTCGTGCACCGCGCCCATCGCGTAGTCCGAGGCGTCGGTGGTGAGGGCGATCGGCGCATCGGGCGCCGGGTGCGCGAGCATGGTGGCGTTAGCCAAGGTGAGCTTCGCGCCCGTGAACGCCGCGTCCATCTGCTCGGTCCAGGTGACGTCGCCTTTGCCCGGCTTACCTCAGGGAGCTTCGTGCAGGGGGCGCAGGAGCTGGGCGATACGGGGCAGGAACCGATGGTAAAAGTTCACCATGCCCAGGAACTCCTGCAGCCCCCTGATCGTGCGGGGGCGCAGAAACCCCTTCACTGCCTCCACCTTGGCCGGCAGGGGGACGGCTCCGTGCCTGGTGACGCGGTGCCCCAGAAAATCGAGTTCAGCGACGCCGAACCTGCACTTTGCAGGTTCACAATCAGGCCATGCTGGCCCAGGCGTTCGAAGAGCGTGCGGAGGTGGTGTAGGTGCTCTTCGTGGGACGCGCTGGGGACGATGATATCGTCCAGATAGACGTATACAAAATCCAAGTCTCGCAGGACGCTGTCCATCAGCCGCTGGAACGCCTGAGCCGCATTCTTCAGACCGAAGGGCATCCGCAGGAATTCGAAGAGTCCGAACGGCATGATGACCGCCGTCTTCGGGACGTCCTCCGGCCTGACGGGGACCTGATGGTAACCGCGTATGAGGTCCACCTTCGAGAAGAAGGACATGCCCGCCAAACGGGTGGAAAAGTCCTGAATGTGGGGGACGGGGTAGCGGTCGGGGGTGGTGGCGTCATTGAGACGGCGATAGTCCCCGCACGGTCGCCATCCCCCGCCAGGCTTCGGCACGATGTGCAGCGGCGACGCCCAAGCACTCTCCGAGCACCGAACGATGCCGAGTCGCTCCAGGGTAGTGAACGCCGCTTTTGCTACCGCCAGCTTCGTTGGCTCGAGGCGGCGTGCCCGGGCATAGACCGGTGGCCCGACGGTGGGGATGTGATGGGCCACCCCATGCTTGACGGCCCCCGCCAAGAAGGTGGGCCGCGTGAGGGCCGAGAAGCCGGCGAGGAGGCGGGTGAATTCGTCCGCTGCCGGAAGCGTACAGATCAACGTGGCTGGAACCGAACCGTTCAGCAAGCCGCTTGGCAAGCCGCTCGGTGAGCCGCTCAGTGGGCTGCTCGACGAACTGGGCAGCACACAAGCGAGTGAGCTGAACGTCTCGGCCTGGACAAGACGTCTGTGCTTTACGTCGACCAGGAGCCCATTTGCGCACAGGATGTCCGCGCCAAGCAATGCCATGGGCACGTCGGCGGTGATGAACGACCATCGGAAAACCTGCCCTCCGAACCGCAGAGAGAGGCAGCATTTTCCGTACGTATGGATGGGCGTCCCGTTTGCGGCAAGCAGCGCGGGGCCCCCGCCTGCGGCGTGCTTGTCCGACGTACCGGCAGGAACGACACTCACCTGCGCTCCTGTGTCGCACAGGTAACGGCGCCCGGATAAGGTGTCCGTGATGAACCGCAGGCTGTTCGAACGGCCGGCGCTCATTGCCACTATCGAGCGCTGGCCCGGGCGTTTCCCGACCTGTTGAAGGAGCATGGCGGATGACACTGTCGAGCCTCGTGGCCGAACTTGGCGTGGAACCAGCACCAGGTGGTGGAGCTGGAGGAGTGCGGCTGGCTCCGCCAGGCCGGCGGAGTTGGCGGTGTTCCCCGCGGTGGTGGTTTTCGCCGCGGCGGTGGGCGGGGCGTGGCGGCGGTCACGAGGTGCGTATCAGCATGCTGCGTATGCTGTGTAAGCTGATGCTGTGGATCAGCATCATCAGCATCATCATCAGTAGTATCAGCCTCGAGGTCCATGGCGGCCGCACCGACTCTCGCCCGTGTGTCCGAAGCCGCGAAGTACCTGTCCGCCGCGGTGGCCAATGCTCGGGGTTCCGTTAGCACGGTCCCGGCCAACGCGAGGCGTACCTGTGCTGGAAGTTGGCGACGGAAAAGCGCCCGGAATAGAGAACCACGGGCTTCGTCGCCCAACAGTGACAGCATATGGTCCATTCGGACCGACGGGCGCGTGTCGCCGAGCTCGGGGAGATCCAGGAGGCGGTCGGCCCGTGCGTCCTCCGTGAGGCCGAACGTGGCTAGGAGCAGCCGCTTGAGTGCCTCGTACTTGTGGCCATCCGGTGGGTGGCGAAGGACGGACACAACTCGAGCGGCCGTGCCGGGCCCGCGGGAGGCGACGACGTGGCAGTAGCGCGTGTCGTCGTGGGTGAGGCGCCGAAGCTGAAACTGGGCTTCGGCTTGGACGAACCAAACTTCGGCCTGGGCCTCCCAAAATTCGGGAAGTTTAATCGACATCGCGTTGTTGGCCATGGTAATGGCGTCGTGTTTGGAAGGATCGCTATGGCAGATCCAACGTCGAGGGTCAACAGTAAAGCGCGGTGTTACGCGCGCTGTTTGTAAACAAGGAGGAAGCGGACAACGCGGTAATTTGTAAGAGTCTTTATTCAAGAGCTCACCGTAACACTGAACTCTCAGGGCTGCGCACCCCGTGTATATCGTGAGGCCACGCCTCTCTCCCGGGCGTGGCCCACCCCCACTCGGTGTGCGGGTGATGTCACCACGTCAGTGCTTTCGTGTCCGCCACAATAGTATTAATATGTTATTGCAGTACAATTAATTTCTTCAACGATAAAAGTCCTTCTTGGCCATGGGAGATAACATCGTGAGTTCTAAAAAAATACACCGCCTTAAAAATGAACGTTACTTAGCACAGTATTATTGGCCGAAACGTACAGTGTCGTTGGAAGACCCATGACAAGTATGCTTTTGGAATGATTTTAACAATCACTTTGCATTTCACACAATGAAAAATGCAAAGGCAGAGCATGGTGATTTTGATATGTGATATATTTTAACCTTCAGTAACTTTGCAGTCACTACGAAGGGATTAGTGTTCCGATTAGATTTACTATAATATTAACGTTACGTTATTATTATTATTATTACTAGGGCATTGCCCGTACTATATCTATATCTAAAATTATATCCCCCCCCCTCTATTTACATGAAATGGTTTGGTCCAAAGCGAACGGCTTGCGAGTACGGTGACAATCCCCCCCCTCTATTTACATGCAATGGTTTGGTCCAAAGCGAACGGCTTCCGGAGTTTGGTAAAGAAATCGCCATCGCGTGCACAAACGCGCAGGAAAGCGAATGAATCGCAAATTCGGTTTTATTAGTTTTAAAACATAGTTTAACGCCAACATAGTTTGCAAACGTGAAATAAATGAATACGCTCTCAAATGTGCCATCCGAGGCAGAGTGTGTCCTCCACGTTCGGCACACGCGATCGTTCGCTGCTCTCTGATTGGTTGAATCGTTTTTTGGACATAGCTCGGTAAGTAATTGTCCGATTAATATGAAACCTTGAAAAGGCACATCCTCGGGTCCCCAGCAATATACCTGGCAAGTTAAAAGTATATCGGACCCGTGGTTGTCGAGAAACAGCGGTCACAGACAAACAAACGTACAGACGTACAAACGTACAGAGATTACTGGAATTATAGATAGATTATTATTCTTTTTTTTTTTTCTTTTTTTTTTTTTGTATACAAGATCGAGGCTCGTGAAAGAGCGAACATTAATCACACAGAAAGACAAACCGACACATAAAACATATAACATCGGGAGCGGTAGACAAGATGGGGAGAGAGGGGGAAGGACACAAACACAACATTTGAGAGCAGGGACCGAGAGACATGGAGACATCGAGAGATCTGAGAGAGGGCGAGGGCTTTGGGGGGGGGGGGGGGGGGGTCATGGGAAGGGGGCGGTGGGAGAGGTATAAAACATATGGACACTGCCAGGACCTCCAGGAAAGAAGTTGGAATTTCAAACAAGATGGATCTGGGGTGAATTAGCGGGGGTAGAAAAGATCAAGGTTTTGGATGGGGGAAGATAAGAGATGGTGGTGAACAGCTGTTTTAAAGACCTGGAGGGAGGAGTGGGATTGAAGGGAGTGTGGGAGTTTGTTCCAGAGGCGGGAGAAAAGAGGCATGAAGGAGTGAAGGTGAGCAGAGAGTCGAGATTTTGGCAGTTTAACCATCAGAGGCTTGCTGGCAGATCTTGTGCGACCTGTAGGAATATTTGGGGGACATAGCACAGAGAGAGCTGGGGGAGCAAGGCCGGAGAGGAGTCGGTAGAAGACAGAGAGACCACCTACCTGCCTGCGGTGAGTGAGTGAAAGGCCCTCAGAGATAGCTTCATCGCGGGAGATTCCAATGATTCTGAAAGCTTTGGTTTCAACAGCGTGAAGCCGAGCTAGGTGTGAGGCAGGAGCACCAGCCCATAGGGGAGAACAGTATTCCATTGAGCTGCGGATGAAAGCCTTGTATGTGGTGAGGAGCTCAGGTGTGCCTAGGAAGGACTTCGCACGACGGAGGATGCCCAGTCGGCAACTGGCTTTGCAGGCCAGCTTGGAAATGTGGTTTTCCCAAGAAAGATCATGGCAGATAGTGAGACCCAAAAGCTTGAGCGACAGAACTTCTTGGAGAGGATTGTTGAGAAAGTAGATGGGAGGGTTGTCCAGTCGATCTTTTCGGAGAGACATAGTAAGAGTGTGAGATTTGTCAGGATTGAAAGACATGTTCCACTTGTTTGACCAGTCTGTGATTTTGTCCAGGTCTTCAGAGAGTGAGGAGGCTGCAGACTGCCGATCTGAGGGAAGAGGAATGGAGCGGCAGAGAGTGGAGTCATCAGCAAAGAGATAGAGAGGATTTTCCAGAGAGTCGGAGAGATCATTGATAAAGACCAGAAAAAGCACAGGGCCCAGCACACTGCCTTGGGGAACTCCAGCCTGAACAGGAAGGGGAGATGAGAGAAATCCATTCAGGACCACACGTTGACTACGACCAGAGAGGAAGTCCGCAAGCCATGCATGGAGATTTCCATGGATACCATAGGAGTAGAGTTTGGTGAGCAGAGCTGGGTGCCAGACCGTATCGAAGGCACGTGATATGTCGAGGGAGACAGCTCTAATTTCCTGTTTGGCATTGAGGACCTCCATCCATTGTTGAGACAGGAGAAGCAGCATGTCCAGAGTAGAGTGACCTGGTCTGAATCCAAATTGATGATCAGAGATCAAGCCATTGGAGAAGAGGAAAGATTTCATATCCGAAGCAATGATGGATTCCATGACTTTGCTGATAATTGGGAGCAGGCTGATTGGTCTGTAGTTGCAAGGATCTGTTTTTGCACCTTTTTTGTGTAAAGCGGTAATGTTTGCTGATTTCCAGGATGCTGGCAGATGACCTTGAGCAAAAGATAGGGTGAAAAGAACAGAGAGAGGGTGAGATAGAGTGGCAGAGCAGGATTTTAGGACTCGTGGGCTGATGCCGTCTGGTCCAGTTGCAGAGTCAGAGTCGAGGTTAGACAAAAACTCCTCCACCTTGTCAGGAGAGAAGGACACAGAGTCCAGGAGCAGTTGGGTTCGACTGGGAAAGGTGGGAACAGAGAGAGATGGGTTTGGGACTAAAGATTTTGAGGCAAACACAGAGTTGAGGCATTCGGCTTTGTCACGTGCGATGTCAACTGTGTGGCCATTTGAGGTAAGGGAGGGGATGGAGGAGGAACAAACACCAGAAACGGATTTGACCAGACGCCACCAGGATTTGGAGGAAGGAGACAGGTTTGAGAGTTCGTTCTTGAGTGAGGAGAGATAGTGCTTCCTGGCACTCCTGAGGGTAGACACACACTTGTTCCGAGCTTGGTGGAAGGAACTGAGATTGCCTTCAGTTGGATTAGCCTTCCAAGAGGCAAAGGCAAGTTGTTTCAGGGCAACTGCCTCACCACAAGATTCGGTGTACCATGGACGGGAGGAAGGGTAAGACAACTGAAGACGAGATGGGATAAATCTGTGCATGAGAGAGATCAGTTTGCTTTGGAAGAATTCCCAGGAAGAATTGATGTCAGAGGCAGTGGAGATGGGAGACCAATCCAGACGATTGATGGCTGCTTGAAGCCCGTCCCAGTCGGCCTGAGTGAAATGCCAGACTCTTCGACGCTGAGGAGGCTCTCTGAGAATGGCCAGAGAGACGTCCACTTTGACAAGCACATGATCAGAAGAACCGATTGGAGCAGAAGAAGAGTAGCAGACATTAGCAGGGAAGTTTGTCATAACCAAGTCTAGAAGAGAAGAAACTCCATTGGCTGAGATCCGGGTCGGGAAATTGACAGATTGTGTCAATCCCAGTGAGTCACAGAAGTCCTTTGCTGAGGTGCCATGACTGGTGAGAGAGGAACCCACACCCAACCAGGTGGCATGATGAGAGTTGAAGTCACCACATATGAGGAAGAGAGAGTTGGGATGAGTGGATAGAAGTTGGTCCATGTTGTCAGAGAGTGAAATGTAAATTGAGTCATCACTGTTTGGGGGATGGTACAGAACACATATGAACAAAAGGTGGGAGCGGAGAGGAAGCCGTAGCCAGAGGTACTCCTGGGGGTGAGGAGGAGAGAGGGCAGTGCAAGGAGAATGAGGAAGAGAGTTTTTGATAAAGATAGCCACCCCACCACCAGGACGAGGCTCAGGTCTATCATACCGGAAGAGGGAGTAACCAGGAAGAGATATTGAGGAATCAGAGACATCTTGAAGGAGGAAAGTCTCTGTTAAGCAGATCAAGTCTGGATTGTCAGAAGCAACCTGTATGGAGAGATCAGTCAGGCGAAGGCCCCGGATGTTTGAGGTCCATACCGTTAAAGAAGAGAGAGGGGGAGCATCGGGTACAGGACAGGGGAGGGGAGGAGTAGGGTAAGATGAAGGATGAGAGGGGGAGGTAGGGAGAGCAGTTGATAGTGTGTCAGAGATTATAGAAGAGTTCCAAGAAAAGGAAGGATGAGGAGGATGAAAGGTTTGGTGGTGAAGGGATGAGGCAGAGTGAGGGGTTGTTTGAGGGAGGGCATGGGACAGTAGAAGGTTTGGGGGGGGTGGAGGCATGAGATAGAAGGGAGACGAGGTGGGGAGGAGGAAACTTTGAGGAGGGGGGAGGAGGGAGAATTTGAGAGGAATGGTATGGGGGGAGATTTGAATGGGAGGAGTTGGGGGGGAGTTTTGAAGGGGAGGAGTGAGGTGGGAGTTTAGGAGGGGAGGGGCAAGGGGGGAGTTTAGGAGGGGAGGGGCAAGGGGGGAGTCTAGTAGTGGAGGGGCAAGGGGGGAATTTAGGAGTGTAGGGGCAAGGGGGGGATTTGGAGGGGAGGGGCAAGGGAGGAGTTTATGAGGGGAAGGGCAGGGGGGGAGTTCAGGAGTGGAGGGGCAAGGGGGGAGTTTAAGAGTGGAGGGGAAAGGGGGGAGTTTAGGAGTGTAGGTGCAAGGGGGGGGATTTGGAGGGGAGGGGCAAGAGGGGAGTTTAGAAAGTGGATGATTAATGAAAGACGAACATTGATAACAAATTGGGTTTGTTGTGATTTTCAAGTTAGCAATCCGATTCAGAACGATGGAGGAGGGATGGAATGAATGTGAATTTAGACCATGTAGTGAGGGAGACGTATAAGATATTGAATTTCTTTTTTTTGACGTGGAATGAGTTGGAGAGGAAATTGAGAAAAGCCTTTTAAATAGGAAGAAAAACAGCGTGTTGTAATATACCACTGAATAAACCACTGAAGGGGAAAGGTTAAACATATTTAAAATAATATTTAAACAGAACCGTGAACAGTCTTATATGCACAAAATACCAACGGGGGGAGGGCCGAGAGGGACCACCACGAGTCACGTGAACAGGGCAAAAGGTGGATGGCAAGGAGATAATGGGGGTTGGGCGAAAAGCACCGCGATACACCTGGACAGAAAGTACAGGATGAGACAATGGCACATTATTACGAAAACGATACTACTGTAACAAGAAACCTGGGCTAATTCCTTACTCCTGCGGTTATCAGTACCGTACACCACTTATCATTGATTCATGAACCATACACTGCTTCAATCCTTAAACTTTGCATTCACAACATTGGGATCAAAGTGTTACGGTTATATTTTCTATATTACTAGTACCTGACGGCAAAGCCGCAATGAGCCGGCGAAGCCAAAGCCTCTTGCCAATATTTTACCCATCACTATGGCATCAGTAGGTTAGGTAGTTGGTAGTAGGTAGGTGTAGTAGCTACCGTACCTAGTTCAAAATAACACCATTTGCATTCTGGATGAGATTAAAATTTATAAAATTTACTTCTTGATTAATTCGGTGAATTCCGTCTCAACTTCGGATATTTCCGGCTGTGAAAAACTATCGCCTACGGCCCCGAGATTTCTAAAAAATAATTCTTCGTCAATTTTAGAATATTTGACGCCGTTTTCAGCCTCCGGAATGCTGTCATAAGCTTTTTTGAAATAATTTTTCAAATGCTCGAATCTCATTGGTTCCGGTGTTTGGTGACGATTTTCGTTGAAGATAACCAGGGCCCGGGGAACAAGGTTGGTCTTAAAGTATTTTAATTAGAAATTAGAGGTGCATAAGATTGTGAATCAAAGAAAGATGGGTGAAACAAACTCCTATTGAACTTTTTCGCAATTTTTTATGCATACTTCCGCATCCGCAAGATGGCGGCCTCCATTGAGCGATTTGGTTTTTGAAATATTTTTTCAAATGCTCGAATCTCATTGGTTCCGGTGTTTGGTGACGATTTTCGTTGAAGACAACCAGGGCTCGTGTGGGCCTGGGGAACGAGGTTGGACTTAAAGTATTTTAATTACAAATTAGAGGTGCATAAGATGGTGAATCAAACAAAGACGGGTGAAACAAACTCCTCTTTAACTTTTTCTCAATTTTTTATGCATACTTCCGCATCCGCAAGATGGCGGCCTCCATTGAGCGATTTGGTGCGTCAAAGCTTCGAAATTCTCGAAGGATCCAGCAAAATCTGGCTTTTCAACACAATACGTACACGTTCATTCACAACACCGGCTTCGCTGGCTATTATTGTTAACATTATTATTATTATGAAAACGATACTACTGTATAAAGAAACTGGCCTCAATTTGTCTGAAGCGGCCTGAAGGAGAGGCATGAAGCCTAAGGCCTTTACGGACTGTGTTGCTGGAAGACCCATAACGCCTATGCCTTCAATATGTGATGGTCATTTTAACAATCGGTTTGTTTGTTTCACACTGAATGAAAAACGTGAAGGTAGAACATGGCGATTGTGATATATGATAGGTTTGACCGCTTTGACGACGTGTTTGGCCTGAACGGCATATAAATTAAAATGCCGGCCGGTGGAGTCAGCCGTCCTACCCCATATAGACATCACAGACGTAATGATGTACGTAATGATTACAATGACATCATAGATGTAAATGACATCATCGTCACGCTATGGCGTGAGGGACGGACGGACAAAAAACTGCCACTTCTTTAATATAGAGATTATATTTACAACAAGGTTTAAAGGGTATAAATGGTCTTAAAAGTTCTGAAGAGTATAAAAGGTTAAGATGGTCTAAAGGGGTCGAAAAGGTCCAAGGGGTCTAAAAGGTTTAAGGGCTCCAGGTCTACGTGTCTGAGAGACATGTTCCAATAGTCCATAATTAATAGAGGTAATTAATAGATATAGTCAAGCTCCTATAAAAAGTAATTAATAGACATACTGATGACCAAACTCACATTCAGACAGTACGTAATTAATAGATATACTCACAGCAGAAGACCAAGACTTCACCTCGACGAGGATTCTAAATCCATCTATGTTTTTCAGTTTTATATTCAGTATACAGGGTGTTCCATAAATTTGGAACATCATGAAATGAAAAAAATCATGAAAAAAAATCATTCTTAAATGAAACAAATCAATGAATCGCTTATTTTGTCCCATTTATTTTCCAAACTTATGGGACACATATATTAGATTGGCTCGGCTCGCTCCGCTCCCCTCACCGAACTTCTTTACTGAGGAACGGCATTATTTTAGCTGAGGATAATGACTGCACCTGAGTTGCTGTGTTGTCATGATTTACACCAATGATAATACAAACAATTATTTTGCACAAATGTATTTGTTGTGTTTGTGACATTACATTTTTATAGGCAATTTAGGTTAAAGATTTAGGTTGAATGTTTTTTTTTCCAAAAAAGAACCCCTCAGCACACACATAGGGGAGGGGTAGGTGCAGACTGGAAGTTTGGGACGATTACACCTCACCACCACATAATTTAAAACACCTCACCACCACATAATTTAAAACACCTCACCACCACATAATTTAAAACACCTCACCACCACGAAATTTAAATCACCACACAGCCATAAAACACGTAATAAAAACACCTCACAGCCACGAAATTAAAAACACCTCACCACCACGAAATTAAAAACACCTAACAGCCATAAAACACATAATAAAAATACCTCACAGCCACGAAATTAAAAACACCTCACCACCACGAAATTAAAAACACCTCACAGCCATAAAACACATAATAAAAACACCTCACAGCCACGAAATTAAAAACACCTCACCACCACGAAATTAAAAACACCTCACAGCCATAAAACACGTAATAAAAACACTTCACAGCCACGAAATTGAAAACACCTCACCACTACGAAATTGAAAACACCTCACAGCCATAAAAAACGTAATAAAAACACATCACCACCACATAATTCAAAATACCTCACCACCACGTTATTAAAAACACTTCACAACCACGGAAACAAAAGTTTGAGGGAGTCGTTAAGTGACAACACAGAGACTGCCCAGATATGTAGATATATAGATAAATGACTGTACCCGAGTTGCCGTTTTGTCATGGTTTAAACCAATCATAATTCAAACAATTATTTTGCACAAATGTATTTGTAATATTTGTAAACACAAATGTTTCCAAAAAACGACCCTTAGGACATACCGACGGGAGAGATATGTGCATGCCAGAAGTTTGGTGCGATTTCACAAAAGTTTGAGAAAGTAGTTCAGTGACTAGACAACACAACACAGGACAGGACAGACGCTGCACAGATATATATATATATATATATATATATATATATATATATATATATATATATATATATATATATATATATATAATTTGTGCTTAAACCTACGACCGAAGAACGTGACGTCACTGCGACAACGGCTGCACTCTGCGAAGTACTGTACGTGCAAAGCAGTACATATGTCACTCCGGAACAGCACTGATTTCTTATAACAGTGGGTTATGCTTATGCCTACCGAGTAAGCAATAAGTATGTCGGTACATGATAAATAAAAGCTTTATCATTATAAGCAAGCATTAACGACCTCCTGCTACATTTTATTTATTTATTTATTTTTAATGGAAAAAAACACTTTTATGGTTTTTAAAGTAAATATTCATTTACGGACGTTTTTTTTATTTTTCTCCTTTAGGGACATTATTGTCATGTTTATTTCACAGTTTACGGTTATAGAAATTACATTTAGTTGTGTAGTTATATATATTATATATATATTTATTATATTATATTTATATATTATATATATAGTTATTATTATTATTGTTATATTTATAGTTATATTTATTTAGTTATTCAGGGTGAGTCAGAAGTAGCGCCCGATTTCTGTTTATATATATATATATATATATATATATATATATATATATATATATATATATATATATATATATTTCTGTCAGTTGATTGTTTGTTTGCCATTTGTATTACAGTGTACAAGATGGTAGAAATAAATGAACGGCATGTTTATCTAACCATTTATTCGGGGGGAAATTCGCCAGAACAGAAACAGAACAGAAAGCCGAAAAAACAGAAATCGGGCGCTACTTTTGACTCACGCTGTATATAGTTATAGAAATTTAGAATAGGTACACCGTATCCCTACGCATCATAAGAGCGTGATAAAGCGTTGGCGTCAGGAAGGACATCCAGCCATAAAAACATTGCCTCAAACAGGGAACCATGATTGTCATGGGGCCCGCAAGGCTAACCCCCGCTCTAGCAGGGAAAATGGCCTTAAAACGATCATTCATTCATTCATTCAGTTATATAAATTACAACTTTCAAATACTAGATAACGATTGATGTTCTGCGTTTACGGACGTGTTTTCGGTTTTTAAACTTACATTTTCATTTACTGACGCTTTGCAATGGTTCTGTGATTTTTTTCCCAGTATATCAGCTTCAATGCTCGTTGGCATGCCAAATTTCAGCTTTGACACCTGAAAGGTACATTAATATCAGTCAGTCAGTCAGTAAGAGCTTTGTTTATCAGACAAGCATTACCCTTCCATAATATGCATTTAGGCCCTGAATCACTACTGATTTCAGAAGGATGTAAAATACCTCATGTAAATGTTTTGGCAAAATAATAATTCAATAAATAAGGAAATAAAATGAATACTTCTGCATATATATATATATATATATATATATATATATATATATATACACACAAAGAATTAAGTTAAGCACCCCCCCCCCCGTTTTTTTACAACCTCGCACATTACAAGTTTGTTGTCGTCAAAACAGTGTAATATACCCATGATATTGCTATATTTTCTGGAGAAGTGATATTATGGTCACATAAAAACATAACAATCATGCCGTTTTCAATATTTTATTCTGAATAATTTAAGGTGAAAATTTTTGGGAATTTTAGGCATATTTTCACCTCAATTTAAGTATGGAGCTATAGGTCCATCACGGACAGTGTGGATGACGTTTATGTTTTCTAACGTACAGTCATTGTTCTGAGAAGACCTCTAGCGATCTTTGCGTCAATAACGTGTGTAGGACCCACGTGATCGGATCACTGACTCAACCCTACGTCTCATAGACCCTGTAAGCCGTCGTATGCGTTGCTGTGGCAGGTTGTTCCATTCCCGATGTAATGCACGTTCCAATTCATCCAGATTGGCTATTGGAGGGACCATCTTCGCAATTTGTCGTCCCAACATGTCCCAAACGTGCTCGAGGGGGTTCAGGTTCAGGACAGGATTAGGGGGTGCTTAACTTAATTCTTTGTGTAGGGGTGCTTAACTTAATTCTTTGTGTATATATATATACAGTCACATGAAAAAGTATGTACACCCCATGTAAAGTTTTGACTTTTTCAACATATTTCAACACACAGCTATTTGATCTTCATTTCAACAATATTGACAGATAAAGGTGATATAATATTAAAAATATCATGAAACATTTACATTTTGTAGTCCATTGTATAATTTAATAAGCTTGGTGAAGCCAACGCTTGGTCACAACATTGACAAGCATTTGGAATTTGGCCAAGGTGACGGTGATAAATCACCCACTATGTGCAAAAGACATCATGGGATCTTTAACATCCACCAACAACCAGTGCTGGAAGAGCCCTCCAGTTTAACATCCTTCTCATGGTTGGTGCACACAGTGATGCATTGCACTGCCTGTTTTTAGCAGGGTCACACAAAAACCCAAGCTAAATTGCTTTGAGGTGCGTGTGCATGGCCTTAGGCTATGTAAGATATTCAGTATGAGCTAAAACTCAAACTTGAATCAGCTTGTTTTGAATTAAAATTACCAGGTTTCAAATTAGTGAGGGTTTACTCTCTCAAATAAGCATATCGACACATAGTGCTATGTTTAAAGTACACCACCCCCATGCCAAATGAATCGATAACATATCCTCCAGCGCGAGTCATTGCCAAGGCGCCTCAGACGCCCGACGATGCCGCCACACAGCACATAGAGACGTAATTGGGAGGGACAAAATGCCTTCAACACCCGGAGATGATGTCATGCAGTGTTTGGAGATGGGATAGCGAGGTGCAGAGTACAAAAAGTGAAAACTGAATATGCTCCTTCCGCACACATCATCGACGGGCCATCTTCAACGCCTGGCGATGACGTCATTCAGTGTCTGGAGATGTAATCGAGAGGGGGTGGAGTAAAACAAAAAAGTAGAGCTACATTCAAAGTACACCACCCCCACACTAAATAAATACATAACATATTCCAACTAAATACATGCAGCATGCAACATTGCCACAGGGCCTTTGGCATCTGTCGATGCCACCATGCAGCACATGGAAACGGAGTTGGGAGTAAGCAGTGTACAATAACTGATTTATTGCATAATTAAAATAAATAAATAATAATCGTATTTCTTAACCAATTGGCAAATAGCATACCTAAACCGCCGCTGTTTCATCCGAATCTGTAACTTTTTGAAAATTATATAATTAAATAAACAATTGAAAAAATAATGAATTAATGGAGTATGTGATTAACAGATAAATGAAAAATACTCTTTATAGCCACATCACTTGGTCATTGTCAGGTCCAAATATCAGCTTCCTAGCTCAAAAGGTGCCTGAGATATTGCCCACATGAGAAAGGAAATAAATAAGTACTTAATTAGTCGATAATAATCAAGTAACTCATTAATTAATTGATTAATCAAAAAACAAAAAATACCGTTTTTTCAAAAGCACTTGCACACTATTGCGCCCAAATATCCGCTTCCTAGCTCAATTGATGGCTAAGAAGCTGCCCGGACAAACAAACAAACAAACAAGTACAGATACATTCAAAGTACACCGCCCCCATGCCAAATAATTAAATATCCTCCAGCGCGGCATTGCCGGGGCGCCCTTGGCGCCCGGCAATACCGCCGTGCAGCTCATAGAGACTGTATTTGGAGGGCGAGGTGCACAATATTTGATTGATAAATTGCATATTTAAAATCAACAAAAGATTGTCATAAAATATTTTCTTAATCAATTGGCTAATAGCATAACTAAACCACTAGTGCTTCATCCGAAGATGTAACTTTTAGAAATTTCATTAAATAAGTCATTCATGAAAAATTAAATAATTAATTGATTAATCAACAAATAATTAATTAATCGATTAATTGATTAATCAATAAATCAAAAATACCCTTTACAGACAAATCACTTGGTCATTGTCATGTCCAAATATTAGCTTGAGTTGCTTGAAGGATGAAGTGGGACAAATCATTGTGGACCCAGATGGAAGTAAAGGAAGATGGAAGAGATATATGGAAATACTGTTGAATGCAGAGAATGAATGGGATGGCAACATAGGGAGTAACCCAGTTTTAGGACCGGCAGAGAAGATAACCGAGAAGGAAGTTGAGGAACCGATGAAAGCAATGAAGAGCAGAAAAGCGGGAGGGCCAAGGGGAGTTGTGAGAGATATGTTGAAGGCAGCAGGAAGTTGGGGTGTGAAGAGAATGACAGAGATCTGTAATCTGGTTGTGAAAGAAGGCCGCATTCCAGTGTATTGGGAACTGAGTACTCTCGTCCCTCTATACAAGGGGAGTAGGTGATAAATGTTGCTTCTGGGACACCTCCGTTTAACATGGGAAATCCCTATCTAATGTCATTTACCCCCCTGTCTTTTTAAAAAACCATAAACACCTCTATTTCTCCCTCTATGAACCTATAATCCTTCTCACCTTATGAACCTATAATCCTTCTCACCTTATCAACCTATTATCCTTCTCACCTTATGAACCTATAATCCTTCTCGCCTTATGAACCTATAATCCTTCTCACCTTATGAACCTATAATCCTTCTCACCTTATGAACCTATGATTTTCTTCCTTTATGAACCTATAATCCTTCTAGCCTTATGAACCTATGATCCTTCTCACTTACATGTAATTTTTACCCTATTCCCCCCACTACCCCCTTAATGTAGTTCCTTAGACCACTCTACTAATGAGCCTATAAATATATTATCTCTTTCTAACTTTTTAAAGAGTTCCATTCTCCTATAGAACTCATCCCCATCAAGTATATTTATAAAGTATACAGGTTCCTTAACCTTTTGTTGTGAAAGTATAAAGTGGTATGTTTCACGGAGGGTTCTTGTTTGACCTCCTCCTCTCCCACATACCATTTTAAAATTATAATATTTATTATCCGATTGATAACCATTAAAGTTCTCACTCCACTCTAATATATTTTTCTTCCCGCCCTCCATTACCCCACTTAACAAATGAATACGTTTATCCGGCTTGAGAACCTTCTGACCAGTGATTCTCTCAACCTCTTGAATCTGATATTTTTCACATTCGTTATGTTTTCCATTTATATACCAAGGTTGATTACACCTCCACTCTTTAGTCTGGTTGATACTTGGTTCTATCATTTATATAATAGTAAAAAAGGCGTCGGTAGCCCATTAAAATCCCTAACCCCCTTTTTTAACTTATCACTTATATATATATATATATATATATATATATATATATATATATATATATATATATATATATATGTATGTATATATATATATATATATATATATATATATATATATTTATATATATATATATATATATATATATATATATATATATATATATATATATCTTATCACTTATATATATCTTATCACTTATATATCTTATCACTTATATATCTTATCACTTATATATCTTATCACTTATATACTTATATAACCATAAGGGAGACTATCAATTCCATTTTCTAAAATAAACCTCTTATCATCAAAAGCCCCCAATGCTTTCTTATTCACCTCTTCTGAATATAATTGATGTTTATAACTTCTTATTCCATTAATCTTTCTAAATTCTTCTTTCTTTGTTGTTAAACAGTTATAATAATCCTTAAAGTTTATTGTTTCTTTAATGACATTTTTCTTTATACCTTTTAACTTCTTATCAGCCTTTTCAACGTTATTCACAATGTATTTATAAGCATAAGCCTTCGACCTCAATCCCACAAATTCACTCATAACATTTCCTCCCAATTCATCCTTGAACTTTCCAATCACCTTTTTATTTTTAGAAGAGAACAACTCACTCTCTGGACTGTAATTACTTGTATCATAGATATTAATGTCCTTTTTCATGTCTGAATAAACATCATCAGTATTAATTTTCAAAATAAAACTATCAGTATCCATATACAACAATGACACATTATCCTTATCCTTTGATTTTAGATTAATATAAAAGTAATCATACATTAATGACTTTGACAAGTCAAGAATTGATGTTCCAATGTAAATAGGTTTGTCCATTTCAATACTCTCTTTAACCAAATGGATCGCACAAAAGTTCTCAGTAAAGACCTCAGCTCTAATAAAACTCGGTCTATTAATTAATTTTGATGCTTGTTCCCAAGATGTTGCTAGTCTGATATTTTGTCTTTTCCTCACATTCTCCATGGTCTTACCAAAGACCGCATTATTCATCAATTTATAAAAGTCTCTCTCAAAATCTGTTTTTGACTCTGTTCTTCTTTGTGTATTAAAATCAATGTACCCCTTTAACCAATGACTTTGATTGAACTTTAGAACCCTGTGGATCTTCTCTACTCTTAGACCTTTTGATAAATATTGTCGCAAATTTCTTTGGTGTAGTACATAATTTTTCTTGTTATATAATGTAGTAAGTAATTTTTCTGTTGATTCACCTATATCAAACGATCGTTGATAATTATCACTCAACCATTCTTTCTTTGGACTTTCTTTCTCACAAGCAAATGGAAGATCTTTATGTTTGATATGAAGTTCTTCAGGATATTTTAAATCGACCTCAAAATAATAACCAACCTTTGAATCATCCAATTCTTTTTGTGTAGAGATACATACATCTTGTAAAACCTTTGTGTAGTCTTTTTCCTTTACCCATCTTAGTTTCCCATAAGGAAGAGCTAGAGACATTGCCCAGCCATACAAGTTGTTTGCGTCATAGTACTTCAAGTAAGAACTCTCTTTCGTTGAATCATAATTTGGAAGATATTTGTTATTTGCTTTTGCGTATCTGCTCGAGCAGACTTGTGAAATTCCACCTCTTTTTGCCTTTTCAATCATCAAAAGCATATCGACATCGGTTATCAAATCCAAAGCTTGTTTTGTCATTTTCAACATCGCGCTCCAAGCCAATCCAGGTGCTGTGTAGTAGTGAGCAGGATCGAATCCATATCCAGTGCGACAAACAGATCTAAAGGCTTCAAATACATCGGCCAATAAAAGCACATCAGTTTTGAGATACAAATCGTGATACTCGCCAAGACTCTTGATTTTATATTTTTCCCAAACATTTTGTGCGTGTACATAATCTTTATCAGATATATGACTGTTGTTTAATTTGTTATAGAAATTTTCTTTTAAAGGAAGTTGTGTTTCATTGAATCTCTCAAATGAGTCCATATAGTCATAGGGGTAAATTCCCTTTTGTGTTAGAAAATCTTTATCTGAAAAATACTCTGAAAGACATGGAAACTCTTTTAGATTTTGAACCAAGTTAGCCAATGGACTTGCCATGAATTTAAATGTATCAAGAAATCTGATATGAGTAATAGGAGATGTGTGAATTGTTTTTGTGAATTAAATGTATTTCTGATCCGTGTTAGGAATTGCTGAAATGTGTCCAGATGTCTTTGAAAGTTCATTAATAAATAGATGCGTATCATAATGAGCGTTGTTATGAAGAAAGACAGGAATGAAAGAGGGGAGTTTATAATTAATATTACAACTTTGATGAGCCGGACCTCTATATTTACCAGTGAGATGACAATGATCTCTAACCTTTAGACCTTCACCAATTTTTTCCTCACAAATATGACAAACATTGTTTTTTCTAAATTCCCTTTTCTGTTCACTCGTCAAGGACATTGGTTTATTGGTTTCTCTCATTATCTTGGTTAATCGGACACAGTCTTTTTCTAGTCGTTTCACAAACTCCTCTGGTGTATTTGAGCCTCTATACTCCTCTAACTTGTTATATTTATCACCAACGGATGATTTGATATAATAACAAAAACTGCAAGGAGTATGTTTTTGATATTTATTTGTGTATGATTCTTTTGGATCTGGAGAAGCAGTATCTATTTTTTCTAGAATACTTTCAAAATCAGCATATATAACAAATGGATGTTTGATCTTTTTATTTTCATCTTTGAATGTGATCTTTGAGCCTTCTTTAGGCATATTGATTACCGTTGATTTATGTTCACCACAATAATTTGAATGTTTATCTAATCTTTCTTGTGTATGGAAGAAGTTAAGACAATGCAAACAAATATATATTTTATTTGTTCTTTTTCATACTTGTGGTTTTATTAATTTAGCAATATCTTTAATGTATGTATAATGTGAATTTTCCTCTGAATTAAAATATAGAAGATTAATATGAGTTTGTTTACAATTGTCAGAAAGCTTTAAAACCTGAATGCTGTTTGTTTCTGTTAGACCATAAACATTAACTGATAAATTATATTTATCTTTTCAAATTTAGGAATATCATTTAAAGCCATAGGAAACTTTAGTTCTTTCGTATTTAATGTATTCTCATATTTTTTATAATGAGATACTCTTTCATCATGAAAATGTGGAGGATGTAAGTGTGCTAGAATAGACCAGAGAAAACATTTATTGTCTTTATTTTTGATATTGATAACTGCTTTTCTATTTTTGATAACACTGGGTAAATCAATGTAGGAAGAAGCTTTTAGAGGATCTGATTTAAGAATATGAATGTCTATGTAAACAATTTTTCCTATATTGAATCCACTTCCTACGATTGAATTGTCCACATCTTGCTCTTGTTTAATAAGTTCATCATAGACTCCTGATGTTTTAAAATCTTGATATGAAGATATAAAGTGTGGCTCAGTTCTCATGTATGGTGTATCTATAACTCCTTCGTCCTTTGTCATTTCTAATTTTACTCCCATATAAAATTTAAGTGGTTTCATTTCTTTTAGTGTTTTTTCAATCAACGTTTGAACAACAGGTTTAACTATTTCTACAGCATCAACTATAGACTCTGGTTCAGGAGGTTTGAAGTTAAAGACTCTTATTTTAATATGTCCTTTGAATGCGCCATCAGAGTTTTTACTTGTGATAAAATTTGATAAATGTAGAATTGTTTTAAGATGTATTTCGAAGCCTTTCTTGAGGATATTTTTATTACATGCAGAACAGTGTTTTGTTTCCTTCTGAATAGGAGATAGTAGGTGAAGTAGATGAAATGTGTGTTTGTTAGTTTTAAGGTGTCTTTTGTATTGTTTATATTCTTGTTCACAAACGTCACAATACGTTGCTTTGATCATATTTATTTATATAGTAAAATTATACTTAAAACAAAGTGCCTTTTTTAGAGGCTTTTTTAAAGATGAAACTGTGCTTAAAGTAAAACATCTTTGAGCTTTTCAACTCGTTTTATGTATATAACTTTACTTAAAGTAAAACATCTTTGAGCTTTTCAACTCGTTTTATGTATATAACTTTACTTAAAGTAAAACATCTTTGAGCTTTTCAACTCGTTTTATGTATATAACTTTACTTAAAGTAAAACACCTTTGAGCTTTTCAACTCGTTTTATGTATACTAGGGCATGCCCGTACTATATATATATCTAAAATTATATCCCCCCCCTCTATTTACATGAAATGGTTTGGTCCAAAGTGAACGGCTTGCGAGTACGGTGACAATCCCCCCCCTCTATTTACATGAAATGGTTTGGTCCAAAGCGAACGGCTTGCGAGTACGGTGACAATCCCCCCCCTCTATTTACATGAAATGGTTTGGTCCAAAGCGAACGGCTTGCGAGTACGGTGACAATCCCCCCCCTCTATTTACATGAAATGGTTTGGTCCAAAGCGAACGGCTTGCGGAGTTTGGTAAAGAAATCGCCATAGCTCGGTAACTACTTGTCCGATTAATATGAAACCTTGAAAAGGCACATCCTCAGGTCCCCAGCAATATACCTGGCAAGTTTCAAGTATATCGGACCCGTGGTTGTCGAGAAACAGCGGTCACAGACAAACATACAAACATACAAACATACAAACATACAAACATACAAACATACACACAGAGATTACTGGAATTATAGATAGATAACTTTACTTAAAGTAAAGCGTCTATGTATTAGCCAGCATGTTTAGATACTCTAGTTCATCAATTTCAATTTCACTATCTGAGTCATCAATAAAGCTACTCTCATAACTCTCATTTGAACACAAACTATTAGTATCATAACTATCTTCAGATCCTAGACTCTTAGTATAATAACTCTCAGAGTATTGACTGTTAATATCACTCATTTACATACCATTAAACTTCCATCAATATCTATATATTTTCTTTCATTAGAACTAATAACCACAATATTTTTTACATAAAATGTTATTTTCAAATAATCTCTAATAATCAGAGTACGGAATGATAGTTCACCACTAATATTCATATTATTAATTTCACCCACATCTTTGGGTCTATTAAAGAATATACAAATGTTTCCTCTAGAATCGTTGATGGTCTTATCATTCATTTTCAAAGCTTCTTTATCAATGACCTTTTCAAGCTTTGAGTAAATTGTTAGTAGTAGTGGAGAAACTTTTGTCAAATTTACTTTAATAGAGTTATTAATCAACATAGCTTGTCCCGTAAATTTAATAAAAGGACACATGTTATTCTCCATTATGGGTTTAATCCAAAAATTTCCATATTTATCCTTGTTCAATTTAACATCTTTGACATATTTTTCTATATCTTCCACCGAAGTAGAGATTGATTGAAATTTGTCTTTTGTGTTTTGAAACATTGTATTTATTAGCTAATAAACTTGCGTTTAGTTTAAGTAAAGTTATATACATAAAACGAGTTGAAAAGCTCAAAGGTGTTTTACTTTAAGCACAGTTTCATCTTTTAAAAAGCCTCTAAAAAAGGCACTTTGTTTTAAGTATAATTTTACTTTATAAATATGATAAATTCTGAAGGATATTTAGAATTTCCAGACTCTCCATATGATAATTTAGAAATCTGCCACCGTTGTGGTAGAATAGGGCTTAATAATGAGGGTTCATATAAACAATGTATTTTCTGTGATTTAATTTTAATTAATGATTATAAAAAATATAGAAAAATATATAACTCTTTTAAATTAGAACCAAAAATGAATTACTTTACAAGATTAATAAGAGAGATGAATGTTAAGTATTATGGTGATAATACACCATTTCTTACAAGGGAAGAGACTATTTGTATTGAGGAAATGTATAAGGGTTTAATGATATTTATTATTCAAAATAATTTTAATGGAAATGTTAATACAAGATACTATATAAACAAAATAATGGATTATTTTGAAATTAAACCTGAACTCAGGATAAAATATAGAGTTTCTCAAAAAACTCAAAAAAAGATGACTTGTTTTCCAAATATATAAATGAATGATTTTTTACCCGTTTGGGAAAATAAGATAAAATTTAATAACCATAAAAATCTTCCAAATTCATTGAGATGTCTAATAGTCGGTTCAAGCGGATGTGGAAAAACCTGTTTGCTCTTAAAGATGCTCCTCAGCCCTAATTTTTCAGATTATGATAATTTAATAATTTTTACAAAGTCAAGTTTTCAACCCGAGTATCAACTACTCTCAGAGGGTTTTAATGCGGGTCTTAAAAAGGAAGACATTATAGGTTTATTTAAACTTCAAAACAAACTAAATGATTATAATATTGAAGATATAATACAATTATTTTGTGATACACAGAAATCAAAACCGAAACCAAAACCCATAACTTGTATTCTCAGTGATAATACGGATGATATACCTTCACCCCAAGATTTAGATAAATCAAAAAAGAACCTTGTTATCTTTGATGATTGTGTTAATGAGAGAAACCAAACAGTAATGGATAGCTACTATACAAGAGGGAGACATTCTTCTTGTAATTGTATTTATCTTAGTCAGTCATATTTTGAACTCCCTCGGTGCTCGATAAGAAACAATGCTAATACTTTTATTTTATTTAAGTTAAATTCAATAGATACAAATAATTTTTGGAGGGATAATTGTTCTACATTATGTAGTAACAAGGAATTTGAAAATTATATGAAACACACGATTGGAAAATATAAATATATTGTTGTGAAACAAGATGAGATACTAAATGATATTTTTCAATAAATAAATACAGAAAATGAATACCAAAGAAAGAGTAAGAAAGTTTAAAGAACATCAAGAGTTGGTTTCAAAAGTTGTAAAGCAACAGGAAGACATAAAGAAGAAAAGGAGACAGAAACTAACTGGTGAAGAAGCATTTGAAAGAAAACAAGAGAAATTTTTTAAACCACTTTTAAAAACTCAACAAACGATTTCACCTACAGTTCCCATGGTAGAATTTACTCCGAAAAAATTTCAAATGCTCAAAGATTTTAGTCAAATGACAGAGCAAGAACTTGGAGAATTAGAATATGATGATGAAGGATTATTTCGGCATCTTGAGAAGGTAAATAAACTTTCCAATTATATTGTAGAAGCTCTTCAAAACAATGAATATTCGACGGATTCAAAAACCAGAGCAGATCTCATTCCAACAGAAGAACCAGCACCAGAATGAAGAATGACAAAAACAAAAACCATATTGTTTTCTATCTTGTGAAAGAAAAGTTATTGATATTTAATGATAAATTGGTGTTCTTAAGTTCTGCTCAACCAAATGTTGAATTAACTCCAAGATTAATGTTTCTTCTAACAAACTCCGGATTCAGCAGTTCAAAATATTTTGAGGAACCACTTGATATGGAAAGAGAGGAAGATAGAGAGTATATTGAGTTGCTAAACGCACTTGATTATGGAGTTTCTGTTGCTGGTAAAAGTAAGAAGAATGAGAAGGAGAAACATATTATTGATGCTTTAAGTAAGTTGGTTCGGGTGTTAGGTTTCTTCCAAATGACCCATCACAATTAGTTAATTGGTTATTATTGTTGTTAGGTAGTAAGAAGGCTGGAAACAACAATTGTTTTAATGAAGCATCCGCCATTTTAGATCAGTTGATGAATATGAAAATAATTAATAAATGTCAATACAAAGATATTTTATTAGATATTAAATAAGATGAGAAGCACAATTCTTAGTTTTAATTTCACCACGAGTGATTACACAGCTTCATTCCCTTACCCACTTCAACTTGACCCCACAAAAGAATATGAGGCATCTTTATTGTCGATGGAAACTTATAATACCTTGTTTAATATCACAGAGAAAAACAACAAGTTTAGTTATAATCCAGGAAGTGGATATAAAACTACAACCGTTTCACCCAGAGCTTACGAGATTTCTCAAATATCTTCAGAAGTCTCTCGCCTTATGAAAGAACAAGGTGATGAACCAAAAAATATTGTAATAGATATTCAAAAACACACTTCAAAATCAACTATTAAACTTAAAAATAATTATAAAGTTGATTTCACGATTGAAAATTCGTTCAGAGAGCTATTGGGTTTCTCTTCAAAAAAGATTGAAACTAACGGGACGTCTTACAGTGATAATGTCATTCAAATATCCTCCGGTATAAATTCAGTATTAATTCATTGTGATTTGATTGATGGTGCTTATAACGATGGAATAAGAACAAATACATTATTTTCATTCAGCGCATACTCAACCCCGATTGGTTATAAATTTAATATGGAACCAAAAAATCTTGTCTATTTACCTGTGTCAGGAAAAACCATATACAGAGTAAATTTGAGGATAACCGACCAAGATAATCATATGATATCCTTTAATGATGAAATTATATCCATCAGAATTCACCTACATGAAGTTTTTCAATAAATAAATAATGGTTATTGTGAGAAAACACGAGTTGGGAAAATATAAAGTAATTACAGGGGATGGGATGTTCCTTTCACCATACTATAAGGGTGAAGGTATGTTTCTTGGTAGAGGATACTATAAACCAAAGAGACAACGGGGTGTGGGACATCAATTTAGAAATAAAGGAGATGGGATAATTGATACTCTAATGGGTATTGGTTCAACCATCCTTAAACATAAAGACCTAATTGGTTCAACTGCTTCAGCCGTGGGCTCAGTTGCGGATGCTATAAAGAGTATAAAAGATGCTCAAAAGGAGTCTCATAAATTACAAGCAATCAAAGAAATTAAAAAAGGTAAAACTCAACTATCTTCACAAGAACGACAAAAATTCATTAAAATACTTGGGTCAGGGTTTCAACAATTTTAATGCTCTATAAATACAAGTATGGAAGCGATTGATAGTATCTATGATTTGGATGATACGATTATCATTTCAAACTCCACCAAAAAGGAAGACTATTTTAAGATAAATGCTATAACAGGAACAGACTGGAATTCAAACGGAACAAAAAGTTTTGAAATAAATAATCAACAAACTTACTTGAATATAGCTGATAGTTTCTTGCTGTGTAAATTTAAATTCACTAAGGCTGCGAATAATACTAATGCTACACTCGTAAATGATTTCTTCTGGAAAATGTTTGATAGTGTCCGCCTGTATATTGGAACACAAGAGGTTGAAGCGGTTGATTATGTCTCTGCTACATCTGAAATGATGAAATTTACACTATATTCGTTTAGTGATAGAATGGGTAAGGGAGCTGTTGAAGGTTTTATTCCTGATATGTCAACGGGTACAAACGCAGACCCTGGTTATAGTCAAAGGAAGGCAATGTATAATGATGACGCAAAAGCAGAGAATAGTTTTACCGTAGCAGTACCTCTCAAAGGTATATTTGGATTTTGTGATTATGACAAAGTTTTGTATGGTCTTAAAATTAGATTTCAACTACAAAGGAATGATAATGTAAATAGGTTGCTTTTTGGGGTTGAAAATGCTTTTGGTGAAAATAATAAATTTGTTATTAATGATATGTGTTGGTATATTAGTGAATACACTCCTAATCTTAAAATGGAAGAGATGTTAAATAGAAGACCTAACTCAAAGAAACCGCTAAATGTATCATACCTTAAAAGAAGATGTCAACACGTTAAACTGGAACACACTACCTACACTTGGAATTTAGGTGTTCTGGAAGGAAAACCATGATACCTATGGCTCATTTTTAAGAAACCAGATGGAGATGAAGGTACTGATAAGAATAATGCACTGAGTGATAATGCTAAGGTGAAACAACTTCGGGTTTCTCTTGATGGCACATTTTACCTGCGAGATAGATTGGAAATTGATTGGGAAAAAAATGATTATGCGGAAGCCTACAAGTCTTACCAAAAGGTGTGTGAAAGCAACGGTAATAATGATCCTATTTTTGGATATGGTTGCATTTCAAAAACTTTATACAATCTACGCAATTGACCTGAGTTCTCAAAAGGAAACTATAAAGTCAAACAGAGTGGATACTTCTCTATACATTGAAAGAGGAGAGAATGAAGAAGTTGATGTCTATTGTTTGCTTTTGGAGGAAACAGAATTACAGATTAATATAGATAATGGTGTTATGATTAATATCACATAGGTTTTTTCTCATAAATAAATGGTTGGGGTATATGTTAATCAAACCAATCTTAATAAATTAACATCTTGTATTCAAAATCAAAAGCCTTGTATTATTAATGTTAATTCAATTCAAAGAAAAGGAGCAGTAAGAAATGATGTTTTACTCACAAGAGAGCAGGTGAAAACACTAAATGATGTTGGATCACTATAAATTAAAATGACGAAACCTATGTTAAAGAAATATTCAATAGACGAGTCTAAAGGAGGATTCTCCCGTTTCTAATTCCTTTATTTGCTGGTTTAAGTGCGGCGGGAGCATTGACTGGTGGTATTTCAGCAGCGGTAAAAACTGCTAACGAAAGGAAGGCACAACTAAAAGCTCAAAAAGAATTGGAAAGACATAACAAGGAGTTGGAGAAACAAATTAGTGGAAGTGGTGTGATTGTAGATTTTGCTCAAAAACTGGAAAGTCTACCTGATAAAGCTAGATTGTTGGTTGGAGATATGCTTTCCTCTATCGCTCAAGCAGGTGTTAAACTAACTAAAAGGGGTAATGGATTGTATCTTTCTCATAAATAAATGAATAAATGGTTTAAACAATTTGGAAAGAATACAACGTCAAATATTGAACGAGCTAAGTATTGTAAAAAACTAAAAATTGATAATGTGGTTATTTGTATGAGAGATGAATTAATACATATAAATAAGAATACAAAGAATATTATTTTGAATTTATACACACAGAATGGTTCTCATTGGGTTTGTATTCATAATAGTCAGGATAAATATTATTTTGATAGTTATGGTATGCCACCACCTGTTGAAGTAATACAATTCTTACAGAATGGTGTTTATCAAACATTTCAAGTTCAAGAAATTAATTCTAAATGTTGTGGTCAATTATGTTTATATGTATTATTTCACCTCAACAATAATGAAAATTTTTATGATATCATTTTTAATCTAATATAAATGACTTATGTTGGAAAAGCTGGTTCTATCTTTGGAAAATCCTCTCAGGATATTGATTTATCAAATTATTATACAAAGGCACAGGCTGAACGACAAAAATATAGTATAAGTAAAAATATTAATATGAAGAATACTTATAAATTAATCAATTATCCAAACCCTACAGATGCGAATGACTTAATTAGATTCAGTGATTTATCACAATATATATTTTTTAAATAAAACAGCACGTTTTGTTAAACAAGTAACATTGACAACCACAACACCTGGTTATACTGACCATACACCTTTCCTCATTGAATTTAACTACCTGCTTGCAATTGAATTTTATAAAGAAGGACATATAGTTAATATGCGAATTAATAAATGGGGGTATGATATGCCTGATTTAGGGTATAATTGGTATTTTTCAATAAACTTAGAAGACCTACATGATTTGAATCAGTCTCGTAAAGAAGAATATTATCCGCTTGGCGAGGATAAGGATTTATGTGGAAGTACAATTAGTAAACAACAAATAAATGATTTTAAGAAAAGAAAAATATATGATAGTATAGCGATGGTTAACATGACAAAGAAGGAAGGTAATGAGATAAGGATAGAAAGCCGAGGAATACAAACCGATTTGGTAGTGGGAAGATGGGGTGGTATTACCTGTCATAATATTAATCTCACATATATTTCTGATACATAAATGGCAGGAAAAAGACTACAAGAGAATTATAATTTTTGTATTCATGGATACCTACAAGAAAAGGGTGCTCGGTATTACATACCTTATGATTTGGAGCATATACATGGAAATTTTATCATTAAAAACTGGCCTTATACTGATATTGCTAAACCCACAAATAGAGACTTGTTTAAAATATTAAATAATAATAATAATAATAATTCATTTATTTTGTATAGCGCTTTTCCAGAAGCCCAAAGGCGCTTTGACAGAGTGGAAAACATAATGCATAACAATACATGAAAACAACAATTGCAAAAAGACAAGAATCAAGAAAACAAACAGCAGCGATATACGGCATATATATAAGACAAGAATCAAAAAGACAAGACAAGAATCAATAGGGAAATATTTAAAGCAAAAGGAGGGAGAAGGAGAAGAGATAGTCAGGGGTTAAATGCTGTGGGTTGAATGTTGAATGCAGCGTTGAACAGGTGGGTCTTTAGTGATGTTTTGAATGTGGTGAGTGAGGAGGAGTCTCTGATGGTGTGAGGTAGTGAGTTCCAGAGGGTGGGAGCAGCGATGGAGAAGGCCCTGTCCCCCCAGGATCTGAATTTGGTCCGGATGGAGGGGGTCAGGAGGTTGGTACCAGCAGAGCGGAGGTTGCGGGTGGGAGTGTGTCTGGAGAGGAGGTCAGCCAGGTAGGATGGGGCCAGGTTATGGAGGGCTTTGTATGTCAAGAGGAGGATTTTGTACTGGATTCTCTGGGGGATGGGGAGCCAGTGAAGCTTGTAAAGGACGGGGGTGATGTGGTCACGGGTCCGGGAATGAGTGAGTAGACGGGCAGCGGAGTTCTGAATGTATTGGAGTTTATTGGTGATTTTTGAGGGTGAACCATAGAGGAGGCTATTGCAGTAGTCCAGACGGGAGGTGATGAAGGCGTGGATGAGGGTTTCTGCAGCCGTGGAGGAGAGGGATGAGCGGAGACGGGCAATGTTTTTCAGGTGAAAGAAGGCTGACTTTGTGATCTGTTTAGTGTATTTGTCGAAGGAAAGGGTTTGGTCAAAGATGACGCCAAGATTCCGGATGTGAGGGGAGGTGGATACTGGGATACCGTCGATGTTGAGGGCAAAGTTATGGGTGGATTTTGTGAGCGTTTTTGGGCCAATGATGATTATTTCAGATTTATCACAGTTAAGCTTGAGGAAGTTGATTTGAAGCCAGGATTTTATTTCAGTGATGCAGTTTGTCAGGATAGAGTGGGTGTCGGTGGAGACGGACTTGGTGGAGATGAAAAGCTGGATGTCATCGGCGAAGCAGTGGAATTGGAGACCATGACGGCGGATTAAGTGACCGAGCGGGGACAGGTAAAGGATGAAGAGGAGGGGGCCAAGAACTGAACCTTGGGGGACACCTTGGGGGATGGGAGCAGTGGGGGATTTGCAGTTATTGATGGAGATGAACTGGCATCTGTCAGAGAGGTATGATTTAATCCAAGAGAGGGCAGTGCCGGTGACGTTAAAGGTGGATTCAAGTCGGGTGAGGAGGATAGTGTGATCGATGGTGTCAAAGGCAGCGCTGAGGTCGAGGAGGACGAGAATGTTGAGGTTGCCAGCGTCAGAGGAGAGGAGAAGGTCGTTGGTGATTTTGAGGAGAGCAGTTTCAGTACTGTGGTTGGAGCGGAATCCGGATTGGAATGTTTCATACAAGTTATTGGCAGAGAGATGATGTTTGAGTTGAGTGGCTACAGCACGTTCCAAAACTTTTGACAGAAAGGGTAGGTTGGAGATGGGTCTGAAGTTGTTTAGGGTGTCAGGGTTTAGACCAGGTTTTTTTAGAATGGGGGTAACAGCAGCAATTTTGAGGGAAGGTGGGACGATGCCTGTAGACAGGGAGGAGTTTATTGTTGCAATGATAAGTGGAGAGAGAGCAGGGAGGGAGGCTTTGACAAAGCTGGAGGGGATGGGGTCAAGAGTGCAGGTGGCAGTTTTCATTCCTATGAGGAGTTCAGAGAGGTCAGTAGGAGAGATTGGGGAGAACCGAGACAGGGGATGGCAGGACAAGGGGGGGCAGGTGGTTGGAGGGGGAGCGGGTGTGGCGGTGGTCAAGCTGTTGTAGATGTTGTCAATTTTGCGTTGGAAGAAAGAGAGGAAGGAGATGCAGTTGTCTACTGTGAATGACTGGGTGGTGGTGTTCAGGGGGCGGAGGAGTTTGTTTATTGTCGAGAAGAGTGCTTTTGGGTTTCCGGAGCCAGAGTGGATAATTTGAGAGTAGTAGGCAGAGCGGGCGCGGGAGAGGGCATCTTTGTAGTGTTGTATGTGGTCCTTGTAGGCTTGGGAGTGAACTGTGAGACCCGTTTTATTGCGGAGTCTTTCAAGTTGGCGAGCACGAGTTTTCATCAGGTGGAGTTCAGGGGTAAACCAGGGAGCAGAATGGGTGAAAGAAACTGTTTTGGTTTTTACAGGCGCAAGCTGGTCAAGGCAGGAGGAGAGAGTGTGGTTGTAGTAGTCAGTGAGGTCGGAAGGGGTGTGGAGGTCAATGAAGGGAGAAGTGGACATTTTTTCAGAGAGGGTGGATGAGAATGAGGTAGGTGAAAGAGCGTTTAGCTTACGGAAGTTGATTGTGCGATAATGCCTTGGTGTTGGGGCGGGGATGTTGATGGTCAGAGTGATGGCTAAGTGGTCAGAGAGGGTGAGGTCGGAGCCATAGAGATGGTGCAAATTTAATCCAGTGGAGCAGACAAGGTCCAAAATGTGACCACGGATATGGGTAGGAAAGTCGACATGTTGAGTGAGGTTAAAGCAGGTGAGTAAATCAGTGAAGTCAGTGGTTATTGTGGAGTCAGTGGAGTCCATGTGGATATTGAAATCACCAAGGAGGAGGATTGAGGGGGAGAGGGAACATAGCTGGGTCAGAAAGTAGGAGAAGTCAGACAGGAATGATGGGTGTGGTTTGGGAGGGCGGTAGACGACAGCCATGACTGACTGCGTGTGACCAGAGAGTTTTAAAGCCAGGTGTTCAAATGATGGAGCAGATGAGATGGAGATGAGGTTGGTCTTGATGTCTTGACGGTGGATAACGGCAATTCCACCACCTCGGCCCTCCGAGCGTGGTTTATTGACGTAGGAATATCCATTGGGTGTGGTGAGGTTGAGTGTGTAGTAGTCCAGAGGTTGTTGCCAGGTTTCGGTGAGACAGAGAAAGTCCAGTTTGTTATCCAGGATGTATTCGTTCAGGATGAGGCATTTATTGTTGAGGGACCGGGTGTTGAACAGGGTGAGCTTGATGTTGTTTTGAACAGCAGGGATGAATTCAGGTGATTTAGCCAGGGTTCGTAGGCAAGAGGTGCGATCGTGTGGGTTGCTGTGACCAGGTGCGCTGGGACGAAGAGTGAGAGTGCGCTGAGCCGACCAGAGGACGGGGATGGAGTGACCTGATTGCAAATAAACAAACTTGCGACCGGAGCCACGGTGAATGTACCTGGGTCGTCGGAGGAGTCCATTTGATTTGATGGCAGAGATGCATGATGGGGTGGAGCGGGTATTGAGCAGAAGAAGCCTTGCGGCGGAGTACTTCAGAGCCATGCCAGGCAGGAGCGAAGGGACGAGTACGAGGCCAAGGTCGAGGAGGCAAAGCGGCAAACGCAGCGGCAAACGCAGCGGCAAACGCAGCGGCAAACGACTGCAGCCGCTAATCAAGACCACAGCGGCAAACAAGGCCACAAGGCCACCGGCAAACAAGGCCACGGCCACAAACAACGGGAGCGGGCCTTTCGATTCCGTATTCCGTACCATCAAAAGCAGATTCCGTTATCCAGCCGGAGAACACGCGGCACGTGCGGGTGTGAAAAGGCAGGACAGGTGTGAGATGTCAGGTCAGAAAAGTAGAAGCAGACCCTGTACATCCACCCATCCAGTAAATAAAAATGAACTTCTCAAAGTTATGAAATATAAAACTCTTTTAGAAATCGTCAACAAATCTTATTGGTATCCAATTATGAGAAAAATAATTATAGATACAAGAATATCTCAAAATCCAGATGAGTATATGTATAATATTAATTGGGGCTCAAGCTCAAGGGTAGCCAGGGATGAGGAAGGAGTTGAAGAAGAGAAGGAGGAAGGAGTTGAAGAAGAGAAGGAGGAAAGAGAGAAGGAGGAGAAGGAGGAAAGGGAGAAGGAGGAGAGGGAGAAAAAGGAGAGGAGGAGAAGGATGAAAGGGAGAAAAAGGAGAAGGAGGAGAGGGAGGAAATGGAGAAAAAGGAGGAGGAGGAGAGGGAGGAAAGAGAGAGGGGGGGGGGGGGAAATATAAAAATATGACCATTCCTGAGATTAATGAAAGATTGAAGGTATTACGGCAAATAAATCAATCTCAACGCACTGAAGAGGAAAATAAAGAATTAATGACTCTTACGAAGTTATTGGTTTTTAAATTTGCTATAATGAATTCAGAGAGCAGACATACAGCATATAGTTGATGATGTTGGTGTTATTGACTTCAGTTAGTTTTATTTGTAAATAAATGGAGGAGAGAGTGAAGCCATTTCTAAGGATTCTTTATGTTTTAAAAATCAAGATAGGAATGTATATGTTGAAAACCAAAAAGGTTTTGGCACTATGTAGGACGTTTTCTCATAAATAAATATGAGTTATTGTCTCAAATGTAAAAAGAAAACTAAATCTAAAAATATCTCTTTTTTTTTTTCTTTTTTTTTTTGTATACAATATCGAGGCTCGTGAAAGAGCGAACATTAATCACACAGAAAGACAAACCGACACATAAAACATATAACATAGGGAGCGGTAGACAAGATGGGGAGAGAGGGGGAAGGACACAAACACAACATTTGAGAGCAGGGACCGAGAGACATGGAGACATCGAGAGATCTGAGAGAGGGCGAGGGCTTTGGGGGGGAGAGGGGGGGCGTGGGAAGGGGGCAGTGGGAGAGGTATAAAACATATGGACACTGCCAGGACTTCCAGGAAAGAAGTTGGAATTTCAAACAAGGTGGATCTGGGGTGAATTAGCGGGGGTAGAAAAGATCAAGGTTTTGGATGGGGGAAGATAAGAGATGGTGGTGAACAGCTGTTTTAAAGACCTGGAGGGAGGAGTGGGATTGAAGGGAGTGAGGGAGTTTGTTCCAGAGGCGGGAGAAAAGAGGAATGAAAGAGTGAAGGTGAGCGGAGAGCCGAGATTTCGGCAGTTTAACCATCAGAGGGTTGCTGGCAGATCTTGTGCGACCTGTAGGAATATTTGGGGGACAGAGCACAGAGAGAGCTGGGGGTGCAAGGCCGGAGAGGAGTCGGTAGAAGACAGAAAGACCACCTACCTGCCTGCGGTGAGTGAGTGAAAGGCCCTCAGAGATAGCTTCATCGCGGGAGATTCCAATAATTCTGAAAGCTTTGGTTTCAACAGCGTGAAGCCGAGCTAGGTGTGAGGCAGGAGCACTGGCCCATAGGGGAGAACAGTATTCCATTGAGCTGCGGATGAAAGCCTTGTATGTGGTGAGGAGCTCAGGTGTGCCGAGGAAGGACTTCGCACGACGGAGGATGCCCAGTCGGCGACTGGCTTTGGAGGCCAGCTTGGAAATGTGGTTTTCCCAAGAAAGATCATGGCAGATAGTGAGACCCAAAATCTTGAGCGACAGAACTTCTTGGAGAGGATTGTTGAGAAAGTAGATGGGAGGGTTGTCCAGTCGATCTTTTCGGAGAGACATAGTAAGAGTGTGAGATTTGTCAGGATTGAAAGACATGTTCCACTTGTTTGACCAGTCTGTGATTTTGTCCAGGTCTTCAGAGAGTGAGGAGGCAGCAGACTGCCGATCTGAGGGAAGAGGAATTGGAGCGGCAGAGAGTGGAGTCATCAGCAAAGAGATAGAGAGGATTTTCGAGAGAGTCAGAGAGATCATTGATGAAGACCAGAAAAAGCACGGGGCCCAGAACACTGCCTTGGGGAACTCCAGCCTGAACAGGAAGAGGAGATGAGAGAAACCCATTCAGGGCCACACGTTGACGACGACTAGAGAGGAAGTCCGCCAGCCATGCGTGGAGATTTCCATGGATACCAAAGGAGGAGAGTTTGGTGAGCAGAGCGGGGTGCCAGACCGTGTCGAAGGCACGTGATATGTCGAGGGAGACAGCTCTAATTTCCTGTTTGGCATTGAGGACCTCCATCCATTGTTGAGACAGCAGAAGCAGCATGTCCAGAGTAGAGTGACCTGGTCTGAAACCAAATTGATGATCAGAGATCAAGCCATTGGAGAAGAGGAAATATTTCATATCAGAAGCAATGATGGATTCCATGACTTTGCTGATAATTGGGAGAAGGCTGATTGGTCTGTAGTTGCTAGGATCTGTTTTTGCACCTTTTTTGTGCAAAGCGGTGATGTTGGCTGATTTCCAAGCAGATGGCAGTTGACCTTGAGCAAAAGAGAGGGTGAAGAGAACAGAGAGAGGGTGAGATAGAGCAGCAGAGCAGGATTTTAGGACCCGTGGGCTGATGCCGTCGGGTCCAGTTGCAGAATCAGAGTCGAGGGTTGACAGAAACTTTTCCACCTTGTCAGGAGGAAAGGACACGGAGTCCAGGAGCAGCAGGGTACGACTGGGTATGGTGGGTACAGAGAGGGATGGGTTTGGGACACAAGATTTAGAGGCAAACACAGAGTTGAGGCATTCAGCTTTTTCACGTGCGGAGTCAGCTGTGTAGCCGTTTGAGGTAAGGGAGGGGATGGAGGGGGAACAAACACCAGAAACGGATTTGACCAGACGCCACCAGGATTTGGAAGAGGGAGACAGATAAGAGAGTTCGGTCTTGAGAACGGAGAGATATTGTTTCCTGGCTCTCCTGAGGGTGGACACACACTTGTTTCGGGCTTTGTGAAAGGAAATGAGATTTCCTTCCGTTGGATTTGCTTTCCAGGAGACGAAGGCAAGTTGTTTCTGGGCAACAGCCTCACCACAAGATTCCGTGTACCATGGACGGGAGGAAGGGTATGACAACTGAAGACGAGATGGGATAAATCTGTGCATGAGAGAGAGCAATTTACTTTGGAAGAATTCCCAGGATGAGTTGATGTCAGAGGTGGTAGAGATGGGAGACCAGTCCAGATGATTGATGGCTGCTTGAAGACCGTGCCAGTTGGCCTGAGTGAAATGCCAGACTCGTCGACGCTGAGCAGGCTCCCTGAGGATGGTCAGAGAGATGTCCACTTTAACAAGGACATGATCAGATGTTCCGATCGGAGCAGAAGAAGAGCAGCAGACATTTTCAGGGAAGTTAGTCATAACCAAGTCCAGAAGAGAAGATGTTCCGTTGACTGAGATCCGGGTCGGGAAATTGACAGATTGTGTCAGTCCCAGTGAGTCGCAGAAGTCCTTTGCTGAGGAGCCATGGCTGGTGAGAGAGGTACCCACACCCAGCCAACTGGCATGATGACAGTTGAAATCACCACATATGAGGAAGAGAGAGTTGGGATGAGTAGATAGAAGTTGGTCCATATCATCAGACAGCGAGATGTAGATGGAGTCATCACTGTTTGGTGGACGGTACAACACACATATGAACAAGAGGTGGGAGCGGAGGGGAAGCCGTAGCCAGAGGTATTCCTGGGGGTGAGATGGAGAGAGTGCAGTGCAGGGCGAGTGAGGAAGAGAGTTTTTGATAAAGATAGCAACCCCGCCTCCAGGACGAGGCTCAGGTCTATCATACCGGAGGAGGGAGTAGCCCGGGAGAGATACTATGGAATCAGAGACATCATAAAGGAGGAAAGTTTCTGTTAAGCAGATCACGTCTGGTTTGACAGAAGCAACCTGTATGGAGAGATCGGTTAAGTTTGAACGAAGGCCCCGGATGTTTGAGGTCCATACCGTTAATGAAGAGGAAGGGGGAGCATCAGATACAGAACAGGGGGGAGGAGGGGTAGGGTAAGATGTGGAAGAGGTGGAAGAGGTAGGGAGAGCTGTTGAAGGTGTGTCAGAGATTTCAGAATAGCTCGGAGAAAGGGAAGGATGGGGCGGACAAAAGGTTTGATGGTGATTGGGTGAGCCACAATGAGGTGTTATTTGAGGAGGGGGAAGAGCGAGGCAGAAGGTTGGGGGAGATGGAGGTGAGAGTTTGAAGGGGGAAGAAGCGGGGAGGACGCTTTGAGGAGGGGGAGTGAGTGGGGGGAAATTGAGAAGCAATGAGGGTGGGGAGATTTGAAGGGGAGGGGTGAGGGGGGAGTTTGGGAGGGAAGGGACAAGGGGAGGGATTTGAAAGGGATGGGATATGGGGGAGATTTGGAGGGGAGGGGTGAGGCAGGAGTCTAGGAGGGGAGGGGCGAGGGGGCGTCTTGGCGGGGAGGGGTGAGGGGGTAGTTTAGGAGGGAGGGGGCAAGGGGGGAGATTTGAAAGGGATGGGTGATGGGGAAGATTTGGAGGGGAGGGGGGATGGGGAAGATTTGGAGGGGAGGGGTTATGGGGAAGATTTGGAGGGGAGGGGTGAGATTGGATTTTTGAAAGTGTACGATTTATGGGAAACGAACATTTATTGCAAAATGAGTTTCTTGTGACCTTCGAGTTAAAAATACGTTTAAGGACGCTGGATGGAGGATGGAGTGCAGGAGAGTTTAGGGAATGTAGAACAAAGGCACTATAGGAGATGGATATTTTTTTTGGGATGAATTGATTTGGTGAGCAAGTCGAAAGCAGCCTTTTAAAGAAGAAGAAGAAAAAGGTGTTATAAAATATGACGGAATACATAACTTGAGGGGAAAGTGTAAACATTGAAGGTTAATGAGTGAAAACTATCTGGGGAAATGGGGGAGAAACACGTGGTCGAAGAACGAACGAACGAATAAGAATGAATAAACGAATGAGAACAGAGAAGGAAATGTTTTTTTTTTTGTTTTTTTTTTGAGTTGAGATTTACACAAGGAAGTAGGCTATGGGTGAAAAGACTGGGAATACAGAGAACGAAAGTTATTGGATCACAAACGACGGACCACTGAGAGAAAAACAAAGCCTCAAGGTTGTACAGTGCACACTGTACAAGGCCTTGCTCGCGACACGGCAAACAGACGATCAATTTATGAAAGATAAACACCGAGAAACAACCAAAGTTGCACACAATAACTTCACACACCGAAAGATAAATACAGTTTCGACAAAATACAATTGTGAACAGACTTCACTTCGAAAAACGTGGAGACCGTGTGGAGCTTCGAAAATCCCTGCCGCCGTCTCCAAGATCTCGCGAGATCCCAGATCCAGAGGGATCCCCAACTCTTACCCCAACTCTTATGTTAAAGCTAAAAATAATAGAGTTTATCAAAAAGGAATATGTCAAGTGTGTGGCTCTAAAAAGTGTCAATTCATTTCTCCTAAAAGTGGAGGAGACATACAAAAGTTTTTGTCAGGTAGCAAATTTACAACAACTGGAATTCCAGGGGAATTACACCTTCCAGGGTATTCTTTCTGTGGCCCAGGAACAAACTTGGATAAAATATTAGATGAGGCTGACAATCCTAAACCTTGGTCTAAACCTACAAATAGGGTTGACGAAGTGTGTATGAAGCATGATATTGCTTATGGGAAAACCACTACGTTGACTGAAAAACATAAAGCCGACAGAGAAATGTTGTATAATTTGTCTTTTTTTTTTTTTTTTTTTTTTTTTTCTATACTGAATCGAGGCTCGTAAAAGAGCTGACAACCGCGAGGGAAAGACAGCACATGGGGACCATGAGGGAAAGACAAAGACAGTACAGTGGGACCGCGAGGGAAAGCCAGCACATGGGGACCACGAGGTCTTTGATACAAAATCCAAAGTTGAGAGAGAAAGTTGATAGGTTTATTGTGAGAAATTTGATAAATGCTAAATTGAAACTTGGTCTTGGTTATTCACCCTCAAAAAACTATTAGGCTCTAATGATGTCATCAAGACTGAGGAGCTTTTGGCTGAAGAATTACACAAACCTATAATCACCAAGTTTAAAAGAAGGAAGGTTTATTCCAAAGACACTGACTACATATGGTCCGCTGATTTAATTGAATTGAATAATGACAGGGGATACAGGTATGCTTTAACCGTTATTGATTTGAGGAGTAGATTTGCCTGGGTTGTTCCTTTAAAAAATAAAAAGGGTGATACTTTAATGTTATCCTTTAAGCTAATATTTGATAGGGATAAAAGAAAACCAAAGAAACTGTGGACCGATGAGGGAACAGAGTTCTATAACAAAATATTTATGAAATTTCTTAAGGGGGAGGGTATTAAATTATACAGCACCTTTAATGAAGGAAAAGCAGTTGTTATTGAGTGTTTTAATCGTACTTTGAAAGAGAGACTATATAAAAAATTCACACAACTCGGTTCTCAAAACTGGGTGTATTTAATTCAGGGTATTGTAGATAATTACAATAATACCGTTCATTCATCAACAAAATCAAAACCATCAGAATCATTTACAAAATTAGAATATGAAAAGGAGATTAATTTGAGAAAACCGAAGTTCAAAGTTGGTGATATTGTAAGAATATACAGATGGAAAAGCCATTTTGAGAAAGGTTATACAAAAAAATGGACTAATGAATTATTTAAAATCGTTGATGTAATGGATACAGTCCCTTGGACCTACAAATTATATGATTTAAATGGAGAAGAAATCTTAGGGTCATTTTATTCACAGGAATTACAAAAAACAAAGATGATAACCCTTGAAAATAATAAATAAATAAATAAAATGTAATGGGGATACGTTTTTAAATCTGTGAACCCCAAACACAGAATCCCACAACTTTTTAGTTGGGGCTTAACTTTTGTGTGTATCATGGGGATACGTTTTTAAATCTGTGAACCCCAAACACAGAATCCCACAACTTTTTAGTTGGGGCTTAACTTTTGTGTGTATCATGGGGATACGTTTTTAAATCTGTGAACCCCAAACACAGAATCCCAGAACTTTTTAGTTGGGGCTTAACTTTTGTGTGTATCATGGGGATACATTTTTAAATCTGTGAACCCCAAACACAGAATCCCACAACTTTTTAGTTGGGGCTTAACTTTTGTGTGTGTGTGAGTGGGTCATAATAATGTACAAACCCTAACCCAACCCCCACATTAAAACACCAAATTTGTTAGTCAAAACAACTGAATCCATTACATCAACCATTAAAAAAAGTTCTTAACTCCATCTCTTTGTATGACCTTCCAATTCTATTTATCTTTTCCCAACTTTTTTTAAACAATTCAATGATAATATAAGATAAATGAGTCTGTGAGGTTTGACATTCATTCAAAAATTCACCTCACATCCAGTACCCTAACCCAACCCAATCCCTAACCCATCCCCATCCCTTACCCAACCCATCCCTAACCCTCACATTCAAAATCCCAACCCTAACCCAACCCATCCCTAACCCATTAACCCAACCCCATCCCTAACCCTCACATTCAAAATCCCAACCCTAACCCTAGCATAACCTTTTTTCCTTTTCTTTTTTTTACTACGTATTTCAATATTTTTTTTAAATGTTTTTTAATACGTATTTCAATATATATATTTTTCCTCTTCCCTCCAATTCTGTCTTTCAAGGCTTTCAAGTTGGAAAAAGTAGAAATGGGAAGAAAGTATTTTCCAGCATCTTCTTCCCCGAACTTTCTTGATATTGCTGAAATACATGTAAAAAAAAAAAAAAAATTACTTATCTAATATTGAATGAAATAACATATACTTTAATTGATTTATTAATCAACTGAACTTACCTTAAATCAAACGTCATTAAAGAAAGAACATTGTTCATTGCTTTAGAATCCAAAGAGCCTCCAAGGTAAAACTCTTTCATTGGATTATCAAGGTAAAACTCGTTCTCTTGGTCATGGTTGCTCAAAAGGTCTTTAAACAAATCGATCATTTCACCCCAGGTTGTGGCAAAAGTGGTATTTTCATTTTGAATCTCAGATACAATTTCCTGTGAGAGAAAATAACAACGTATTAATTAATTATTTTTTACATTTAATACACAATTATTATATGTATTTTAAAATAAAATATTACCTTCATTGATGAGAAATTTGAATCGAGTTTATCAAGGTGAAGGTTTAGCTCCACACAGGTAGAGTCTCCAAAACGAAACCAGTTTTCAAAGTCTCCAAGGTAAAACTCTTTTCCTAATTTTATGAAATTTAGTGAGTCTCCAAGGTAGGCTCCACAGTTAGAACCATCTAGGCAGACCTCATAATTTGTTTTTCCCAAATTTAGTGAGTCTCCAAGGTAGGCTCCACAGTTAGAACCATCTAGGCAGACCTCATAATTTGTTTTTCCCAAATTTAGTGTCTCCAAGGTATAACTCTTTGGCTGGGTCATCAAGGTAGAACTCGTTCTGTGGGTCTTGGTTGTTCAAAAGGTCTTCAAACAAATCAATCATCATTTCACCCCAGGTTGTGGCAAAAGTGGTATTTTCATTTTGTATCTCAGATACAATTTCCTGTGAGAGAAAATAACAACGTATTAATTTAATACAATATTATTATTTATATAAATCAAGCTCTATGAATATTAAAAGAAACTTTGCTGACTCTTACACGAGTCTTATCTAAAAAATAAATAAAAAATTAAATAAATAAACAAATAAATAAATAAATAAACTTACCTCCATTGATAAGAGGTTCGAGTCCAGTTCATCAATCTGAAGGTTGAGCTCCACACAGGTAGTAGGACTCCAAGGAATGTCAAAGTTATCCAACTCCTTTTCAGCATAGTAGTCCATTCTCAAGTGAAGCAGAAAGTGTGTTTGAAAAGGCCTGTGTGGTTAGTGCCTTTTATAAGAAAGACTGGGTGTGTCATTTCCTGTGGAAATTCCCTTGGGCAAGTGTGGGCAAGTCTGGGCATGTCTTAACTGGAAATGATGTAATGTTTCAACAGAAAATGATGTAATGTTTCAACAGAAAATGATGTAATGTTTCAACAGAAAATGATGTAATGTTTCAACAGAAAATGATGTAATGTTTCAACAGAAAATGATGTAATGTTTCAACAGAAAATGATGTAATGTCTTAACTAAAAATAATGTAATGATGGAGAGTTTATAAAGTGGGTGGGCTTTAGTAAAAAGTGGGCGGGGCCTACCCAAAAGTGGGCGGAGCTTAACAAAAGTGGGCGGAGCTTAGCAAAAAGTGGCGCAGAGCTTAACAAAAAGTGTGTGGCACAGGACCCGAACATAATCAATGATCAATGAACAACAATGAACATTGATAGTAAGAGTAAAAGGCCCATAAGACCAAGGGGGTCAGGAATAGAGGTGTTAAGGGGAAATGAAGAAAAGTGATGGTGAGAGGAAAATTTACATGTAAGTGAGAAGGATCATAGGTTCATGAGGCTAGAAGGATTATAGGTTCATAAAGGAAGAAAATCATAGGTTCATAAGGCGAGAAGGATCATAGGTTCATAAGGCTAGAAGGATTATAGGTTCATAGAGGGAGAAATAGAGGTGTTTATGGTTTTGGAAAAAGACAGGGGGGTAAATGACATTAGATAGGGATTTCCTATGTTAAACGGAGGTGTCCCAGAAGCAACATTTATCACCTACTAAGGGGAAAGGTGACCCTCTGGACTGTGGCTCGAATCGGGCGATAAAGTTATTGGAGCATGGAATGAAGGTATTGGAAAGGGTGTTGTAGAGGCGGATAAGGAAGAAGGTGAAGATCGACGAAATGCAGTTTGGATTTATGCCAGGAAGAAGAACGACAGACGCGCTTTTATTGTGAGGCAGTTCCAGGAGAAGTACATGGAGAAGAGGAAGAAGTTGTTTCTTGGGTTTGTTGATCTGAAGAAAGCATTCAATAGGGTTCCACGTGAAGTAGTGACATGGGCATTGAGGAAGTTAGGAGTGGAGGAATGGTTGATCAGAGTAGTGATGGCAATGCACAAAAGAGCGCGCACAGCTGTAAGGACGAAGGATGGGAACAGTGGTGAGTTTGAGGTGAAGGTGGGAGTGCATCAGGGATCGGTACTAAGTCCACTACTATTTGTAGCTGTGACGGAGGTGCTGGCGCGGAACGTAAAGGAGGGTTTACCGTGGGAGTTGTTGTTTGCAGATGATCTGGTGTTGATTGCAGAAAGTATGGATGGACTGAAGGAGAAGATGAACAAGTGGAAGGAATGTAGGAAGACAAAAGGTCTGAAGGTGAATATCGGAAAAACGAAGGTGATGGCAAGTGGTAAAGCATGTGTTGAGGTGGAAAGAACTGGGAAGTGGCTGTGTGCTGTGTGCAGGAAGGGTGTAGGAGTGAACTCCATTCAATGTACAATGTGCGCTGAGTGGCTTCATCAAAAATGTAGTGGTTTGAGAGGGTCATTAACCAGTGTGGCAGCTACATTCAAGTGTAAGGTGTGCACAGAGGGAGCAGCAGATGGAGGAAATGTTGAGTTGGATCTTGGAGACGGCATGAAGGTGGAAGGTGTGAAAACATTTTGTTATCTCGTAGACATGTTGAATGGAGAAGGTGGATCAGACTCGGCAAAGGTTGCTGTAGTGAGATGTGCATGGAAGAAGTTTCGGGAACTGAGTGGCGTGCTGACGAGGAGGGGAGTGTCGTTGAAGCTGAAGGAAAAGGTGTATGCTGCATGTGTGAGAAGTGTTATGATTTATGGGAGCGAGACATGGGTAATGAACGTCGAGCAGCAACAAAGCCTGGAAAGGGTGGAAATTCGAAAGGTTCAGTGGATGTGCGGAGTATCGTTGAGAGAGAGGAAGACAAATGATGAATTGCGAAAGATGATGGGAATAGAGCCTGTGATGGATGTTGTGAAGAGAAACAGTTTGAGATGGTTTGGTCATGTGTTGAGGAAGGATGGAAATTGGAGTACTGGCTCAACAATGTGTGCAGTCTGGACTTCCATCGACATTCTTTCAGTCACTGCCAGTATCTAGACCCTGTCTGCGATCGCTATTGATCGATATGTGGCCATCACGTCTCTGCTGCGCTATCAGTCCATCATGACTCGACGCCGAGCTTACACCCTCATTATCTGCGTGTGGTTCATGTCTGCTACAATTTCCGTTCTCCCAATCAACCTCGGCTGGTGGCATTCAGACGATCCTGCAGCCCAGACTTGTTATGATGATCCAACGTGTTGCGATTTCATCACAAACAAATATTTTACCGTTATTAGCTCTGCGTTCTCGACCTACTTCCCACTTATCATCATGATATTTGTCCATAATCGAGTATTAAAGGAGGCTGAACGTCAGGTAAGTGTTTTTGGTGTCATCAATTTCATGTGGCAAAGACTCGTGTGTTGTTTATTTGTCACTTAAATGTTCGATTAATTATAATAAGTAAGTCAACAGGTGAATAATTTGTTTAAAAATGTAGCAAACCCCCTTGTGGTAGTGCAATGATCTTTAAAATATGAATAATGGAGCAGAAGAGTAGATGATGCAAATTAATTTTTTTTTAAATTATATCTTTAAAAAATGTCTTCATGAATCACAAAATTAACTTTTCTGATGAAGAACTAAATTAGTGCAATGGGACATGAGAAAATCTTTGGAATCTATTTTACGAAACCTTCGCTGGCAGCAGAAATTCCTTTAAAAACCAACTCCACGACATATTTTTATCATCATGTCCTTTTAGTCCATCGAATGATGACCAGTCAATCGATTGATGTAGTAACAAAATTACATATAAATGAACAGGATTATAACTTATTAATTGACATATGTGGGAAATTACAAGCCCAGACCAGGATTCAAACGCCGGTCCTCTGGTGAACTGTACCAGTGCTCCTTTCCCATGAGGGAAATAAAATGTTGAAAATATAAATGTTAATTTCCCCCACATATGTCAATTAATTAGAAAAAATCCTGTTCATATATATATATATATATATATATATATATATATATATATATAGATAGATATATATATATATATATATATATATATATATATATATATATATATATATATACATATATATATATATATACATATATATAATGGATTTATACAAATATCTCATTAATATTTTTACTCTTCATATTGCATTTCACCAATTATATTTGGTGTCATTTTGTGATATTAAAGAAAACTTGTTTTAATCTGCCAACTATAGCTATCTGGGTAAACATACGTATAACGAGTTGTTTTAATCTATTGATAAGTTCATTGCTTTTGTGTGGTTGCTCTCACTGTCCTAATTATTACACCTGCCACCGTTCCATAAAATAGATTCTTCGGATTAGGATATTGCTGTCAAAGAAAGGCATTCGTACAATGTGGAATGGAAAAGCATCTCGTTTATCAAATAATATGTTGTGTAATTTATTATCATGGATATCAATTTGTAATTCTAAAAAGGAAACTGAAGTGTGAGTTTGGTTTTCTCTTCTATTTTAAGTTATTTTGGATATATAATTTCATCATAAATCTCATCAAATACCAATCCCTCATTAATTGCGAAAAAATCATCAATGAATCTCAAGATGTTTCCACACCTTTTTGCTATCGTTAGTTTTTTCCTGCAAATCTTGCACAAGTTGATACAAAATTTAGCCTTACCCTTGTCACTCATGTTGTGGATACTGTCGATTATAGGTTTGGAATTATCAATGTTACACAATTTCTTAATACCAGAATAAAACCTCATCTTTTCATGATATTTTTAAAAGCATTAATATATTATTTTCATCACCCCCATACAGTCACGTGAAAAAGTAAGTACACCCCATGTAAAGTTTTGACTTTTTCAACATATTTCAACATACAGCTATTTGATCTTCATTTCAACAATATTGACAGATAAAAGTGATATAATATTACAAATATCATGAAACATTTACATTTTGTCATCCATTGTATAATTTAAATAAACATAAATTCAAATTTCGCATCTGGAAAAAGTAAGTACACCCCATGAAATGTATTCTATCTTTTTAACATATGTGGACATATCAATATTTGATCTTCATTTAAACAGTATCTATAGATAAAGGTGATCTAATTGAACAAAAAACAATGAAATATTGACTTTGCAATAATTTATTCAACAAAAAATTGTTGCACAGCATGCACAATTGCATGCAAAGCTCGTTTGAAATCCCCCCACAACATCTCGATGGGATTTAGATCCGGGCTTTGACTTGGCCATTCCAGAAAACCTTCCTTTTCTTTCTTTTCAGCCATTCCTTGGTGGATTTACTGGTATGTTTAGGGTCATTGTCATGCTGCAAGGTCCACCTTCGGTTGAGCTTCAACTTTCCGAAAGATGGCCTCACATTATCCTCAAGCATCCTCTGGTACAATGAAGAATTCATAGTGGATTATATGATGGTGAGCTGCCCAGGCCCTGATGCAGCCAAGCTGCCCCAAACCATAATATTTCCACCACCATGCTTTACAGTTGGTATCAGGTTTTTGTTGTCAAATGCTGTCTTTGGTTTTCACCAAACATGTCTTCCGGTACGGTGGCCAAATAGCTCTACCTCATCTGTCCAGAGCACATTGTTCCAGAAGTGCTGGTCTTTGCCGAGGTGTTCATTGGCAAACTTTAGTCTTGCCTTGATGTTCTTTCTGGACAGCAAAGGTTTCCTCCTGGCACACCTCCCATGTAGATCAAATTTGTGCAGCCTCTTTCTTATGGTAGACTCGTGCACTTTGACATCAACAGTGGCAAGAGCTACCTGTAGGTCCCTTGATGACATTCTGCGGTTCTTTGAGACTTTCATCATCTTGCGGTCTGCTCTCAGGCTGAACTTGCTGGGGCGGCCTGGCCTGAACACGTTGGCAGTTGTTTGGAATCTTCTCCACTTTTAGATGATCTTCCGGACAGTCGAATGATTGATTTCAAATTGTTTGGAGATCTTTTTAAATCCCTTCCCCGACTCGGAGGCATCTATAACCTTCTTTCTGAAGGCCTCCGAGAGCTCTTTTGATTTCGGCATGGTGACGCCACACCCTTTTTTTTTTTTTTTTTTTTGTATACAAGATCGAGGCTCGTGAAAGAGCGAAAGAGCCATTCCAGAATGTGAGTCCGTGAAAGAGCTACTTCAACAACAAAGAGCAAACCAAACTCAATGTCTGAGGTTTAAATAAGACAGGTTCCTCCAAGATCCTCTCTAACGATGTTCTAATCATTTGCACCTGAGCTGGTGCACCTGATTCTAATTTTAGGTATTTGAAGTAGTGATAAATGTAGGGGTGTACTTACTTTTTACAAATGCGAAATTTGCATTTATGTTTATTTAAATTATACAATGGACTACAAAATGTAAATGTTTCATGATATTTGTTATATTACTGTATATCACCTTTATCTATCAATATTTTTGAAATGAAGATCAAATAGCTGTATGTTGAAATATGTTGAAAAAGTCAAAACTTTACATGGGGTGTACTTACTTTTTCACGTGACTGTAATACTAGCTGACAATGGTTTCAAACTACATCTATACTAGCCATGACGAGCCTAATCTTACAAGGGTTTTTGTGCATTTTTGGGGATCAAGTAAACTAATGGTATTTTATGGTGTTTATCTGAAAAGACCAGTCTTCTTGATTTTGAGTGATTTATATTGTGTTGTGTCAAGTCTATTTTATTATTGTTACCTATTTTGTAGGTCTTCAAAAGTCCAGGCTGCAAGCCCAATTCTTCTAAAATTGTTTGAATATAGAATGTTTTGCATACACATGCAATTTTATTATTTGCTTTATCATTTAGAACAATAAAATAGTGTTTGAAACTGTTTTAAACTGTTTTAAACAATCACGAGTCTCTGGATTGTTCAAAATTACCTTCGGATTCTCTTTTCAGATCAACAACTCTCCTTTTTACATGTTTCTCAACCTAGTCCAGACATAACGCCTTTGTGTGTTTGGTACTGTGTGTGATTCCCCTCGGTGAAGACTGGGATATCAAGGATAGCAAATCGAGCATTATTTGAGGCGTTATTCAATAGCGGATGGTATATCTACGTGCAGGAAGAAGAGAAGTGGGAAGTTTTACCTGTCGGTCCCGCATGGCAGCTCCGATCCTGAAGGAAATTAACTCAAACGAAAACGGAATTTAAAAGTACAAAAATAACAGGTTTATTTAACGGAACCCGAGAACAAGAAAACGTACCGGTTACTAACTAATATTTCTGAAATGGAGCGCTCCCACACCAGATGTCTAAAACACACAAGGAAGAATTTATAAAAAAATAACGGGGTCGTGCGTATGTGTGTGGGCTAATCTCAAGCAGCGGAGGTGAGTCAGGGATCGTCAGGCTCAAGCACACAGTCCGGACACAGCTCCGGTGTTGGCAGGACGAAGGCCGCCCAGTCTTTGGCGTGAACCAGGCATCGACACGCCCTTGTTCGCATGCTGCTAGGCCAGCCTCGCTTGTATGCTCGTCGCTCACACGTGAACACAGGGGAGGAGAATCGTCAGCGCTCCACCATCCGTCGTCACCCAACAAGCAAGGGTCCAAGGTCAAGAACGCAAGGGGCAACGTCAAGAGCAGGGAGAAGGTCCAGAACAAGAGAGATCCAGAAAGCGAAGGAGGTCCAAACGAGAAGGGCAAAATGCCGGCCAGTGAGTTCTTTTATTGGCCGTATCATGACGTCACCGGCACTTCTCCTCCAATCTGCGCGTCGCTTCTTGCTCGCCTCTCACATCATCCGTGGCACCTGGCCAATCGGTGCTCTGCTTCCTCCTCGGCCTTCCTTTCATCAATCATTGGCCAGCTTCTTGCCCCTGCCTTGACCAATCACGAGCTTCATCCTGCCTCATCTCCCTATTGGTGGTGTCTCATCCAATCGCTGCCCCTCTGGGCGTGGCTCTAGGCCTGCCTGAGCGATGAGTGTTGCAATGCAAGATGTTGATGTAGCTGGCTGTGGTTCTATCGGAAGTGCTCTGAACTGGCTTCCGGTGAGTTTTATTTGGGGGGGGGGGGCGGGGGAATTTAATTGGTGTGTGTGGTGTATCCAATTGGCCTGCCTAGTGTCTATGTGCGTTGCCATATGGGACAAAGGATACATCACATAGGGTAAGACTTACAAGGGATAATTTACCTTTATGCCCTAATCTAGTTAACAAGCTCCGCCCCCTTGTGACGGGGACGAATATACTCTTAATCCGACATTCGGGCTAAACAGGTCCCTGCTTATCTACATCGAGATGGATCTTCTTCTTCACGACAGTCGGAGCATGATACCTACACAGATGTACCTGATATATACATCACTCTTACCCAAAATTCATAAGACAGCCCCCCACCTCGAACCGTAGCCCCTGCTAGGTTCACTGCAGGTGCAACAATTCCAGTCGTAACACTTACTGTCTCACTTAATTAGACTATGAAATAATTCAGGAGGGCTGTGGGAAGAGAGCCGAAGCTACCTACCTATTCTCCTTAACATGCTACCCCCTTAAACAACCATGCAAATATGTACAATCATTGAAGTTCATGCCTAACTCCTGGGGAGGAAGAGAAAAACAACAACACGCAAAAACCAAACTTAACCACAAAACTTAAACAAACTTGCCGAAATTCAAAAATTCCAAAAAAAAATTGTACAACCCCTTCCCACAGACCGCTTCCCCCCGGTGGATGCCACAAGACTTAACGTTACCTGCGGGGCCATCCCAATGCACCCCAAATTTCCACGGGCCCTGTCCTGGTGTTACAGGTGAGTGACATGGCTCGGTGGATTTTACCCACATTCATGCAACACAAACCCAGAACCATTCATACGCATTCCAAAAATCATCAAGCCACAAAACTCGTTACAACAAAGCACTTATTTCACCCCCATGCAGGACCATGGTATAGATGTCATTTCACATGTGTGTGCATTTCGACTAGGCAGCGGGGAGGTACAGCACAAGTCATATGGTGGGGGCGCTTCATACTGTTGTGCCCGCAGTCCCAAAACAAGTCTCCCGACTGACAACTTATTCGTCCCCCCCCCCCCCACCCCATTTACCTCTTGGCCCCATGACAGCCAAACAGCTCCTTACACTGTCACCCCGCCGGTGGGGGGTCTCCACACACAAGGCTCCGTTGCCTCTGTCTTCCTTGCAGCCTCACGGGTAGATGAGAGTCTCTCCCCCCAGGGCGCCCAACCAGACCCCACCACCGACGGGCTCCAATTTCCAGACACCACTGGCTGCCAGGGGTAATCACTGCAGAGGGGGGCTGCAGTCATCGCTCCTCCAGAGCTTCATCCGTACCTGCAGATACTCACACCTTCCCCACACACAAAATCCACGAAAACGTTTCCTCCCCCGCTGCCATTCAATTCTCCAACACATATTTCCATGAGAAGATGTTACAAAAGAGATGCTATGGCCTGCCCATGTGAAATCCCAATTCACATTTAAATGTCCAAACACATCACAAGAACCATCACTCATACTCACTTTCCAACCTCACGACCACATGAAAACACAACACTTCTATAGAAAAACAAACGCCACTCACAAGCCACTGTGTGGCACACATTCCATCCCCTCACCGACCATGCCATCACTCTCACCCACCCCCTTCTCCAAATGACATGTCACAATTTACGTAAGCAAGTCCTGAAGCCTGGGACAGTAAACATCGAGGCCTTAACCCTACCTTGACGTGCAGGTATTTGCTAGTTGGTCAGGTCCAAAGTGCCATCCACCCGACAGAATCCCAAAATTTCTCCCATTGGACCAATCAAATTTCTCCAAATTGCTCTTTTATCACGACTGTACTGGCAGGAATGTGGATCCGCCTCCAACGGTGAACTGTATTAAACTACTACATTTGGCTATGACAGCTCCACACCCCTACCATGCAAGGGCCATATGGACAAATTGAACAGCCGAAACGCCAACATGGCCCATCAGTGTCCAAAAGGGTGTGACCCACCATCCATCCTTCGGCCCCCCTGTGAGGAACACGGCTGCTCTAGCCACAGATGGCCAATGTGGTGAGCACCAGCTGCCAACAACACTACCATTCCCAAAAACCTCGGCCCTGGGGGCAGTGGTCGCCGTGCGTGGCATCCATATCACGTGACCTGTACCGCCCACATCCCCCAGTCCACTGAACTGCAGCCCCCAGTGCCCACCCACACTTGACCACGCCAAGGTCAAGTCGACAGCCATGCTCCACCATGAGACTCACCCAAAAGACATGGTCCAAACACCTCGGACGCCCACAGCACCACGTTGACCTCCAGACTACCCAACTACATCCCCACACCCCCGCGTCCAAAATATCGGCACAATTGCCCCGCAACCAGTTGAAGGCTGTGTCCTGCTACTCTATCAATTTTATCCCAGCCTCCATCGTTTTGGTCCAACACATCCGGATCAATAATGGTGCCACTGTGCAGTGTCCACCATTGCATCACAAAATTCACCCTTAAATTTACATATACTCCTGAGATTATCCATGCCAAATATCTTTCACATTTCACTAATCTCACCAAAGAAGGGTGCTTTTCCATACACATGCCAGCCAAGCATGGCCCAGATGCTCGGCTCATTACACATTTCCAATTCAATCAATCCCATGGATCTCTTCCCAAGCTGAGAGTCCACAAATCATAACAAAATATCTGTGGAAGATCATTCTCACACCATCACATTCCACAGATGCCCCAATGGTTGTCCAGCAGGCTATATCCAACCCTCTCCATGCGGATCGACCCATGTCCATAGACCAGCACAGCATGGCAGGTCACCACATTGTGGCTGTCGCAGAGTCTCAGGGAGAAGCTGTCAGGCCACCTGCCCAAGCGGTCACCACATCAGGCCCATGTTGGCTGTCCGCAGTGCCACCACCAAAGTGCGACCTACAACACCTCCCCCCTAGTGGTCCTTATAATGCACCATCCTAGGTGGCTGAGAAACCACCCCAGAACACCTGGAGGTCTTAACCCCCACCAGAGTCCGGTGACCCTGTCGGCCCGAGACATCCGCTCGGGCGGCACCCCGATGGACAAGGGACGCCACACTCTGCTAGACCCCCGTGGGGCCCAGGTCATACCATGACACACATAGTCAGACCCCATGTCAAAATATCGCCAGCACATCCCCCCAGCTGGCTGGCATAACCAAATTTCGAAAGAGGCAACTTTTACCCGAGGCCATCCTCATCCTCAATGACCTCTCCAGGTCCACATTCCACAGCCCGGGGACCAAATCCCACCAAGGCTGCTCCAAATCAATTTCCCATTTAAATATAAATTTATTTTAACTTTTTAAAATGTTGGCATCGCGTGCCCAACCACCACAGCTGCAGGTAACAACCCCATCCTCAGGCTGTTCTGCCCCTCCCTGCAGCTGTTCCAAATTTCCTATGGGGACCAGTTTTTCCGAGGCTCTATCTCCCGACTCCTCCACATCTGAATCCAGCTCGGAGCCAAAACACCCCCCCCCCCCCAACTGGGTATTCAGTTTCAGAGCCTCTGGTACCCAATCATGGCTCGTGGTGAGGATCCCCATTGTCACTCTAACCTCATCAACGGACCGACTCACCTCAACCCCCAAGCTCCCTTTGGCTCGGTCAACCTCTACCTCGATTGTGCTGTCCCGGGTCTCCAGTCGCTCCTGCATCAAATCGCTCACCCTTTCATCAGTCATTTGCGGTCCCCACAGGCCTTTATCAATAAACACCAACTCCTGCTCTGTTACGTGGGCTTCCAACCCCTTTACCTCTTCAGCCAATTTATCCCCCTGCTGTTTGAGGAGTCCCCATTCCTCACACTGTTGCTGCATTCTGGCAGCCACCCGGCCCGGATAGCCTTCCAGGTCTCCATTTACTTTATCAATTCGGGTATTCGTGGCACCAATTCTGTCCTCCAACATTTCCCCCATTCGGACAGCCTGGGTCATGCCCTCCTCTACTTTGAATGTGAATTCATCCCGTTTAAGTTCAATTTTCTAATCCCATGCATTTTTCCATTTCCCCTAATTTAGTCTCTACATTTACCTCAATTCCCCCAGTCTGTCCGTAATTTGACTATTCATTTTCCCCTCCATGCTATCAATTCATTCCCCTCGCTGTTGTGTTATTCCTTCAATTTTGCCTTCCAATTGTTCATTCATCTCCCTTATTTCATTCCTGTGTTCATTCATTTGTTTGCTCATTCCCTCCATCTTCCCCTTTAACCCAGATATTTGTTCCTCCAATTCCTCCTTCAAATCCATCAATTTTATCATTCTTTGCATTCATTTCTCCCTTCAAGCCATCAATTTTGTTTTCCATTCGTTCACTATTGTTATTCATTTCCTCTGTTAACTCTCCCTTCAAGCCATCAATTTTATTATTCATTCACTCCTCCACTCCTCCCATTAATTCCCTCAATAATTTAGCCAGGCCTTGGTCGGGTATCGCGGCCGCTCCATCTATTTGCCGGTCTGGGACAGGGGAGGTTCCATCTCAATGCTCCACTCCATTTATGTTCGGCACACTTCCAGCGATCCCAGCATTTTCTCTCCGCCCCTCCATATCACGCCGTTCCTCCATCCACGGTGAGGAAGTAGTTTTCCCGCACGCGTATTTTACCTCAGACAAAATTTTAATTTAGCGACGTACTGTTTGCACCTTTCCCCACTCCAATCGACTAAAAAAAGAAAAAAATCGTCTCGGTCCTATGAAAAATTTGGCTCCAAATCCTTCACTTTTGACATCAATTTATTCCAGGGGGTTCAAATCCCACTCCTGACACCATTTGTCATGTGATTCCCTTCAGTGAAGACCGGGAAATCACGGATAGCAAAGCGAGCGTTATTTGAGGCGTTATTCAATTGCGGATGTTATATTTACGCATGGGAGGGATAGAAAAGAAGAAGAAGCGGGAAGCTTTTACCTGTCGGTCCCATGCGGCAGCTTCGATCCTGTAGAAAATTAACTCAAACTAAAACTGAATTGGAATGTACAAAAATAATAGGTTTATTTAATGGAACCCGAGAACAACAAAACGCGCCGGTTACTAACTAATGTTTCTAAAATGGAGCGCTCCCACACCAGACGTCTAAAACACACATGGGAGAATATATAAAAAAAAATAAAGGGGTCGTGCATGTGTGTGTGTGGGCTTATCTCAACCAGCAGAGGTGTGTCAGGGATCGTCAGGCTCGAGCACGCAGTCCGGACGTGGCTCCGGTGTTGACGAGAGGAAGGCCGCCGGTCATTGGCGCGAACCAGGCCTCGACGTGCCCTTGTTCATGCGCTGCTAGGCCAGCATATGCTGCAGCAACAAGCCTCGCTTGTATGCTCGTTGCTCACACGTGAACACATGGGAGGAGAATCGTCAGTGCTCCACCGTCCGTTGTCGCCCAACAAGCAAGGTTCCAGGGTCAAGAACGCAAGGGGCAATGTCAAGCGCAGGGAGAATGTCTAGAACAAGAGAGATCCAGAACGAGGTGGTCCAAACGAGAAGGGTGAAATGCCGTCCAGCGAGTTCTTTTATTGGCAGTCTCGTGATGTCACCGGCACTTCTCCAATCCGCACGTCGCTTCTTGCTCGCCTCTCACGTCATCGGTGGTACCTGGCCAATCGGCGCTCTGCTTCCTCTTCGGCCTTCCTTTCACCAATCATTGGCCAGATTCTTGCCCCTGGCTTGACCAATCACGAGCTTCATCCTGCCTCGTCTCCCTATTGGTGGTGTCTCGTCCAATTGCTGCCACTCTGGGTGTGGCTCTCGGCCTGCCTGAGCGATGAGTGTTGCTATGCAAGTTGGTGATGTAGCTGGCTGGGGTTCTGTCGGAAGTGCTCCGAACTGGCTTCCGGTGAGTTTTATTGCGGGGGGGGGGGGGGGAAGGGGGGAGGGAGGGGTGAGGGGGGCATTGAAGTAGTATATGTGGTGTAAGTAATGGGTCTGCCTAGTGTCTATTGTGCGTTGCCATATGGGGCGAAGGATAATCACATAGGGTAAGACGTACAAGGGATAATTTACCCTTATGTCCTAATCTAGTTAACAAGCCCCGCCCATTGTGACGGAGACGAATATACACTTAATCCGACATTCAGGCTAAACAGGTCCCTGCTTATGTACATAGATATGGTTCTTCGTCTTCACGACAGGCAGAGCATGATACCGACACAGATCTACCTGATCTGTACATCACTCTGCCCCAAAATTCATAACAATACTTCATGTTTTTCAATTTGTTCCCTCCTCCTTTCCATCAGTCCTATTGTGGTGTTTTCGAGTCCTATTGTGGTAAGTTCCATTGATTTATTCCAGTTTATCATTTGTTTTCTCTATAATTTGGTTATTTTGTAAGTAATGCATGTAATCCATGAAATGTCATTCCATGCATGGAAAACATGGTGATGCTTATAATTCCATGCATTAACTACTCTCTGAGTGAAAGACCCTTTACCTTGAAACATAACGTTCAGTCATGTCCCAACTCTCTCCTGCTTTACTCTCAAGCTGGAGACCCTGGTCGTGTTTCTGTCCACTCTGCAAAACTTCTGCATTTACTTTTATAATGTCTGTCATTATGTTAAACATAATCATCAGATCCCTTTGTAATCACTTCCTTTCTCTTGCATCAAGTCATGTTTCCATCAGGTGCTCCTACCATTTTAGTCTGGCGCACCTCATATCAATGCAGTTGCTCTCTGCTAAACCCCCTCTCTTGCAGTCAGCATAAACTTTGTTGTTGAAATTACGTTTGATGAACGAGTCGAAATACATTAGAAAAACTCAAGTGTTATTGCTTCTTTAGGCAAAGCTGATCATCCAGCGGGATAAGCAACATGTACGGAATGGACAAAACCTGCAGAATCAAGCAAAAAACCTGTCGGCGGTGTCCATCATTGAGAAGAGGGCATTAAAAACACTTGGTCTGGTCATGGGGGTTTTTATTATGTGCTGGCTTCCTTTCTTTATTGCACACCCTATGCAGGGTTTATGAGATTTCTGCATTCCCAATCCTCTGTTCCTTTTCTTCACCTGGCTTGGTTACATTAATTCAACATTTAACCCTTTCCTCTATTCACGAAACACTGAATTCATGGCAGCATTTAAAAAGTTCTTGTTTTGCAAGATGGGACCATCTTCACAGACCTAAATACAATGTCAATTTGAGAATTCATAGAACACAATACCCCACACATTGTTCTGGTATATACAGAAGGGCCTTGCTGTGCTCGCGGCAACATTCTTGAAAATCCGCATGAATCACAAATCCGCAAACTTAGGGGCTAATTCGGAAATAGGATGAGTGACTAAAAAATTTTAATTTGTCCAAGCTGTACCCTTTTATTAATTATCATGTTTATGCATTGTTTTTGTGATTTTTATTTTATTGAGGTATTATTATTTCGAATGCAGCCTGTGGTGACTGATTGCATCATTGCTGAAAGTGCGGCTGTGCTGCTGATGCAGTGCCCAATGTTTCCAGTAAGCTGGTATTCACTTTGCAGAGCTCGGAAGGATGACAGGCTGAGTCAACCCACCTGGTGTTATTTAACAGCACGAGAGGATCTCAAACTCAAGACCTTCAGATCTCAAGCCAGCCACTTTAACCGTTAAACCAACAACAGATTTGTTTTATTGTGTGAGGAACATAAAATAAAGTTTATTTTCTTGAATTATTAAACTCATTAAACTTACCTTTAATAATAATAATGATTAACTTGATCCAATAATGCAATCGTGATGTTGAAGATTACTACGATAAAAATATACTCAGAGGCAAAAGTTATTGTGACATGGAATTTTTTCATTGGTAATCTTGTGAATGAATTTTTGGATTTTAACCAGAGAAAGAGTGTGTTAAAATGGTCGAAGAAACGCAGCCAAGCAGTTGTTGTTCGAATTGCACGAAATTCGCAAGAAGCATGACATATTCGAGAAAAATGGCCAGCAATGTTCACTTTTAAAGGCTAGACAACCACACGCTTATCATTTCTACTCAATGCAGTCTTAAGAAGTGCAGAAGTCAGAAAAACACCTCTATTCATCGTTCTGGAACCCAGCCCGACGGCCAATTCTGACGCCAGAACATCGACGTCGACGTCTCCAGTGGAGCAGACAACACTTGCGATGGGGAGCACGTGAGTGGAGAAGAGTTCTCTTCACCGATGAGTCACGTTTCCTTCTTCACCGAGCTGACGGCAAAACACGTGTCTACAGGCACACAGGTGAACGTTACATCAGGCCATGTGTTCTGGAAGGGGATCGTTTTGGAGGTGGGGGCGTTATGATCTGGGGTGGGATAACAGCTACAACAAAGATGCCAATGATTGTGATTGAGGGGAATTTGAATGCTGTGAGGTGCCGAGACGAGATTTTGCAAATGGCCGCTTTACCGTTTTTGCAACAGAATGGCTCTGGAGTGACGTTTCAACATGATAACGCCAGACCACACGTTGCTCGAGTTGTACAGCAGTATCTTAATCAGAAAAATGTTGATGTGTTACCCTGGCCCGCAAGATCCCCTGATTTGTCACCCATTGAACACGTCTGGGATGAAATGGAGTGACGTTTACGACGTCATCCGAATCCTCCAACAACGCTGCAGGAACTCCGCCGACGCCAAATCCTTCCTTGGATATGGAATGATCTTCCCCAGGACTTTCATCGACGTTTAGTGGCCTCAATGAGGTGAAGGTTGTAGTGAAAATATACCAAAGGTGAACCCGGGAGTGATGCTCGCTTAAACCACTGAGGGGCGTCTATAAGACCTGGGACATCCGCGACGCTGAGCCACTCCTGTGACATTTACTATGACATGAAGTCTTGTAGTCTTGAATGGTACATACCCGCACATATATACTAGACTCGCTTGCTTTGACTATTATTATCGATCCTTTATATTTGATGCCAAGATCCTGATATCCATTGCATGATTGTATTTTTACAGGATGATGCCAAAGACCTAATTGTGATTAAACCTGCCTATGGGACAAAGTTGTGGACCTGATTGATTTCCACGACATTTAATCACAATTAAGATCTACGGAAATGGCGGGACACAAGATGATCAATGTACCGACATTCGGCGCCAACCCGCAAGCTGAGGATTCGGGCTCGGAGTTCACTCACTGGCTCAAAACGCTGGAGAACCAGTTCGGAGCCCAGGATACCGTTCCCACCGCTGAAACGAAGCTGTCTGTGATGCAGACTAAAGTCGAACACCGCGTCTACAGGAGCATCGCACGATGTACGACGTACGATGCCGCTGTGGCAGAGCTAAAGCGAATTTACATTAAGAAACGGAGCGTGGTGTACAACAGGTATCTGCTCTCAACGCGGCGTCAACAGTCCACCGAGTCGATCGATCGCTTCACCCAGGAGCTGCGACACCTACTTGCGGACAGTACTCAAGAGGTACGTACGCACGAGCAAGTCCAGAACGATCTTGTCCGAGATGCTTTTGTCTCTGGGATCAGCTCTTCGATTCTGAGGCTCAGACTTTTGGAGACAGCTGACCTGATGTTCGCGGAGGCACTATGGGTGGCCCACGTCTACACTGAGACCCGGGAACAATCTACCGCCTATGACCACACACGAGTCGTTGCGGGGACTTCTCAACTCGCGCGACCGGAGAGGGCTACCGCCGAGGATACGGGAGCAGACTCGACTACGGCGGAGCCCCTGGCCACTCCCAAGGTGGACTCGGATTCCGGCTTGGTGGCAGCCACGGTGGCCAGGCCAAGGCCTGAACGAAACGCGATGTGTTTCTTCTGCGGCAATCAACAGCATCCCAGGTCGGTGTGTCCGGCTCGGGAAGCAATATGCCATTTGTGTTCGACTAAAGGACATTTTGCAAAAGTCTGCAGGAAGACCGCGCGGGGCACAAGAGCTCGTGCGACCTTGAATGGGCTTATCGCCGAGCCAACGGACCGAGCACAGAGCGGGGTGCCTCACCCGGCTTTGATGAGCAGTCCTCCTCCTTGTGGGCCCCTGGCTGCATGCTCGTCCTTGGTGAGATACATCGGGCCGCCAAAACAAATGGCGCGAACACGACCGGCCGCGGAGCGACCGTCCTTGACTGGCACCCAAACGCCCTCCTCAAACAAACGACAAGCTCCTGCTTTGAAAGCTCCTCTTGCTTTGCGGCAAACACTGCACGTGACACGAGCGCCATCCGACGGCAGCTCGTACGAACTACACGCTCTTGCTCCAGCACATGAAACTGCAGATGGCTGCGATCATTCTCGCATGACACGAGCGCCATCTGACGGCAGCTCACACGAACTACACGCTCTTGCTCCAGCATGGCCAAATATGCGTTTGGCACGGGGGCCCTCCGGAGGCTGCTCAAACGACCGGAAAACTGCAGCCGGTGTGGGATCCACACGCGAGGCGCGATCTTCTCGCTTGGACGGCTCAATACCTGCCGGATCTTCCGGCCTTGCTCAGGCCATTATTCTGCTCATGGTCGAAGGCATTTTTGCGCGGGCCTTAGTCGACACGGGGTCTACGGATAGTTTTATCGATAAACGGCTGGTGCGTCAACATGGGTGGCCGGTCCTCGGGACTACACGACGGATCTTCATGGCCTCCCAAGGACTTAGGCTCAGCACAAAAGGGGAATGTCGATTGAAACTTGTGATAAAGGGACGCATGTTTCCAGATGTACATCTCATGGTCTTGCCTGCATTATGTGCTGACATTCTGTTAGGACACGATTTTCTTAAGCAGCATGGACGTTTGGAAATGGAATTCGGTGGGACAGACACGCTTGCTGTGTGTGCACTCACGAAAATGGACATTGAGCCTCTTTCGCTGTTCCCCAACCTGACCACTGACTGCACTCCTGTAGCAGTAAAATCACGGCGCTACTCATGAGCAGACGCGCAATTCATTGCGGAGGAAACGGCCCAGCTCTTAAAGGACGGTATTATCGAACCTAGCCGGTCGCCGTGGCGGGCCCAGGTCTTAGTGGTGCGAGTGAGGCCCATCGCCGATGCATGGTAATTGACTACTCACAGACGGTTAATCGCTTTACACAGCTGGATGCCTACCCCTTACCGGGGATGGACGCGCTAGTATGACAGGTGGCCCAGTACTCCGTCTACAGCACTCTCGATCTGCATAGTGCGTATCATCAGATCCTCATCTCTAGGGCTGATCGCATCTATACCACCTTTGAATCGGGTCAAAGGTTATACCAGTTCACCCGATGACCTTGTGGAAGTGTAACTCAGTGTAACTTATTAATTGGCACTGGTAACTTATTAATTAACCTGGTAACAAAGCAGATACATTTTACCTGCAAACTATGTGAAAGACGAGTTCGTAAATGAGTGTTAGGAATGTGCCCGAATATGATAATCTCTTGTCCACCTGGTCACAGCCCCTGGCTGAAGCACCCCCCTATCGTTTGGTAAACGGAACTCACAGCAGGAGGGGAGCGAGCTGATGCCAGGACTCGGTGCACGCATGACCTCGGGGCATTAGCGGAGAAAGGATTAACGGTCAGCGAAAAGGGGATTAAGTCCAGTTTGTCCATATAAACGAGAGCAAACGTGGAGTCGACAGGATTTGCTACGAGGAGCTCTGACCAACGGGAGTGGCGGAGGAACATCAGCCGAACGAGAAGGACCATGCGAAAAGAGTTAATCTCAGCCATTGAATTAAGCGGTATTATTTGGTAAATGGAATGAAGTGAATAACCAGTTAATAAACCAGACCTTTTGTAAACCTGTGTCCGGTCATTGGAGTCTTGAGTCTCTCAGCTACAAATTCTCCAACAATCTGGAGGCACCGCTGGAATTTCGAGTGGACGTCGTCAAGGTTCAAGGTGAGCATGACCTCTTGGGGATCTGTCCATTATGAAATATGAATTCTGAAGATGGAGGATTTGGTGTGTGGGACTTGCGATTGTCCATAGGTAATACAAGGATGAAACGTGTTAAATGATTCTATTTATTCGTGTTTTCCTAAATGATTTCTGTAAATACGTATTTTTGCGCTGTCTAAATAAAATGCACAAGGTCGGCGCTGGTCATTAAAGGCCTTACTGTGACCTGGAAGCAAACGGAGCATGTGTGCACCTTGCGACCATTTGCTTCCAGGACGTGTAAGGCCGGTAAAGTAGTTTTTTTTGCACTTGTTCAAAGCACTCGACTTGCTCGGCGAGCGACAGGGAACCGGGAAAGGGAATTATATTTATATATATATATTTTTACCTCATTCCAATTTATGGTATTGCGACAAAACGGCTTATATCTTTGGAACGACTGGTCGGATTTAGACAAATTAAAACTCGTTCGATCAACAAATAAATTCATGACAGACAATCCCACCTCATGCCGGTCCAGAATTACTGTGAAAGATGGCGATTGGATAAAAATTGCATACCAACACTCCCTCACTGTCCCTCATTGTCCCTCATGTCCATTCCGGCACCCTGCTTCCAGGAAACAAAACCAGTGCTGTTGTTCCAGATAAATAGCATGGGTGACACGGAACCAGTGCTGTTGTTTTTTTTGACGAAATTTGCCAGATAAATAGCATGGGTGACACGGAACCAGTGCTGTTGTTTTTTTTTGACGAAATTTGCCAGATAAATAGCATGGGTGACACGGAACCAGTGCTGTTGTTTTTTTTGACGAAATTTGCCAGATAAATAGCATGGGTGACACGGAACCAGTGCTGGTGTTTTTTTTTGACGAAATTTGCCAGATAAATAGCATGGGTGACACGGAACCAGTGCTGTTGTTTTTTTTTTGACGAAATTTGCCAGATAAATAGCATGGGTGACACGGAACCAGTGCTGTTGTTTTTTTTGACGAAATTTGCCAGATAAATAGCATGGGTGACACGGACAAAATGATTGGATTTTGGTGAAGACCCAGGTGCGAATCCGGCTACGAGAATTGTTTAAAGTGATTCTTCACCATAAAGAGATCGGGTGAAAAGCGATATACATGATATTTAACATAATATACTTATTAATGTTATTATTTTAATATTATTCATATATTAAAAAAGGTGACAAAAACACGCCGATTCCATTTTGGGTTCAGGTCCGAATCCAGATCCGGCCTATCAGTGGGATACAAAACAAGTGCTTTTGAAAAATAATAATAATAATAATAATAATTCTGTATTATTTGGTTAACCAGTTTGTGTGAAACCTCAACCTAAATATAAAAATTGATCTGCTTGGTGTTAGTTTAAGGGCTGTTCCAAATTTATCCTGATTATGAGAGATAATTACAGGAAATGTGTACTGTTCTTGTTTGGTGATTATGAGACAAAAACAGCAGAGTGGGAATCGGCAGACAATGGAACAGCTAGCGACGAGTGTTTGTGAGTAACAACCACCCTCTGGTCGAGGCTCATAGGAGGGGTGATGCTTACTGATTCGGCACGCTTACAATAGGTGTTAATGGTGGGATGTCAGAGGTTTTGGTGTGGTTTAATGTTCACACTGTTTTGGAAAATAATGCTCGATGCAACATGATCCTAAAAAGAACCCATCCCTACATCGAAAGATCAGGAAGGGAAGGAATGGAAAATTTGAAGTATTAAAGTTACGGAACTCAAAATGTCTGGGTTTGGATGTAGTCATTAAAGGATTGAGTCATTCATTGGTGTGATGATGGTCCTAATATTTTGATAAATGTTTGATAATGGTCCTGGTAATTTTAGTCTGGTAAGGTAAGGTAAGGTTAGTCCTGGTAAGGTATATTGCTGGGGACCCGAGGATGTGCCTTTTCAAGGTTTGAAATTAATCGGACAAGTGGGTCCCAAGGTATGGTCACCGTACTCGCAAGCCGTTCGCTTTGGCTCTGCGAATGGACCAAACCAGTTCATGTAAATAGAGGGGGGGGGGGGGGTTCTGTGGTCGTTCGCTTTGGCTTTGCGAATGGACCAAACCATTTCATGTAAATAGAGGGGGGGTTCTGTGGTCGTTACTGCCACGTGGTTTCAAAGTTTTTGTTGTTGTTTGCACGCATGTTTTTTTTTGCAAGCACGTACGTGCGGGCACGCCCTAGTATATATAAATTGAGGTAATATTGAGTATGGAATTAATTGCTTTCAACAATGCAAAGGGTGACAAGATATGGGATTTAATGAGTACAACGTTTCACTTTCGTTGTTGCAACGTTTTGCTCCAACGTTTTGTGAACATTTAAATGTTGGGTTTTGCTGACGTTTCCACAACGTCGCCACAACGTTTTACTTTCGTTGTTGCAACGTTTTGCTCCAACGTTTTGTGAACATTTAAATGTTGGGTTTTGCTAACGTTTTCACAACGTCGCTACAACGTTTTACTTTCGTTGTTGCAACGTTTTGCTCCAACGTTTTGGGAACATTCAAATGTTGGGTTGTGCTAACGTTTCCACAACGTCGCTACAACGTTTCACTTTCGTTGTTGCAACGTTTTGCTCCCACGTTTTGGGGACACTCAAATGTTAAATAAACCGGATAAGAATTCACGAGTTATTTAATTATGAGCGATTAATGAAGTACTCATTTAATTAATTACATTTCTTATTAAATTACAGTAATTACATTACAGTAATTACCTGAGGTAATTACAGTAATTACAGTTCCGGTAATTACAGTAATTACAGTAATCATTACAGTAATTGCAGTAATCTTATTACAGTAATTACATTACATTAACTCAGGCACCTTTTGAGTAAGGAAGCTGATATTTGGACATGACACTGACCAAGTGATGTGGCTGTCAAGGAAAATATTGATTTATTGATTAATCATTTAATAAATTAACTCGTTGATTTATAAATGACTTATTTAATTAAAAGTCCTCAGAGATACATCTTCGGATGAAATACTTACAGATTGGTTATGCTATGAGCCAATTGATTAAGGAAAATATTTTGTCATATTGGCCATATTGGCAATTTCGTGGCCATATTCGTGGCAACTCAGTTAGTGCCACTGCACCTTTAAAATGCATCCCTGCGTTCATTTTTCGATCGATTGAGTTGAAATTTTGAACAATCGGATCTGGACTGTCGTTGTTAACGACTCTAGCACGCACTCGTCCAATCAGGATGGAGCGGTATGGTCCCCGGATCATCACTGCCCACAGTTTTAATTAATTTTACTTTTTCTCTTGGTCATATAATTTTGAAGACATGCATGTCATGATAGAGGAAATGTTTGTTCTGTTAAACGGAATAAATGTTGTTTATTTGTGTGGGTGTGTATTTTTGTGTATTTGGATATTTTTTCACGACTAATTCCAGTTATCGTCCTGCAAAATGTCTGCTCGTTCTTTTTCCTTTGAGTCGTAAATTCCTGTTGAACTCTCATTAAAATGCGGAATTAAGTACGCTGTGTGATGATGGAGATCCTTGATGACGAATCAGGAATAGTGAATGAGCAAACAAATATCACGGATGGTACACCGGATAGGGAAAATGTAGATGAAACCCCTTTTGCTCAGGTGCTGTGTAGCGCTGCACAAAGATCCATATGAGCAGGGCCTGGGTGCTGTGTAATTAGTACACAAAGAGCCAATTACTAGGGTGCTGAATAAACACAAAGATCCATTTTTTGGAGCTGGTTCTCCCGGTGCTGTGATTTATTCAAAGAACCAAAAAATCTTGTAAGAATTAAGATATGATTTGTCGACATTATAAATACTTTAATATATGTAACGATTTTTGTAACGATCATCCTGCAAAAGGTCTGCTCGTTCTTTTTCCTTTGAGTCGTAAATTCCTGTTGAATTCTCATTAAAATGCGGAATTAAGTGCGCTGTGTGATGATGGAGATCCTTGATGACGAATCAGGAATAGTGAATGAGCAAACAAAATAACGAATGCTGCGGCTAGAGCAGTGGAAGCGATTTTTGAATTGTTCAATGATTATTCGATATTGTTATGACTTATTGTCAATAGGTATACTAAGTGGCCATGAGGTAGCCTGTTGCTATGTACAGTTTTATTCTATTGTTGATTATACCACATAGCTGTGGTGATAAAGGAAATGTTCGTTTAAATAGATGATTATGATAGGACCATGACTATAAAATCATGATGATTATTATGAATGATATCATAGGGTTCAAATGCAGAATGCTGCATGAACTTGGGAAAGAACTTTCAAGCCCTATGGGATAAATTGGGTATTACAAGCGATGGAGTTTCAAAATTTAGGATGATTGAAGGAATTTGACAGTCCCATTTCAGGAGTTTTACGAAATTTATATTGCCAAGAGATTTTGGGTACTATTAAAAGAAAAATGATGATATTTTTCCCAAAGAACTTTAATATCTGCCATCCATTTTGGCTGTCTCACGAATGAAGGATGAGTTGCCTTTAGTGGTTGCAAAGAAAATTTGTGGAGACCAGGCAAAATGGGGAAATATGTCAGATACGACCCTAGGACAGGACGGTGATTCATCAATTAACATGAGGTACGAACCAGAGGTGACGGTCAATGGATGGACCTGTCCTGACATCATTGGGGAAAGGGCTTATGCAAGGAGTCATCCAAAATGATTAATTTGATTTATTGATGAATATTGATGAATTAATTGAAATTGAATAATTGATTGAATTGTTAATTGATTGAATCTAATTGATTGAATTTAATTGAATAAATTTAACTGAATAAATTGAATTGAATATATTGATTGTTTGATTGATGAAAATGCGGTCTCAAGAAAGAAGCTTTGATATCTTTGCGAGATATTAACAATGTGGAGACAACCTGGGAAAATTGAGCAAGGTGGTGAGTTTATATACAGATATATATATGTGCGGTTACCATTGTGTGATTTCCCCGTCAACAGAGCGGACACCTGAGGATTCACCCATTTCATACTGACCCTCCGGCTCATCTGCAAATACTGATCTGTGAGATTGGATTGTGCAAAAGCCACGGCTGAGGGAGATTCTCTGGAAATCACCGTGTGAACAGGTGGAGAGACCCTTCCTGGAGGTACGAGTGAAGCTTTAGAGGAACAAACTACAACACATCCAACGCTACTTTGATAAAAGGCAGAATGGGAAATGGAGCCTGCAAGAATACACAAGGACAACCAGAGATTCCACAAAAAGGTACTTGTACACATCATATGTACGACCGTTATGGTGCAGAAGCTATAAGGCAGGTCGAGAATTGGTATTTGTGGACAAAGGGACATGATGAGGAGTTTCCAAGAGATGGTACATTTGAGCGAAGTCAATTGGAAAGATTGGAACAAAGATTGAAAGCCAGGAAGAGACAGAATCTAACGGTAGACTGGCTTGCATTCCATCTTTGGGATGGTGAATCCAGACAACGGGAACAGCAAGAACGGATAACGGATCTAGAACTTAAAATAAAAAGGATACAGGATACAGTGGAGGAGACAAATGCACAACTGCCCTCGAAATTAGGAATGAAAGTGACGGTTGTCCCATCTGATTTCCAGTTGTCTCCCCAAAAAGGACGGTACAGAGAATTTTTTCGTGTTTCAGGAGACAACGAGAGATTGCAGTGGCAACTCAGGGATGTAGAGATGCAGCCCAGCAATACAAATGCACAGGTGCACAGACCAGGAAACGACAGAAATCGGTGTTTCGAGTGTGGAAAGATGGGACATTGGAGAAGAAGATGTCCGTATGTCAACAGGAGGACAAGGTCATGGGGCAAACCAAGATCAAGGGTACCAGTGCGTACCGATACCTCAGACAATGATTAGGCCTTCATTGCGACAAATCCCAAAGGACGATTGGCCTCAACAAATTAGATTACTGGACAAACATGAATAACTGTCGATGATTCTTGGGTCTGAAAAATTTTCCGAGCAAGAATTATTCATTTTTTCTTTTGCTTGTAAGCAAATTGATAATTAATTGATCAAATGCCGAAATTGGATCTTTTATGTTGGGCACACAATTTTAAATTTACAAAGTTGGAACAATTGCTTTGCAAATTTTAAACCAAGGGACAAGGGTCACATGATGATCAGGTGGGAATTTCGGACTATTGTTCCACACGATTGATAAGTCAGTGGTCGACTGACATGTAAATGGGTGTGTAGTCAAATTTGGATAAATTATTGTGGGAACTGAAAGGGTAATTTCAATGTGACATCATAGGGGTTTTCTAAGAATAAGCTTTTGGTCCATTTGTGTATTAGCATTTCTAAAATTGAAGGACAAATTTTATGAAATTGAAATAAAATTGACACCCATCTTGATCTGTAAATAATAGTTCCAACGCAAACAAATACGCATAATGCATGTGTGTGTGTATTTTTTGTGTGTCAATGTTAGTGTTTTTTATTGTTTTGTGTATCAATCTTACAAGATTGTTGACACCGACAGTGTGCCTGTCTGGAAATGGATAGTTTTATGTGGATGGGATTGAATATGCAGAGAATCCGTAAAATAAAATAGAAATAAAATTTGATTATGAACATTATCTCTTTTGTCAAGGGAGATGGAATATAAAGATTTGATGTGCTGGGTTATGAGCAGCCATTAATTAAATAGTAAAATTGTGAGTAATTTGGGGATTCCATTTTTGATAGAATTTATATGAGAATAACAGCTATTTATGGATATGAGCTTCATAAAAAGAAATGAGGGAGTACAAAATTATCCAAATTTGGGAGAGGTCTTACACTGACTTCCCAGAATACTCTGCTCATGGATTTATATATATATATATAAACTTGAATTTTATCAGCATATAAATTGTGCTGCATGTATGGATGTGTATTAGGCATAGATGATATGGGAAAATAGTAAAGAAAATCTTGCTGATTTGAACTATTGTGAGTTTTAAAACGGAATGCATTGTGCATCTTAAACCAAGGGGCAGACATGAACGCGCTGTTACGTTATTTATACTCAGAACGCGCTGTTACGTGTACCTGCAACATATTTGTTAATCTCGCACACCTATATTGGCATACTGGTGTCAGTAGTACTCACTGGGTGCATAGAAATGGATGAGCAACAGTTAAGGGGGTGTAAAAAAAAAAAAAAAAAAAAAAAACACTTACTTGGATATTTTCTACAAAAGTAGGGGTTTCAATAAGTGGTACCATACACATGGGATTCATCAAATTAAGTTTTGGAGTTCAAACAAAGTCACTGGTTAACAGATGGGAATGGATAGTAAATAAATTCTTCGATGCTGGGTAAATGAAGTGAGATATTATAAAGACTTATTAGAGCTATTGTTCTTCCTTGCAGCAGTGGGAGAAAATTTAGATCCAACATAATGAATCTATAAATGAATGTGATAGGGATAATATCCTCAATTTGTACTAATTATTTGATTGTGGGTAAAGGAATTAATTAATCGTAGTGGATTGTTAACAAGCAGCCTGAAATGTCCTGAGAGTGTGCATCCATGTAATCAGAAATCCCAGATTTGTTTTTTACAAACAACATTTTGGTAGAGATCTTATGTGGACGAATACTTGCTTGGTAGATAAAAACGGTACTGCATGTTGGCAGCCACTTCAGTGGCCATTTAGGCCGAACAAATAGGAAAAAACTGTAATTGAATATGTAATTTACAGATGAGTATTTGGGAAGTAAAAAGGGAATTTATTGATTTGGGAGACATTTTTCGAAGGTTTATTAAAGTGTTGCAATATGACATTTGGCAAGGAAAATTATTGGATGGGAAAATTAGATCTGTTTATAAAATGAGTTTGTTGACCCATTGAAGTTAATTCTTTGAATTGTTGTTTAATTAGCATTTTGAGTTCAAATTGGAAATAGTTTGGTAGAGCTTTGGTTAAAACCTTTGGTTGCAGTGTTTTGGAACAAATTGATAAACCGTAGGAGGTTGATAAGAATATAAACAAATATGGACCTAAAATAGAAAGATTGTTATGATGATATGAATAATACCGAGATTAAAAGATTAAATCAAGTGATGTTGCAAATGAAACAGTAGAATTAAGATAATGGCATAACGACAATGTTATGAGTTGTGTCAATTACAATATCAGTGAACTCATATCACCACGAGTGACACACTGTTAGGAAAAAAAGAGGGAAAAGAAAAAGTGGAGAGGAATTATGGTAATAATACATTATGTTTAATTTGTTGGTTTGGAAAAATTGTTGTTGGGAATTAGGTATTCCCGTTTGTGATTGTAATCATATACAATGCTATTCTTAGTTTAGTCATAAAATACATACCTGATTGAATATTATTTGTGTGACGCATATAAATGAATATAACTTTTGTGTTAAGGAAAAACAACAAATTGTTGAATGTGAAACTGTCGGAAGATATACATGATTATGCTGATTTCATGGTAAGATGTACCCTATCTGATCCAGTGTGTGCGGAAAGCAGATTCAGATGTGACTGAGCATAAGGATAAGACGAGATCACATTTTGGAGGGATTGCTAACGGAATTGGGAAGAAGTTCGAGAAAGAAAATTTGAGGCTAAAAAATGAAGTTAATCGTGGCATACACCCTCTTTCTCAAAGAATGATGAAGACATTCTCCCGTGTAACTTGGAGATGAATGCTTACCTTCACCAAGGAAATTTATGTGACCATTTGCCTGGATCACACTGCAACATATGAAAGAAAGGCGATCACTTACTCTTGTTCGAAGGCTTCGAACATTCACCACATCAGAAGTTGCAGGACAACGACATTTTACCTGCAACCTCTGTGAAATGCGGGGACATATGTTATTACTTCACCAACGTCCGGGGAACCAGCATGGAGCTGCAAAAAACGGCTGTGCCCTTGTCACAACAGCTGTGCACGATTCTGCTGGTTGCTCCTGGTAAGGACCATGAATGACCTGAACACCAGGGTCCCAACATCATTGTGGATGCATCCGGCATCCCTGTTCCACATCTTGCTGGCCAATCAACGTCACACCAATACTTGCTGCCCACTCATAATGAGGGAGGAGGCAAGTCGACTACAACTGGGCGAAGGCCTTGTTCAAGGAATCATTATGGTTCACAGCAAAAAGTGGCAAGAATGCTACATGGAGAGAAGGGTCAGTCTATGACTCCGCAATGTTACCACAACAGCGAAATCCTACACGAAGTAGTGCAGGAGCTATGAAGACATTAGGAGAAAATGTTTCATACCAGGATTCAAACACAAGTGATCAGCCCTTCCTTTCAAACAAAGTCAACATTTGTGTGGAGGCAAACGTTTTTTGCCAGATGGTGCAGATGCTTTACAAAACTTGAAAATGAAGTGAAATTGTTGTATCTTGGTGATGGTGAAGTGTTGTTTTGAAAATATATTTGTGATGCAAATGCAATAGATTGAACGATATGGAAGGAGTCAATGACCAACGAAATGTTTTGTGATTCTTGCAGGATGACGGTGTATGCCCAAGGGAATTTGATTACCAAAGTGATTGATTATTTACTTATACTTGTAATGATGTTTACTTGTAGTGATTGATTGTTTACTTATATTGATGTTTAGATTAATGGTTAATATAAACAAAAAACAAAAAGATGAGGGAATTGTGGAAGTGTAACTCAGTGTAACTTATTAATTGGCACTGGTAACTTATTAATTAACCTGGTAACAAAGCAGATACATTTTACCTGCAAACTATGTGAAAGACGAGTTCGTAAATGAGTGTTAGGAATGTGCCCGAATATGATAATCTCTTGTCCACCTGGTCACAGCCCCTGGCTGAAGCACCCCCCTATCGTTTGGTAAACGGAACTCACAGCAGGAGGGGAGCGAGCTGATGCCAGGACTCGGTGCACGCATGACCTCGGGGCATTAGCGGAGAAAGGATTAACGGTCAGCGAAAAGGGGATTAAGTCCAGTTTGTCCATATAAACGAGAGCAAACGTGGAGTCGACAGGATTTGCTACGAGGAGCTCTGACCAACGGGAGTGGCGGAGGAACATCAGCCGAACGAGAAGGACCATGCGAAAAGAGTTAATCTCAGCCATTGAATTAAGCGGTATTATTTGGTAAATGGAATGAAGTGAATAACCAGTTAATAAACCAGACCTTTTGTAAACCTGTGTCCGGTCATTGGAGTCTTGAGTCTCTCAGCTACAAATTCTCCAACAACCTTTTGGGGTGACGAACGGGGTCGCCTGTTTTCAGAGGGCTATGGACGACCTCGTTACTAAGGAGAACTTGACAGATGTCTTTGTATATCTGGACAATCTTACGGTTTGTGGGTATGACCAGGGGCATCACGATGCTAATCTGAAGCGCTTCCTCGAGGTCGCGCAGAGGTATCGCCTAACCAAGAATGAGGCTAAGTGTCGTTACTCTCTATGCATGATAGATCTTCTGGGGCACACCGTGACCCATGGCTCTGTCTCTCCGGATAAGGAGCGTCTGTGACCTTTGCTCGATATGGCTCCGCCTAGCGATCAAGCTTCGCTGAAGCGCGCTCTCGGGCTGTTCACCCACTACTCGAAGTGGGTGCAAAATTTCTCCACGAAGCTCCGCCCCCTCGTGGCCTGCGACACGTTCCCCATGAGCCCGGCCGCCTTGGCGGCCTTCGGGGGCCTTAAGGCCGACATCGCTGGCGCCGCTGTGGCGACAATCAACGAGAGCGAATCTTTCGTCTTAGAAAGTGATGCCTCGGATCATGCGATAGCAGCGACTCTCTTCCAAGGGAGGCGCCCTGTGGCTTTCTTTTCGCGGACTCTCACCTCCGCTGAGCGGAGGCATTCATCTGTCGAAAACGAAGCGTACGCGATCGTCGAGTCGATTCGGCGATGGCGACCGTACTTACTCGGGCGATGGTTCCAAATCATCACGGACCAACAAAGCGTTGCGTTCATATACGACACCTTACATGCTCAATGTATTAAGAATGAGAAAATCACTCGCTGGCGTATCGAACTCGCCGACTTCTGCTACACCATCAAATACCGGCCGGGGAAGGATAACCTTGTCGCCGACGCCTTATCGAGGCCGGCTACGTGCACGGGTATCATAACTCTGGAGGGTCTGCGCACTTTGCACGACACTATGTGTCATCCAGGGGTGGCGCGTTTCGCTCATTTTGTGCGTAGTGGTAATCTGCCATACTCGATTGAGGACATCCGCCGGATCTGTCGTGACTGCGCTATATGTGCGGACCTCAAACCGCGTTTTTACAACCCTCCGATGGGGACGCTGGTTAGGGCTACTAGACCGTGGGAGAGATTGGCAATGGATTTCAAAGGACCGCTGCCGGTGTCGAGTAACTCTCGTTATCTGCTCACTATCGTTGATGAGTACTCGCGATTCCCTTTTGCTTACACGTGCGGGGATATGACGGCTGCCACGGTCATACGGTGCCTGCAGAATTTGTTTTCTATGTTTGGGTATCTGGCCTACGTGCATACCGATCGGGGTGCGGTGTTCCTGTCTCAGGAGGTGAGGGGTTATTTGCTCCAAAATAATGTCGCTTTGGTACACCACACCGTACAGACCCCAGGCGAATGGGCAGATCGAACGCTTCAATGGGATTATATGGAGGGCCGTCATGCTAAGCCTCAGGACCCTCAGCCGGGGCCTCGATAAATGGGCTTGGTCGCTACCTGCGGCTCTGAACTCGATCAGGGCTCTCCTATGTACGGCCACCAACCAGACTCCTCACGAAAGACTGTTCCACCACCCTAGAAGCTCGGGTAGTATCCGATCATTACCCAGCTGGCTCGCTGAGCCGGGGCCGGCCTATCTCAAATGAGCGGTTCGCACAAGCAAGTACGACCCCTTAGTAGATAAGGTGCAGGTACTCCAGGCTAATCCCGAGCATGCTCGTGTGATGACGGCAGATGGACGCGAGTCCACTGTCTCCGGACGCCATCTCGCCCCATGTGGGGTCATCGACCCTTATAGGGATATCGACGAACCGATCTACGAGTCTATGGACTCTACCGAAGCTTCCTCTATGGAACTTCTGCCGTCACTTCCATCGTCACGTACACCCCTGCCGGAAGGCTCTGAGGTGCCCCCTCTGACACCGGCCTCCAGCGGCTACTCCGAAGCAGGGGACTCCGGGCTTGGGGATGCCGTACCCGGTATTTTCCGGACACGAGCTGGCAAGGTAGTTTGCCATCCCGACCGCTACGGGTGGACCGACTGACATGGAATGACGTACCCCAATCAATTAATGCTGACACTCGCTTGAGACCTGCCTAGCGGCAGCATAGTTCTAACGGCGGGGAGAATGTAGTGAAAATATACCAAAGGTGAACCCGGGAGTGATGCTCGCTTAAACCACTGAGGGGCGTCTATAAGACCTGGGACATCCGCGACGCTGAGCCACTCCTGTGACATTTACTATGACATGAAGTCTTGTAGTCTTGAATGGTACTTACCTGCACATATATACTAGACTCGCTTGCTTTGACTATTATTATCGATCCTTTCTATTTGATGACAAGATCCTGATATCCATTGCATGATTGCATTTTTACAGGATGATGCCAAAGATCTAATTGTGATTAAACCTACCTATGGGACAAAGTTGTGGACCTGATTGATTTCCACGACAAAGGTGCCAGGCCTGCATCAATGCACAAGGTGAACACACTCGCTACTGATCGTGTGAACTTGCTTGTGAACCCCCTCTTGTGTTGTGGCTCATTTGCATATGCCAGGTGCACTGTTCTTATGGACTGTTGATCGTTACCAGACCTTGAAACATTTGTCTTTCCATGTAATAACATTTCGTTCGCGGCAGTAAAAGTTTAACACTGATTCTGTTTGTTGTTTGTGTGTCACAATAACTTTTGCCTTTGAGTATAAGTTGACAGATGACAGATGATCGGTGCATACCCATAATGGCCGCCATCTCTTTACCTCGAAAAACATGCCACCACACACTCTAATGTTATACAGTGTATCGATATATTGCATGGTTCTTTGAAGTATTATGAAGGCGATTTATTTTATGCGGTCTTCAAGTATATAATTAAATTCAAGTGGATGTTGAAAGAGGTTTAAAATCATGTAATAAATAATATTAATTCCGGGTTTTACCTCCGTTCTACCCATCGTCTACGACACCACCATATCTAACACGTTACACCCGATCTAAGTGGGTTCGCAGCTCGCTTAGTGACTTAGTGTTAAAACGAACATGCATTGTGTAAGGGATGGCAGGGAGTGCACGAGCTAGTTAGAGGGCAAGTAGTTAGATAGATTGGTGCAGGAGTAGGAATGGCAATGTGAAATCACACGCAACAAACTACGTACTCAATCAGGTCCCTATTACATGGTACAATCTAACCACGACTCAAAACACATGGACCATACTACACTTACCACAGTCAAGTTCAGGATTCCACCCTTCCACATAACAATATTGTTACATTTGTGGGGGTAGGTAATGAAATACCTTAGTCCAGATAGGATGGTATAGGGTAGAAGGATGTTCGATGAATAACAATAGGTAACAAGGAAAAGAGCAATCAGAGATTGCAAACCCTCGCCAGGATGTATTTTCAGTGGTTTTTGAGGCTTTTGTGTGAAAACAAATATGGTGGCCAAACCACGTGACCGATGATGTCATCGTTAAATTTTTTCTGAACTAATTTATTCCTAGATTATGCTCAATAAATTTCATCTTGATCGGATGAAGTTTTGTACTTGTCGAATTATGATGTCATAATGGAGGCACGTGTGACATCATAAACATATTTTATTCCCCATGGAGAGTTCTTTACATTGAGCCATGTGTCAATTATTTCTATTCAGCACTTTTGGAGATATAGAGGTGCAAAGTTTTTCGGGATTTCCAAGATGTCGGCCGAAATACGTGACCGATGACGTCGTCATTATTTTTTTTCTCCACCAGTTTATGCCGACATGGCGCTTAAGAAATTGCATCTTGATTGGATGAAGTTTTTACTTGTCGAATTATGAAATTATGACGTCATAACGGAGGCCGAAAGAGTTAAAAATTGGGCACAGTCTATTCCAGGGCAAGACAAATATGTGTGTAAAGTATGGCGATGCTAGGTGCAACAATGCAGCCATAGTACTGCGCACAGACAGACAAACAAACAGACAGACAGATCAAAAATCGGTCAGAGACCGAGGACATGACGGAACGTACTTTTTTATCGGCCATATTGGACAAATATGGCGGCCGAACCATGTGACGGATGAGGTCATCATTATTTGTCTTCTAAACTAATTTATTCCTCGATTATGCTCAAGAAATTTCATCTTGATAGGATGAAGTTTTGTACTTGTCGAATTATGACGTCATAATGGAGGCACTTATGACATCACCATTAACATATATTATTCCCCATGGAGAGTTCTTTACAATGAGCCATGTCTCAATTTTTTCTACTCGGGAGATACCCATGCTACGCACGGGTGGGAGGCCAGAAGCAAACAGGCAATGCAGATACGGCAAATGCTAAAGCATGAAACCAATAAATTCCACATTCCTGTAGCACCTTCAGTCGCACGTCAGACATGGACAGCAAGTTCGTGAAGGACTTCCATGAAAAACGTACCCGTTCGCAAACAAACGGGTACGTTCACGTATAGAAACATTGATCGTGGGACTGTGGCGAATCTGCATATGGCAATCCGCAAAGTTCACATTCAAAAAGTGGAAACCATCACGGCATGTCGTCATTCACTTGAAATTGACATCTCTTTTTTAAATTCCAAACAACATAACTCCAATTAATCTAAAAATAAACTTTTAACAACATTGTTAATGTTTCCTTCATTGTAAAAACTACCAAATCAACAGTTGAAAGGATTTTGAGTAGATAGCTGTTACAGTCTTGGCAAGATCGATGTAGACAGCGATCTGTTAGCGTATTCACCGCCCAAATAGCTCTGTGGAATTCTCTCATGTAGAGATTAAATGTTGTTTGAACTTTGGCCGAGGTCATTATTTACTTTTAATGATGTTTACATACGAATTATGTTTAATGATGTTTATATTGGTTTTGGGTCATCCTTTCCGCATATCTCGTGGGATTGTAAGTTGGAGAGATGATGAAGTTTTGTACTTGTCGAGTTATCGAATTATGACGTCATAATGGAGGCCTTGGCCCGAGAGAGTTAAAAAAAATTGGGCACAGTCTATTCCAGGGCAAGACAAATATGTGTGTAAAGGATGGCGATTATATCTGCAATGATGTAGATGTAGTACTGCGCACAAACAAACAGACAGAGACAGACAGACAAACAAACCAACCAACCAACATATTTGGTGTGAAAGCCCACAGAATCTTGTTTCTCACAGTCTGAGAGTCTTTCAGGTGCTTTTTTCAAACTCCAAGCGGGCTTTCATGTGTCTTTCACTGAGGAGAGGCTTCCGTCTGGCCACTCTGCCATAAAGCCCAGATCGGTGGATTGTTGCAGTGATGGTTGTCCTTCTGGAAGTTTCTCCCATCTCCACACAGGATCTCTGGAGCTCAGCCAGAGTGACAATCGGGTTCTTGGTCACCTCTATTACCAAGGCCCTTCAACTCCGATTGCTCAGTTTGACCGGGCGGCTAGCTCTAGGAAGAGACCTGGTTGTTCCAAGCTTCTTCCATTTAAGAATTATAGAGGCCACTGTGCTCTTGGGAACCTTCAATGCAGCAGATATTTTTTTGTAGGCTTCCCCAGATCTGTGCCTCGACACAATCTTGTCTCTGAGCTCTGCAGGCAGTTCCTTCGACCTAATGGCTTGGTTTTTGCTCTGATATGCATTGTCAGCTGTGAGACCTTATATAGACAGGTGTGTGCCTTTCCAAATCATGTCCAATCAATTGAATTTACCACAGGTGGACTCCAACCAAGGTGTAGAAACATCTCAAAGATGATCAAGAGAAATGGGAGGCACCTGAGCTAAATTTCAACTGTCATAGCAAAGGGTATGAATACTTATGTCAATGTGATATTTTGGTTCACGAGTTATCAAGTGACCACTATATTCGTTAAGGGTGTGCGTCTGTCTGTCTGTCTGTCTGTCTGTCCACAGAATAACTACCCGATGATATCATCCGATCTTGATGAAACTTGGGTGGGACGTTGACATCATTATCTAGTTGTGTCCTGCCTAGAGTGGGCGTATTGCACCCATTGTGGGCGGAGCCACGCCCGAAAAAGATGTCTTTTTAGGGGGTAATTGAGTTCAAACTACATCTTCTCCGAGGTAGTTGGTGGAATCTGACAGGGGTTTCGGTATTTCGTTAAGCCAATGTCCTGTGTCTCGCCCCACGGAGCTCCATTTTTCATTTTCGCCCCTAGGTCAAGGTCACAAGGTCACGAAATGTAGAAAAGTCGATTTTTGATGGTTTTATTACATCGTTCGCTTCCTGATAGGGTGAAATGTCGTACATGACCTTATATTTATTATATACATCATGAAATACAAGTTTTCCAACAAATTTCAGAATCTTTGACCTTTGAACTTTGAAGGTCACAAAGGTCAAATTTTAAACATTGTCGGAATCGAACCGAATTTTCGGTATTGTGTAGTTAACTAACCTCATAACTGATTATGGTCCCGATTTGATGCATCAATCGTCGATGATCGTGACGATCATGACGGTCGACTTGATCGTCCGTCCTTTGTCATTGAATACCGCTCGCTCGTGAACCATCGTCGTCTCCTGACTTGTCAGTATTTTCTTTTTAATAAGTTTGCAAAACTTTCTAAAATCCTGTTTTCTCTTTGTCATTATGGGGTATTGAGTGTAGATTGATGAGGGAAAAAATGAATTTCAACGATTTCAGCATAAGGCTGCAACATAACAAAATGTGAAAAAAGTGAAGGGGTCTGAATACTTTCTGAATGCACTGTATGACTTCTGCATATAATTGTGCCAATGACACGTCCAACAATGGAAGGGAGAGATGAGAATGATAAAGATGGGTATGAACAGAGCCTCTTCACACCTTGCGCTTGCTTGGTTGAGTTCGCGCTGCCCGCGAACAGTGGCACAAAATGTCCGCCTTTGTCCGTGTCCTTCTCGCTCCACCCTGGGCCCACTCTGTGTGCCGCCGGACTGCTGTGTTTCTCCCCGCACCAGGGAATGATGATGTTCACAGCCCGGAATAACGTCTCTTATATTTCGAAATAACTGCTGTGTTACAGTTCACAGTAATAACGTCTCTTCTATTGGAATTGTAGATGGTGACTTTCAAACTGAGCCTCAAGGCCGGTGTACAGAAGTGGTTTTTAAAAATAATAATATATACAAGGTGCAAGGATGTGCAATTCGCTGCACACGATGTGCAATGCACTTAGAGTAAAACGAGTGTTCATTTACATCTGTAGTATGTCTAATAAATAAAGATATAAGCACACTTGATGCTCGGCCGAGGCTTCAGACATTGGCATGCTCACGAGGCTGTACGGTCGATACGAAATGTCCCAGAAGATTCAGAAAATAGTGCCCCATGTGTGCATGTTTTAAAATAACGCTTTTGTTGCTCCGAAACATCACATGTTCCAGACTTCTTGAATATTCGAATAAAAGAACTATCTAAGTATCTAAAAATGTCTCGGATTTCACCGTTTTCGCCATGCTTTTGCATTTTCAAAGGGATACATTTTAAAATTTGCGAACCTTTTATTTTTACCTTATTTAACGGTTAAACCATTTTTGTACATTTTCTTACTTTGATAAAATGCGGTTAATGTCATGTCTGGACCAGGACAGCTTGGTACACGTCTGTAGTACTCCATCATGCTGTAAAGGACGTGTTCGAACATTGGTACTTGCATCCATTTATTGTCCAAACTCGCAGTGATAGTCCAGTCACATGCTCATTCACTGTCTTTTCTGAGACCGCACCGTTATACCGTATACATTTGTTTGATTTTCTTTTGATTCTCTTCTTTTCTGGAATGAACCAGACGAAGGTTCAAGATCAACTGTTTTATTTCCACAACCACCCGGCGATCGTCATATCTGCCAACAACAACAACAACTCATAAGATCTTCCTCCTCAATGTTCAAAAGCTCACATTAGTGGCCAAAACTAGTAGGCTACTAGCCTACTACTCCCATTAACTGAAAGCAACTAAAACAATATATAAAAAAACATTTGCAACAAATCCCGAGCGGTTCTTTGCAGTTAGCCGGTCTGAATGTTGCACACACTGGACATTTAGCCACAAGGTGCTCAATGTCACTGCTCATTCTGGGCTAGAAGACGACTTGACAGGCTCTAGCTTTGCTCTTTTCTTGTCCAAAATTGCCTTCATGGATGGTATTGAGTACATTGCGACATTGTGCTTTAATGATTTATTATGCAGTCCCCAGCAAAGAGCAGACCCTCGGCAAGGTGCAGTTCATGTCTGGCGTCGCAATAAGGGTTGATGATGGGTGGCAAGTTCGCTTTGTGGGATGGCCATCCATTTATGATAAATGCAGCTAAAAGCTGAAGAACGTTATCATCCGAGGTTGCAGAAGACAGGATCTCCAGTCTGCATTGGCTCACTGGCAACTGGGATATCAACTGGAGCACCCTCGACTGCATGTCTTTGAATAAAACGCTGGCAGTTGGCACAGCGCCTGTATGCGTTCCAGAGTGTCAGAAATATACAGTAGATTGCCAGGCACATACTTAAGTTCCAAGTCATAAAGAAGAAGACAAAGCAACATAATTTGTAGTCTGGGTGACGTGCTGTGAGGCGGTTTTCTAACGATGGTCAGCATTGGCTTGTGGTCTGTTTGCAACTCTGTGTCTTATACTCACAACCAAAGTAGTGGAAACTTTCTACCGCAAAAATCACACCAAGCAGTTCCTTTTCTGTCTGGGCATAGTTTTGCTCTGCCGCTGATAACGAACGAGAGGCATTGGCAACTGTATGTCCTTGTTGTAGAAAACATGCTCCTGGGGCAGGAGATGACGCGTCAGCTTGAATGACTGATAGTTTGGATGGCTCAAAGAAATGTATATTTATATACAGTCACGTGAAAAAGTAAGTACACCCCATGTAAAGTTTTGACTTTTTCAACATATTTCAACATACAGCTATTTGATCTTCATTTCAACAATATTGATAGATAAAGGTGATATAATATAACAACTATCATGAAACATTTACATTTTGTAGTCCATTGTATAATTTAAGTAAACATAAATGCAAATTTCGCATGTGGAAAAAGTAAGTACACCCCGACATTTATCACTACTTCAAATACCTAAAATTATAATCAGGTGCACCAGCTCAGGTGCAAATGATTAGAACATCATTAGAGAGCATATTGGAGGAACCTGTCTTATTTAAACCTCAGACATTTAGTTTGGTTTGCTCTTTGTTGTTGAAGTGTGCGGCATCAGCATTCCTCGATCAAAAGAGCTCTCTGAGGCTTTCAGGAAGAAGGTTATAGATGTCTACGAGTCTGGGAAGGGATTTAAAAAGATCTCCAAACAATTTGATATCCATCATTCGACTGTCTGGAAGATCATCTGCAAGTGGAGAAGATTCCAAAACAACTGCCAACTTGTTCAGGCCAGGCCGCCCCAGCAAGTTCAGCCCGAGAGCAGACCGCAAGATGCTGAAAGAAGTCTCGAAGAACCCGAGAATGTCATCACAGGACCTACAGGTAGCTCTTGCCACTGTTTATGTCAAAGTGCATGAGTCTACCATTAGAAAGAGGCTGCACAAATTTGATCTACATGGGAGGTGTGCCAGGAGGAAACCTTTGATGGGCAAGACTAAACATCTAACATGCATGATCATCATAACATGATCTAACAAGACTAAACTTTGACATCAGTGCAAGACTAAAGTTTGCGAATGAACACCTAGGCAAAGACCAGCACTTCTGGAACAATGTGCTCTGGACAGATGAGTCAAAGGTAGAGCTATTTGGCCACAGTACCAGAAGACATGTTTGGCGATAACCAAAGACAGCATTTGACCACAAGAACCTGATACCAACTGTAACGCATGGTGGTGGAAATATTATGGTTTGGGGCAGCTTTGCTGCATCAGGGCCTGGGAAGCTCACCATCATATAATCCACTATGAATTCTTCATTGTATCAGAGGGTGCTTGAGGATAATGTGAGGCCATCTTTCGGGAAGTTGAAGCTCAACCGAAGGTGGACCTTGCAACATGACAATGACCCTAAACATACCAGTAAATTCACCAAGGAATGGATGAAAAGAAAGAAATGGAGGGTTCTGGAATGGCCAAGTTAAAGCCCGGATCTAAATCCCATCGAGATGTTGTGGGGTTATTTGAAACGAGCTGTGCATGCAAGAAAACCCTCAAACATCGCACAGATTAAAGAATTCTGCATGGAGGAGTAGGCAAAAATTTCTCCCAGTCGATGTCAGAGACTGGTAGACAGTTATAAGAAACGCCTACTTGAGGTTGTTTCTGCCAAAGGGGGCATACCACCTATTAGAGCCAAGGGTGTACTTACTTTTTCCACATGCGAAATTTGCATTTATGTTTATTTCAATTATACAATGGACTACAAAATGCAAATGTTTCATGATATTTGTTACACGAGAGAAATGCCCGTGCTACGCATGGGTGGGAGGCCAGAAGCAAACAGGCAATGCAGATACGGTGAATGCTAAAGCATGAAACCAATAAATTCCACATTCCTGTCGCACCTTCAGTCGCATGTCAGACATGGACAGCAAGTTCATGAAGGACTTCCATGAAAAACGTACATGTTCGCAAACAAACGGGTACGTTCACGTATGGAAACATCGATCGTGGGTCCGTGGCGAATCTGCATATGACGATGGCAAAATATTAGAAATTGAACGCTTTTTATTTATTTTAAACGATTCATATAAACATCCGTTGAATCATATCACATGCAAATCATCAAAATCTAAGCAGTATCTTTAGAATTTCAACAAAAGCCACATCACTGTTCATATCGGTAATTATTATTCCATCGTGTTTCAAATCGTGATCGATACACTATGATCGTGATGATCGTGATCGTGAATCATGATCGATAATCGTGTTCACAATCGCTATGTCGTATGTACTCCCGATATGTGTACCAAATTCCCGAAATGTGTAACTGTACCAAATCAATAGTTAAAAGGATTTTGAACCGATGGCTGTTACGGCCTTGGCAAGATCGATGGAGACAGCGATCGGTTAGATCTGATCCTCCTTCATGCCGAAGTGCAGATCCTCCTTCATGCCACATCCGATCGATGCAGCTGTGCAGCGATCGGTGCAGTCGTTTGTTTGGCACACGGTGCAGGGATCGGTGCAGCCGTTTGTGCGGCACATGGTGCAGCGATCGGTGCAAACGTGGACTCCCACATGCCACATCCAGAACAGGTCCTTTTTATCAAAGATAAAAAACACTCGCTTACCTCCTAACCAGCTGATTACCTCCTCATAGTGGAGATATGATGGTCTTTTTTTAATTCATTTTTTGTATGCAGAATCGAGGCTCGTGAAAGAGCTAACATTTATCCCCCCAAAAAATCAAACAGACAAACAAAATATATAAAAAGAGGGAGTGGTAATCAAGATGGGGATAGAAGGGGAAGCACACAAACACAACATTTGAGAGCAGGGACATCGGGAGATGTGTGGGAGGGAGAGGGCTTGGGGGTGGAGGCGTGGGAAGGGGGAGGGGGGTGGGAGAAGTATAAAACACAACGACACCAAGGACTTCCAGGAAAGAAGTTGGTGTTTCAAAAAAGTGGATTTGGGGTGAAATTAGCGGGGGTAGAAAGATCAAGGTTTTGGATGGGGGAAGATAAGAGATGGTGGTGAACAGCTGTTTTAAAGACCTGGAGGGAGGAGTGGGATTGAAGAGAGTGAGGGAGTTTGTTCCAGAGGCGGGAGAAAAGAGGAATGAAGGAGTGAAGGTGAGCAGGGAGTCTTGATTTTGGCAGTTTAACCATAAGAGGGTTGCAGGCAGATCTTGTGCGACCTGTAGGAATATTTGGGGGACAGGCCCAGAGAGAGCTGGGGGAGCAAGGCCAGAGAGGAGTCGGTAGAAGACGGAAAGACACCGACGGTCTTTACAGCTTTGTTTAAATTCCTTGGACCTAAGGATAACCGTAACGAGCTACCTTTCTTTTCGATGATCACAAGGCTGTGCAACCATTCATTCAGACATTCTCGGATGTCGGTCGACATCCCAGAATAGGTGGGGTTGAGGAACCAACAATACAGAACTCAAACGTGCCCTCACTGTTTTCTGTTTGGTCGTGAAGGTTCGCCTTACCCTTGTGCAAAACCTGATGCCCCAAATGTGCTTTTGAGAGTGACGGATGAACTGTAGATGTGAGATTTCATTGTCAATTTTCTAAAAAGGGAAAAGGGTCCGACAGATGCCTGTGCACCAGGGTCCAGATTGACCTTAACCTTCAATAGAGAAGTCCGCAAATCAATTCTTGCCGGTGATAGACAGTATCAACGCCATCAATAAACAATTGATCAAGACTTACGTTATCACTATGAGTGTCGATTGCATGTACTTGTGATCAAGGTTGAGCATGGCACAATTGCACATTCTCTTGAAGTGGCCCGTGTGGCCACAATTATTGCAGTTCCTCTCTTTAGCCAGGCATTCGTGCACCTGTTTATTTTCTTATCCACATTGAGAACACTTAGTGATGGTCGTTGGCCCTTCCGGGACAAAGAGAAGCAGTCTTCACTGCGAGAAATATTGGCATGGCTCGGTACTGCGCCCTGCTGTCGAAAACTGCGCATCTCGTTTACTTTGAGCGGTGTCTTTCTCATGGTCTTCAACTGGGCGTGACTGGCCTCTGCTGCTCTGCATATGTCCACCGCTTTGGTGAGGTCAAGATCCTTTTCACAGAATAAACGCTCCTTTTGGTGTAAATCCGACATGGCGAACAAACTAAAAATCCTGCTCCTGAAATCCTACAATCCTGCTCCTACTCCTGTCCTGCTCCTGTCCTAAAATCCTGCTCTGCCGCTCTATCTCACCCTCTCTCTGTTCTTTTCACCCTCTCTTTTGCTCAAGGTCATCTGCCAGCATCCTGGAAATCAGCAAACATTACCGCTTTACACAAAAAAGGTGCAAAAACAGATCCTTGCAACTACAGACCAATCAGCCTGCTCCCAATTATCAGCAAAGTCATGGAATCCATCATTGATTCGGATATCAAATCCTTCCTCTTCTCCAATGGCTTGATCTCCGATCATCTATTTGGATTCAGACCAGGTCATTCTACTCTGGACATGCTGCTTCTGCTGTCTCAACAATGGATGGAGGTCCTCAATGCCAAACAGGAAATCAGAGCCGTCTCCCTTGACATATCACGTGCCTTCGATACGGTCTGGCACCCAGCTCTGCTCACCAAACTCTCCTCCTATGGTATCCATGGAAATCTCCATGCATGGCTTGCGGACTTCCTCTCTGGTCGTAGGCAACGTGTGGCCCTGAATGGATTTCTCTCATCTCCCCTTCCTGTTCTCGCTGGAGTTCCCCAAGGTAGTGTTCTGGGCCCTGTGCTATTTCTGGTCTGCATCAATGATCTCTCCGACTCTCTGGAAAATCCTCTCTATCTCTTTGCTGATGACTCCACTCTCTGCCGCTCCAATCCTCTTCCCTCAGATCGGCAGTCTGCAGCCTCCTCACTCTCTGAAGATCTGGACAAAATCAGACTGGTCAAGCAAGTGGAACATGTCTTTCAATCCTGACAAATCTCACACTCTTACTATGTCTCTCCGAAAAGATCGACTGGACAACCCCCCCATCTACTTTCTCAACAATCCTCTCCAAGAAGTTCTGTCGCTCAAGCTTTTGGGTCTCACTATCTGCCATGATCTTTCTTGGGAAAACAACATTTCCAAGCTGCCCTCCAAAGCCAGTCGCCGACTGGGCATCCTCCATCGTGCGAAGTCCTTCCTCGGCACACCTGAGCTCCTCACCACATACAAGGCTTTCATCCGCAGCTCAATGGAATACTGTTCTCCCCTATGGGCCGGTGCTCCTGCCTCACACCTAGCTCGGCTTCACGCTGTTGAAACCAAAGCTTTCAGAATCATTGGAATCTCCCGTGATGAAGCTATCTCCGAGGGCCTTTCACTCACTCACCGCAGAAAGGTAGGTGGTCTTTCTGTTTTCTACCGAATCCTCTCCGGCCTTGCTCCCCCAGCTCTCTCTGTGCTTTGTCCCCCAAATATTCCTACAGGTCGCACAAGATCTGCCAGCAACCCTCTGATCTTTAAACTGCCGAAATCTCGGCTCTCTGCTCACCTTCACTCTTTCATTCCTCTTTTCTCCCGCCTCTGGAACAAACTCCCACACTCCCTTCAATCCCACTCCTCCCTCCAGGTCTTTAAAACAGCTGTTCACCACCATCTCTTATCTTTCCCCATCCAAAACCTTGATATTTTCTACCCCCACTAATTCACCCCAGATCAACCTTGTTTGAAATTCCAACTTCTCTCCTGGAAGACCCGGCAGTGTCCATATGTTTTATACCTCTCCCACCTCGCCCCCCTTCCCATGCCACCCCCCCCCCAAGCACTCTACCTCGCACAGATCTCTCGATGTCCCTGCTCTCAGATGTTGTGTTTGTGTTCCTCCCCCTCTCGCCTCATCTTGTCTACCGCTCCTCATGTTATATGTTTTATGTGTCGGTTTGTCTTTTTGTGTGATTAATGTTAGCTCTTTCACGAGCCTCGATCTGGTACACACAAAAAAAAACAACTATATGGTCTCGTATCATGTTCTCCGTTTCTGCAAAATTGCACGATTTGGCTTTTGGCCTCAACTCGGTGACATACTGTTCAAAGGGCCGACCCTCTCGCCGTCGGTTTCCCAAAAATGGTGCCTTTCAAAGACTAGATTCATTTGTGGGTTACAATATTCCTCAAACTTCTCATATACTGAGTTGAGTTTCTTGCTGTCTACAACTTCGCTGAACGTGATTGTGTTGTACACTTCAATGGAAAGTTGAGTGCTCGGTATGTAGAGTGATACGTCTCTGTGGCAAATAAAGGTGCTATTCATTTACAATCTCATGTGGACTTGGACAAGCACAGAAAGCAGCTTGAGAGAGCTCATCATCCTCAGCGAAATTGATGGACTGTGAAAGGAAAGGACTCACAACATGCAATGAGGTAACACTGAAAATTTGAATAATTATAACTGATTTTTGAGGCCATAACACCTGCCCTTATTTATGGACTCGGAAGAGTACCCATCCCAAGTGACGGTAAAAGCTAGCATAGGATCACCATTCCCCTCTCTATCTCTCCCCCACTCTCTCCCCATCTCCCCTCTTCTTCCTTCACTCCCTTCTCTCCCCTGCCTCCCCCCAAACCTTCCCTGCCTATCTCCCTCTCCCCTCCCCCACTCACCTCTCCCTCATCCAATTTCCCTTTGCCTCACCCTCCTCCAATTCTCTTTTCCCTCCCCTGTCTCTGCTCTCTTCCCCACCCATTTTCACTTGCGTTCAGATGGAATATATAACTATGCAAATGGTTCTTTTCAACCAGGTAAAATCGATGATTACCTTTTCAACAGTAGATAATCGCGTGAAGGTAGAGGGTAGGAGTTCAAACCCGCAAACAGACATTTTTGGGAGCTAAATATGTTGTCAGCGAAAGAAGATGTCATACGTGTGTGGACATACATACATAGAAGCACTCTGCTGGGAAACGGATCAATAACAGTTGCTACATGGATGGCGATCTTACGCACAATTAATAAACAATTCATATTATTAAAGAGATGCATAATAAAATAATGCCAGATCTTTCAATATTTATACATTAACAAGGCTCGTGGAAGAGCAAGAAAACAGAACAGACAATGACGTTCATGGGAGCAACAAGAGCTGATACAAAAGTAGCATTTAATCCAAAAAGATCGCTAATGACCGGTAATAAAATCAAATCAAAATACGGTGTGAAAAAAAAATCAAATATATCAGCTTTAAATAAGCTTATATGATACAATCATGATGGGTGCACAAAACTCCACAAAGCACAGAGGATTATACACACAAAGTTATGGATTACGTCCGATGAATTATTTGCAATAAGGGAATGGGAAACAGGAATGGGTTAAAATGGCATTATAATCATGAACGCTTCAAAACGTTAGGTGGGATTTCTTCCTTCCTTCCTCCCGTGTAAGTGTTGCTTCATCAGGATGAAGATTACCGCGGGTGGTGCACAGGCAAGAAATGCTGGCTTGATTGCTTAATGCTTCCAAATAAAATAACAACTAGGGTTATGTTACAGATCCGTTACTTCCGCCTTGGTTGTTATTATATACTTGTAGGATTTTTAGTTTCAGGTAATGTTGTTGTGAAGATTTTTGTGTGAAATGGAGATGACTTTTGTAAAAGGTAAAAATAAATGTTTTTTTTAAGGAAAAAGGAAAACGCAGCAAAGGAACCGGAAGAGGAGAGATGGAGATCGGCAGGGAGAGGAGGAGACAGCTGTGAGTCGCATTGAGGCTGCCAGCAAACTTTTTTGATATTGGTCACGAATGAGTTGAGGCTCGTGAAAGGGATTGCCCGCACATCGTCACATATTGTGATTGCAATTAAACCTGCATCTTAGGTTTTATCATGTGGGAGCTGATGGTTGCTTTATCAAACTTTCTCTTATTAGACTACTGACAGGCTGAGAATGTGTATCTCATGCTCTGTGATTTATTTTGCATTTTGCTTTTCCAACCACAAGCTGGTCTGTTTCTCATTCCTGCTTATCTAACAATGAAAGGAACTCTGTGGTTTCCTCCCTTTGTACAAAACTCCTCCATCGACAGGAGTGACCCTCAAGGTTACGTGTGAGATGCATTGAGCATGAGCCATGTTCTTGTGGGAAGCTTCCTGTGGAGATGGGTATCTTTACTCCGCTGAAACTTCCTTTTTGCTTTTAAACAGAGTGCGCAGTAAACCCTATTGAGAAGGGACTTGACAATTATCTGGAGCCTTCCCTATTCCTGCATATGTGTGAATCCCATATTAAATGGCTTGTATCTTCAGTATGGTGTCTTTAGTGTCTCATCGGACATCCGACATCGGACTTCATCAATCACCAAGGGTGAGTTATTGTTGGAGGGAGCCCGCGCCTCCATTACAGGTCAATCCGCCATTTTGTCCTCGAAGCGACTGTCCGCTTGGTGCATCTTGTTTTGTCATTGGGATTCCCATATCGACATCATCGTGTTGATTGCCGTTGGTTTACATATCAGCTCAATTCCCATATAGACCTCTCACCTCGTAATTCCTTGTCCCCCGCCGTGCCGATGCCTGCCTGTTCTTGTCGTTCTGCACAGCTTCAACCAGCGTGGGGATTCGTGCACAGACTTTGGGAGTGTGACATTCCACTCATGTTTGGCGTATCGTGAGTTTATTGCTTTGAGAGCATTGGGAAATGATGGTACTATCACATGTATTTCTCATTTGATGCAAGTGATATTTTCATCATACTTTCTTTAATGGTGTTATTATTGTGTATGTGAGAGTTCTAAATAAAATTACTTGTTTTTTTTCTTCACAATTGCATTGGTGTGGTTTTACCATGGTTTATTAGAACACTCAAAATAACAAATCTTTCTGCCGCATTCCCTCTCGAGACTCTGAGGTGCAACGTAACCAGAGTTTGGGAAGGTAATACGTAATAGTTATCTAATGAAGCCAAAACATTGCTATTGCTTATGTGCATATATAATACATCGTGTTTATATAGCTTGGATTGATTTCAATTCTACTGGGCCATAAATGAATTATCCCATAGACCGGAAGGCTTGAAGCCTGAGGCCTGCACAAACCGTGTGCCTCAGAACGTCTGCAATGCCGATGGGCTGCCATCTTTCGACATTTGATGATGCTTTTAATAGTCGCTGTTGGTCTTTTTCACACTGATGAGAAAAGTTACAGGGAACTCGCGGCGATTGTGAATATAACACTTCTGTTTGCTTGTTTGGAGCAGTTTCACCTCACGCACCATAGAGCATGTTATTTAATTATGTATCGGGTTTCCCTCCCCCCTCCCCCCCCCCCCCAAATTATTTTCCGATTTCACTGTAAATTTCAACAAAATGATTTAGGCCATGAGTTCTGATCGTAAAAATATTGAATCAAATTTGAATATCAGCTTTTAATAAGCCCATGTGATAATCTTGCCAGGAGCCAATTACAGTGAACCTAGCATCACAGCCAATCAGCATCACAGGAAACAGACTAACAGACAGCCATCCTTGTATATATCTATATTATAAAACAGGAGTGTCTGTTTGTCTGTCCGTCCATCCCCAAACTACTCCCTCAGTTTTGGGGCTATCCCCACCAAGCCTTCTGTGGAACGTTTTGGGGTCCCAGCGGATGTTGTAAGGTAGGAAGGAGGTTTCATAAATTCCTCAATAAAATTATGATTTTAAAATTGATTCAATATCGAGCTGCTCCCGAATCCAGAAGTGAACACATGATGATAATGAGCTGGTTTGATAAATATCTCAATACAATCGTCATTTAAAACAGTATTTTGTTATAGTAGCCGGCGAAGCCGGTGTTGTCAATAAACGCATACGTATTATGTCGAAAACCAGATTATGCATTGGCTTGATAATTCCGAAGCTCAATGGAGGCCGCCATCTTGCGGATGTGGAAGTATGCATAACAAATTGAAAAACGTTCAATAGGAGTTTCTTTCACCCATCTTTGTTTGATTCACAATCTTATGCACCTCCAATTTATTATTAAAATACTTTAAGACCAACCTCGGCCCGCACGGGCCTGGTTATCTTCAACGAAAAGCGTCACCAAACACCGGAACCAATGAGGTTCGAGCATTTCAAAAAATATTTCTAAAACCAAATCACGCAATGGAGGCCGCCATCGACCGGATGCGGAAGTTTGCATTAAACAATTGCGAAAAAGTTCAATAGGAATTTGTTTCACCCGTCTTTCTTTGATTCACAATCTAATGCACCTCTAATTTGTAATTAAAATACATTAAGACCAACCTCGTTATCTTCAACGAAAATCGTCACCAAACACCGGAACCAATGAGATTCGAGCATTTGAAAAAATATTTTTTTAAAGCTTATTACACGTTTCGGAGGGTGAAAACGGCGTCAAATATTCTAAAATTGATGAAGAATTATTTTTTAGAAATAACGGCGCTATCGTCTGATCTGTCGGCACTGATCATACTGCAAGCTAACTTCTTCTGGTGGAGGAAGCGGCAGTGCCCGGAGAGAACCAGCCCTGACAGCGACTGAAGTTAGAAAACGACACACATACTGTGAAAACGTATGTTAAGCCCAGTTAAAATTTCTTAAAATAGGCCCTGAGCTAGCACATCGTATAGTTACTTCCTTAAGCTTCTTGTGACATTTATTGTACGTAGGTATTGGGGAGGACTGTCTGCTCTTCTCTTTTACCAAGTCTTACCAGGTGCGGTACCTCCACCGACCTACTATCAACTACCTAACCTACTGATGCCATCGTGATGGGTAAAATAATGGCAAGAGGCTTTGGCTTCGCCGACTCATTGCGGCTTTGCAGTCGGGTACTAGTAGCAATTTATGATTGGAATGATGCTGTTTGGAATTGAGTGAATACAATTATGATTTTGAATTTTGAACCGTACGGAACTCCTCCATATCCGGATGTAACGTCAGCACAGATTTAAATATTTGTTTATGTCATGAGTGTTGGTAAAACTTAATTTTTTTTATATTAATGCTATTTAATTTGTGATTGGAGTTATGCTGTTTGGAATGAAAATAGAGATATTGAGTTCAAATTCATGAGGAAATGACGTGAGGGTTTCTACTTTCTAACCGTGACATTCACAGATTCGCAATTGACTGGGAATAGAACCGTTCAAACGGGTACGTTTTTAATGCAAGTGTTTCATGAACATGCTGTCCATGCTTGATGTACGACTACAGGTGGCACAGGAACGTGGAATTTATTGTTTCATGGTTTAACATTCACCGTTTTTATGCCTCCGTCGGCGAAGTCGCCGGAGGCATTATGTTTTCAGGTTGTCCGTCCGGCTGTCCATTCATCCGTCAGATAGGTTTTTGTTACCGCAATAACTTGAGAACGGCTGAAGGGATCTTAGTCAAACTTGATGCAGGTATGTATAATGAGGTAAAGATAAACTGATTAGATTTTGGGGTCACGAGGTCAGAGGTCAAAGTCCTAATAGGTCTATAACCTGAGAACGCCTGAAGTGATCGTATTCAAACTTGGTGCAGGTATGTATAATGATATAAAGATTAACTGATTATAATTTGGGGCCAAGAGGTCAAAGGTCAAAGTCTGTAATTGGTGAGAGAGAACTTGAGAACTTGAAAACTTGAGAACGGCTAAAGAGACCTAATTCAAACATGGTACAGATATGTATATTGATGTAAAGATTAACAGATTAGATTTTGGGGTCCCAAGGTCAAAGGTCAGATATCTTGTCAGGTAAAAATGTGATAACTTGTGAACAGCTGAAGGGATTTAAATTAAAACTTGGTACAGGTATGTATAATATGATGTAAACATTAATTTATTAAATTTTTGGGCCAAGAGGTCAAAGGTCAGAGGGCATGTCAGGTAATAATATGATAACTTGAGAACAGCTGAATGGATTTAAAGCAAACTTGGTACAAGTATTATAATGATGCAATAATGTGGGCGGAGGCATATGGGTCGACGTCGTGATGTTGAAGAGTGTCGTTCTAGTTTTATCTCAGTCTTTCACGAGCATGCTGTCCATGTCTGATGTGCAACTGAAGGTGGCACAGGAATGTGGAATTTATTGGTTCCATGGTTTAGCATTCACCGTTTCCACATTGTTTGTTTGCTTTTGGCCCCCCACCTGTGCGTAGTAGCACGGGTACCGCGCTCGTTATATTTATATATACATATATATATATATATATATATATATATATATATATATATATATATATATACATATATATATATATATATATATATATATATATATATACATATATATATATATATATATATGTCAAGTCGTAGATTCTTTATTGCTTAGAATTCTGTTTTAAACGTCGGTCGAATAATATGTTTTGATCTAAAATGTTGCTTAATGTTTTACATAAGTAAATAAAGGGGTTTTCGCTTTGCTGGGGATAAATGGGAAAGTACTCGATGCATTTCGTGCTGAACGGATGGCTCGTCCTCCATGTGCCCTCTCGATGCAAGATAAAGCCCGGTCATAGATTCTCTGATTCGGTCCGCAGATGGCGCCTCGAGCCGCGGGCTGGCGGACGTTTATACGCGCGTGGAATGTGTAGTTTCAAGTGGAGTGCTCGAATTGCAGATATAAACTTAAAAAACATTAATTATATTCCATATAATCATAGCGGCGCCTGAATTACAATAAACATGCTTCAGTTTGTGTTTAAAATGAGGAAAGGCTCGCTTCGGTCGTGCTGGACAATTGTATACGTGTGCTTTTTCGAGGCTAGATAAGGCCGGTCGTAAAATCACGCTCACATGCGCGTGATTTTGTGTAACGCTAGTAGAATGATTAGATTGCAGACATAAACCTATCGTTAAAACCATATATATTTTGTATTAATCACAGCGACGCTTGACTCTGTATAAACATGCTTTGAATTACTCATGTGAACAAACCCATATATTTTATGGTCTTATCTGGCTGGCCAAGCATGGTCTTATCTGGCCAAGCATGGTCTTATCTGGCCAAGCATGCACTCTTCTCTCTGTGAGTTACATTTTTCGTCACCTCGGAGCTTTTGAAACTATATCTGGTCCGAATGATAAGGAAGGGCTGACTCCCCCGAATGACAGAGCGGATGACGGTGGGGGCTAGGATGACGGTGAGGGACTCTCGCCAGTCGCTTTGTTCTCTCGGAGATTTTCTGATAATCGTATTCCTATATAAGTGAATGAGAATCAATGCGTTTCCAGGAAGGCTAGACGTGGCATGAAGCTGGTTCTTGCTGTAGATGTCTGTCTCCTCCGGATCTGTATAAGTTGGTTTTTAATAAAAGCTGCGTCATTTTCAAACTGTTTGTGGACTTCTTTTGCAAACGAAGAGCCGCTTCTTCACAGATGGTACCAGGAGTGGGGTGCAGCACCGGACGACGGGAAACGGAGCCCGAGGGACAGGAGGAAGGCTGCCTGAGGCCGGCGCCGGCACGCTGATTTGATTAAAGGTGGGAGTTGTTTTATATCAGAGGGCTATTATTCCAAATTCGTACCTTCCTCCCTCGAGCGGTTTCAGTCTCCCTGTCTTCCGCGCTGCCTGCACTCGAACAGAAATTGTAAGTAAAGGCTCATTTTAGGCCTCAGAATGACGTGGCTTTGTTAAAGCCAGGATAAACAATTAAGGATACCAGTAAGGACTTAACAGTAAGCTTAAAGTTACAGTTAGCACCAGGAGGGGAAAATGAGGTCGGACAGCCATATAGGTTGAAGCCAGGTGGCCAAGATTTTTCCAGGAAGGAACAGCCCAGAGACAAGATGGGGTATGCCATTGCATGCCAGGGAACGAAGGGCTGTGGCTAACTTAAGAGGGCCATAAGAACATGGCCAGTAAAAGGATTTGCGCAGGATATCGGTAAAGATAACGTTCGATAAGGGTAACGTTATAAGTTAACAAGGGAAAGGCGAAAAGTGAGGTCGGACAGCCGTAAAGGTTGAGCCAGGCCGAGAACTTTCCAGGAAGGATCAGCCCAGAGCAATAAGATGGGAAGCAAGCTAATGAAAGAAGGGGAACCCCTTAAGGGAACCCCGGCATCTTTCATGTTTAAGAGGCATCATTTTGCCGCGGTAAGACCATTAAAGGACTGGGCTGTGTTAACTAAAGATTTAAATAATCCCTGGCCAGAGGAGGGGTCGTTTGCGCTTGACAAGTAAGTAAGCAGTTAAGCAAGTAAATCAGCGATTGATGCCGCTGGACCAGATGCCAGACCAAGACCCCCCAACCCCCCCAAGACCTGAGCTCAGTCCCGGGGCTCTAGGCAACAACCCCCCACCCCCCCAAGACCTGAGCTCAGTCCCGGGGCTCTAGGCAACACCCCAACACCCCGCCCTGCCTTCCCTTTTTCACCTCAACCCACCCCGTCCAACCCGTCCCAAAAATCCTTTTCCTTGAATGAGAGACGTAACATGAATGAGCAAAGATTGTACATGAGAGTGGCTGGAGAAAGGCATGATTTGAGTCGATCTGATTTTCGCGCGAAGTCTGGGAGACTCACTCGTATATGAATGAGGAATGAATGTATATTGGGATGTTAATTGACGTGTGTATCTGGCCAATGTATTTGTCTGTATGACATATGCAAAGCAGAGGGTTTCGGTGTGAAGCTTTGTAAGTGGTCTACTTGACATTCCCTAGCGACTATCCGAGGGAACAGGTGAGGTCCTGAACTGAGTCCGGATTTTCATCTGTTTGGGAGTGTTGGGATTCGTGTGGAGGCACGAGGGTGCGCGCCAGGACGGAGGGCGGCGTGGCGTCGTCGCGTTGAGATGGTTGTGCCAGGTCGATCGGCGATCTCTGAATTTAAATCGGATTCTTGTCGTGTGTGTTGTGAAATTAACGTCTATCCGAGAATCCTGGCGATGTTCGTTTAATTAAAGTGTGGTACAAACCTGTGTTTCCGCCGTGCGGCTCCGTGGAAGTTTGGGTAGAGTTATTGTGCGTTCGGGCAGGAGCCGAGCGAGCCGCGAGTCACGGGTGTGCTGTATGAGGTTGCTCGGAGGATGTGTGCCCAAATGCATTGTGGGTCATTGCGACTTTGATGGATGTCGAACGTTCATGTCAGACGAGCCATGTCAGAATAGTGAGCACCTGCGACATACATGCCAGGCAATGTCACAGGACGAATACGTTATTTAAGATGGATTTATAGGATGGATGGATTTATTTAAGATGGCTAAAATAAACGATTTCAAGACAGAGTAATTAATTTCCGGTGCCAAGTTCCAACAGGAAGTCTTGTTCATACAGTAAGTGAGGTACAGTGCGGAGTGGCGGCTGGAAGATGCATCGATGCATTTGTGTTGATCGATGCGCCGGACAAAGGGTTTGCTGGCGAGCGATGCTGGTAAGGTTAAGTTATTAAAATTCAATAATTTGAGCAGAAATGTCACGTTTTCAACAAAACGCTTATCCGAGGAAGGAGGACGATCGAGGTTTCAACTGTCGGTATGTGGTGTGGCTTGTGCCAAGGTGTGCGGTGGTCAGGTGTGTAACGAAGCCATTTGTCCAGTGTCAGGAGTGGGATGGGAGCGGAATGAGTGTACTTGGGAGGATATTGTTCCAGGTACAAGACAAGATGCTCTTGCAATGACGGGGGGCAAGGAGACACCTAGATGTGTGAATAAGGTACGTCGAATGGTTGTCGGAGGTTGTGGTTTCATTGCTGTCTGTTCTGTGGAGTTATATTTCTGAGGCATGGATTTCAAGAAGGAGGTGTGTGCCCCGAGAAGATTGTGGGTCGCAGATTGGGCACTCTGGGTGGACACGGGGGTTGCAGTTGTGTGGGCGCGAGGAGGTTTGTTGATGAAGCGTTGTGCGAATGAGGAGGGATGTGCGAAAGGTGCACCAGGTAGCAAGGGTGCTGCATTGTAAAGCACGCCTCGTACGGACGTTCCTGGGCGGATTGTGACGGTTGTTGGATTCGTAGAAGTTAGCATTATGCTATGTAGAGCCACATTAATGGTCATTTGTCCATTGTCGCCAGACTTGCATTACTTGTGGGATAATAAAGCGCTGGTTACCCCAATTTGAAGTTTGACCCTTCGAAGTTTATTTGACCTTTGTTCGAGATTTGTAAGGGAAAGAGGTCGGAGATAATTCACTAACCTTGGAAGAACGACAGACTGTCAGTCTACTGGAGGTTGATTTAACGGCAGGATATATAGGACTTAAATCTGGAGAATATCGGGACATTATATTGTGGGTAAAACTGAAATCATGTACGTAATTAGCGAACAGAGAATATCGAGTTCTGTTTGTCGTTGTAATTGTCGTTGATGTCCCGATTCAGGGGTCTCAAGAAATAAACAGACTTCCGGTGCCGACCGGAAGCGTCAGGTACAGTACGCTTGAGTTTAATTTAACCGGGCCGAGCACAGTGACGTGCGTGATCGAGCAATGGGGATAGTCATGGTCAGTGAAATGCAGTGAAATGCAGTGAACATGCCCGATTTTGGCTTTGCGAGGCTCCGGATAGAAATTGGCATTTCGATACTGTGGATTATATTGTGCCTGCCCGGAAAGGTGATGTCCTGTGCTGGGGCTGGCGACATGCCTCTGTTATTTGTCTGTCTGTCGGTCTGATTGTAAGTCTTTGGTACTGGGAGGGCTAATTGAGTGCTTAGGCGTCATTGTTCCATGGAGGCAGGTACTGTGAGTCACAAAATGTAAATGTAACACAGAGAGATGGACAGGACAACAATGGAGTTTATATGGACGGGTTTGGGGCAGTTTCAATCTGACGATTACAGAGTGCTTTGTTCTGTTCACGAAACATGTAAAATTCATGGAGTTGAAGTGGTTTGCAAGAAGGCAGCAGAGTCAGTACTGGGATGCAACCTCGTCCAGGGGTTTTGGTCCAGCCTGCAAGGAGTCCAGGGGCTTGTTTCAGGGCTGGGTCGCCAAAAATGGGATGCTGTGCCCATCTGGATGTAAAATTATCCATCAAGGACGGGGAATGATGTGCAGTGTGATTGGGTAAGAGGTAAAGGCCATAAAACACCAACCCCATGAGGAACGAAATAAATGGAGACGTCGACAATGGTGTCAGAAGCGGTGGTTGGGATCACATGATGGTTGGGATTGAAGAACAACCTACTGGGATTTCATGATGGGCAACAGTGTATGAGTGAGTAATTGTGATCTGTTTAAGTGTAAGAGGCGGTGGAGAAGAAAGGGGTGATGAAAAGTTATTTGTTTTAGTGTGAAGTAGGTTGGTTGCTTATTTGTCACAGTAAGATGAGAGTTGTGTTTTTAAGCTTGGTCTTTGAATGAATTGTTGCTTGGAATGTGTTGATTGGAAAAGTGATTTCTGATCGCTGATCCGATCTGGTTTTGAATTGTTTGATTTAATTTTGAGTTGATTGGAGGTAATAAGGATTTGTGTCGATTTCTTGATTTGAGTTGATCTGGAAACAAAGACAGATGGGATTAATGTGTATATCAGGAACATTTTGGAAAAGAAATATGGATATATGACATTACTAAAATATAACCAAGCAATTGAGAGTTCTTGGGTTAATGGGATATAAATAAATGCATCTACAAGTTGATGGTTTATAAAATTTTAGTTCTGGATGATACTTAAACGATGAACAATGTTGGCAATATACAAAGAATGTGACTTGTTTTTTGGGGGGAAAACATGTGGTTTAAAAATGGTTGGCTAAGTTTTAAAGATGGAGATGTTTCGCAGAACTCTTATGATTATTTATATGAGTGGTGGACTATTCCATGGCGAAGCATTTTTCAGTTTATTGAAAGTTGGATTTTGTAAAATAATGGTTTAATATAACCACAGTAGAAAATAATATACAGATTTGGGACATTTTGTAAACTTTCGAATAATGAGAAGATTCATAAAATTCATAAAAGGTGGATACTGGGAAACCATCGATGTTGGGGGCAAAGTTATGGGTGGATTTGGTGAGTGGTTTTGGGCAAACGAAGATTAATTTAGATTTATCATAGTTAAGTTCGAGGAAGTTGATTTGAAGCCAGAATTTTATTTGGATGCCAGAAAGGAGAAAGGAGATGCTGAAAGCCAGAAAGGAGATGCTGTTGTCTACTCTGAATGACAGATGGTGGTATCCAGGGCGCTGAGGAGTTTGTTCACGTTGTAAAGTTTGTTTATTTATTTGTTTATTCAGTTTGGATTTTGAGGAGGATGGTGTGATTGATGATGTCAAAGGAGGTGTTGAGGTGAGGAGGATGAAAATGTCGAGGTTGCCGGCATCAGAGGAGAGAAAAGGTCGCTGGTGATTTTGAGGAGAGCAGTTTCAGTACTGTGGCTGGAGCAGAATCCGGATTGGGATGTTTCATACAGGTTATTGGCAGAGTGGTGATGTTTGAGTTGAGTGGCCACAGCACGTTCCAAAACTTTTGACAGAAAGGGTAGGTTGGAGATGGGTCTGAAGTTATTTAGGGTGTCAGGGTTTAGTCCAGGGTTTTTCCAGAATGGGGGTGAAGTTTCACGAGTTTTTGGGAAAATCGGTATGTGAAGCTGGATTAAGTTGGAACTGCTTGATGAGCCATGGAGATGGATTGGGTTTTGTTGTTGGTTGTCTGGGAGTTCGGTTGTTGCATTGCCAAAGGTTTCTGTGTGGTGGACACACTCGTTGGCTGTTGTCTTGTGTGACGTGGATGGAGATGTATGTGGCTGTGTGTGGCTGCCTGGAGTCGGGAAGGCGGCTACAGTGGTTGATATTGGTTGTGGATTGTCCGGGGTGCTTCGATTTGCATAGGGGGTGAAGATTGGGATATTACATTATTTTGAGTAAGTATTGGCATGAGTAATTACATAAGTAATTATGAGTTATTATGAGTATTAGTTATGAGTAAGTGATTATTACCTTCGCAAAAGCGGAAGGTTATGTTTTGATCGCTGTGTATTTATTTGTATGTCTGTGTGGTATGTGTATGTTATTCGCATAACTCAAAAAGTATTCAACCGATTCGCATGAAATTTGGTGGGATGATAGGTTATTATCCGGGAACCATTTGATTAGATTTTGGAATCGATCGGGTCAAAGGTCAAGGTCCGGGAACCATTTGATTAGATTTTGGAATCGATCGGGTCAAAGGTCAAGGTCAAGGTCATGAAAAGGTCATGGATGTGATTACAATATCAAACTTTTGGCGGGATAGAATGGTTTAATTTGAAACAAATCTTCCCGCATGACAACGTAGGTGTGGCTTTGCTACACAGATCTTGTAGTCTTTTATTTTGGCAACAAAAGTAGCTGCGGCGAAGGTATGCGCTCTACCGAGTGCCCATTCTAGTTTTAGTAAAGTTACATGTTTCGCTGTGTTGTGGATCTGGGGACAAGCTAGTTTGATGGGTACCCTGGGGTCTTCGGCGTGTCTATGTGTTTGGCTGTCTGTTACACCGGACTCTTGAATGGGTTTTCATGAGACGAATTTCAGACATAACAGTGAGAATCTATTTTGAGCGAATCACAGTGGGTGAGGAAAACATTGTGTGTGACCAGACACCAGAACTGACCAGAATTGAAATTGGAAGTAGACCAGGTTATTTCTATTATTTGTTTATTCGTGAAAATAAATAAATAATAGGGGGAGGTTAATGGAGGTTAATGGTGGTTTGTTTGTGTTAATGGAGGTTAATGGTGGTTTGTTTGTGTTAATTCTAGTTGAAACTCTAGCTGAAGTAATTTTCGTTTATTTTTATTATTTTATTGATTTTTTATGATTTTGATTGATTTTTTGATTTGATTTGAGATTTGAGATGATTGATTTTTATTAATTTTATAATTTTATTTTTATTGATGTTGGAAACAGGTAATGGGATGCTGAGAGAAGGATTGAATTTAATTTGAATTGGACTGGATTAAATGGGATTGAATTTAAAAATTGAATATTGGATAAAATTGGATCCACTTGAAAAAAAGTGGATTAGGAAATTGGAGAAAAGATGTTCTATGAAACTATGAATTGAATGAATTGAATCTATGAATTGGAGACCTGTAGACCAGGCGTTCCCAGGAGACTTGTGGACCAGGTGTTCCACCAGAGGAAAAAGACCAGGTGTTCGTGGAGCACTTCACCTGCAAGAACGCCTTGGAACCAAGGTGGAAGGGACCAGTCCAGGTGTTGCTGACTACACCAACGGCAGTCTTTTGCGAGGGCAAGACCTCGTGGATCCACGCCACGCACTGTAAGTTGGCCATACAAGCACCAGACACTACACCACAGCAACCACAGTAAGGATGGGCCTAATCATAGGTGCGATACTATTGATAGCAACAGTAGCTAGGGGAAGCTGGGACAAGGGAGCTCGGGGATTACATTACGAATAGTACTGCAAGATAAACACAACCACAACATAACGGCTATAACATTCTCTAGGGGGGTTAGTAGGATTAATGGGGTGGTAAGGGGACTCCAGTGCTTATCCACCCACCTGGTCCCACCCCATGGGACAATGTTTATATGCGGCGACAAGGCTTACCCCTATTTACCAAATAATTGGGGGGGCACATGTTATCTGGGTTCAGTCCTTCCTGACGTCGAGATACTGGATGAGCTAGACCCAAAGTCCTTGGACAGGCGTTATAAGAGGTCAGTCATGAACGAAGATGGAACCACTAAACTACACGGGAGCCTATGGGAAAAGGTGTTTGGTTTCTTCTTCCCAGGAGCGGGCACAGTCATGGATAGTTTCCGGATAGACAAATTGGCTTTGGCCCTAGAAAAGGTGGCAAACGACACCGCTACGGCTCATGACATACTATTGGACACGGTAATTCACATGCGTACAATGGTGATGCAGAATCGGGTGGCTTTGGACATGCTCTTGGCAGAGAAAGGAGGGGTATGCGGAATTATAGAGGGAAAATGTTGCACTTACATACCCGATCCATCTGAAGGAGTGTCAGCCGCAATAGTGAGACTAAGGGAAACTAGCCACACCCTGACGATCGATCGGATCGCACGCGAAAATTCTTATAAATTTAGCTGGCTCACTGACTGGTTCCGGGGATGGACGGGCACCATAGTGAAGTGGTTATTGACCGCACTGGCTGTGATAATCGGGGTAGTAATTTGGGGGGCACTAATGAAATCTCTAGTCCTCCTCTGTATAAGAAAGTATTTTACAGGATGGAAAGTGAAGAAGCCGCCGACAACGACTATGGCTCTGACCACAGAGGCCGTCGACCTGAACGGGTCCTTCAACAAGGCAGTTGCGACCAACGCTCCAGAAAATTGTATTGAATTTTGTGACGACTGTGATACTTGTGTGGATCCCATGTGGGAACTGGCTGCTGCCTGTATGGATGTTTGTGATGACTGTGATACTTGTGCTGAAAACCCCTTGCGTGTACTGGCTAACGCCTCTTATGTATTACAAGCTGACAGCTGCACGCCCCCCTCCGACCCAACTATGGATCTGATTGCGACACTGGGTCTGGCGGTCGAGGGACCCGACGTGGATATCCTAGACCCGCAAGCCGACCAGGCGCCCAAGGGAGACTTTGACATAAAGGAAGTCCCTCTCTTTTCTCCAAATGTTTTAAGTTCAAATGCTTCAAGTGAATCGGATTTTTACGCTCTGTACCCTGATCAGGAAATTGAGACACAAGATACTGACGACATTTTGTATTCCCCAGAACAGCAGCACGTGAGGGACCTCATGGGCATGACCGTTGATTAACTTCGAAGATCTGCAAGGACTGAGTCTGCAAAGGGTGGGGGGAGCAAGTTCCGCAGGGGAGGTGGTGGCCCTCTGGCGGAGCAGAACCTCATCTGGACCAGACACCTTCGTTGTGGATCCGAAACGTTAATGGACTTTCATGTTCTGAGCCCTCAGGTTCCAAGCACGCACCGCACGACACGCTCGCCAAATGCACGGGCGAGGCGCTTTGGGCGCACGATATGCCCTTGGGAGATACCCGCATTACACAATTATTTTTTCAATACCCGCATTACACAATTATTTTTCAATAAAGCCCGATGTGGCACGTTGTCTCTTAAGATACTTTGTCTCGACGAGACAAGAGGAAGGAATGTCAAGTCGTAGATTCTTTATTGCTTAGAATTCTGTTTTAAACGTCGGTCGAATAATATGTTTTGATCTAAAATGTTGCTTAATGTTTTACATAAGTAAATAAAGGGGTTTTCGCTTTGCTGGGGATAAATGGGAAAGTACTCGATGCATTTCGTGCTGAACGGATGGCTCGTCCTCCATGTGCCCTCTCGATGCAAGATAAAGCCCGGTCATAGATTCTCTGATTCGGTCCGCAGATGGCGCCTCGAGCCGCTGGCTGGCGGACGTTTATACGCGCGTGGAATGTGTAGTTTCAAGTGGAGTGCTCGAATTGCAGATATAAACTTTAAAAACATTAATTATATTCCATATAATCATAGCGGCGCCTGAATTACAATAAACATGCTTCAGTTTGTGTTTAAAATGAGGAAAGGCTCGCTTCGGTCGTGCTGGACAATTGTATACGTGTGCTTTTTCGAGGCTAGATAAGGCCGGTCGTAAAATCACGCTCACATGCGCGTGATTTTGTGTAACGCTAGTAGAATGATTAGATTGCAGACATAAACCTATCGTTAAAACCATATATATTTTGTATTAATCACAGCGACGCTTGACTCTGTATAAACATGCTTTGAATTACTCATGTGAACAAACCCATATATTTTATGGTCTTATCTGGCTGGCCAAGCATGGTCTTATCTGGCCAAGCATGGTCTTATCTGGCCAAGCATGCACTCTTCTCTCTGTGAGTTACATTTTTCGTCACCTCGGAGCTTTTGAAACTATATCTGGTCCGAATGATAAGGAAGGGCTGACTCCCCCGAATGACAGAGCGGATGACGGTGGGGGCTAGGATGACGGTGAGGGACTCTCGCCAGTCGCTTTGTTCTCTCGGAGATTTTCTGATAATCGTATTCCTATATAAGTGAATGAGAATCAATGCGTTTCCAGGAAGGCTAGACGTGGCATGAAGCTGGTTCTTGCTGTAGATGTCTGTCTCCTCCGGATCTGTATAAGTTGGTTTTTAATAAAAGCTGCGTCATTTTCAAACTGTTTGTGGACTTCTTTTGCAAACGAAGAGCCGCTTCTTCACAGATATATTTATATATATATATATATATATATATATATATATATATATATATATATATATATATATATATATATATATATATATATATATATATATATATATATTGTTACGGAACCCGACGTCGGCCTATGGTTCCCCTTCGAGGGGGGATTAAGCCCCTCGTCTGTTACTGACTGACGTGGTCCCAGGGGTATGATGCCATGCCCGGTCGGCGCTGGATAGGGTTTTAGGCCCACAAGTCCTATGACCTAAATACCAGCGCTTCCCGGCACGCGAAGGAACACCCCCCGCTCACGGCCGCAGCGTAATGGATGTTGCGCCGAGCGAAGCAAACCGCGTCGTGAGCCGTTTACCAAGACTAGACCCGATTCTGAACGTTGGCCAAATCGTGCCACAGATATTCAATTTGGAAAAGACAAAGACGACGGATGTGAAGAAGAAGAAGAAGACAAAAAGGGTTTGAAATACTAATAGGATTTATTTGCTATTTACAATCAAAAGAAACCAAGGAGGAAGAATAAGAAAATAAAGCAGAAAGAGGGACGGACCAGAAGGACACAGTGAAAATTCTAGCTTATCTATTACAGTCTTAATTAACCCAGGGACAGAACAAACAAAGACGGACTCACACGGGGAATTGCAGAGTGGATTGGCTGGAAGGAGGAATGGGAAGGCCCAGGCCACTGCAGGCGTCGAGGTCCCGCTCCAGGAGTCGACTCGCATTCTTGGCGGGAAAGCCTTCATGTGCAGCGGCGCGTATTGTTCAGCACGAGCGGATGGGCGCTTCGTGCTGGACTCCGGGCTCTTCATCTCCACTTTAATGCCACTTAACGCCACACTCACCTCGTCCTCCTCCAACGCCACTCTCTTTCTTCATCAACCCTTCCTCCTTCAACAACAACTGTACTTTCAGCCACCAACCACCAACCAACTCCTCACCACCGACAACCACCCGTTCTGACGCATGCACACGCGTTTTATAGCGCACCTGGCGATCAAGACGCCGGCCGCTAGGACACGCCTATCGGTGAGCTCGCCTCGGCCCTGTTTGGTCGCGAGGGCTCCCCGACCCCACCCTTAGAGGAGGCGTTGGCTAGGCCACGCCTTGTCCCCGGCGCTGGACTGACTCCTCCCACCTTCTGCTCCGAGATGACATCGTGGGTAATGGAGTCTTGCGGCGATGGAAAACCACTCGCACCGCTGGGATGAAAACGAAAGGGGACCTAGCTTATTTGACTTCGGTGCAATGGAGTATCAATTAATGGATGACATAGCCTTAACCTAATACACAGAATAAGGAAATAAAGTACCAACAAGGAGGAAATCTATGATTGGCTAAACGTGATTGTTTATGACCTAATTATGGGACGCACTTTGACCTTTATACACAACTGGAGGAAGGAGGGTGATATTTTTACAACAATTTACACAACAATAAAAAAACACAATAAAGAAACACAATCCTCATATCCACAACACTGCACCCTCCTCCTCTTAGGCACATCCCGGGCCTATTATCTTTACGTTTAGTGTGGCACGTAGGTGTAGTTCCCTCTACATTTAACCTGACCCTGAGTGTGACAGTTTTAAAACATAAATAAATATGTCGCGCTGCTCCATTGCACCCTGCCTAACAGAATCACGCCCACAACTAACCGAATTGCGGATTTGTCTTCAACTATACATTTACGGTGGGGACGCATTATTTACAATGACTCTACTTTATTTACAAAACGCAACCCAGGACCTGTGATTGTTCTTTTTTGGGGGGGGGGGGGGGGGGGGGAGAGACAGTCTGCTCTGCATCGACGCACCATGAAGCACCCAAAAACGCACCAAAACACCCTCAAGCACCAATCGGTGCACAGTCACCACAGTTCTACAATAAGAAAAATAACCAAACAAACCCTGCTGGTGGTCTCTTGCTCTTCGGCTCCCTCTGCTGGCTATTGCTCTCTTCCAGTTGTTGTCATCTTCTTTGCTGGCAGCCTATTTGGACATAAAAGTGCACAAAACGTGTCCATCTTTATTTATTTATGGCCCATAGGGCTGACTATTGTGTGGTTCACCTGTGGGGCATAGGTGCCCTGTGACCAAGGTCCGCCAGCAAGATCTCGGGCCTTCATGGCCGGTTCCAGCAGAGGGGCCATGCCCCAACCCATGAGGTCCATAAGTGGTGTTCAGTCACAGACATGTGGTCCATACGTGGTGCATCGATGCAGACAGCTGGTTCCGGAAGTTTCGGGCGCACAATGGCGGACTCACGCACGCTCCCCTCGGCGCCCAGTGGCGCACAGTCCTCATGTGGGAGACAAAGGGGGGGAAAAAGACAGATGAGCGAGGGGTAAGGTCACAAGGGTACACATCAATAAAGGCAATGCAAGGCGAGGTGTGTCTGGAGACGGAGCGGAGAAAAGCTCGTCCCTACCGTACGTCACCCCCCCTGTCACCTACTCTACCCTTGCCCTTACCCCATATTTACAACAATCTACACATTTACAAATTCGTCACTACTGTCACGTCTTCCCCATATCTCTCCTATACCAAATTCGTCACCACAATCCCTCTAACCAAAATTTGCCATCACCCAATTCATCATCAATCCTCATAAGGAGGAAGAGATGGAACATCAGCACAATGTCACACCCACGTCATGATGCGTCTCACAATCCAAACATTTGCATCAAAATAATAAATTAACAAAACATCCATGGCATGGTGCGGAGTAGCGTCACCTCAGGTGAGTGGATGCAGATGGTGCGAGGAGATTTCAATCCTAACTACCTTCTAAATGACATTAACACACTTTACACTACCCGGGGTCTTTCCCTGCCAAACCATTGGCCAACTTACTCTATGTGGTTTTAAGAACCAAATTTCCATTGACCAAACTGTGGTGCTTTCTCAATTTGGGGTCTCACTCCCCCGTTGCAACTCCCTGTGCCCTTGCACAATTTCAGGGCTGAGTCGTGTAGCTCTCCCAGCAGGTCTACCCACCTGCACACCTCCACCACTGTAGTTGCCTCCGAGCTTACCTGCTCCTCACCTAACCTATCTAACTGGGGAAGGCCCCTCCTGGCTCTGTCACCCCTTGGTGCCCTCTGGAACTGGGCTACCCGGGTCCGTCCTCCGGATCCTCGGGCCCCATCCACAACAACTACCGGCTCCCAGAGCCCACCTGCGGCCTCACCTGGTCGACATCCTCACAGTGGTGGAGTGCCAAACCAACTACACACACTAACAGGCTACACGCCCAGCCATTTCCACAACACTAATGCACCCATCCAAGTACCATTCTTCCACACGCACCACAGATGCCAATATCCAACCACAATTTACCTGTACCCTCTACCTAACACTTACACTACCCTCCCCGGGTATTCGTGATGGGGGTCCATCCTCCTTTCCCCCATCCACACCTTCGCACCACCCACTCCACTCCACAGTTTCCACCATACTCACTCCACCCCATCCATTCCATACTCCATGTATTCCACACAACCATTCTCCATACCTCCTGTAGTTGCACACCTGTGCAATCACCTGGTGCCACCTGCACCCTCCTTCCTCCCAGGACCATTCGGTCAGCATCACTCATCACTATCACTCACTCACTCACTGCTCCATACACCTGTTCAGTTGCACATCTGTGCAATCTCAATACAACTCACAATCACAATCAATTACTCATACCCTGCTCAATACACTTTCGATCCTCACACACATGGCATCATCTCATCTAACTACTCCCCTCTGAAACTCGCGCTTCCCAGTCGTCCCTTACTTTATTGCGCTCCCTCGTCATTATAATCCAAACTAATCTACCTGCGTCCCCACTACAGGTATCATTGCCACTACCTAAACCTTACCGTTACCTATTGTCAATCTCTAGGTCCCTACACACCATATCCTAACCCTCCCGGGCTAGTTTTCACTGCCAAACCCCATAACTAGTGCTCCTTTGCCCCCGTCTGTGAGAGATGGCAGAGTTGCCATCCCACCACATCGGGTATCTCTCACTACCAATTTTGCACACCAAATTCCAGCCAATTAAAAATTTGCCAATCACTACCAATCATCTGCCAATCATCAATCTGCCAATCCTTTGCCAATCATCAAATTTTGTTTTTTCAATTTCGGGTCCAAAACACTATCCTCATCACACGTCTACTCACTAGAGCCTCTCGGTGCGCCAATTCATCTCCAAAGCTCGGCTTCGTAAAGCCGAGCAATGAACGCGGGTTGTTTGGTGCCGGCGGCTGGCTCCGTCCGGCCTTCGGTGCAGGGAAGGAGGTTTACTCGGGCCGAGATCCCACGCACCATCTTGGCACGGAGCCGGCCAATGGCCCGATCTCGCCCTGCCGGAACGCCGCAACAAAAAGGGGTCACCATGACGACCGTTCCTACCGGGCCGCCCGCTCCGCTTAGTGGAGCACGCTCGCGGCTGTTCAGAGCGCGGCCCGGCGTGGATCCCGCACGGCGGTTCTTTCGAAACCGCCGCGGTCAGGATCCCCGCGGATTCTGGCGGCACGCAAAGCTGCCTGGCACGCACTGAGGGCCCGCTTCGGCTAAACGTCGTTCTAACCGCTAACCCGGTTAGCGTCGATGCTCCACTTGCATGCTTACACCCCGCAGCCCGTTCCTTGCTCATACATCCAGCCATCTCCATGCTCTTTGTCATTGCACCTTCCCTGACACACCCAGGTACACTCATTCCGCTTACAGAGTGTCACAGACCTGACCACCGCACACCTTTGCACGCACTCGTCGTTCGCACACCTCACCAACACACCTCTTCGCGCTGCCTCCCCGGTCACCTCCTCTGTGACAACCACAGGTGTGCTCTCACTTGCACACCCAATCACGTGCCTCACTACCAATTCCAGTGTGCATTCCCATACGCGCTCTACCATTCCAGGTGTGCATCCTTCCATTCCAGGTGTACATCCTCTCTCACCTGCCACAACCAACTCACGCTCCGTGTCACTCTTACTACTTTCACCACCACTCTCGGTCGCGCATTCACCCTCACTCTTGACAGCGCACTCTGTACCCATACACTCCTCAGTTACACACCTTTCTCGCGCATCCTCTTGCGCACACTCTCCCGTTACACCCTCCGTAACACTCACAACAGGTGTGCATGCTTTCCTTACATCCTCTGTAACATTCTCCACTATGTGCTTCCATGTGCCCCCTCGCACACGTGCTACGACCAACTCACTCTCGACAGCACACTCACTCCTCGGCGCGCACTTTTTCCTCACACACCCCATAGTCGGACATTCTCGCACACCTCCTCTTTCCATACACTCCGTACCTGTCGCACACTTCATCAATGTCTTCATCAATGATCTCTCTGACTCTCTCGAAAATCCTCTCTATCTCTTTGCTGATGACTCCACTCTCTGCCGCTCCATTCCTCTTCCCTCAGATCGGCAGTCTGCTGCCTCCTCACTCTCTGAAGACCTGGACAAAATCACAGACTGGTCAAACAAGTGGAACATGTCTTTCAATCCTGACAAATCTCACACTCTTACTATGTCTCTCCGAAAAGATCGACTGGACAACCCTCCCATCTACTTTCTCAACAATCCTCTCCAAGAAGTTCTGTCGCTCAAGATTTTGGGTCTCACTATCTGCCATGATCTTTCTTGGGAAAACCACATTTCCAAGCTGGCCTCCAAAGCCAGTCGCCGACTGGGCATCCTCCGTCGTGCGAAGTCCTTCCTCGGCACACCTGAGCTCCTCACCACATACAAGGCTTTCATCCGCAGCTCAATGGAATACTGTTCTCCCCTATGGGCCGGTGCTCCTGCCTCATACCTAGCTCGGCTTCACGCTGTTGAAACCAAAGCTTTCAGAATTATTGGAATCTCCCGCGATGAAGCTATCTCTGAGGGCCTTTCACTCACTCACCGCAGGCAGGTAGGTGGTCTTTCTGTCTTCTACCGACTCCTCTCCGGCCTTGCACCCCCAGCTCTCTCTGTGCTCTGTCCCCAAAATATTCCTACAGGTCGCACAAGATCTGCCAGCAACCCTCTGATGGTTAAACTGCCGAAATCTCGGCTCTCTGCTCACCTTCACTCTTTCATTCCTCTTTTCTCCCGCCTCTGGAACAAACTCCCTCACTCCCTTCAATCCCACTCCTCCCTCCAGGTCTTTAAAACAGCTGTTCACCACCATCTCTTATCTTCCCCCATCCAAAACCTTGATCTTTTCTACCCCCGCTAATTCACCCCAGATCCACCTTGTTTGAAATTCCAACTTCTTTCCTGGAAGTCCTGGCAGTGTCCATATGTTTTATACCTCTCCCACCGCCCCCTTCCCATGCCCCCCCCCCCCAAAGCCCTCGCCCTCTCTCAGATCTCTCGATGTCTCCATGTCTCTCGGTCCCTGCTCTCAAATGTTGTGTTTGTGTCCTTCCCCCTCTCTCCCCATCTTGTCTACCGCTCCCGATGTTAAATGTTTTATGTGTCGGTTTGTCTTTCTGTGTGATTAATGTTCGCTCTTTCACGAGCCTCGATCTTGTATACAAAAAAAAAAAAAACAAAAAAAAAAACACTTCACCAGCGGCCTCTCACGAACACCCGGGTCCAAACCAACCCCCAAGCTGACTGAAGCTCCCCTCACACCATATACATTTCCGCATATATCGCCTCTCACCTCGGTACCTCGTCTTCGCACCTCCTCTGCCACCTGCAAACTCTTTATTTGGTTAGCGAGCACACCATCATGATTTGAGCACCGACCTTGTACATATTCCATCACCTCCTCCTTTATCTCTTTTTTAGTTTCCCTCCGTCTCTTCTTAATTTCACTCACCCCCTCTTCCACATCCTCTAACTTTTGCTTCACCTCTTTTATTTCCCGGTGCGTCTCCTCAATTTCGTCCTCTAAGGCTACCTTGACCGTTTCTATGTGCGTCCTCACCTCCCGGTCCTTTGTCTCCATTGCCTCCGTCACCTCGTCCAACCTCGTTGTCAGTCCCTCACGTACCATCTGACATTCCCTTTTCGTCGCTATCAAGTCATTTTTTAGTTCTTTTTGTGTCGCCTTTAACCCTCCTAGTACCGCAGTGTTCTTTTGTACCTGCTCCATTAATTCCGTCTGTCCCACCATCAGCTGTTCCACCTCCTGCGTCAGGTCCGCTATGCCCCCCTGTAACCTAGCCGTATTATTCCTCGCCTTTTTCTCCATACGCTTCTCACCTTGCTTTACCTCCTCGCGTACCCCCGAGACCTCCTCGCTTACACCTCGTCTTATTTCCTCCTTCATCTCCTCCATTTCTTTAGTAGATGCCGCCCTCATCTGTTCCAATTCATTCCTCTGAGCATCCAATTTACCTTCTAACCCGATTTTCACCTCCTCTATCTGGTTCCCCATCCGTTTGATTTCCCGGGCGGATTGCTCCCTTATTTCCCGCAATTTGCCTTCCATCTTATCTTCTAGCCCCGTTAACCCATTCTTTACCTCTTTTATCCCATTGTCTAACCCCTCAAATTTATTTCCCATATTGTTTAACCCGTCTCTTAATTGCTCACTAGTACCCCTCGCTTCGTCCCTCATTGCCCCAATTTGGTCTCCCAGCCCCCTGTTCTCTTCCATGAGGGCCCGCATTTGCAGCATGAATAGGCCCCAATCCATCGGCGGCGCTGCTACGGTCGCGGGCACGGCGAAATTTGGTGCCGCTGTAACCACGTGCGCGAGGGCGCCATTTTGTGCACCTGACACCTCCTCAACCACATTATCATTTCTCTCCTCCATTTCCTCCCCCTGGTTCTGGGTTACCCCTAACCCCTCTTCTAGTTCCCCCATCTGCATCCGATCATCTTGACCATCCATGGCACGCTCTTCAAATTTAAGATTTTATAAAACACAATTTCGGCCCACTCGTAATTTGAGCGCACTAAGTGCTTCAGGTCCGTATCTCACTCCCAGACACCAATTGTTACGGAACCCGACGTTGGCCTATGGTTCCCCTTCGAGGGGGGATTAAGCCCCTCATCTGTTACTGACCGACGTGGTCCCGGGGGTATGACGCCATGCCCGGTCGGCGCTGGATAGGGTTTTAGGCCCACAGGTCCTATGACCTAAATACCAGCGCTTCCGGGCACGCAAAGGAACACCCCCCGCTCACGGCCGCAGCGTAATGGATGTTGCGCCGAGCGAAGCAAACCGCGGCGTGAGCCGTTTACCAAGACTAGACCCGATTCTGAATGTTGGCCAAATCGTGCCACAGATATTCAATTTGGAAAAGACAAAGACGACGGATGTGAAGAAGAAGAAGAAGACAAAAAGGGTTTGAAATACTAATAGGATTTATTTGCTATTTACAATCAAAAGAAACCAAGGAGGAGGAAGAATAAGAAAATAAAGCAGAAAGAGGGACGGACCAGAAGGACACAGTGAAAATTCTAGCTTATCTATTACAGTCTTAATTAACCCAGGGACAGAACAAACAAAGACGGACTCACACGGGGAATTGCAGAGTGGATTGGCTGGAAGGAGGAATGGGAAGGCCCAGGCCACTGCAGGCGTCGAGGTCCCGCTCCAGGAGTCGACTCGCGTTCTTGGTGGGAAAGCCTTCGTGTGCAGCGGCGCATATTGTTCACCGCGAGTGGATGGGCGCTTCGTGCTGGACTCCGGGCTCTTCAGCTCCACTTTAATGCCACTTAACGCCACACTCAACTCGTCCTCCTCCAACGCCACTCTCTTTCTTCATCAACCCTTCCTCCTTCAACAACAACTGTACTTTCAGCCACCAACCACCAACCAACTCCTCACCACCGACAACCACCCATTCTGACGCGTGCGCACGCGTTTTATAGCGTGCCTGGCGATCAAGACGCCGGCCGCTAGGACACGCCCATCGGTGAGCTCGCCTCGGCCCTGATTGGTCGCGAGGGCTCACCGACCCCACCCTTAGAGGAGGCGTTGGCTAGGCCACGCCTTGTCCCCGGCGCTGGGCCGACTCCTCCCACCTTCTGCTCCGAGATGACCTCGTGGCGAATGGAAAACCACTCGCACCGCTGGGATGAAAACGAAAGGGGACCTAGCTTATTTGACTTCGGTGCAATGGAGTATCAATTAATGGACGACATAGCCTTAACCTAATACACAGAATAAGGAAATAAACTACCAACAAGGAGGAAATCTATGATTGGCTAAACGTGATTGTTTATGACCTAATTACGGGACGCACATTGACCTTTATACACAACTGGTGGAAGGAGGGCCATATTTTTACAACAATTTACACAACAATAAAAAAACACAATAATGCTTCAGTCACATTTGGCTCGGCGGCCGTAGGGTCTAAAAAATCTACGGCCACTAGCAATTATAGGGCGGCCGCTGTATTTCCACGGTCACACAATGTAGCAGTCACATATGTTTTTATTTTTCGGGTAGCCGCACGGGGTATTTAGAAATTGTGGAGACCGAAAACGTGGGGGTGCCGTACGGTCTTTGATTTGATGTCGCACGGTGACTTTAGGGCGCCCCTGCGACGGCCATAGAATTTTCAAGGCAGACGCAAGGTAGCCTCAAGGTGCCCGCAAGGCGACCGCAGGGGGGCCCTAAGGCGAACGTGCGGCCAGACGGACGGTAACGAGTGGGTATGTATACCAGTTCTTTTTCATATGTATATCGTCATCATGGCTATGGCTTGTCGAATTGCTACGGCCACCCTAGAAATGAAAAAAGTTATAACTCCGCGCTATAATTCCACGGCCACCCCTACGGCCTGTAAAAGATAGCCATACGCCCTAGGGCCACCCTGCGGCCACCTCAGAAACTCTGCAGCCGCCGCACGTTTCTGTCAATTTAGGGGGGGTACGGCCGCCGTATCCTAGCCATAGAGCAAATTTGACTGAGGAGTAAAAAAACGCAATCCTCATATCCACAACAATATATATATATATATATATATATATATATATATATATATATATATATATATATATATATATATATATATATATATATATATATATATACATAATATGTATATATATATGTATATATATATATACAGTCATCCCTCGCTATATCGCGGTTCACTTTTCGCGGCTTCGGTACATCGCGGGTTTTTCTCGCTAGTATATGTAAAATTATATCGCGGATTTTTCGCTATATCGCGGGATTTTGCGGTATAAATGTATTTTTATATACTATTATTTTAAATATTTTTGTGGTAAAATAAGCATTTTCTCGCCTAAAAAATTAAAAAACGTAAAAAAATAAGAAAAATACAGTAATTAAAACATATTACAAGAAATAAAATACTGTACATAGTGTACAGTAGAAGGGTAGACAAAGAGACAAAGAGTCGTGCGTATGGAAAACGTAGATGCGGCAGCTTCCACTTGCGCTAGTTACCCACGTAATGGGTAACTGTAATGCTCTTTCTGGCTGTGCAGTACATTCATCATCGTCATCACCTTCATCGTCATCAGTACTGCACAGATAATTCATCATCATCTTCATCACGCAAGTTGTAGTATTGAAGAGCCGGGGCTCTTGCTTGATACGGACGAAATGACGGGCAAGACACAAACTCGTCCGAGAAGATATTTATTCTCAAAACCAACTCGGGAACACTGTAAAGCCCGTTTATCGGGCTGCATTATAAAGCACAACCAGAAACCGAAAGCCACGCCACGCTTCGGTGGTCACGTGATCAACAGGTGTAGCTGATTATACCCGCACGCGCGCCACACGCTTTGGCGGTCACGTGACCAGCCACTCTGGCGCCGGGATCCCCGCCGGTGACGTCACCGGCTGGAGCAAGGAGATTCTAATGCTGGTCTTGCTTGGGGAACCCATGGGTCGCTACAGTATCTTCAATGGTGAGTACCCATTATAATTTTATATGTTGTTAAAATTACGTATGTTTAAGAGTGTAAAAAGTGTTTAAGAGTATAGGAAGTGTTTATAAGAGTATGGGAAAGGTTAATAAGAGTATGGGAAAGGTTAATAAGAGTGTGGGAAAGGTTAATAAGAGTGTGGGGAGGGTCATAAAGCTTTAAAATATATATAAATAATAAAATTAAAATATGGTCGCTACTTCGCGGATTTTCGTCTATCGCGGGGGGTTCTGGAACGTAACCCCCGCGATAAACGAGGGATCACTGTATATATATATATATATATATATATATATATATATATATATATATATATATATATATATATATATATATATATATATATATCTTCTATATATATAAAACACAGTTTGTGTGTGTGTGTGTGTGTGTGTGTGTGTGTGTGTGTGTAATGTTACCGGTAGACTCCTAAACGGAGAGGCTCACGTACTTGATATTTGGCACAGACATGGCCATTGAGCCTGGGACGAACATGGCCGACCTAAAAATTGATTTCATAATATTTTTAAACCATATTTTTACCTCAGCGCATTTCAGCGAGGACTTTATGCACGGAATCTGACCGGTCGCAGAGCAGCGCGCTGATTCGCTCAGAGCGATCACGTGATGTTCCTTGCCGCCATTAACTCAGTTACGTGTTCGCACGTATTTCAGAGCGAAAAGCAATTGCCTTTTTTCACATTTCAGCGACGAACATTGCCATTCACACTACAGAGGTTTTTTCCCTTTCATCTTTAGATCCATATTTTTTGCCATAACGTGGCGCATTATGGCTCTCTCGAGCTCGAGTTAGCCAATCACCTCGGAGCAGGAGGCCACGTTGGCCACGCCCACGACAGGACGCAGAGTTGCAATCGATCGCTCAGAGCGATCACGTGATGTTCCTTGCCGCGCAATTGCGTTTTTTCACAATTGAGCGATGAACATTGCCATTCACAGCACATAGGTTTTTTTTCTTTCATCTTCAGATCCATATTTTTTGCTATAATGTAGCGCATTATGGCTCTCGAGCTCGAGTTAGCCAATCACCTGGGAGCATGAGGCCACGTTGGCCACGCCCACGACACGACGCAGAGTAGCAATCGTGCGTTTGCGTCGTTTCTTACCACTTGTAAACGTGCTATTTTGTCTACGAGTATTTTGAATTTGGTATTTTGAATTTGTCTACGAGTGAGTGACTGGAAGACTGACTGTGATAAAGGCAATGGCACCGAAGAAAAGAAATTTGTCACGTTCAACCTCCCGAGCAAGGAAAATCGCTGATCGGAGACTCCATGAAGCCGATGAAGATACTTTTCACCATCGACAAGCCAATCAAGAACGTGTCTCTAGATTCAGACAGCGAGAGACAGAAGATGAGACAGAGGCACGTCTAAACGCCAATCAACAATGTCTGGCGAGAGCCAGACAGCGAAAGACAGAAGATGAGACAGAGGCACGTCTAAACGCCAATCAACAATGTCTGGCGAGAGCCAGACAGCGAGAGACAGAAGATGAGACAGAGGCACGTCTGAACGCTAATCAACAACGTGTGGCGAGGGCCAGACAGCGAGAGAGAAGATGAGACAGAGGCACGTCTGAATGCCAATCAACAAAGTGTAGCGAGGGCCAGACAGCGAGAGACAGAAGATGAGACAGAGGCACGTCTGAATGCCATTCAACAAAGTGTAGCGAGGGCCAGACAGTGAGAGACAGTAGAACAGCGCCAAAAACGACTCAACAACTGGCAACCATCAGGCAGATGGCAGCCGGCCATTGCATGGGAGAAGGCTGCATTCAGTTACAATCCGAACACTGACTGCTCCTCAAAGGTTGATATCGGCTCCATGTCGTTCACCTGTCAGTTTTGCCATGCCTTGAAATGGAAGGGAGAAACACCAGGAATGTGTTGCAGGGGAGGCAATGTCCTTTTGCCTTCTCTCCAATCTCCACCGGAACCTTTGAAAGAACTACTTCAATCAACTACGACTCAATCCAGACACTTCCTGAAGGAAATCCGTAATTACAACTCTTCGTTCCAAATGACTTCGTTTGGAGCAGATCGCGTCATCACTGAGCAAGGATTCATGCCTACATTCAAGGTGCAAGGCCAGGTATACCACCTCATTGGCTCTATCCACCTTCAACCAGGTGAGCAACCGAATTTTTTACAAATCTATTTTATGGGTGACCACCGAGAAGAAGCTGCCCGACCCCCCTCCCCCTCCCACTCCCCCCTCCCCTCCCCACTCCCCCTCCCCTTCCCCTCCCCCCTCCCCTTCCCCCTCCCCCCTCCCCTTCCCCCTCCCCCCTCCCCTTCCCCTCCCTCCCTCCCCTCCCCTCACCCATCCCCCTCCCACTCCCCCTCCCCCCCTCCTGCCCTCCCCCCTCCCCCTCCTGCCCTCCCCCCTCCCAGCCTCCCCCTCCCCCCTCCCACCCCTCTCCCCTCCCCTCCTCCCCTCCCCCTCCCCCCTCTTCTCCCCTCCCCTCCTCTTCTCCCCTCCCCCCTCTTCTCCCCTCCCCCCTCTTCTCCCCTCCCCCCCTCTCCTCCCCCTCCCCCCTGTCCCCCTCCCCTCCCCTTCCCCCTCCCCCCCTCCCCCGCCCGGCAATGCCGGGTACTTCTGCTAGTATATATATATATACAACAACAACACAACAACATGCATTTAAGGCCATGTTCCCTGCTAGAGCGGGGTTAGCCTTGCGGTCCCCATGACAATCTTCTCCATTTTGCCCTATTTTCTGCATCTCTCCTTGTAACCCCCTTGCCCGCATTTCTTCTTCCACCATCTTTAGCCAAGTCTTTCTCGGTCTTCCACGTCCTCTACTTCCTTCTACATTAACTTCCATCACCCTTCTCAACCAGTCACTTTCATCCTTCTCAATACATGACCAAACCATCTCAACCTGTTCCTCTTCACAGCATCAATCACAGGCAATATTCCATCAACTTTCGCAATTCATCATTTGTCTTCCTCTCTCTCAACGATACTCCGCACATCCATCGAACCATTCGCATTTCCACCCTTTCCAGCCTTCGTTGCTGCTCTACGTTCATTACCCATGTCTCGCTCCCATAAATCATAACACTTCTCACACATGCAGCATACACCTTTCCCTTCAGCTTCAGCGACACTCTCCTCCTCATCAGCATGCCACTCAGTTCCCGAAACTTCTTCCATGCACATCTCACTCGAGCAACCGTTGCCGAGTCTGATCCACCTTCTCCATTCAGCATGTCTCCGAGGTAGCAAAATGTTTTCACACCTTCCAGCTTCACGCCGTCTCCAAGATCCAACTCAACATTTCCTCCATCTGCAGCTCCCTCTGTGCACACCTTACATTTGAATGTAGCTGCCACACTGGTTAATGACCCTCTCAGACCACTACATTTTTGATGAACCCACTCAGCACACATTGTACATTGAATGGAGTTCACCCCGACACCCTTCCTACACACAGCACACGGCCACTTCCCAGTTCTTTCCACCTCACCACATGCTTTACCATTTGCCATCACCTTTGTCTTTCCGTGGAACCCTATCGAATGCTTTCTCCAGATCAACAAACCCAAAAAACAACTTCTTCCTCTTATCCATGTACTTCTCCTGCAACTGCCTCACAATGAAAAGCGCATCTGTCGTTCCTCTTCCTGGCATAAATCCAAACTGCATTTCGTCGATCTTCACTTTCTTCCTTATCCTCCTCTCCAACACCCTTTCCAATACCTTCATTCCATGCTCCAATAACTTTATCGCTCGGTACGAGCCACACTCCAGAGGGTCACCTTTCCCCTTGTATAGAGGGACGAGGGTACTCAGTTCCCAATCCACTGGAATGCGGCCTTCTTTCACCACCAAATTACAGATCTCTGTCAGTCTCTTCACACCCCAACTTCCTGCTGCCTTCAACATATCTCCCACAACTCCCGTCGGCCCTCCCGCTTTTCCACTCTTCATTGCTTTTATCGCTTCCTCAACTTCCTTCTCAGTTATCTTCTCTGCCGGTCCTAAAACTGGGTTACTCTCTATGTTGCCATCCCATTCATTCTCTGTATTCAACAGCATTTCCATATATCTTTTCCATCTTCCTTTAATTCCATCTGGGTCGACAACGATTTGTCCCACTTCATCCTTCAAGCAACTCACCCCCATCACATCACACCTCTCTTTCACTATCTGCTTTGCAATCCTGAATACTGCTTTCTGACCCTCTTCCGAATCCAAGCGTTCTCTGAACATTTTCCTACATGCCTCCTGCGCCTTTGCTACCTCTTTCTTTGCAGCCTTCCTGGCTGCCTTATAACTTTCATGCTCTGCTGTTTCTGCTCCCATACCCTTCGCCTTCTGCCACTCTTTGAACTTCTTCCTCTTCTCGTCAATCCTCTTTCCAACCTCAACATCCCACCACTATGTTTCCGAGTGCCTCGGTGGTCCTTTTGTCCATCCACATACCTCACCAACGGCTCCCAACAGACTAGCTTTCATTGACATCCAACCACTTTCAAGCTCAACCACATCATCCTCTACCCTACTCAGCCTCTCTTTTAATGCCTCCCTTACTGTCACCTCTTTCAACCTCCACACCTTCATTCTCGGTTGGTACTTCACCCGCCGAGCTCTCCTCGCACCTTTCACCCTTATGTCGCAGACAACCAAGTGGTGCTGTGAAACAGCCTCCTCCCCCGGGATCACCTTTGTGTCCCGGAGGTGCCCCCTATCTCGCCGACGCACCATCAGGTAGTCAACGGTTGTCGTCGACCCACCTGACGTGTATGTAACAAGCTTATTGTCCTCTTTCTGGAACTGAGTATTACAAATCAACAAATCAGCTCTATCAGCAAACTCCAAAATCCTTTCACCTTCTCCATTTCTCACACCATATCCGTAACCCCCATGAACTCCCTCAAAACCATCCATACTCCTTCCCACATGTCCATTCAGGTCTCCTCCCACCACAACAACTTCCTCATCTTTCACGTTTTCCATCAGCTTCTCTATCGCACACCAGAACTTGTCCTTCTCTTCATCGCTTCGACCAACCTGTGGAGCATATCCCGAGATGACGTTCACCAAGAGCTTTCCAATCATCATTTTCACCATCATCAACCTATCACTCACTCTAGTCACACTCACCACACTGTCTACAAACTCCTCAGAAAACAGGACACCAACACCATTCACGCCCTCCTGGCACCCTTGCCACACAAACTTGTATTTCTGTCCCTGCCTACCCTTCACCATTCTCACACCACTTCCCTTCCATCTCGTCTCTTGCACACAACATATGTCCACTCTTCTTCTGACCAATACTTCCACCACTTCTCCTGATCTCCCTGTCATTGTCCCCACATTCCATGTCCCAAACCTCAGAAACCGATCTCCACTTCGGTCTGCACCCTGCCCATATGTACTTGTGATTGTCATGGTTCTCTTTTTGAGGCAATGTTTTTATGGCCGGATGCCCTTCCTGACGCCAACCCACTTAGTCGTCTCTTACGACACGCAGGGATACGGTGTACCTATTCTGACCAGGGTACACACTGGGAAACGTTTAAAACATGTAAATTCTGGGGGTGGGGGGGGGGGGGGAGGCGTCAGCATCACGGCTGCGGTTTAAACATATTCTAACAATATCCAAACAGAACGATGAAAAAAAAAAAAACAATCCGGGAAAAGTCTCCAAGCGAGAACGTCGATTTGAGAAAGAAGGAGCAGAGGCGGAAGAAAACGAGATACAGGGGGCGGGGCACAAGCCGAGACGAGGAGGAGAGCGAACAAGCACGTGTCCGGGAGGAGAGAAAGAATCAATATATAATTCTTTGTCTCAGGAGGTGAGGTGAGGGGGAGAAAATAAAATAAAAGAAACAAGCAATACAGCGAAGGAAATAACCCAAACCGACAAAACACCGACGGGGGGAGGGAAGCCCCAAGTCACCAGGCCGCGCACGAGGTACGACTCAGAAAACGATTAACTTCACACAAGTTTGCACGAACCACAAACCAACACCAACTAGAAACACACAATAACACGTACACAGCAAAATAACCAGTGGAAATTTGACAAAGACAAGAATGGGAAAACACTCAAACTTCGATGCCGTGGAGAGCTCGAAGCACGCCTCACTCGCCCGAGGAACCGGAAGTGAGCCACTGGTAATTGTGGAAACTGGAATATATATATATATATACACACACATATATATTATACACATATATATTATACATTATATTATATTATAATATAATATAATATTATATTACATTACATTACATTACAAAATAATATAATATTACATTATATTATATATATATTATACACACACACATTATATACATATATATATACACACACACATACACACACATATATAATTGTGGAAACTGGAAATATATATATATATACACACACACATATATATAGGTACTCAATGAAGACGACATGTAGTACACAATACATAAAACATTAATACATCATAAGTTGGTAGCTACCGATAGATATCATACACAAACCCGCTCTCATTTTTTGTCCTCACTGTCCTCTTTTTTGAAATTCAAATATGGTAACCCCAGTCAGTCTGGTTTTTTATAGTTTTTTTTTTTTTAACCATCTCAACTCCAACTTTGATCCCTTTGCACTCTCAGCTCTCCAGCCATCCCGAGCAACTTCAAGATGCACATATTATTCAACAAACGAATTTCTGATGAAACCACTGAAATCTGACTGCGCACACTTGATTACCCAAGAGATGGCATAAGCATGATGGTAAAAATACCAGTGGGGAAATGAAGGCATTGATAAATAGCTCGGAGGTAACTCCTGGGTATCTTGATTGTCAACCAAGAACAATGAGCACAGTGAGCGAAAATATAAGTGTTGTTTTTGTCTTCCAGCCATTACAGGATGCTGTGGGATATTTTTTCTTTTTCATGGCATTTATTACAGTGGCAGGAAATGGTCTTGTGCTCATAGCCATTTCATATAACCAACAGCTTAAGCAAGGAGTTACAAATTGTTTTGTGAGTTCACTCGCATGTGCAGATCTGTTGATGGGTCTTTCAGTCATGCCTCCAGGAGCCGCTCTTATTCTCAATGGATCTTGGCATTTCGGGTCGAGTGCCTGTGCTTTGTGGAACTCTTTGGATGTGCTCTGTGCCACGGCTAGTATTGAAACTCTGTGTGTGATCGCCATCGATCGATACGTAGCTATTACATCTCCGCTGCGTTATCAATCAGTTCTCACTCGACGTCGAGCTTACATCCTAATCATTTGCGTGTGGACTGTCGCTGGAACTCTTTCCTTCCCTCCAATCAACCTCGGCTGGTGGCGTTCCGATGATCCTGCAGCACAAGCTTGTTACGATGACCCTACATGTTGTGATTTCATCACCAGCAAGTCCTTTGCTATTGTCGGGTCTTTGGTTGCATTCTACATCCCACTTGCTGTCATCATCTTTGTGTATGCTCAGGTGCTGAGAGTTGCAGAAAGACAGGTAGGTGATGTTACTTGCTTCAAGCAATCCACTAAAAATATATTGGCATTTTATTTTTTATGCCCCTCCAATTTTTTACATTTCAATACAATAGGAAAAAACGTCTTCAGAATTGAATTGCGAAATATACCCGAATTAATCAACATGCACATGATCGTTGGGATAAATGTAGGAACGAAGCAGGCAGTTTTGTTATACCTCAGCCGATTGTTACAATGCGTGTTCCATTCATTTTTCTCTTTTTAGCCTGTATTTTATTTTTGTCATTTTGTCATTTTTAGCCTATATTTTAGCAATGGGTGTGCTGTTGCCGAATCAATTAAATAACTCAAGTTCATGATTTTTTTTTTTAACCTTGACTTTGATAAATATTATAAAACCCTGAAATTTTGAAACCCGCTTTAATCGCAAGTGCATGAGATGCGTTCTAACGTTCTCGGAATGAGATAAATTCCAGAGTCCAAGAAACGGAATTATAAATATAAAATTTTCACAGATAATTATTTATCAGATGTACTGTAAGTGCAATATTATTTATTTAAAAAAAATTGCTTCCTAATTATACTGTTAGAAGAAGAAAAAAAGCATAAACGTTAGGGTTGCTGGACTAAAATGCGCATCTGGTTTGTTTAGATTTTTGAATGCTCTTCATAGTAAGAGCATTGAAACATGAAATTTGCAGGGTTATTAATGTTAAACAATTATTTGATACAAATATATCCACATACATTGTTCTTGTCCCCAACAACATTTTTTCATAAACATTGGTTGATGACACTTTATAATATTGCACCATTCGTGCTTCGGGGGCTGGAAGCACCAGGGAGCACCAGCACTCCAGCCTGGGTTTGAATCTCTACTCAACTATAAACTGTGATCCTGGTGTTTCACAGGGTCGGAGAGGTATCAATCAATATGTGTGTTGTCCTTCGGACAGATGTTAGACTAGGCGTCCTGTCTGCTGGCATTGGTCAATAGATATTAAAATTCCACAGTGTCCTTTGCAGCGACAAGTGAGCTATTGCCTGCACCATATTTTAATTCCAAGTGTTGTGCCCTCAGTCAAGTATCCCTGCGTTGGAGTGATGACCCCTCCAGAACTGTAACCCTTGCGAAACAAAACGGATTTGTCAGAACCAACACTTTCCATAGGCCAAGACACATGAGTAATTGAATTATTTCCTTCTGAGCAAGTTGAATGATTGATAGTGGTCACTTGGCGCTCGCTTTCGGTAGGATTCCAAAATGTCTCAAGGTGGTGCGTTTGGATTTACTCCACCTTGACACTTCAGATTTTAAAAGTTGCTGTCCTCGAAAGAATTCCACAGTAACACAGTGGTGTGACAGGTACATTGTCATGATCGTAAATGTAAAGATCCTATCCATAGTATTACAATAAAACTATTGCCACACCTTATGATAAAGCAAATGCTGCCTTGCAATGGAGGATAAATATGCACCTGCAGCATTGGAAGGTTAATTTCAGGTCCATATTAGTTGTCCCAATATTATTTGGACTATCGTATTTATCAGTTGAGTTTTCAGCGCGTGGTTGTCACAAAAAACCATCAGAAAAGTGGACAAGCACCATTTAGTGTTTGGGTTATCGATTTTTATGGCTGTGATGGCATAAAATTTCCATCAACTCAAATCTGCTGTGCGTTTGGTAACTCGTGTCGAATATCCAATCTTATAACCGTCAAATTATTCAATTTATCTGGAGCAAAGAGATTAAACATTGTCTAAGGAAAATCTGAAAGTCGGTCTGAGTTGGGTCTTTATACGGTTATCACTTTATACGTTTAGGTCCAGGAGAAGCCAACCTTTCTTGCTTCGTGTCAATTATGTCAACACAGAGAGAAAATATTAGAATCTGATAGCAAACAAGTAGGGTTGATTTATATAGAGGATGTAGCAATAATAAATAAAACAAAGCTGACAGAATAGTCAGACAGTTACGGAAGTTCGATAAAACCACAAAAATAAGAACAAGCATCCACTTTTTGTTGCATCTTTCTCTTGCAACAAAGGACATTCAAAAATTTATTGGATCGAGATAAAGTAGAAATGTGAGCATTTCTATACTTATTTTGAGTGTGTTTGCAAGAAAAGGTTCTCCAAATGAATAATGTTTTCTGACACAAAAATTGGTTATTTTTTTGACGGGACGAAAGCCAATGACAATAGCCAACATGACAACACGACAAAAGCCAATGACAATAGCCGAAATGACAATGTGACAAAAGCCAATGACAATAGCCAACATGACAACATGACAAAAGCCAATGACAGCCAAAATAACAACTGACAAAAGCCAATGACAATAGCCGAAATGACAATGTGACAAAAGCCAATGACAATAGCCAAAATGACAACATGACAAAAGCCAATGGCAATAGCCAAAATGACAACATGACAAAAGCCAATGACAGTCAAAATGAAAATGTGACAAAAGCCAATGACAGCCAAAATGACAACATGACAAAAGCCAATGACAGCCAAAATGACAACATGACAAAAGCCAATGACAGTCAAAATGAAAATGTGACAAAAGCCAATGACAGCCAAAATGACAACATGACAAAAGCCAATGACAGCCAAAATGACAACATGACAAAAGCCAATGACAGCCAAAATGACAACATGACAAAAGCCAATGACAATAGCCAAAATGACAACATGACAAAAGCCAATGACAGCCAAAATGACAACATGACAAAAGCCAATGACAGCCAAAATGACAACATGACAAAAGCCAATGACAGCCAAAATGACAACATGACAAAAGCCAATGATAGTCAAAATGAAAATGTGACAAAAGCCAATGACAATAGCCAAAATGACAACATGACAAAAGCCAATGACAGCCAAAATGACAACATGACAAAAGCCAATGACAGCCAAAATGACAACATGACAAAAGCCAATGACAGCCAAAATGACAACATGACAAAAGCCAATGACAATAGCCAAAATGACAACATGACAAAAGCCAATGACAGCCAAAATGACAACATGACAAAAGCCAATGACAGTCAAAATGAAAATGTGACAAAAGCCAATGACAGCCAAAATGACAACATGACAAATGCCAATGACAGCCAAAATGACAACATGACAAAAGCCAATGACAGCCAAAATGACAACATGACAAAAGCCAATGACAATAGCCAAAATGACAACATGACAAAAGCCAATGACAGCCAAAATGACAACATGACAAAAGCCAATGACAATAACCAAAATGACAATGTGACAAAAGCCAATGACAATAGCCAAAATGACAACATGACCAAAGCCAATGACAGCCAAAATGACAACATGACAAAAGCCAATGGCAATAGCCAAAATGACAACATGACAAAAGCCAATGACAGTCAAAATGAAAATGTGACAAAAGCCAATGACAGCCAAAATGACAACATGACAAAAGCCAATGACAGCCAAAATGACAACATGACAAAAGCCAATGGCAATAGCCAAAATGACAACATGACAAAAGCCAATGACAGTCAAAATGAAAATGTGACAAAAGCCAATGACAGCCAAAATGACAACATGACAAAAGCCAATGACAGCCAAAATGACAACATGACAAAAGCCAATGACAGCCAAAATGACAACATGACAAAAGCCAATGACAATAGCCAAAATGACAACATGACAAAAGCCAATGACAGCCAAAATGACAACATGACAAAAGCCAATGACAGCCAAAATGACAACATGACAAAAGCCAATGACAGCCAAAATGACAACATGACAAAAGCCAATGACAATAACCAAAATGACAATGTGACAAAAGCCAATGACAATAGCCAAAATGACAACATGACCAAAGCCAATGACAGCCAAAATGACAACATGACAAAAGCCAATGGCAATAGCCAAAATGACAACATGACAAAAGCCATTGACAGTCAAAATGAAAATGTGACAAAAGCCAATGACAGCCAAAATGACAACATGACAAAAGCCAATGACAGCCAAAATGACAACATGACAAAAGCCAATGACAGTCAAAATGAAAATGTGACAAAAGCCAATGACAGCCAAAATGACAACATGACAAAAGCCAATGACAGCCAAAATGACAACATGACAAAAGCCAATGACAGCCAAAATGACAACATGACAAAAGCCAATGACAATAGCCAAAATGACAACATGACAAAAGCCAATGACAGCCAAAATGACAACATGACAAAAGCCAATGACAGCCAAAATGACAACATGACAAAAGCCAATGACAGTCAAAATGAAAATGTGACAAAAGCCAATGACAGCCAAAATGACAACATGACAAAAGCCAATGACAGCCAAAATGACAACATGACAAAAGCCAATGACAATAGCCAAAATGACAACATGACAAAAGCCAATGACAGCCAAAATGACAACATGACAAAAGCCAATGACAGTCAAAATGAAAATGTGACAAAAGCCAATGACAGCCAAAATGACAACATGACAAAAGCCAATGACAGCCAAAATGACAACATGACAAAAGCCAATGACAGCCAAAATGACAACATGACAAAAGCCAATGGCAATAGCCAAAATGACAACATGACAAAAGCCAATGACAGTCAAAATGAAAATGTGACAAAAGCCAATGACAGCCAAAATGACAACATGACAAAAGCCAATGACAGCCAAAATGACAACATGACAAAAGCCAATGGCAATAGCCAAAATGACAACATGACAAAAGCCAATGACAGTCAAAATGAAAATGTGACAAAAGCCAATGACAGCCAAAATGACAACATGACAAAAGCCAATGACAGCCAAAATGACAACATGACAAAAGCCAATGACAGCCAAAATGACAACATGACAAAAGCCAATGACAATAGCCAAAATGACAACATGACAAAAGCCAATGACAGCCAAAATGACAACATGACAAAAGCCAATGACAGCCAAAATGACAACATGACAAAAGCCAATGACAGCCAAAATGACAACATGACAAAAGCCAATGACAATAACCAAAATGACAATGTGACAAAAGCCAATGACAATAGCCAAAATGACAACATGACCAAAGCCAATGACAGCCAAAATGACAACATGACAAAAGCCAATGGCAATAGCCAAAATGACAACATGACAAAAGCCATTGACAGTCAAAATGAAAATGTGACAAAAGCCAATGACAGCCAAAATGACAACATGACAAAAGCCAATGACAGCCAAAATGACAACATGACAAAAGCCAATGACAGTCAAAATGAAAATGTGACAAAAGCCAATGACAGCCAAAATGACAACATGACAAAAGCCAATGACAGCCAAAATGACAACATGACAAAAGCCAATGACAGCCAAAATGACAACATGACAAAAGCCAATGACAATAGCCAAAATGACAACATGACAAAAGCCAATGACAGCCAAAATGACAACATGACAAAAGCCAATGACAGCCAAAATGACAACATGACAAAAGCCAATGACAGCCAAAATGACAACATGACAAAAGCCAATGACAGTCAAAATGAAAATGTGACAAAAGCCAATGACAGCCAAAATGACAACATGACAAAAGCCAATGACAGCCAAAATGACAACATGACAAAAGCCAATGACAATAGCCAAAATGACAACATGACAAAAGCCAATGACAGCCAAAATGACAACATGACAAAAGCCAATGACAGTCAAAATGAAAATGTGACAAAAGCCAATGACAGCCAAAATGACAACATGACAAAAGCCAATGACAGCCAAAATGACAACATGACAAAAGCCAATGACAGCCAAAATGACAACATGACAAAAGCCAATGACAATAACATGACAAAAGCCAATGACAGCCAAAATGACAACATGACAAAAGCCAATGACAATAACCAAAATGACAATGTGACAAAAGCCAATGACAATAGCCAAAATGACAACATGACCAAAGCCAATGACAGCCAAAATGACAACATGACAAAAGCCAATGACAATAACCAAAATGACAATGTGACAAAAGCCAATGACAATAGCCAAAATGACAACATGACCAAAGCCAATGACAGCCAAAATGACAACATGACAAAAGCCAATGACAATAACCAAAATGACAACATGACAAAAGCCAATGACAGCCAAAATGACAACAAGACAAAAGCCAATGAAAAAGTGACCAAAGCCAATGACAGCCAAAATGACAACATGACAAAAGCCAATGACAGCCAAAATGACAACATGACAAAAGCCAATGACAGTCAAAATGAAAATGTGACAAAAGCCAATGACAGCCAAAATGACAACATGACAAAAGCCAATGACAGCCAAAATGACAACATGACAAAAGCCAATGACAGCCAAAATGACAACATGACAAAAGCCAATGACAATAGCCAAAATGACAACATGACAAAAGCCAATGACAGCCAAAATGACATGACAAAAGCCAATGACAATAACCAAAATGACAATGTGACAAAAGCCAATGACAATAGCCAAAATGACAACATGACAAAAGCCAATGACAGCCAAAATGACAACATGACAAAAGCCAATGACAGCCAAAATGACAACATGACAAAAGCCAATGAAAAAGTGACAAAAGCCAATGACAGCCAAAATGACAACATGACAAAAGCCAATGACAGCCAAAATGACAACATGACAAAAGCCAATGACAATAGCCAAAATGACAATGTGACAAAAGCCAATGACAGCCAAAATGACAACAAGACAAAAGCCAATGAAAAAGTGACAAAAGCCAATGACAGCCAAAATGACAACAAGACAAAAGCCAATGAAAAAGTGACAAAAGCCAATGACAGCCAAAATGACAACATGACAAAAGCCAATGACAGCCAAAATGACAACATGACAAAAGCCAATGACAATAGCCAAAATGACAATGTGACAAAAGCCAATGACAGCCAAAATGACAACATGACAAAAGCCAATGACAGTCAAAATGAAAATGTGACAAAAGCCAATGACAGCCAAAATGACAACATGACAAAAGCCAATGACAGCCAAAATGACAACATGACAAAAGCCAATGACAGCCAAAATGACAACATGACAAAAGCCAATGACAATAGCCAAAATGACAACATGACAAAAGCCAATGACAGCCAAAATGACAACATGACAAAAGCCAATGACAATAACCAAAATGACAACATGACAAAAGCCAATGACAATAGCCAAAATGACAACATGACAAAAGCCAATGACAATAGCCAAAATGACAACATGACAAAAGCCAATGACAATAACCAAAATGACAATGTGACAAAAGCCAATGACAGCCAAAATGACAACATGACAAAAGCGAATGACAGCCAAAATGACAACATGACAAAAGCCAATGACAATAACCAAAATGACAACATGACAAAAGCCAATGACAGCCAAAATGACAACATGACAAAAGCCAATGAAAAAGTGACAAAAGCCAATGACAGCCAAAATGACAACATGACAAAAGCCAATGACAGCCAAAATGACAACATGACAAAAGCCAATGACAATAGCCAAAATGACAATGTGACAAAAGCCAATGACAGCGAAAATGACAACATGACTAAAGCCAATAACAGCCAAAATGACAACATGACAAAAGCCAATGACAATAGCCAAAATGGCAATGTGACAAAAGCCAATGACAGCCAAAATAACAACATGACAAAAGCCAATGACAGCCAAAATAACAACATGGCAAAAGCCAAAAGCCAGGACAATCATTCGAGTAGAAGTTTTGATGCAAAGACAAACATCGAGAGCAGAGTCCAAACAGTAATGTGAAATAACAAAAGACTGAAATCCAAATGTAAACGATATAATTAAGGTCCTTGATGAGCCGTTTTCTTTCTCCAATCACGAGGTGCACAGACTGTCAGACTCAAGAGATTCGATACAATTTCATCAACATGGTGTTGAACTGCAACGGAGAAACCTATAAAACAGATGGACCATTTTAATGCCCTTTCGCCGCTGCGCAACGCGACATGACTGGATTTTTTGAATTCCTTCCGTGGTTCTTTATATATTTACTATCGAGGTGCAATGTATCTGTCTAGGCCACATTAGAGCCTTTGCCATCAGACTTCTATGATAAGAATATGGAGAACACTCATTTATACATTTTTGTACACAGCTCCTTTCCTATGCCATCTCTAGGTGCTACATGACGTTATTGCCGGGTACAAAAGGGGGCTCGGCAATGACGAATGCTGAAAGGGAGTTCTCAGTTTCACTCCGGTTGTTTGTTTTCTTTATTATTATTTTTTTCTGGGTGATATGTCAGCCATCCTTTGAGCTATGAAGCTGAAATTTCGGCACAATAGTGAGCAGGTGCTTTGGCAAAAACTGCGTTTTTAAATTTTTGGGATAAATCAAGTAATTGATGAGGTACTTAATTATTATTGATAATTATGTAATTCAAGTAATTGATGAGGTACTTAATTATTGATGAGGTACCTTGCTCATCTGGGCATTATCTCAGTAACCTTTTGAGTTCGGAAGCTATTTGGACACAACAATGACCAAGTGATTTGGCTTGAAAGGATATTTGATTTATTGATTAATCAATTAATCGATTAATTATTTAATTCTTCGATTAATGACTGAGTTAATTAATCTTTTTTGAATTACAGATTCAGATGAAACACTGGTAGTTTAGGTATTCTATTAGCCAATTGATTAATAATTTAATTATTTTACCATTATTATTTATTTTCATTATTAATCACTTATTTATTTTCTTTCTCATCTGGGCAATATCTCAGGCACCTTTTGAGCTGGAAAGCTGAGATGTGGACATGACAATAAAAAAACCCAAGTCCATGACAATAAAAAACAATGACCAAGTGATTTGGCTGTATAGGATATTTTTGATTTATTGATTAATTAATTAATTATAAAATTTTTGATTAATTTATTTAATTAATTTTCAAAAAGTTACAGCTTCGGATGAACACTGGTGGTTCAGGTATGCTATTAGCCAAATGATTAAGAAATTATTTGATGATGATTAGTTATTGACTTTAATTACACAATTAATCAATCAATTATTGTGCACCTCGACTTTCCAATACCGTTTATGTGCTGCATGGCGTGATCGCCGGATGCCGATGGCCCCACGGCAATACCGCTGGAGGATATTTATTTATTTGGCATGGGGCGGTGTACTTTGAATGTATCTGTACTTGTACATTTCACTTTTTAGCTCTTGGTTTTGTTAAGTATATTTTGAGTATCACACGGACAGGCTTTGCATTTTGGGATTCCTTCGAGTTTGCAGTATAATTTGCCCTTGTCGTCCTACTCTATTGCATCTTGTTGAGTGTCAGATGTTTTCTTCCAACAAAATTCTACCATAACATTTGTCTTTCAAATAAGTAATTAGAAAATGCTTCGTATGTCAAATTATTGCACATAATTTTACAACAGCAATTTTGTTTCCTTGGGTCTTCCAAAGACTAAAACAAATAAAATGGATAAACTCCCCTGTTGTTGATCATATGATTATGACTTAAATGAAAGCTTCAATAAGTTTGTTTCAATAATGTTTTTCTCCCTATGCAAAATAAGTAAGTAAAGAAGTTCATAAACGTACACCACCGGTCAAAAGTTTTAGAACACCTCAATTTTTCCAGTTTTTAATGAAATTTACGCAGTTTAATGTCCAGTGAATAACCTGAAATGGTACAAAGGTAAGCAGTCAACTGCTCGAGGTTTAATAAAAAGTTTAGGTTAGCAAAAACGGGAAAATAATGTAAATTGCACAGTTATATTGTTAAAAAAACGACCTTCTTCAAGGAACAAGTACTGCGTTAATAACTTACAGCTGTTCTGCAGCAATGTAAGTAAATGAAGCCTTTAAAGTTGATGCAAACAATTCCTACAGGTGTCCCAACCTCTGCTGATTACTTGTTTACAAACACGCTGTCTGTATAAAAGCAGTATTGGAACAGACTTTTATTACACCCTCTGAAGCATTATTTGGACAATATTGCACTGCAGGAAGTAGGATATTGGAAACTGGAGGAAACTCTGACAGGAAGAGGTCTGGCAGACCCAAAGCCACAACAGAATCAGAAGACAAGTTTCTGAGAGTCAACATCTTGCGTGATAGGCGGCTCACATGACAACAGCTTCAAGCACAGCTTAACACTGGTCAAAGTAAGCAAGTCTCAGTTTCCACTGTGAAGAAAAGACTTCGAGGTGTAGGTTTGACAGGTCGAGTGGCAGTAAGAAAGCCATTGCTAAGATGGCAAAATAAGAAAAAGAGGCTTGCCTGACCATGAAGCACCACCAGTGGACTACTGAAGACTGGAAGAAGGTCTTATGGACCGATGAATCAAAATTTGAAATCTTTGGTTCATCACGCAGGGTTTTTGTACGCCGTCGAGTAGGCGAAAGAATGGTTCCTCAGTGTGTGACACCAACTGTCAAACATGGAGGAGGAAGCGTGATGGTCTGGGGCTCTTTTGCTGGATCCAGAGTCGGCGACTTGCACAGAGTGACTGGCACCCTGAACCAATAGGGCTACTACATTTGGACTGGCTAAAGGGCTGCCACAGCATTTTGCAGCGCCATACCATACCCTCTGGTACACGCCTAGTTGGTCAGGGGTTCATCCTACAGCAAGATAATGACCCTAAACACACCTCCAGGCTATGTCAAAACTACCTTCGAGGAAAAGAACAAGACGGTAGGCTTCAAATCATGGAATGGCCAGCACAGTCTCCAGACTTAAACCCCATCGAGCTGGTTTGGGATGAACTGGACAGAAGGGTGAAAGCAAAGCAACCTGCAAGTGCAACACATTTGTGGGAACTTCTGCAAGTGTTGGGAAGAACTTCCCGAACAATATTTGATTTCCATTGTAGAAAGAATGCCACGAGTGTGTTCGGCGGTTATATCTGCAAAAGGTGGCTACTTTGCTGAGTCAAAAATTTAAATTAAATTTTGTTAAACAAAATGATTCTACGATTTCTTTTTTATCTCCAATTGTTTATTTGTTCTATGCTTAATTTCAGAGTACATTGAGACATTAAACTGCGTAAATTTCAATAAAAACTGGAAAAATTGAGGTGTTCTTAAACTTTTGACCGGTAGTGTAGTTTGATGCAATGTTTTTTTTTGTCTCTGAAAGGCGCAGCAGATTGTTCAGAACAACAACCAAAATGATGGAATCAAGAGGAACCTTCACACCAATGCTGATAATCGTGTCATCAAGGCCATGTCAAAAAGTGAACATCGGGCCCTTAAAGCATTGAGTCTCGTCATTGGGATATTTGCCATTTGTTGGATTCCATTCTTTGTTACATCTCTGATTCTACCTTTCTGTCAGTTATGTGTACCCAACTATCTTTTTGTATTCTTTACCTGGCTTGGTTATGTTAATTCATTATTTAATCCCTTTCTCTATTCACGAAATCCTGAATACATGGCAGCCTACAAACGAATTATGTTTTGTAAAACAACACCATCATAGTTCAAAATAATTATGTTGTAAACAGGTAACTGCAATGTTACCTTTACTTTATTTTTTACTTTACTTTTTAAAAATGATATTTTAGTCAGTGTTGTTGATTTTGATGGAGATAATAATAAAGTTCAAGTTCAATGTAATCTAATCAAGTATACAGATAGCAAAGGCTAATATTTCCATTTAATTTGCTTCATTTAATTGAAATAAACATTTTAAAAGAAAATTTGATTGTTTTGTCGTTTTTTTACAAATTGGTCACTGCCCAGTACTCCGCCCCCTGCATCTATGGGATTTAAATGGGTTACCACCAGGGGGCCCGGTGCACACTCAGCACCGGGAAACCCTTCTCACTAAATTGCTACACGGTGAGCTGAACTCCCAGCCCATCAATGTCCTTTTTCACCAATTGCAATTCAAACTTTTCTTCACCCAACACCACCAGCAGAACAATATCCCTTGTACAAAACATCTGAACACCCAACGATTCTAATGCCAATGCAGGCAATGATTAATCTACACAGGGGGGGGGGGGGTGTCCATGGGGGGTGGGGGGGGGGGGGGGATAAAAGTACCTCTTATCGAATATGATGAATATTCACTCAATCATATAGTGCCTTCAGAAGGTATTCACACCACTTGACTTTTTCACATTTTGTTGTGTTACAGCCTGAATTTAAAATAGATTCAATTGAGATAATTTTAGTCGCCGATCCACACAAAATACCCCATCATGTCAAAGTGGAATTTTAAAAATAATTTTTTACAAAAAAATTAAACAAACAAATATCTAATTTGCACAAGTATTCAACCCCCTTGGTCACTATCTCGTAGAAGCATCGTTGGCAGTGATTACAGCTTTGAGTCTTCTTGGGTATGTCTGTATCAGCTTTGCACATCTGGATTTTTTTTTTTTTTTTTTTTTTTTTTTTTTGTATACAACATCGAGGCTCGTGAAAGAGCGAACATTAATCACACAGAAAGACAAACCGACACATAAAACATATAACATAGGGAGCGGTAGACAAGATGGGGAGAGAGGGGGAAGGACACAAACACAACATTTGAGAGCAGGGACCGAGAGACATGAAGACATCGAGAGATCTGAGAGAGGGCGAGGGCTTTGGGGGGGGGGGGGGGCGTGGGAAGGGGGCGGTGGGAGAGGTATAAAACATATGGACACTGCCAGGACTTCCAGGAAAGAAGTTGGAATTTCAAACAAGGTGGATCTGGGGTGAATTGGCGGGGGTAGAAAAGATCAAGGTTTTGGATGGGGGAAGATAAGAGATGGTGGTGAACAGCTGTTTTAAAGACCTGGAGGGAGGAGTGGGATTGAAGGGAGTGAGGGAGTTTGTTCCAGAGGCGGGAGAAAAGAGGAATGAAAGAGTGAAGGTGAGCAGAGAGCCGAGATTTCGGCAGTTTAACCCTCAGCGGGTTGCTGGCAGATCTTGTGCGACCTGTAGGAATATTTGGGGGACAGAGCACAGAGAGAGCTGGGGGTGCAAGGCCGGAGAGGAGTCGGTAGAAGACAGAAAGACCACCTACCTGCCTGCGGTGAGTGAGTGAAAGGCCCTCAGAGATAGCTTCATCGCGGGAGATTCCAATAATTCTGAAAGCTTTGGTTTCAACAGCGTGAAGCCGAGCTAGGTGTGAGGCAGGAGCACCGGCCCATAGGGGAGAACAGTATTCCATTGAGCTGCGGATGAAAGCCTTGTATGTGGTGAGGAGCTCAGGTGTGCCGAGGAAGGACTTCGCACGACGGAGGATGCCCAGTCGGCGACTGGCTTTGGAGGCCAGCTTGGAAATGTGGTTTTCCCAAGAAAGATCATGGCAGATAGTGAGACCCAAAATCTTGAGCGACAGAACTTCTTGGAGAGGATTGTTGAGAAAGTAGATGGGAGGGTTGTCCAGTCGATCTTTTCGGAGAGACATAGTAAGAGTGTGAGATTTGTCAGGATTGAAAGACATGTTCCACTTGTTTGACCAGTCTGTGATTTTGTCCAGGTCTTCAGAGAGTGAGGAGGCAGCAGACTGCCGATCTGAGGGAAGAGGAATGGAGCGGCAGAGAGTGGAGTCATCAGCAAAGAGATAGAGAGGATTTTCGAGAGAGTCAGAGAGATCATTGATGAAGACCAGAAAAAGCACGGGGCCCAGAACACTGCCTTGGGGAACTCCAGCCTGAACAGGAAGAGGAGATGAGAGAAACCCATTCAGGGCCACACGTTGACGACGACTAGAGAGGAAGTCCGCCAGCCATGCGTGGAGATTTCCATGGATACCAAAGGAGGAGAGTTTGGTGAGCAGAGCGGGGTGCCAGACCGTGTCGAAGGCACGTGCTATGTCGAGGGAGACAGCTCTAATTTCCTGTTTGGCATTGAGGACCTCCATCCATTGTTGAGACAGCAGAAGCAGCATGTCCAGAGTAGAGTGACCTGGTCTGAAACCAAATTGATGATAAGAGATCAAGCCATTGGAGAAGAGGAAAGATTTCATATCCGAAGCAATGATGGATTCCATGACTTTGCTGATAATTGGGAGAAGGCTGATTGGTCTGTAGTTGCTCGGATCTGTTTTTGCACCTTTTTTGTGCAAAGCGGTGATGTTGGCTGATTTCCAAGCAGATGGCAGTTGACCTTGAGCAAAAGAGAGGGTGAAGAGAACAGAGAGAGGGTGAGATAGAGCAGCAGAGCAGGATTTTAGGACCCGTGGGCTGATGCCGTCGGGTCCAGTTGCAGAATCAGAGTCGAGGGTTGACAGAAACTTTTCCACCTTGTCAGGAGGAAAGGACACGGAGTCCAGGAGCAGCAGGGTACGACTGGGTATGGTGGGTACAGAGAGGGATGGGTTTGGGACACAAGATTTAGAGGCAAACACAGAGTTGAGGCATTCAGCTTTTTCACGTGCGGAGTCAGCTGTGTAGCCATTTGAGGTAAGGGAGGGGATGGAGGGGGAACAAACACCAGAAACGGATTTGACCAGACGCCACCAGGATTTGGAAGAGGGAGACAGATAAGAGAGTTCGGTCTTGAGAACAGAGAGATATTGTTTCCTGGCTCTCCTGAGGGTGGACACACACTTGTTTCGGGCTTTGTGAAAGGAAATGAGATTTCCTTCCGTTGGATTTGCTTTCCAGGAGACGAAGGCAAGTTGTTTCTGGGCAACAGCCTCACCACAAGACGAAGGCAAGTTGTTTCTGGGCCGTGGACGGGAGGAAGGGTATGACAACTGAAGACGAGATGGGATAAATCTGTGCATGAGAGAGAGCAATTTACTTTGGAAGAATTCCCAGGATGAGTTGATGTCAGAGGTGGTAGAGATGGGAGACCAGTCCAGATGATTGATGGCTGCTTGAAGACCATGCCAGTTGGCCTGAGTGAAATGCCAGACTCGTCGACGCTGAGCAGGCTCCCTGAGGATGGTCAGAGAGATGTCCACTTTAACAAGGACATGATCAGATGATCCGATCGGAGCAGAAGAAGAGCAGCAGACATTTTCAGGGAAGTTAGTCATAACCAAGTCCAGAAGAGAAGATGTTCCGTTGACTGAGATCCGGGTCGGGAAATTGACAGATTGTGTCAGTCCCAGTGAGTCGGAGAAGTCCTTTGCTGAGGAGCCATGGCTGGTGAGAGAGGTACCCACACCCTGCCAACTGGCATGATGACAGTTGAAATCACCACATATGAGGAAGAGAGAGTTGGGATGAGTAGATAGAAGTTGGTCCATATCATCAGACAGCGAGATGTAGATGGAGTCATCACTGTTTGGTGGACGGTACAACACACATTTGAACAAGAGGTGGGAGCGAAGGGGAAGCCGTAGCCAGAGGTATTCCTGGGGGTGAGGTGGAGCGAGTGCAGTGCAGGGCGAGTGAGGAAGAGAGTTTTTGATAAAGATAGCAACCCCGCCTCCAGGACGAGGCTCAGGTCTATCATACCGGAGGAGGGAGTAGCCCGGGAGAGATACTATGGAATCAGAGACATCATAAAGGAGGAAAGTTTCTGTTAAGCAGATCACGTCTGGTTTGACAGAAGCAACCTGTATGGAGAGATCAGTTAAGTTTGAATGAAGGCCCCGGATGTTTGAGGTCCATACCGTTAATGAAGAGGAAGGGGGAGCATCAGATACAGAACAGGGGGGAGGAGGGGTAGGGTAAGATGTGGAAGAGGTGGAAGAGGTAGGGAGAGCTGTTGAAGGTGTGTCAGAGATTTCAGAATAGCTCGGAGAAAGGGAAGGATGGGGCGGACAAAAGGTTTGATGGTGATTGGGTGAGCTACAATGAGGTGTTATTTGAGGAGGGGGAAGAGCGAGGCAGAAGGTTGGGGGAGATGGAGGTGAGAGTTTGAAGGGGGAAGAAGCGGGGAGGACGCTTTGAGGAGGGGGAGTGAGAGGGGGGAAATTGAGAAGCAATGAGGGTGGGGAGATTTGAAGGGGAGGGGTGAGGGGGGAGTTTGGGAGGGAAGGGACAAGGGGAGGGATTTGAAAGGGATGGGATATGGGGGAGATTTGGAGGGGAGGGGTGAGGCAGGAGTCTAGGAGGGGAGGGGCGAGGGGCCGTCTTGGCGGGGAGGGGTGAGGGGGTAGTTTAGGAGGGAGGGGGCAAGGGGGGAGATTTGAAAGGGATGGGTGATGGGGAAGATTTGGAGGGGAGGGGTGATGGGGAAGATTTGGAGGGGAGGGGTTATGGGGAAGATTTGGAGGGGAGGGGTGAGATTGGATTTTTGAAAGTGTACGATTTATGGGAAACGAACATTTATTGCAAAATGAGTTTCTTGTGACCTTCGAGTTAAAAATACGTTTAAGGACGCTGGATGGAGGATGGAGTGCAGGAGAGTTTAGGGAATGTAGAAAAAAGGCACTATAGGAGATGGATATTTTTTTTGAGATGAATTGATTTGGTGAGCAAGTCGAAAGCAGCCTTTTAAAGAAGAAGAATAAAAAGGTGTTATAAAATATGACGGAATACATAACTTGAGGGGAAAGTGTAAACATTGAAGGTTAATGAGTGAAAACTATCTGGGGAAATGGGGGAGAAACACGTGGTCGAAGAACGAACGAACGAATAAGAATGAATAAACGAATGAGAACAGAGAAGGAAATGTTTATTTTATTTTTTTTTGTTTTTTTTGAGTTGAGATTTACACAAGGAAGTAGGCTATGGGTGAAAAGACTGGGAATACAGAGAACGAAAGTTATTGGATCACAAACGACGGACCGCTGAGAAAAACAAAGCCTCAAGGTTGTACAGTGCACACTGTACAAGGCCTCAAGACACGACACGAATTAACACGATTTTCAATACAGGTATGAAAGATTTGCACCGAAAAATCTTCGTCGGGACACAATATACGTACAACACCATAAATAAATTCAGTTTTAACGAAAATACAAATGGGAACAATCACTTAACTTCGATTTCAAATCGTTCGCGACGCGGCAAAGGCCTTGCTCGCGACACGGCAAACAGACGATCAATTTATGAAAGATAAACACCGAGAAACAACCAAAGTTGCACACAATAACTTCACACACCGAAAGCTAAATACAGTTTCGACAAAATACAATTGTGAACAGACTTAACTTCGAAAAACGTGGAGACCGTGTGGAGCTTCGAAAATCCCTGCCGCCGTCTCCAAGATCTCGCGAGATCTCCCAAATGACCCAAATTTGGGGAGATTTGGGGAGATTCTCCCATTATTCCTTGGAGATTTGCTAAAGATTGTCAAGTTGGATGGGAGGCGTCGGTGAACAGTGATCTTCAAGTCTTTCTTCAGATTCTCAGTGGGATTCAAGTCTGGACTTTGGCTGGGCCACTCAAGGACTTTCACATTCTTGTTCTGAAGCCATTCTAGTGCCTCTTTGGCTGTGTGCTTGGGGTCATTGTCCTGTTGGAATGTAAATGTTCACCTCAGTCTAAAGTCTTTTTCACTCTGAAGCAGGTTCTCCTCAAGGATTTGCCTGTATTTGGCTCCATTCATTGTTCCCTGTATCCACACAAGTCTCCCAGTCCATGCTGCTGAAAAGCATCCCCATAGCATGATGTTGCCACCACCATGCTTCACGGTCAGGATGGTGATATATGTGTGACGAGCCGTGTTGGGTTTCTGCCAGACGTAGCACTTTGCATTCAGGCGAAAGAGTTCAATTTTCGTCTAATCAGACCACATAATATTTTGCCTCATGGTCTCAGTGTCTTTCACATGCTGTTTTGCAAACTCCAAGCATGCTGCCATGTGCTTTTTTCTCAGGAGTGGCTTCCGTCTCAGCACTTTCCAATAAGGCCTGGATTTGTAAAGTGCTGCAGAGACCGTTGTCCTTCTGGCAGGTTCTCCCACCTCAGCCAATGAACTCTGTAGTTCTATAAGAGTGGTCATTGGGTTCTTGGTCATCTCCCTGACCAATTTCCTTCTTGCCCTGTTTCTCAGTTTGGTCGGACAGCCAACTCTAGGACGAGTCTGGGTAGTCCTTATTATTTCGATTTCCTAATGATGGAGCTCACTGTGTTCTTGGAAACTTTATACACTAGAAATTGTTTTATACCCTTCCCCAGATCTATCCATCTTCACAATTCAATCTCAGTTCCTTGGACTTAATGGTAGAGCTTCTGTTATGACATGCACTCTCAACTGTGGGACCTTATATAGAAAGGTGTGTTTCTTTCTCAATCATGTTGTGGGAACTGATGGTTGCTTTATCAAACCTTTTCTCATTAGTGTGGTGAGGATGCATATGTCATGCTCTGTGATCTTTTTTTCTCTTGCATTTGTTGTTCTGACCACAAAGCTGGTCTGTGTTTCCCTCTGCTTATCTGAAGATTTTAAAACACATTGTGGGTTTTTCAGGAGAACAGGCCATCCCGTGTTGGACTCTGACCTTCAAGATTGTATGCGTGGCATACTCTTGGAGGGGAATACTTTCAATATTGTTCTTGCCTCTATATAAATGAAGCTCACTGGGAAATATATTTCGAGAAAGGACGGCCAGTTTCATGCCCTCCTAATCTCCCGCACGTGTTGTAACGGCTCCGTAATAAAAACGGCTCATATTCTCAAGGCGTTTGTCCTACGTTCTTATTGAACAGCGGACAACGAACCCCGACAATGTCCAATCAATTAAATTACCCACAGGCAGACTCCAGTCACATTGTGGAGACATCTCAAGGATGACCAAAGTGCAATTGGATGCAACTGAGCTCAATTTGGAGTGTCATAGTAAAGGGGTTGAATACTTATTGACTCAAGACATTTCAGCTTATCATTTTAAATTGATTTGTAAATAATAATAATAAAAATTCACTTTGACATTATGGAGTACTAGCTTAACTTGGCGCATTCCGCGTACCTCACCACACGTCGTTTCAGAGGGATAGGCATCTTTGACCATTTCGGTGTCTTTTGGGTCTTCAGGGCCATTTGGGTCTTCAGGGTCTTTTGGATCCTCTGGGCCTTTAAGGGTATTTTGGGTCGTTGGGGGTGTTTTGGGTATTTGGGGTCTTTTGGGTCTGCGGTGGCTTCAGGGGTTGTTTTTTTCCTCGGAGTCTTTAAGAGTCTTTGGGGTATTTTGATTATTTAATGTAATTATGGGTCTTTTGGGTCTTTAAGGGTCTTTGGGGTCTTCAGGGTGTTTTGGGTCTTTGGGGTGTTTTGGGTTTTCATGGTCTTTTGAGTCTTCAGGGTCTTTTGGGTCTTCGGTGTGTTTTGGGTCTTTGGGGTCTTTTGGGTCTTCAAGGTCTTTGGGGTCTTCAGGGTATTTTGGTTCTTCGGGGTATATTTGGGTCTTTGGGGTCTATTTGGGTCTTCAGGGTCTTTTGGTTCTTCGGGGTATTTTGGGTCATTGATGTGTTTTGGGTCTTCAGAGTCTTCGGGGTCTTCAGGGTCTTTGTGGTCTTCAGGGTGTTTTGGGTATTCAGGGTGTTTTGGGTCTTCAGGGTTTTTTGGGTCTTCGGGGTCTTTTGGGTCTTCGGGGTTTTTTGATTCTTCGGGGTCTTTTGGGGTCTTCGGTGTCTTTTGGATCTTTGGTGTTTTCAGGGGCTTTTGGTTCAAAAGGGTCTTTTGGTTCCTCTGGGTCTTTAAGGGTCTTTGGGTCTCTTTGGGTCTTCAGGGTCTTTTGGGTCATTGGGGTATTTTTGGTCTTCAGGGTATTTTGGGTATTTAGGTTATTTTGGGTCTTTGGTGTCTTCAGGGGCTTTTGGCTCTTAAGGGTCTTTTGTTTCCTCTGGGTATTTAAGGGTCTTTGGGTATTTGGGTCTTTTTGGGTATTCGGGGTATTTTGGTTATTTTGGGTATTCAGGGTGTTTTGGGTCTTCATGGTTTTTTGGGTCTTCGGGGTCTTTTGGGTCTTCAGGGTCTTCGGGGTGTTTTGGGTCTCCGGGGTGTTTTGGGTCTTCGGGGTGTTTTGGGTCGTTGGGGTCTTTTGGGTCTTCCGGGTCTTTTGTGTTTTTGAGGTCTTTTGGATCTTTGGCATCCTCTGGGCCTTTAAGGGTAATTTGGGTCTTTGGGTTGTTTTGGGTCTTCAGGGTGTATATGGTCTTTGGGGTCTTTTAGGTCTTCTGGGTATTTTGGGTCTTCAGGGTGTTTTGGGTCTTCTGGGTGTTTTGGGTCTTCTGGGTGTTTTGGGTCTTCGGTGTGTTTTGATTCTTCGGGGTGTTTTGGGTCTTCGGGGTGTTTTGGGTCTTCGGGGTGTTTTGGGTCTTCGGGGTGTTTTGGGTCTTTGGGGTGTTTTTTGTCTTCGGGGTGTTTTGGGTCTTCAGGGTGTTTTGGGTATTTGGGTTGTTTTGGGTCTTTGGGGTGTTTTGGGTCTTCGGGGTGTTTTGGGTCTTCGGGGTGTTTTGGGTCTTTGGGGTGTTTTGGGTCTTTTGGGTCTATCGGGGCTTCGGGGTCTTTTGGGTCTTTGGCATCTTCCAGGTCTTTTGGATATTCGGGGTGTTTTGGGTCTTTGGGTTACTTCATGTTACTTCATGATACCTGTTGGTTACTTCATGAAAGGGGAAATACTCATGAGGAAATGGAGACCACCGGAGGTGCCAGCAAATGATGAGTGGAAAGTTCATTACCAAATTGTGGTACCACCGCCGTACCAGAAGGATATATTGAGTTTGGCACATGAGACACCTTTGGCCGGGCACCTTGGAGTGAACAAGACATGTGACAGAATATTGGTACATTTTTTCTGGCCAGGATTGCGACGTGATGTGGTGGAGTTCTGTAAATCTTGCCATTCTTGCCAGCTGGTGGGAAAACCTAATCAGAAAGTCCCATCCGCACCATTAAAACCAATTCCAGCTTTTGAAGAGCCATTCAGCCGAGTCATTATTGACTGTGTCGGCCCTTTACCTAAAACTAAGGCTGGACATCAGTATTTGTTGACCATCATGTGCGCTTCCACGAGGTTCCCAGAAGCAGTGCCTCTTAGAAAAATGACTGCGGCAGTTATTGCGAAGGCCAAGATTAAATTTTTCACTGGTTGGCCTACCTAAGGTCATCCAGTTTGATCAGGGTTCCAATTTCATGTCAACGCTTTTTCAGCAAGTGGTACACCTGTTGGGAGTCGAGCAAGTAAGCTCAAGTACTTACCATCCTGAGAGCCAAGGGGCCTTGGAAAGGTTTCACCAGACATTGAAGAATATGATCAGAACGTATTGTTTTGAATGTGACAAGGATTGGGCTGAGGGGACACCCTTATTGTTGTTTGCTACGAGGGAATCTGTTCAGGAGTCATTAGGGTTCAGTCCTTTTGAACTTGTGTTTGGACACGCAGTACGAGGACCATTGAAATTGGTGAAAGAACAGTGGCTACAGGAGGAGTCACAGTCAACAGTGGTGGAGTATGTGTCAACGGTTAGGCACAGATTGGCAAAGGCTTGTGAAGTTGCGAGAGAAAACTTGAAAGTGACACAAGATAAAATGAAAGTGAGGCATGACAAGAGATCTCAGATAAGAAATTTCAGTCCTGAGGACCGAGTGTTAGTGTTGCTTCCTGTTGCAGGTCAGCCACTACAGGCTAGATATTTCGGTCCCTATGCAATCGAAAGGAGGGTTAATGAAACAGATTACGTGGTGACAACTCCCAACCGACAGAAAAAGCGGCAGCTGTGTCATGTCAACCACCTGAAGAAATATTATGAGAAGAAGCCTGTGAAAAAAATGGTTCCTGTCTCACCTGTCGTGCCTGTAGTCGGGGTGCAAGAGAATCCAGAGGTTGAGGCCGGTGTGAAGTTTGGTAACATTGATGACCAGGCTTGTCCCAGATTGTCGAACACGGAGGTGTTGAGGAATTTAGATGAGAAATTAGGTCATCTGTTGAGGGAACAACAAGGACAACTATCCAGCCTAATTTTTGAATTTGCACATTTGTTCACAGATGTACCTGGTCGTACTGATTTGGTATATCATGATATTGAGGTGGGCGAAGCCACTCCTGTGAAGCAACACCCCTATCAGATGAACCCTGTGAAGTTGGAGTATCTTCGGAAGGAGGTTCAGTCTATGTTGGAGAATGACATCATCGAACCAAGCAGCAGTGAATGGAGCTCACCATGTGTGTTGGTTCCAAACTCCGATGGCAGTTTTCGCTGTTGTACGGATTTAAAACGGGTTAATGCAGTGACCAAGACCGACTCATATCGCATCCCGAGGATTGATGACTGCATTGATAGAATAGGCCCAGCAAAATTTGTAACCAAATTTGACTTGCTGAAAGGATATTGGCAGATTCCTCTTACTGATAGAGCCAAGGAAATCTCGGCTTTAGTCACACCAAATGGGTTGTATCAGTACAAGGTTCTTCCCTTTGGATTGAAAAACGGGCTGCTACATTTCAATGGCTGATTAATAAGCTTATTGCAGACCTTGAGTGGGTGGAGGCTTATCTGGATGATATCATCATCCACACCATGACCATGGAAGATCATCTTAAACAAATCCATGCATTTTTCAAGAAACTGCCCGAGGAAGGGTTGACCTTCAACTTATCTGAGTGAGTTTGTAAAAGCACAGGTGGTGTTCCTCGGCCATGTCGTAGATCAGGGTCAGGTGCAACCGGTGACAGCCAAGATAGAAGCCATTGATCGCTTCCAAGTTCCAAAAGGGAAGAAGGAGCTTTTGAGATTCTTGGGTATGACTGGTTGGTACCGGCGGTTCTGCAGGAATTTTTCTGATGTGGTAGCCCCTTTAACGAATTTGCTGAGGAAAGAGACCAAGTTTGTTTGGGTGAACAAATGTCAGGCTGCCTTTGCCCACGTCAAAGCGATATTAATTAGCTCTCCTGTCCTAGCAGCCCCGAATTTTCAAGAACCATTCAAGTTGGCCATTGATGCAAGTGATGTGGGGGCTGGGGCAGTTCTATTACAGGAAGATGGTGATGGTGTGGATCTCCCAGTGTGCTACTATTCGAAAAAGTTTAACAAACACTAGGCAAATTATGCCACTGTGGATAAAGAGACCCTTGCTCTCCTGCTAGCGCTTCAGCATGATGAGGTGTATCTGGGAACTTCTACCTTTCCGACAAAAGTCTTCACTGATCACAACCCCTTAACCTTCATTCAAAAAATGAAAAATTAAAATCAGAGGTTGATGAGATGGAGTTTGGCTTTGCAGGAGTTCAACTTGGAAATTGAGCATGTAAAGGGCAGGGACAATGTCATTGCCGATGGATGCTATATCCAGAGTAAACCAACTTTCAAAATTCCTGTAAGTTGTTTGGAAGTTTTGTTGCTTTCTTCTGGGGAATATAAATTATTGTTGCTCATGTGAGTTGATCATATGGGTGTGAGTTTTACTTTTGTTTTTTAAAAAGGGTTTTTGCATGAATAGAAAGCTTTCACTATGTTCCAACTTTCTTTCTTGAGGGGGGGAAGTGTTATGGATTCGTCACTTCCATCGTTGTGGTTTTCATCCACTGTAAGCCTTTTTGGTTCCATGTACTAGTATTGTTATCATTTAAGTGAAATAGAGATAACTGTTTTCAAAAGGTAAAAAATTAGTGTTTTAAAAGAAACCGGATCGGGAGAAACCGGAAAAAGAAGACGAGGAAGAAAAAAAAAGGCGGAGCAAGTAAGGTCGGGAAGAAAAGCCGAGCTGCTTTGAGGTCTCGAGGAGACGCTGGCGAACGGGGGTCACGAGCAAACTTTGGGTTTCCTGGGAAAGGGATTCCTGTGACATAGTGGTTATCGCTGTGACAGATAAACCTGTGTGTCAGGTTTTGCGGTTGATTCTGAAGAGAATCGTTGGAGAGCAGGTACGCCTCCAGTACGGGCCCGCCCACCATTTCGCCTTGCTCCAGCCATTTTGCATCGCTCCAGCCTTTTCGCCTCGCTCCAGCCATTTCACCGCACCCAGCCGTTAGCCTGGTTTGCGAGTGTAACGTGGATTTAGATTGGGAATTTGTGGTTCTTCGTTTGGGAGCCGCTGAACGTTCATACCCGAAGGTGTGATTTCCCAGTCACCTTTTGGGTGCACCTTTGCGCCTCTTTGGCAGCGTTGACTGTCAGCCAACTTGGATTCTGGTCTTGATTCAACCTTTTTCTTGCGATCACCGGAGCGTGGATCGACTTTGGCTTGGTGCCGGGACAGTGACTTTGGGAATGTTCTTTTCGCACACTTGGAGCACAGTGAGTTATTGAATAAGAAACTGAAGGTACCATCATAGGAATTATATGGTATTTTTGTGGTGCAATTGAAACATATTGTACTTGTGCTGTTATACTTGTGTGACCTTAATACAATACTTGTTTTTGGTATCAATTGGTTGGTGTGGTTTCACCATTGGTCATTGACAAACCTTATAACACATTTTTCTGCCGTGACTCCTTTCTGGGCTCGGAGGTACACCATGACCGGGGGTTTGGGGAGGAGCACGTAACAATATCTATTCGGCTTTACCGATTAACCAATGTGCAGATTATGAGATAGTGAAGAAAGCCTTTCTCAAAGCCTATGAATTGGTCCCTGAAGCTTACCGACAAATATTGAGGAATGCCAGGAAGAGGGAGAGTGAGACCCATGTGGAGTTTGCCAGAATGAAGGAAACTATGTTTGATAGGTGGTATGACTCGAAGGAGATTGGGGAAGACTTCAACCTTTTACGGCAATTAATCTTGGTGGAGGAATTCAAACAGTGTGTCCACGTGGACATTAAAGTGCATCTGGATGAAAAAAAGGTACCGAAGTTGTATGAGGCAGCAATGGTGGCAGATGACTATGCCTTGCCAAACAGGATGGGGTTCCACAAACCTAACTTCCCGTTGTGGAAGTATACATATTATAAATACGATATTATTTGTTCTCATATCATTCTTTTCCAGAATGTGTTTTTCTGTGTAACTCTGTAGAAATGAAATCTGGAGGAGAAGGAGCTAAGTGCATACCTGTTCGGACAGGTCAAGAGGGAGTGACCTACAGAGAACAGATAAGAAGTGCTTTACCATTTTAAAATGATAACAGCTGTTTAAAAGCTCTTAGGACTCTTCAAGATAGAAACCAGAGATTTACAAATGTCTTACTGTCTGGGCCGAAAAGCCCTGTGCAGAATTCTGAATTCCATGCTCATATAAGCAAACGAGCCTTTATTATATAAGAAAGAGACTTCGAGGAAAACGCTGCGCTGGCCAAGGAATGGAGCAGATCTGCGCACAGAAGAAGATTGAGGGTGCCACGACCGGCAGAACGACGCTTTGTTAAGTTTAGTCAGTTCATTCGTTAGTCAATATCTTGAATTAGTACGTTCATGTAACAACCCTTGACAGTTTTAATAAAACATTGTGTGAGAAACAAAGGTGGAGTTTTCTTTGTCGTAAGATTAGGGATTCTTCAATAGTTGGTAGCCCGTACCAGGATCAACTGTGAAGTTCGACAAGAAGACCAGGTCCAAGGTAAGCGTGCCTCTTGTTGATCTTTACAGAACGATATAAGAACCTGCTTAGTTATTGTTTAAAGTTCCCTAAGTCTTTACAGAATGATATAAAAAGGACTTGCAAAATTTTTGTTACATACATTTTAATATGGACAGAATGGCGATTTTTTTTTAATGAATATGCGAGGGTTTGCGATTTCCAGCGATAAAGAACGACTTTTTCCAATGAATAACGATTTTCGCTATTTTTAATGACTTTTTGTAAATATATACGAATTTGATCATGAAGTGCGTGGCTTTTTGTACAAATATAGATGGGTTTCGGTGGGAAGTTTTACCATTTCGCAGCGTTTTGCGTTTGTAAAACGAAAGAGTTTGGGAAAGCCGTCTGGAGTGATTTGATAAAAGGAAGGATGAGAGGTTGAATCGCCCTGCTGGGTGTTAATTCAACGGCAGGCACGGAAATGCGTGTGCGAGCACTGTGTATTTAAATAACTTAATGACGCAAAGTGCGTTCGCATGCTTAGTTACCGCTTCGTGAGTCAAACCGTGGGTATACGCTAATAACATGTATACGTACATGGTATATGCAGGCCGCACAAATCAGTGCAGGTCACATACATGAATCATCGCTCCGCGGTTCATTTGATGCAGACGGGACATTTCGTGCACGTACCCACACGTACGTAGGCGCACTCGAATCTTGCACGATCGACATGTCCATTCAACGTGCACAAGACGCACGGGTGGAATGTGCCACATGTTCCATCGCTTCGCTGGTTGAAGCGTACGCGAGCACCAATGTACTTGTTTTTGTGGCGTATTTGTTGAGCACACGTACACGTACATGGTACATGCCATGAGGCACGAATCAGTATGGCATGCACACATCAGCACGGGTAAAAATAGTGGCATGAGGCTTTGGCTTCGCTTTCAAAGCTTCGCTTTGGCTTTTAAAGAAGCGACTGCTGCTCTCCGACACCTATATAGATATATATTTGTTATTTTTTTTAGTGTCCCAACTTGGAAATGGCCGAGCGGTTAAATACGCTGGGACGAAATTATAGCGGTCTTGATTCAAATCCCGTGGTAACATCCAATTATTTTTTGGGACATTATTGATTGATTTTTCCCATATGACATTTTTTCCTGTTTCAATAACGCTGTGGGTTGGTTTTAAGAGAGGAATTGCAAACATTTGTGAATGATCCGTGTAGGTTGTAAGGTGTTTTTGATTCACATTACGTCTTCTCCTGACATTATTTGTGTGCAATATTTAGACGGTGTTTGTCAACCATGACGATGTGCTGAGCCGTCAATTTTTTTTAGTAAAATATATGTTCCGTATCTTTTCACCGATTGATAAATCATGATAGGGCATTAAGATACAACGTAGTGATCTTCTAGACGTTGTGGTCGGGTGCTCGTGCTGTAATTCATATCGGTAGCATGCAATTTGTTAAATGTGCTTTCAGAATTCTGTGTGGGGACAGGTGGGGATTTGGCGAATGTCGATTAATTACGTACACGCTGTGATAGACAGCCAATGAACGCAAGCACTCAGAATGCCCGCGATGCAAAATACACGGTTCATATACACGGTACGCACGGGCGGAGCGCACAGCATATTACATCGCTTCGCTGATTGACACGTACGCGAGCATCATTTAGAGAAGCAGCGCAAATGTTTAATTCGTGTACAGTATATTAATAGACTGCGATTAATTACAGTACACGGTTATTGATTTTCTTTCTCTTCTCCCCTCTTTCTCTCCGCCTCTCTCCCTCCCCCCCCCTCTCCCCCCCTCCCTCCCCCCCTCTCCCCCTCTCCCTCTCCCTTTCTGGTTCTCTTCATTTATCTTTTTTCCTCATTCATCTCGGTCGCTCCCTCTGGGCGTACTTGTATGGGATAGAACTCGTTTTTAGGGCGTATACTTTCTGATGCGGCACCCTGTCACGGTTATTCACTTTTACACTGTCATTTTACACCATACATTTACACCTGTCACGTTTATTGATTTTCCTGATGCAGATAAAAAGGGTGGCTGTGTTTATTATTTTTCAAATATCGATCGATTTATGAGACATTGTAGAAATATTGAGGCAGTGTAGAAATAGTGCTAGATGTGTTCTTTGAGTGATCGTCTCATGATAAAACGAAATTTGTGACTATAGTTGCGAAATATGGTTTCATAAGAACGTATTCGTTGGGTGAACATAGTGATATGGTTTTGAAATCTTTTTGTTAAGATGTAAAGCGTAAAAAACCACGGCATCGATAGGGTGGTGTATAAATTGGAAAAAAATAAACCCGGAAGTGGCGATCGCATTTTCTACCACGGAATCATTCTGTGGACGCTTAAATTGAAATTGGAAATTGTGATTGGTGTTGCCTTCATCCGTTAGTATTTCTAATGGGTTAAAATGTAATAAAGAGTACACGTTTTTTATCAATAGAAGTCCAGTGCGCATGCGTGTAGGTGGACATGGACATCGCATGTGTGTGACGTCATCATTTTGAAATACGACCCGCTAAAGTAAGGGGGACTGAGGCAGATACAAGGCGATGGGTTTATACTCTGTGTTAAAACCCATGGCGGCTTTATCTCTGGGATAAGCCGAGTTGCCGTTGGTTACCTGACAGGAGTAATTTCCCTGTCAGTGGATTAAGGGGTCTTACTCCTATTGAGAGGAGTGGTCCCAATTGAATGACCATGCATTGTGGCCCCTCGGGGGCATGATGCATGCGTTTGAATGACCATGCGCTTCCCTCTTGGGGTTGAGGCGCATGTGTATTGTTATTGGGACAGCCTTGTTGACGTTGTGCCTTGACCATGGGGTCAAGGTGCACGTCCGAGGCTGTTCAAATGTTTGACTTTTTTACCTTTTTTCACAAGCAAAAAAGGCAGGCCTTGGCTATGGCCCTAAAACAGCCGAGTTGCCGTTGGTTACCTGACAGGAGTAATTTCCCTGTCAGTGGATTAAGGGGTCTTACTCCTATTGAGAGGAGTGGTCCCAACTGTATGACCATGCATTGTGGCCCTTCGGGGGCATGATGCATGTGTTTGAATGACCATGTGCTTCCCCCTCGGGGTTGAGGCGCATGTGTATTGTTATGGGGACAGCCTTGTTGACGTTGTGCCTTGGCCATGGGGTCAAGGTGCACGTCTGAGGCTGTTCGAATGTTTGACTTTTTACCTTTTTTCATTGTAAAAAAGGCAGGCCTTGACTGGGGCCCTAAAACAGTTGCCGTTGGTTACCTGACAGGAGTAAATTCCATGTCAGAGGATCAAGGGGTCTTACTCCTATTGAGAGGAGTGGTCCCAATTGAATGACCATGCATTGTGGCCCCTCGGGGGCATGATGCATGCGTTTGAATGACCATGCGCTTCCCTCTTGGGGTTGAGGCGCATGTGTATTGTTATTGGGACAGCCTTGTTGACGTTGTGCCTTGACCATGGGGTCAAGGTGCACGTCCGAGGCTGTTCAAATGTTTGGACTTTTTACCTTTTTTCACAAGCAAAAAAGGCAGGCCTTGACTGGGACCCTAAAACAGTTGCTGTTGGTTACCTGACAGGAGTAAATTCCCTGTCAGAGGATCAAGGGGTCTTACTCCTATTGAGAGGAGTGGTCCCATTTGTATGACCATGCATTGTGGCCCTTCGGGGGCATGATGCATGCGTTTGAATGACCATGTGCTTCAGCCTTGGGGTTGAGGCGCATGTGTGTTGTTATTGGGACAGCCTTGTTGACGTTGTGCCTTGGCCATGGGGTCAAGGTGCACATCCAAGGCTGTTCAAATGTTTGACTTTTTACCTTTTTTCATTGTAAAAAAGGCAGGCCTTTGAGCGGGCCCTAAACGCTTGCCGTTGGTTACCTGACAGGAGTAAATTCCCTGTCAGAGGATCAAGGGGTCTTACTCCTATTGAGAGGAGTGGTCCCAATTGTATGACCATGCATTGTGGCCCTTCTGGGGCATGATGCATGCATTTGAATGACCATGCTCTTGGGGTTGAGGCGCATGTGTATTGTTATTGGGACAGCCTTGTTGACATTGTGCCTTGACCATGGGGTCAAGGTGCACGTCCGAGGCTGTTCAAATGTTTGACTTTTTACCTTTTTTCACAAGCAAAAAAGGCAGGCCTTAGCTATGGCCCTAAAACAGCTGCCGTTGGTTACCTGACAGGAGTAATTTCCCTGTCAGTGGATTAAGGGGTCTTACTCCTATTGAGAGGAGTGGTCCCAACTGTATGACCATGCATTGTGGCCCTTCGGGGGCATGATGCATGTGTTTGAATGACCATGTGCTTCCCTCTCGGGGTTGAGGCGCATGTGTATTGTTATGGGGACAGCCTTGTTGACGTTGTGCCTTGGCCATGGGGTCAAGGTGCACGTCTGAGGCTGTTCGAATGTTTGACTTTTTACCTTTTTTCATTGTAAAAAAGGCAGGCCTTGACTGGGGCCCTAAAACAGTTGCCGTTGGTTACCTGACAGGAGTAAATTCCCTGTCAGAGGATCAAGGGGTCTTACTCCTATTGAGAGGAGTGGTCCCAATTGAATGACCATGCATTGTGGCCCCTCGAGGGCATGATGCATGCGTTTGAATGACCATGCGCTTCCCTCTTGGGGTTGAGGCGCATGTGTATTGTTATTGGGACAGCCTTGTTGACGTTGTGCCTTGACCATGGGGTCAAGGTGCACGTCCGAGGCTGTTCAAATGTTTGGACTTTTTACCTTTTTTCACAAGCAAAAAAGGCAGGCCTTGACTGGGACCCTAAAACAGTTGCCGTTGGTTACCTGACAGGAGTAAATTCCCTGTCAGAGGATCAAGGGGTCTTACTCCTATTGAGAGGAGTGGTCCCAATTGTATGACCATGCATTGTGGCCCTTCGGGGGCATGATGCATGCGTTTGAATGACCATGTGCTTCAGCCTTGGGGTTGAGGCGCATGTGTATTGTTATTGGGACAGCCTTGTTGACGTTGTGCCTTGGCCATGGGGTCAAGGTGCACGTCCAAGGCTGTTCAAATGTTTGACTTTTTACCTTTTTTCATTGTAAAAAAGGCAGGCCTTCGAGCGGGCCCTAAACGCTTGCCGTTGGTTACCTGACAGGAGTAATTTCCCTGTCAGAGGATCAAGGGGTCTTACTCCTATTAAGAGGAGTGGTCCCAATTGAATGACCATGCATTGTGGCCCCTCGGGGGCATGATGCATGCGTTTGAATGACCATGCGCTTCCCTCTTGGGGTTGAGGCGCATGTATATTGTTATTGGGACAGCCTTGTTGACGTTGTGCCTTGACCATGGGGTCAAGGTGCACGTCCGAGGCTGTTCAAATGTTTGGACTTTTTACCTTTTTTCACAAGCAAAAAAGGCAGGCCTTGACTGGGACCCTAAAACAGTTGCCGTTGGTTACCTGACAGGAGTAAATTCCCTGTCAGAGGATCAAGGGGTCTTACTCCTATTGAGAGGAGTGGTCCCAATTGTATGACCATGCATTGTGGCCCTTCGGGGGCATGATGCATGCGTTTGAATGACCATGTGCTTCAGCCTTGGGGTTGAGGCGCATGTGTATTGTTATTGGGACAGCCTTGTTGACGTTGTGCCTTGGCCATGCGGTCAAGGTGCACGTCCAAGGCTGTTCAAATGTTTGACTTTTTACCTTTTTTCATTGTAAAAAAGGCAGGCCTTTGAGCGGGCCCCAAACGCTTGCCGTTGGTTACCTGACAGGAGTAAATTCCCTGTCAGAGGATCAAGGGGTCTTACTCCTATTGAGAGGAGTGGTCCCAATTGTATGACCATGCATTGTGGCCCTTCTGGGGCATGATGCATGCGTTTGAATGACCATGCGCTTCCCTCTTGGGGTTGAGGCGCATGTGTATTGTTATTGGGACAGCCTTGTTGACATTGTGCCTTGACCATGGGGTCAAGGTGCACGTCCGAGGCTGTTCAAATGTTTGACTTTTTACCTTTTTTCACAAGCAAAAAAGGCAGGCCTTAGCTATGGCCCTAAAACAGCTGCCGTTGGTTACCTGACAGGAGTAATTTCCCTGTTAGTGGATCAAGGGGTCTTACTCCTATTAAGAGGAGTGGTCCCAATTGTATGACCATGCATTGTGTCCCTTCGGGGGCATGATGCATGTGTTTGAATGACCATGTGCTTCAGCCTTGGGGTTGAGGCACATGTGTAATGTTATTGGGACAGCCTTGTTGACGTTGTGCCTTGGCCATGGGGTCAAGGTGCAAGTCCGAGGCTGTTCAAATGTTTGACTTTTTACCTTTTTTCATAGTAAAAAAGGCAGGCCTTAACTGTGGCCTCATAACAGTTGCTTGTGGCCCCTCGTGGCCAAGGTGCATGTCTTTAAATGACCATGCATTGTACCCTTTTGGGGTCAGAATGTATGTCCAGGAAGCAAATGCTTCCATGGAGCAAATAATTGCCGTTGTTGTTGTTGTTGTTTTTTTCTCCTCATCTTTTTATTCTTCTTCTACTTCCAATTTATTTGTGTTGCTCCCTTTCCCTCTTGCTCCCGCCCCTTCCTTCCTCTACCCTTCCCTTCCTCCCCCCTCCCCCTCCCTTCAAACCCTTATCCCAGCTTGTCCCAGCTTTTCTACCTTCCCTGCCTTGTCTGTGTCCCCGCTTTCCACCACCACTGCCTAGTACATTCCTTTGCACCCCCCCCCCTCACTCCTTTCTGCCCCCCCTCACTCCTTCCCTCCATTCACTCCTTTGTGCTTCTGCCCTTCCCCCCCCTCCCTTCTTCTGTTTCCGGCCCCCTCCACCCTAACCCTGGTCCTGGCCCTAACCCCCTCCCATGGCACCCCGCTTCCCTCCTGCGTCCCTTTCCCCCTCCCTCCCCACCCCCTTCCCCCACCACCCGCCCGCTCTGTAATTTGACATTTTCACCTGTAATTATTCCTATATTTGAATCCCGAAGAGGAAAATATACATTTTTCTTTTTTGGCGGCCATCTTGGATGTCAGCTAAAATTCATTCCATTAATATAAAAAAATGATGAGAGGCAATCCCATGTCACTGGTATGTAGAATCTATAAGGCACACCCATTGAATGTAAATTTGAAAATTTATTTTGGATTTGAATGCTTCATTTGTTCCAATTGATGCATGGGGTGGAAATATGCCTTGCAGGTAAACGTTATTGTTTTTTTTTTCCCTGAACTCCTTGCCATGAGATGTTATGTTTTCATTTTATTGGTTATTATAAATCAATATTCCTATGTTGTGTAGGTAATATTATCATAGACACAGAAATCAGGATTGTGGATTTTTGCCAAGATTTTTTTCAGTGATTTTAAGATGGCTGTGTTAAAACACACCGACATGATTAAGATTTTATATACTTGCACAGGTGGTGTTGCACCTGTGATGGAAGTGTTATTCATCTATCTATAATTCCACTAATCTCTGTCTGTGTGTGTGTGTGTGTGTGTGTATGCGACCGCTGTTTCTCGACAACTACCGGTCCGATATACTTGAAACTTGCCAGGTATATTGCTGGGGACCCGAGGATGTGCCTTTTCAAGGTTTCATATTAATCGGACAATTACTTACCGAGCTATGTCCAAAAAACGATTCAACCAATCAGAGAGCAGCGAGCTATCGCGTGTGCCGAACGTGGCGAACACACTCTGCCTCGGACGGCACATGTGAGAGCGTATTCATTTATTTCACGTTGGCAAACTATGTTGCCGCTATGTTGGCGTTAAACTATGTTTTAAAACTAATTAAAACCATTTCATGGAAATAGAGGGGGGGGGGGGATTGTCACTGTACTCGCAAGCCGTTCGCCGTTCGCTTTGGCGTTGCGAATGGACCAAAACATTTCATGGACCAAACCATTTCATGTAAAGCGTTTGCCGTTCGCTTTGGCGTTGCGAATGGACCAAAACATTTCATGGACCAAACCATTTCATGTAAATAGAGGGGGGGATATAATTTTAGATATAGATATAGTACGGGCATGCCCTAGTATCAACAAATGTAGAGAAAACCAAAATTGTTCTGTGCAGACAGACAACCATATGGGTTTAAATGTAATATCCTCTTTTTGATGGAGGTCATAGGATGAGTGGGAAGCATATTCTCGCTCCTTGGAGGGCCCCCAAGAAGCGGATTGTGTTTCCTACTTGTAAAATGGGGAATCTGGCTGTATTGAGCTAAATGGTGTTCTATTGAATTTTATTCGGTTTTTTTTTGGCTGATGGTTTTTTGTAGTTGTGAGTTTGGAACAACATATTATTGTTCCTTTGATAGAGCTTGTGATTTTCCATTCTCTTCCAGGTTCCTTTGTAGGATTCGATATGGAAATGGATTAGAATGGACAAATATTTTTTATCGGTTAAACCTTTTGGCTGAACTTTTGAGTTAGTTTTCAAAATTGAAGTTGGACCAAATTGGAAAAGGGATTAAGCATGTTGTCTTTTAATTGGTTTAAAAGTGAATTCTTAAAAAGGGAGCATTGACGTCCTTAAATTGAAATCAGAAGATTGTGATGATTTTTTGAGGGAGATGATTTGTGATTTTTTTTCTTTTTTTTTTTCATTTTTCATTTCATTTTATGATTTGAATGAAAGCGCCCTCTCCCTCCCTCCTTCCATTTCCCGCCCCCTCCACCCTAATCCTATCCCTAACCCCATCGCACCATCATCCACCCTTTCTAAGTCATGTAATATTACTGATTTTATGAGGCACGTTGCGCTGTTTTTTTTCTTTCAGGATCCTATAGGATTGTTGATCCCATATCCCATGTTAATCCCATGTTGATTTGGCATATCACCTCATTATGTGTCCTTTATGTGTTTTTTTTGTGTGTGTGTGCATGTGTCCTTTATCCTCACCTCTCTTTCTCCCCCCTCTCCCTCAAACCATGGCCCCATAGTGCTAAAGTAACTTGTGCGATGATACGACACAGTTGAAATGGTTAAATGTCACTTTATGAGTGTAATGGTTCGCACAGAAAGTCCAAGGCAGGGGACAGCATTAACACACAATCTCTGAAAGCCTTGTAAGGGAAACAAGATATAAAACACTAAGTTATGAGTGCGACCAATAATACACAGTTATCTTTAGGATAATGAAATGAGTGTCGTATTTCGCATAGTATTAACACCCCTAAGGGAGCCCCCGCCCCACCCTTTTTCTCCCTCCCCCCCCCCCCTAGCTTCTCATCTTTTCCCTCGCCCTTCTTTCCTTCCTCTCTCACCTGTCTTTTACCTGTTTTCCCCTTCCCTTATTCCTTCCTCTTTCTTTCCCTCCCTCCCACCCCCTTCCGCTCAAACCCTTATTGTGGCTTGTTTCTATGTCAAGCTCTCATTTTAATTTTTTTCTCTTCTTCTTTATTTTTCAATAAAGAATTGATTTTTGATTTTTGATTTGAAAATGATTTTTCTCTTCTTCTTCTTTATTTCGAAATGCTTATACAGGAAATGTTTGTTCTTTTGAATGGATGAAATATTTATTGTATTAATTAAATGTGGTAGGTGGGCAACACCACAAGGCATACCTCTTTTTGAGGTGTGCGGAAACCCTGGAACATTTCAGAAATCATGACGAAACTGAAATGGTGTAATTTAATTAAATGTGGTAGGTGGGCAACACCACAAGGCATACCTCTCTTTGAGGTGTGCGGAAACCCTGGAACATTTCAGAAATCATGACGATTTTTTCATGTCAACTGAAATGGTGTAATATTGTGTAATATGGTCGACCTTGTGTATTTTTTTTTGTTTTGTTGTTTATTTTTGTGTGTGTATTTTTGGGGGTATTTTCTATATATCTCACGATTGATTCCAGTTAATGTCCTGCGAAATTTGCTAGTTTTTCTGGCCGAGTCAAAATTGCGTTGAGTTCCTATGGCATGCGCCATTAAATGCGCTGTGTAATGGTTGAGCTCCCTTTATTTCGTTTTGGTCACGCGGATGAGCGGACAAAATGACGAATGCTGCGGCAGGAGCAGTAGAAGCGATTTTTTTCTTTTTTAATTTTTTAATGATTATTCGATATTGTTATGCCTTCTTGTCAATAGGTATACTAAGTGGACAGGAGGTAGCCTTTTGCTATGTACAGTTCTCTTTTTTTTTCATTGTTGATTACACCAGGAAATGGTGATACAGGACCAGGTGATACAGGAAATGTTTGTTTTTCAAATGGATGATTATGATATGACTATGATTATGATAGTGATGATAATTATGATAATGATTTTAAGATCATGATGTTATGATTGACAGGAATGAGATCATGAGGTTTCGTGTAAAATGATTGCATGGGCTTAAAGGACAACTTTTGAGCCCTGTAGGATTAATGATGCATGACAAGTAATAGGGTTAAATTAAGTGTCGAAATTTCAGCATGCTTGGATTAAAATTGGCTAATATTATGAATTAATTGTCATCCGTTGGTAGAACATTTCAGGAGTTTTACGAAATTTTAATTGTCAAGAAGTTTGGGTACCATTCACATTGGGACATTTTCTCAGTGACCTGTTTCATACCTGTTTGATTAATCTTGGCTGACTATCTCACAAATGCAGGTTTGGGTTGCCTTCAGTGGTTGCTAAAGTCGAATTTGTGATATAATGGCCAGACAAGATTGAAAAATATGTCAGATATGATCCAGAGGCAGAACGGTGATTTGTCAATTGACAAATAACTATAGGTCAAAGGTGACGACCAATGATCATAGATCTCAGTCAGTGGATGGAACTGTTCTGGCAACATTGGGAAACGGTTTATGTATAGAGTTATCTGATTGATTAATGTGATTTATTGATGAATATTGATAAATTGATTTAATTGAATAAATTGATTGATTGATTGATGAAAGTGAAGTCTCAAGAAAGAAGTTTTGAGATATTTGTGAGACATTAATGTGAAGACAACCTTGGAAAAAGAGCAAGGTGGTGAGTCTATATATAGATATATGTGCGGTTACTATTCTGTGTGATTTCCCCTTCAACAGAACGGGATATCTGTGGATTCACCCATTTCATACTGACCCCTTTGACCCATCTGCATCGCCGATCAGTGCGATTAGGGTGTGGGCAAGCCACAGGACAGGGAGACTCTCTGGCAATCACTTGAAGTCACCGATTGCAAAGGTGGAGAGATACTTCCTGGGAGACTACAGAGTCGAGCTTATAGGAAACAATCTAGGCAACAACACATCCAACGCTACTTTGATAAAAGGTGGAACAAACCCTAGTAGATTTTACTTACAGTACATATAGTACAGGTGTGTACAGGTGTATTCCAAAGCGCAGATCCTAGTAATTTACCTGGTACATTGAGTGAATACTGAGTGTTATTCACATACAGGCAGAATGGGGAATGGAGCCTGTAAGAATACACAAAAACAACCAGATATTCCAAAAAAAGGGACTTGTGCATATTATATGTACGACCGTTATGGTGAAGAGGCTATTAGAGAGGTTGAAAATTGGTATTTGTGGACAAAGGGACATGCTAAGGAGTTTCCAAGAGATGGTACATTTGAGCGAATTCGATTGGAGAGATGAGGACAAGAATTGAAAGCCAGGAAGAAACAGAATTTAACAGTAGACTGGCTTGCATTCCATTATTGGGATGTTGAATCCAGGAAATGGGAACAGCAAGAATGGATAATGGACCTAGAACTTAAAATAAAAAGAATACAGGATACATTGGAGGAGATAAATGCACAACTGCCCTCGAAAATAGGAATAAAAGTGACAGTTCTCCCATCTGATTCCCATTTGTCTCCCCAAAAATTTCGCTCTTTCACGAGCCTCGATCTTGTATACAAAAAAAAAAAAAAAAAAAAAAAAAGAACAGTACAGAGAATTTTTTTATGGTTCAGGAGATAACCAAAGATCGCAGTGGCAACCCAGGGATCCAGAGATGCAGCCCACCAATACAAGTGAGCAGGTGGGCGATCAGGCAATGACAGAAACCGATGTTACAATTGTGGAAATATGGGACACTGGAAACGTCATTGTCCATATTCAAATAGGAAGACTAGTTCATAGGACAAACCAAGATCAAGGGTGCCAGTGCTTATCAGTACCTCAGATAATGATTAGGCCTTCATTGCTGCAGATCCCAAATGACGACTGGCCTCAACAGATTAAATCATGAGACCAATATGAATAACTGTTGACGCTTCTTGTGTCTGAAAAGTTTTCGGAGCAAGAATGACTTTTACTTTTTGCTTGTTAGCGAATTAATAATTAATTGATCAGATGCCAAAACTGCCTTTTTTTTGGAACATGAATTAAAAGATCCAGAATTAGAATTCATTCTAGAAGCCTCATATTTGCCAATTATAAATGTGGTTTTAGGGAGCATTTTGGGCAAAACAATTTTTTTTAAATTTACAAAAGTATGGAACATTGCTTTGCAAAGTATTTTGGAAACCAAGTGACAAGCATCACATGATCATCAGGTGGGCATTTTGGACTATTGTTTTGTATGATTGATAGGTCAGTGGTCGACTGACATGTAAATGGATGTATTGTTAAATTTGGATAAATTATTGTGGGAACCGAAAGGGTAATTTCAATGTGACGTTATAGGGGTTTTCTGAAAATAAACTTTTTGTTTATTTGTGTATTTGCGTTTCTAAAATTAAAGGACAAATTTTACGAAATTGAAATAAAATTGACACCTATCTTGATCTGTAAATAATGGTTCCAACACAAACAAATATACATAATGCATGGGTTTGTGTATTTTGTGTGTCAATGTTTGTGTTTTTTGTGTGTGTCAATCTTACAAGATTGTTGAAATCGACAATGTGCTTGTCTGGAAATAGATAGTTTCATATGGATGGGATCAGATATCCAGAGTATTCGTAAAATAAAATAGAAATATAATTTGATTATGAACATTATCTCTTTTGTCAAGGGAGATGGAATATACAGATTTGATGTGCTGGGTTATGAGCAGCCATTAATTAATAGTAAGATTGTGAGTAGTTTTGGGATTCCATTTTTGATAGAATTTATATGAGAATAAAAGCTATTTATGGATATGAGCTTCAAAAAACAAAATGAGGGAGTACGAAATTAGCCAAATTTGGAAGAGGTCTTATACTGACTTCCCAGAGTACTCTGCTCATGGATTTTGACATATATAAACTGGACTTTTATCAACATATAAATTGTGCTGTATGTATGGATGTGTCTTAGGCATAGATGATATGGGCAGATAGGAAAGAAAATTTTGCTGAATTGAACTATTGTGAGTTTTAAAACGCAATGCATTGTGAATCTTAAAACCAAGGGGCAGACATGAACGCGCTGTTACGTTATTTAACCTCAGAACGCGATGTTATGTGTACCTGCAACATATTTGTTAATCTGGCACATCTATATTGGCATATTGGTGTCAGTAGTATTCACTGGTTGCATAGAAATGGATGAGCAATAGTTAGGGGGCACAAAACCACTTATTTCGATATTTTCTACAAAAGTAGGGGTTTCAATAAGTGGTAGCTGTACACATGGGATTCACCAAATTAAGTTATGGAGTTTAAACAAAGTTACTGGTAAACAGAGGGGAATGGATAGTAAATAAATTCTTCGATGCTGGGTAAATTGAGTGAGATATTACAAAGACTTATAAGAGCTATTGTTCTTCCTTATAGCAGTGGGAATTAAAAGAAAAATTAGATCAAACATAATGAATCTATAAATGAATGTGATAGGGATAATATCCTCAATTAGTGTTAATTATTTGATTGTGGGTAAAGGAATTAATTTATCGTAGTGGATTGTTAACAGCAGCCTGAAATGTCCTGAGAGTGTGCATCCATGTCATCAGAAATCCCAGATTTGTTTTTACAAACAACATTTTGGAAGAGGTCTTATGTGGACGAGCACTTGATTGGTAGATACACAAAATGGAATAAAAAGGTACTGCATGTTGGCAGCCACTTTTGCGGCCATTTAGGCCAAATACATTGAGAGAAAATTGTAGTTTAAATACGTAATTTACACATGGCTATTTGTAAAAGGGAATTTGTTGAGATGGGAAACATTTTTTGAAGGTTTATTAAAGTGTTATAATATGACATTTGGCAAGGCAAACTATTGGATGGGAAAATTAGATCTGGTTATAGAATAAATTTATTGACCCCTTGAAGTTAATTCTTCGAATCATTGTTTCACTGGCATTTTGAGTTCACATTGGAAATAGTTTGGTAGAGCTTTGGTTAAAACCTTTGGTTGCGGTATTTTGGAACGAATTGATAAACCATAGGAGATTGATGAGAATAGAAACAAATATGGACCCAAAATAGAAAGATTTTACGATGATATGAATAATACCGAGATTAAATGATTGAATCAAGTAATGTTGCAAATGAGTACAGTAGAGTTAAGATGATAGCATAATGAAAATGTTATGAAATGCGTCAGTTTTATAAGATCAGTGAACTCATATCACCATAAATTACACTGTTAAAAAAAAAAAAAAAGTACGGAGGACTATGATAATAATACATTATGCATAGTTTGCTTGTTTGCAAGATTTGTTGGGAATTAGATATTCCTGTTTGTGATTTTAATTATATACACTCATTATTAATGCATTTATTTCCTTGCAGTAGTGTTAAAATAACTGCATGATTTTATTTTCAAACGATACTGATTTGAAAGCAATTTTAAATGTTATTCTTAGTTTAGTAGTGAAAATATACCTGATTTGAATATTATTCGTGTGAAGCTGTTATAAGATATACATGATTAGTTAAAATATAGTGATTTCATATTACAATGTACCCCATCTGATTCAATCTGTGTGGCGAGCAGATATAAATGTGGCAGAGTAAAGGAAAGACCAGATCACATCTCAAATTAAGTGATAACGACATCTGGAAAGAAGTTCGAGAAAGAAAATTTGTGGCTAAAAATGAAGTTAATCTTGGCATACACCCTCCTTCTCAAAGAATGATGAAGACATTCTCCTGTGTAACTTGGAGATGGATGCTTACCTTCACCAAGGGAAATTATGTGACCATTTGCCTGGATCACACTGCAACATATGGAAGAAGGGCGATCACTTACTTTTGTTCGAATGCCTCGAACATTTATCACGTCAGCAATTGCAGGACGACGACATTTTACCTGCAACTTCCACGGGATGCGGTGACGTGTGTTATTACTTCACCAACTTCCAGGGAGCCAGCATGGAGTTGCAAGCGAACGGCTGTGCTTTTTCCTCCACAACAGCTGTGCACGATTCTGCTGGTTGCTCCTGGTATGGACCATGGACAACTTGAGTACCATGGTCCCAACATCATCGTGGATGCATCCGGCATCCCTGTTCCACATCTTGCTGGCCAATCAACATCACAACAACACTTGCTCCATACTCATGATGAGGGAGGAGGCAAGTCGATGACAACTGGATGAAGGCCTTGTTCAAATCTACTATGGCTCACAGCAAGAGTGGCAAGAATGTTACATGCAGAGCAGGGTCAGTTTGTGACTCCCCCCAGCTATCACAACAGCAGAAAATCCTACGCAAAATAGTGTAGGTGCCATGAAGACATCAGAAGAAAATGTTTCATACTTGAATTTCAAACACGAGTGATCAGCCCCTTCTTTTCTACAAAAAGTCAACATTTGTGTCGAATCAAACGTATTGCCAAATGTTGCAGATGCTTTATTATTTTAATGATGAACTGAAATTATTGTGTTTTGGTAAAGGTGAAGTGTTGTATGCTTTATGCAATTGAAGTGAATTGAATAACAATATAGAAAGAGAAATGTTTTGAGATCATATTCTTCCAGAATGACGGTGTATGCCTTATGTATGGGAAAATTGGATTACCAAATTTATGGTTCGAATATTAAATAGGTTGATGTTTAGATTAATGACTAATATAAACAAAAAGAAAAAAGTGAGGGGTTGTGAAAGTATACAAATATATACTATATTATTTGTTCTCGTATCATCTTTTCCAGAATGTGTTTTTCTGTGTAACTCTGTAGAAATGAAATCTGGAGGAGAAGGAGCTAAGTGCATTCCTGTTTGGACAGGTCAAGAGGGAGTGACCTACAGAGAACAGATAAGAAGTGCTTTACCATTTTAAAATGATAACAGCTGTTTAAAAGCTCTTAGGACTCTTCAAGATAGAAACCAGAGATTTACAAATGTCTTACTGTCTGGGCCGAAAAGCCCTGTGCGGAATTCTGAATTCCATGCTCATATAAGGAAACGAGCCTTTATTATATAAGAAAGGGACTTTGAGGAAAACGCTGTGCGGGCCAAGGAATGGAGCAGATCTGCGCACAGAAGAAGATTGAGGGTGCCATGACCGGCAGAACGACGCTTTGTTAAGTTGAGTCATTTCATTAGTTAGTCAATATCTTGAATTAGTACGTTCATGTAACAACCCTTGACAGTTTTAATAAAACATTGTGTGAGAAACAAAGGTGGAGTTTTCTTTGTCGTAAGATGAGGGATTCTTCAATACCGTCTAGAGTTCGCCAGGGGAGTTACGGCAAATCAGGTTCGGAGAACAAATTTTCATGGAGGCGGCCGAGAGGACTATGGGGACAAATCTGATACCTCGACTTTTAGGGATCAGAAGACTGCAGTTCCAAGGCATACCTATCTTCCTGGGGGCCCGAGGCAGACAACGAGTTTTTCCTCCGGGCCTACTTGCGCTTTTTGCAAGAAACCTGGGCATTTGATGCCCAAATGTTACGCCCTGAAAAGGAAAAATCAGGAGCGGAGTCAGACTAGTGCAACTCCGAATGCATTGGCCAATGCGAGAAATCGTCCTTGGAGGACAGTGCCTTGTGAAGGTTCCCATGCCAAAGTTACGGCAGCACAGAACGACCTTGTCCAAGAGGGTTACAAACCTGTTATTTCCGAGAGGTTTGTGTCACTGGATGGGGACTTAACTAACCAGAGACCTGTTTGGGTATTGAGGGACACAGGAGCACATCAATCTTTGATGCTTGAGGGCATTTTAACATTGTCGGAGAAGACGGCCACGGGGGTTAGTGTTCTCTTACAGGGGGTTGGTGGCTATGTTAAATCTTCTCTCCATGTTATCCATTTAGAGTCTGAGTTGGTGTCAGGAACGGTCACTGTGGGGTAACAAGCCACTCTTCATGTGGAGGGAATCTCTTTTATTATCGGGAATGATTTGGCCGGGGGTCGAGTTTGTGGTAATCCGATGTTGGTTGAAAAGCCCAGTACGGAAAATAACACAGCACAGTTAGAGCAGGAGATTCCGGGTATCTTTCCATGCCATTCAGTGACTCGTGCTATGGGTATGAAGTGCTCTAAAGAGAAGGAGAAGGAAGGTGATGTGGATTTGGGTTCTTTTGAGATATTGGAGGAAAAGTCTGGAAGAGATAATAGGAAAGGGAGTGACATCAAGGAACCTAAGGAAAAGGTGGCATCTGGACCAACAGAGAAAATGGAGTGTCCGTCGGAGACATCTGGGAATGAGGCTGAACAAACGGTGCATGTCCGAAAAAGACTTGTTGAAGAACAACACAGAGATTCGGAGCTCCGGAGTTTGATTGGCAAAGCTGTTACAGAGGAAGAGGCTATGAAGATACCTGTTGGTTACTTCATGAAAGGGGAAATACTCATGAGAAAATGGAGACGACCGAAGGTGCCAGCAAATGATGAGTGAAAAGTTCATTCCCAAATTGTGGTGCCACCGCCTTACTGGAAGGAGATATTGAGTTTGGCACATGAGACACATTTGGCCGGGCACCTTGGAGTGAACAAGACATGTGACAGAATATTGGTACATTTTTTATGGGCAGGATTGCGACGGGGTGTGGCGGAGTTCTGTAAATCTTGCCATTATTGCCAGCTGGTGGGAAAACCTAATCAGAAAGTCCCATCCGCACCTTTAAAACCAATTCCCGCTTTTGAAGAGTCATTCAGCCGTGTCATTATTGACTGTGTCGGCCCTTTACCTAAAACTAAGGCTGGACATCAGTATTTGCTGACCATCATGTGCGCTTCCACGAGGTTCCCAGAAGCAGTGCCTCTTAGGAAAATTACTGGGGCAGTTATTGCGAAGGCCTTGATTAAATTTTTCACTTTGGTTGGCCTACCTAAGGTCATCCAATCTGATCAGGGTTCCAATTTCATGTCAACACTTTTTGAGCAAGTGATACACCTGTTGGGAATGGAGGAAGTTAAATCAAGTACTTACCATCCCGAGAGCCAAGGGGCCTTGGAAAGGTTTCACCAGACATTGAAGAATATGATCAGAACGTACTGTTTTGAATGTAACAAGGATTGGGATGAGGGAATACCCTTATTGTTGTTTGCTACGAGGGAATCTGATCAGGAGTCATCGGGATTCAGTCCTTTTGAACTTGTGTTTGGACACACCGTTCGAGGACCATTGAAATTGGTGAAAGAACAGTGGCTACAGGAGGAGTCGCAGTCAACAGTGGTAGAGTATGTGTCAACGGTTAGGCACAGCTTGGCAAAGGCTTGTGAAGTTCTGAGAGGAAACTTGAAAGTGACACAGGATAAAATGAAAGTGAGACATGACAAGAAATCTCAGATAAGAAATTTCAGTCCTGAGGACCGGGTGTTAGTGTTGCTTCCTGTTCCAGGTCAGCCACTACAGGCTAGGTATTTTGGTCCCTATGCAATCGGAAGGAGGGTTAATGAAACAGATTACGTGGTGACAACTTCCGACTGACGGAAAAAGCGACAGCTGTGTCATGTCAACGGACTGAAGAAATATTAAGAGAGGAAGCCTGGAGAAAAATTGGGTCCTGTCTCACCTGTCATGCCTATAGTTGGGGTGCAAGAGAATCCAAAGTTAAAAGTCTTCACTGATCACAACCCCTTAACCTTCATTCAAAAAATGAAAAATAAAAATCAGAGGTTGATGAGATGGAGTTTGTCTTTGCAGGAGTTTAACTTGGAAATTTAGCATGTAAAGGGCAGGGACAATGTCGTTGATGATGCTTTATCCAGAGTGAACTAACTTTGAAAATTCCTGTAGGTTGTTTGAAAGTGTTGTTGTTTTCTTCTGGGGAATATTAATTATTGTTGCTCACATGAGTTGATCATTTGGGTGTGAGTTTTACTTTCGTTTGCTAAAAAGGGTTTTTGCATGAAAAGAAAGTTTTCACTATGTTCAAACTTTCTTTCTTGAGGGTGGGGAGTGTTTCGGATTCGTCACTTCTGTTTTTGTGGTTTTCATCCACTGGAAGCATTTTTAGTTCCATGTACTATTATTGTTATCGTTTGAGTGAAATGCAGATAACTGTCTTCAAAAGGAAAAATTAGTGTTTTAAAAGAAAAACGAAATGGATCGGAAGAAACCAGAAGAAGAAGAGGAGGAGGAAAAAAGCAGAGCAAGTGAGGTCGGGAGAGAAAGGCCGATCAGCTTTGAGGTATCGAGCGGACACTGGCAAACATTGGTCACGAGCGAATATTGTTTTCCCCGGGAAAGGGATTCCTGTGACAGAGTCGATATCGCTGTGGCAGATAATCCTGCGTGATGGGTTTTGCGGTTGATTCTGAAGTGAATCATTGTTGGAGAGCAGGTACGCCTCCATTACGGGCCCATCCGCCATTTCACCTCGCTCCAGCCATTTCACCTCACTCCAGCCATTTCACCGTGCCCCAGCCATTAGCCTGGTTCGCGTGTGTAACATGGATTTCGATTGGGAATTCGCGGTTCTCCGTTTGGGATCCGCTGAACGTTCATACCAGCGTCATTGTCTGGTGAACCGAAGGTGTGAATTCCCAGTCGCCTTTTGGGTGAACTTTTGCTTGACCGATGTCGGCCCGACACCCATCCAGCACGTCTCTTCAGCAACGTTGACTGTCAGCCATCTGGGGTTCTGGTCTCGATACGACCTTTTTCTTGTGATCACCGGAGCATGGATCGACATTGGCCTGGGGCCGGGACAGTGACTTTGGGGGTGTTACATTTCGCTCACGTGGAGCACCGTGAGTTATCGAGTTAAGAAACTGGTGGTACCATGATAGAAATTATATGGTATTTTTGTTGTGCAATTGAAGTATATTGTACTTGTGCTGTTATTATTGTGCGAGAATAATACAATACTTGTTTTTTGGTAACAACTGACTGGTGTGGTTTCACCATTCGTCATTGGCACACATAATAGCACAACTTTCTGCTGTGACTCCTTTTGGAGCTCGGAGGTACACCGTGACCGGGGTTTGGGGAGGAGCACGTAACACTGTGCATGTTTTCATGATCAATGTGTTGGCTCGTATGCGAGCCTCGATTCTGTATGCAAATATGTATATATATATATATATATATATATATATAACACCGTTTGTGTGTGTGTGTGTGTGTGTGTGTGTGTGTGTGTATGTTACCGATAGACTCCTAAACGGGGAGGCTCACGTGCTTGATATTTGGCATAGACATGGCCATTGAGCCTGGGAAGAACATGGCCTACCTAAAAATATTTGACGAGATCCATATTTTTTATTCATATTTACCTCAGCGCATTTCACCGAGGAACATTATACACGGAATCTCAGCCGGTGCCATAACAGCTCGCTGATTCGCTCAGAGCGATCACATGATGTTCCATCCTCGCTGCCAGACCAGTGAACGGAAAATATATAGAATGGCCATTGCCATTCACACCACATACAGTCACGTGAAAAAGTAAGTACACCCCATGTAAAATTTTGACTTTTTCAACATATTTCAACATACAGCTATTAGATCTTCATTTCAACAATATTGACAGATAAAGGTGATATAACATAACAAATATCATGAAACATTTACATTATGTAGTCCATTGTATAATTTAAATAAACATAAATGCAAATTTCGCATGTAGAAAAAGTAAGTACACCCTTGGCTCTAATAGGTGGTATTGCCCCCATTGGCAGAAACAACCTCAAGTACGCATTTCTTATAACTGTCTACCAGTCTCTGACATCGACTGGGAGAATTTTATGCCCACTCCTCCATGCAGAATTATTTCAGCTGTGCGATGTTTGAGGGGTTTCTTGCATGCACAGCTCGTTTCAAATCCCCCCACATCTCGATGGGATACTTCCCCTCCCCCCTACCATTCCCCCGCCCCTCCCCCTCCCTTTCGCCCCTCCCCTCCCCCTCCCCCTACCCTTCCCCCTCCCTTCCCCGTCCACCCTACCCTCTCCCCTTCCCCCTCCCCCTCTCCTTCCCCCTCCCCCTCTCCTTCCCCCTCCCCCTCCCCCTCCCCTTCCCCTCCCTTTCCCCCTACCCCTTCCCCTTCCCCCCTCTCCCTCCCCTTCCCTCTCCCTCTCCCCCCTCTCTCCTCCACCCCTCTCCTCCCCTCCCCCCCTCTCCTCCCCTCCCCCCCATTCCCCTCCCCTACCCTCCACTTCCCCCTCCCCTCCCCCACCCGGCAATGCCGGGTACTTCTGCTGGTATATATATATATATTGTTGCAGATCTCCCGAAGCCCGTTCCCATTACAAAAGTGGGATTAAACCCCTTTTTTCCTGCCTGGGTCTTCGGGTCCGCGAGGCCGAATCGCCATGCCCGGGCAAACGTGAAAAAGGGTATCGGGACAAATTCGCATGTACCTTTAACCCACGCTGCCACGAAAGTGGGGATCGAGCCTCGCACAAGCCACGCTTAATCGAGTATGCCCGAGCGGTATGTGTATCATGTGACTCGTGCTGTTACTTTTATTGGAACCCGATTCGAGCGGTTTTATTCGTACCATGCGAAGCCAATGGATGGAAGGGACAGGACGGTTAAATCAGAGGAAGAACATGATTTATTATTATTTACAATGATAATGATGAAGGAAAGGGGGACACAGAGCAGAGCTTAATCAATCTTACTTATAACCCAGACGAAGGGCCCACTGACACACACAGGGAGTTGGCGGAAGAGAAGTTCGTGTGCCAAGCGCGCTTTGCCGTCGGTCGCCCCGGGGCAACTCGCCCGGCGTGGCTCTCCGATGTTCACAGCACGTATCCAGGCGAAGGCAGGCAGGAGGAAATCATGCGTCTGTGGCCCGGCGTGGGTCGTCTTCTCGAGCGCGCGATGAATACAGCGCAGGGCACGGGGAAAGTTCGTGTACAATAGGCAATTCAATTCGCTCATTCTGCAGCTCCACTCACGTTCTCAAGCTCAACCCAACTCACTCTCACGGGGAACTGGAAATCTTCTCACAGGGAACTGTAACTTGCACACGAATCTGACCAAGAACTTCTCTTGCTCAACTCAACTGCCAACTCAATTCCTTCTCTTTCTCTTTCTCGACCCAAGCTGCTTCTCATCTGAGGTCGGAACTGAGGTGGGGGACTCGGAGCAGGGTTATATGGCTCCGCCCCGGCCCGACTCGAATGTTCCAAACCCCGCCTCTGGTCGTCGTGGTTAGCCACTCCTCTTGAGCCCTGATTTTCGGCTCGTGCTTACCGACCACTCTTCCTGCCGCACCCCCCTTCTGCCTCGGTAGACTTGTTCAGGCCTGCTGCGTGGCATTTTAGTGCCAAAACCAAACCAAAAGCATCAAAGCAAAGCGCCAAAGGAACACCTAAGCTCACTAGCCTATTCAACGCAAAACTAAACACAGGAAAGGACTACGCTTACATTTACTAAGAAATAACTGAACTATTGCGAGGCTTCATGTTGTGGTGCATCTACGTACGAGGGGGAATTAACCCTTGTTCCAAAACCACAACAATATATAATATATATGTGTATATATATATATATGTAGGGAGCTGTAATGCCCCTCCCCCTTGTTGGAACCCCTTGTTGGAACTCCCCCTTGTTGGAAGTTGGAACAGGCCACGAAACACTTCCCGCCTGACTATTGGAAAGTCTTTGGTTGGTGGAAGGAAGAAGCGATGAAGCGACACGCAAAGTCAAAACAGGCCAGCTTGGCCGGTGAGGTAACAAAACTCAAGGGTCTGAGGAAACAGGCAGATAAAGTGCAGGGTGAAGCGATTAAAGAAATAGAGAGGCAGGCCAACGCGCGACTGATGTCGCTCGTTGAAAACCCAGACCCCGCGATAGGGGAAGTAGTGACCAATCTACCCCCCCCAGCCCCAGACCTAAGCCCTGTCCCGGGGTTTCAGGCACCACCTATCCTTTCTGCGCTCCCGCCACCACCTCCCTATAACCCCGCTACCATCGCGCCCCAGATACCCCAGAACCACCCGAGCCAGGGAAGACCGTTTGCACAACTCGGGGCTAACGGAATAGATGACGGGACCGACATCGCAGGGTTCCCGCCACCGATAGGACAGGATGGGTTATACCCCTCACTGGTAGGCTGTAATGGGAAAGAGACCTCACAAACTACCCCATTGGAATGTCAGGAAATAGAGGGAAGGAAAACATTGTGCCCCCTACAAGTTATCGGAGTTGACGCAGCAGGTCATGGGGTTCGAGAAAGGGTACCATGGAAAGAATCCTCTTTCGTGGGGGGAAAGGCCCGTAGTGCGACCCGGTGTGGAACGGATGCTCATCAACGCAAGCGGGAGAGCCTCTGGCCACCTCAAGCCTGTGTCTGCACAAAGTTTCACTAGTTTATTCTTTAAAGTCTTATTCGTTCGTTCCACAAGTCCCGATGACTGTGGGTGGTAAACGCAATGGAAGGATTGTTTAATGCCCAACGCCTTCAGGATGCCCTTGACCACCTGCGCCGTGAAATGACCCCCTTGATCCGACGAGATTATCTGGGGAATGCCAAATCTGCACATAAAATCCCTTACGAGGCGCTTCGCTACAGTCGGGGCATCGGACTTGACGCATGGGTAGGCTTCGACCCATTTGGTGAACGTATCTACGATTACCAACACATAGCGAAACGACATGCTTGGTTCCAATTCTGTAAAATCGAACTCGATAGTTGCGAACGGCCCACTAGGCGGGGGCCGTCCCCCGTCATGTGCATGTCTCGGTGGCGCCCCTCTATTGTGTTGCTGGCAGACCACGCACGATCGGCACACTTCGGATACAATCCGTGACAGTCCTGGCGCTGCCCAAGTGTAGTTTATCTGTCCCATCACCCCCCTCTGGCACACATGACCATTCTGATGAGCCAATAAGGCCTGGGGTGCTATAGGTTTCCCCTCAAGGGTCCATATTTCTCCTGGCCCAAGGCGTATCGCCCCTCGTTTGAGCCAGTCCTCGTGTTCGGCCGTCGGTGCAGCGTTCTGCAAATTTATGATATCATCCTTAGTTGGTGTGGCGGGTGGTCCCACTGTCGGTATGTCAGCAATCTGTGCGGATGTCGCCTTTGCTCGTGTCACCATCGGCATGTTGCGTTCTATCTGTTGGTTGGCGGCCTTTCCTGCCGCCTCGTCCGCCCTTGCATTGCCCCGGGCAACGTCAGTGTCCGCCCTTTGGTGGCCACGACACTTAATTACCGCGATAGCGCGGGGAAGTAAAATGCTTCGGAGGAGCCCTTCTACCAACGCGCCATTCTTTATCACTGAACCGGCAGATGTGAGAAAACCTCTCATCTTCCAGATGACCCCTTTATCATGGACTACGCCGTGAGCGTAGGCCGAATCTGTGTAAATGTTGACGGCAAGGCCTTCCGCCAAGCTGCACGCTCTGGTCAAGGCGCACAGCTCCGCCTGCTGTGCGGAAAATGTAGGTGGAAGACGCCCGCTTTCTACCGTTTCGCTATCCGAGCACACGGCGTACCCGGACAACAGGGACCCGTCCCATGCGCGCCTAGCTGATCCATCGACATAATATGTACAGTCGGGGTATTCTAAGGGATTGTCCTTTAAATCCGATCGCACCGTGGAGACTAGCTGCACAACGTCGGCGCACACATGGGGTTCGCCCTCCTCAGGAGTGGGCATCAGTGAGGCTGGGTTGAGTGTCGTGCAACGTTCGATCGTGATGTTGGCTGCAGTGATCAGTGCGGATTCGTATTGCATTAATCTAGTGTTAGACAAATGCTGTGTGCTTCGCTGTAACAACAGCGAAGTGATGCAATGCGGTACCCGTAGCGTTACTGGGTGTCCCATAACGATGTCCGCTGTTCTTTCTACTGCGTACCTGGCCGCTGCCATGGCTTGCAGGCACACCGGAAACCCTCGTTCGACCGGGTCTAGCTTTTTACTAAAGTAGGCCACCGGCCGCTCCTTATCCCCATGGGTCTGTGTCAAAACTGACTGGGCGAAACCTCCCACGGCGTGAGTGTAAAGGGTAAATGGTTTCGCATAATCCGGGAGTCCTAATGACGGTGCCGTAACCAACGCCTTTTTCAGCCCGTCAAAACATCGCCTCAATTCATCCGTCCATACCAATGGTTCCGGGGCGTTTGCTTTGGTCGCCTCGTACAGTGGCTTAGCCAGCAGCGCAAAATCAAGTATCCAAGTGCGGCAATATCCCGTCATACCTAGGAAGTGCAGCATTTGTCGTTGCCAGCGAGGGCGAGGCAACTCCATGATAGCGGTCACCCGTCCAGCATCCAATTCTCGTTTTCCGTGCGAAATGGCGTGTCCCAAGTAAGTTACAACCTTCCGCACAAACTGAAGTTTTGGTCTGCCTACTTTGTGGCCTTTGGCCGCCAAGGCCTTTAATAGGGCCATGGAATCCATTTCGCACGCCTCCTTCGAAGGGGAGCAAATCAACAAATCGTCAACGTATTGCAACATCACTGACCCTCCCTTCAATTCCACATCCGCCAGGTCGCGGTGCAGCGCCCGGGAAAACAGAGTGGGGCTATCTGAAAACCCCTGAGGTAGTACTGTCCAAGTATACTGGCGCCCCCTATGGGTGAAAGCGAACAAGTATTGTGACTCAGGCGCGATGGGCACAGAGAAAAACGCAGAGCAAAGGTCGATAACTGTGAAGTATGTTGCGTCCGGCGGGATTGACATCATGAGGGTTTCTCCGTTTGGAACTAGTGGGTGTATGCCCTGTATCACCTTGTTCACCTCCCTTAAATCCTGTACAAACCTCCATTTGTCCTTCGACGGCTTTTTCACTGGCAAAATTGGTGTATTACATGGGCTGTTAGTTTCCACGATAATTTTCTGTTCCACTAGGGATTGAATTACTGGTGCTATGCCTACGTCGGCCTCAGGTCGTAGCTTATACTGTTTTACGTTTGGCAAGCGCATCCCCGGCTGCACTGCTATCACTAGAGGTTTGGCGTCTCGCATCCGTCCAACCTCACCATCGCTCTTAGGCCATAAATTGTCTGGCACCTCCGCTAGGAGGTAATCTGACTCACCCGGGTCCGTTAGCACTGCCCTCATGGCATAGGTGCCCTTAGGAGGCAACTCTGCTACTTCGAACACTCCATCCCTCCGTTGTGTCTTGAAGTCAATTGAGAACCCTTCGCCATTTTGGAGCCGTTTCAAAGTCCAGCGGCCTCTCTTACTCCGATAACCTTGTAAGGGAACTTCTCGTAACCGCCCCACCATCCAACCTACACTTTCCGGCGGCCACCCCTTGGCAGTAGTGAGGGTAACATGGGCGACCGCTCCTTCGGGGTATTGAGTCAACGCACGCTGACTCGAGGTTAGGACTGCCTCGATTCCTATTCCCTCACGGCCGATCCATATCCGTGATAAGTGTAGAGGCGTGCGCTCGCCCAGCTTTTCCTTAACCTTCTCTCGATAATTCTCGTCCTCGCCCGTTGCATCATAGTACGCAGTGCAATGGGGTGGATTATCCTTTAAGGTTTTTATCGAAATTTGGTGCAGTTGTAGCCAATCTCGCAGAACTGAACTGTCCAAACACACATTATCTATGATGTGCGTCCAAGTAGCCAGAGCCCCTTCATCCAAGCGCCACCAATACGCGGTGGGGCCGGGCCGAGACAATGCCGTCATTACCAAGTCGCGTTTAGATTCCGCGACGTCTACGAAAACTCCCTCCTCTGTATATGAGATTTGACAGCCCAATCGGCACAACAAGTCCCGTCCCAACAAATTTGTCGGGGTGGTAGTGGTCATCAGGAACGCATGTTTAGCCTCCAGCGGGCCGCATGTTACTCGCACTTCCTCCGAAATAGGAAGCGCTTGGGGTAAGCCCGAAACACCCAGTATTTGAACGTTCCTCGCCGTGGGGCGCAAAGAGGGCAATTGCCCCTTGTTAATTGTGCTGCGAGTCGCGCCCGTATCGACGAGAAATTCTAATTGTTTTCCCTCCACGTCCAACGTCAAGGTCGGTTCCTCTGCCGGTGTCATGGTCAAGAGAGGACACTCCTTGGGCGACCCGCCAGCGTCCCGTCAATAAGCCCCTCTATTGTATTGGGGCGGAAACCCCTTACGAGCCTTTGGACAATCACGTATCCAGTGTCCCATTTGCTTGCAATAATGGCACGGTTCCTGCGGAACCGGTGGTGCGGAGGGCATAGGTCGTCCCTCTACAGCCCCCCTTCCGCCCAGCCGGCGTTCTGGCGGCCCCCACTGTGACTGGTTTACAGGTTGCCATTGCGGCGGACCCCGAGGCGGGGCCCAGTTCCCCCTTGGTCCGTTCTGCATCCCACTATTGGGGGGTGGTCCAGGGGTTTGGAGAAGGGGTCTTGGTGGATACCAATTTTGGGGAGGGGGCCCTTGCACAGTCCAAGTTTGAGGGTTTTGAGGAGGAGGGGGAAGAGGGGGTGGTATTGTCCATTGTTGTTTTATCTCGTCCATATTAATTAGTCCAAAGTCTTCCTCAGTACAACCGTCGCAGTTTTCATTTTCGTGGTGGATCCACTCTCCGTTGGGGAATTGGCCCCTATACCCACTACCCACTCTCTTGCTCGGGTGCCATTTGTTCCGTTCCCTGCTCAAACCTGATCCACGAACCTAAATTTAAAAACGGACCGCTTCGGTCCTGGAGCAACTGACTGTTTATGGACTCGTCAGGGTAATGTTACATAAGGGAAAGTGCCCCACGTTGGGCGCCTGAGGGTAAGGAGTAATAGATCTCTGGGTTGTGAGGGTAAGGATAAGGGCGGCGTCCCGATCCGAGGCCTACCCGGGAGACGTTGGAATTATAAGTAAGGTTAGAAGTATTATAAGGGCGTAGGACGCCAGGAGAGTATAGTAAGGGTAGGTTAGACGGCTGAGTAGGCAGGCGATCCTCTCAGGAGAGTAGGTAGCGTGGCTGTACCGCGAGGCAGGCGATCCTCACGGGTACAAGGCTGCGAGCCTCTCAGAGTTAGGTAGACGGCTGTACCGCGAGGCGGGCGATCCTCACGGGTACAAGGCTACGTCGGTATTCCATGAGGCATGTCGGGGCATGTCGTACCTGTCCACCCTTTGAACCAGTCGGTAAGCCACTGGTGGGAGGCTTCCCGATCCATTCGGTCCCTTGTCAATATATGAGCGCTTTCCCTTAACCTTATAATAGCAGCACTGACCCCCTGTGAGGGGTCAGGAATAAAAGTGCAACATCTACCCTCAATTATCCCACATACCCCTCCTCGTTCTGCCAATAGCATATCTAACGCAACCCTATTTTGCATAACCATTGTACGCAGGTGGACAACTGTGTCCAACATTTCGTCATGTGCTGTAGCGGTGGCGTTGGCCACACTTTCTAAGATTAACGCAATTTTGTCAATGCGGTAACTGCTCATGACCGTCCCAGCCCATGGGAAGAAGAAACCAACGGCCTTCTCCCAATCAGCGCCGTGTAAGGTGGTGGTGCCGTCGTCGTGCCAATAGGTGCTTTGTTGTGTCCTTATGAGTGCGGGGGTATTATGCAAGTGTTGTCGCATTTCCATTTCTGGGAAAACTGATCCTAAATAGCAAATTCCTCCCCAATTATCAGGTAAATACGGGTAAGCTTTGTTCCCGCATACAAACATGGTTCCGTGTGGAGCCACTAAATGAGTGGTCATGCAAGTGCGAAGGTCTGCGATAGTGTTTGTTCCGTTTTCCCCTTCCCATGCCAACTGGAGGTGTGTGAGGTTATGTAAGGGCGAACTTGTAACATTTACTAACAGCATGTGTTTCCCTTCCCTAGGGTCCGCGAGGAGGGTATCTCTACACACGGATTTACCTACCATTATTTGGCCCTTTCCTTCTAAGCATAGGGCCCCCTTAGCCGGCTTAACCCAAACCGGCGCCAGACGTTCCTCAAAGTGTCGGGGCTGGATGGGGGGCGAGTACTGGAAAACTCGTTTACACGCGGTTCTGTCAGAACCTTGGCTTGTCAGGGTTGTACTAAGGCATTTGGTGTCTAGTGGCTTCGAGCACAAATCATTGAGCGATAGGGGTAACACTACCATTGGTATTCCTGCTGTGCTGGTGCGGGGAAGGTGCATACACATCCAACACCGTGTCCTGTTCTGTAATGTGGCCATATGCCGTGCGACCTTCCAGTATGTGTTCTCCTCTGGCTTCCTTCTTACTTCCTGGGCGGGCGGGGTTTTAATGACATAGGCAGCGCAACTAGGTCGGACGTAGGGTTCAGTTCCATTTGGGATTAATGTGCGAGGGGGCCATATTCCACATTCACGTATCATTGTTGTATCCGGGCCAATGGGGGTATAATGCAATAGGAGGGTAGTATTCTCAATGCCCTTGCCCCATCGATATCCTGGGGCATATCGACTACTTATGTCCCCAGTGTATGTTCCATTTTCCACTTTCCTAACGACTTACATCATACACCCACTTACACCCACTTACACCCACACACCCGCGGATCATCCTGCTGAGTGCGATGTGTGGTACTGGGTACGGGACATGTTCACTGGGCTGCATTCGCGTGGTACGTTTAGTGAACCCTTTACACTGTCTATCTCACCTCTCTTGGAGGATTTTTCATGCCATTTGATCACCCCGCTTTTACGGACTTACATTGCATACTCACATACAGATGCGAATCATCCTACTGAGTATGTGTGGTGCTTTGGGTACGGGACATGCTTACTGGGCTGCCTTCGCGTGATATGTTGAATGACTTTCCTGATTGGATTTGTTTCTGCTTTGTTTGAAATAAAGGCCTTTGATTGGCTCGTAGATAACTTTGTATCTTAGATCCAAAAGGGCGGTATGTAGGGAGCTGTAATGCCCCTCCCCCTTTGTATATCCTTGCTGCTTTACCAATTACCAAGTATAACCAATTATATGCTTTGTTTTGACTGATTGCTGTACTCTTTTATAATACTTAGTCCTTTCTTGTGCATTGAGGATGTGTAATATCCTAATAAGGAGTTCTGTGCTTGTGAGCTCTTGGCCTGTGTGGGCACAATCTCTTAGTTCCCCTCTTTGGCCTTGGTTGCAGCTGTTATCTCTCAGCCTCCCTCTAGACTTTGCCAATATCCTGTGGGCTGACACATTTACGATTGTCCCCTCCTTTTGTACTTTCCCAACCAAGGTTTCTATACAGAAAGTTGTAAACATGTTGCCACATATGGCTGACCATCTCCTTATCTGAGTTAAACTATGAGTGGCCTTGATGAGCTTCCTCTAACTAACTGAACAACAGGATGGGACTATGGTGGGAGGGCCAATGAGCCCATTCTGTCTCTGTATCTTGTGAGCTAAAACCACACCCGATATTCCTTATATAAAGCCAGTTTAAATCGAATTATTTCAGAGCATCTTGTTGTAGTGTTGGTCATTCCATGTGAACCTTCTGCGACATCTTGCTGTCCGCAAGCTTGTGTAATCGAGTTCTAATAAATATATCCGTTGCTCCTTTCTCTGAGTCTTCTGAGTCCCAAGTTCTAAGTCCCATTCCGACATATATATATATATATATATATATATATATATATATATATATATATATATATATATATATATATATATATATACATACATATATATATATATATATACATATATATATACATATATATATATATATATATATATATATATATATATATATAAATATATATATATATATATATATATATATATATATATATATATATATATATAATACACTATATATATATCTGTCCTGTCCTGTGTCCTACAACGCATTAGATTCTTTATTATACATAACGCATACATAACGCATTAGATTATACATATACAGTGAAACCTTGACTTACGAGTTTAATTCGTTCTGTGACCGAGCTCGTAACTCAATTTGCTCGTTTCTCAAATTAAATTTCCCCATTAAAATGAATTGAAATGCTAATAATCCGTTCCAGCCCCCCAAAAACCACACCAATTTTTTTTAAAATATATATATATAAATATCTCGCGCTTTATATTTCACCTGTATGCAGCATACAAGTTGGCAGGATGGCCTGGACTGGAGGTACGCACACTTGACTCTAAACTGTCCAGCCTGCGTTTGAATCCCGACCCAGCTATAACCTGTCATGTCGGTGTTTCACAGGCAGGGTGATTCATCAATGTGTGTACCGCTAAACTGGGCGCCCCGTTTGCGTCCCATTAGTTGATGGATGTTGAGGATCTCACCGTGTCTTCCACAAAGAGAAGGCGAGCTATCGCCGGCACTCTGAACAAGTTGTGGCCTGGCATGCTCTTCTCCTCTGCCGTTATATACGTCCTCCTCGGCATCTTTTTCCAGAAGAGCCCTGTCTCGTCACAGTTGAAGATTTGTTGGGGGATGTATCCTTCGGCTTCTATCAGTTCGGCAAAAGTTATAATAAAATCTTCAGCTGCCTTCACATCCGAGCTTGCTGCCTCACCATGCCTGACGACGGAGTGAATGCCGGTCCTCTTCTTAAAATTATCAAACCATCCCCGACTGGCTTTGAATGACTCTTCCGATGCCTCGTCCGTTGATGTTCCCGCCGTCTGCTGCACCAAATCCCCGTAAATGTCTCGTGCCTTCTCACAGATGATGCTCTCGGTCACGGTATCTCCTGCGAGCTGCTTCTCCGTCAACCACACAAACAACAACTTCTCCATCTCTTCATGGACAGAGGTCCGGAGCTTTGAAATAATTGTAAGGCCCTTGGCTGGCGTTATAGCCTTTATCGACTCCTTCTGCTTCAAAATCGTACATATCGTAGAAGTACTACGATCGTACTGCCTCGCCAAGTCGACAACACGCACACCTCGCTCATGTTTTTCGACGATTGCGTGTTTTATATCCAAGCACATCATCCTTTTCTTCTTCTCAGTACTGCCCTTTGGCACTCAATTTCTTAGGACCCATGGTTAAAACTAAGAAATTTTCCAAAATAAACAAAATGCGAAAACAAAGCAGCAGCGATATATGGCAGAGATGCTTACACAGCAAGATAACCATGTGACCTGAACGCTCGTTGGGCCACCTGGTGGCGGGTGGCGTAAGCTCGTAACTCAGATCTCGGCTCGCAACACAAAGCAAAAAACCGCCCGAGCGACGGCTCGTATCTCGGAAAACTCGTAAGTTGGTGCACTCGTAAGTCAAGGTTTCAATGTATATATATATATAATATATATATATTATATATATATATATATATATATATATATATATATATATATATATATATATATATATATATATATATATATATATACACAGTCACATGAAAAAGTAAGTACACCCCATGTAAAGTTTTGACTTTTTCAACATATTTCAACATACAGCTATTTGAACTTCTTTTCAACAATATTGATAGATAAAGGTGATATAATACAGCAAATATCATGAAACATTTACATTTTGTAGTCCAATGTATAATTTAAATAAACATAAACGCAAATTTCGCATGTGGAAAAAGTAAGTACACCCCTACAATTATCACAACTTCAAATACCTAAAATTAGAATCAGGTGCACCAGCTCAGGTGCACATGATTAGAACATCGTTGGAGAGGATCTTGGAGGAACCTATCTTATTTAAACCTCAGACATTTAGTTTGGTTTGCTCTTTGTTGTTGAAGTGTGCGGCATCACCATGCCTCGATCAAAAGAGCTCTCTGGGGCCTTCAGAAAGAAGGTTATAGATGCCTACGAGTCTGGGAAGGGATTTAAAAAGATCTCCAAACAATTTGAAATCAATCATTCGACTGCCCAGAAGATCATCTACAAGTGGAGAAGATTCCAATCAACTGCCAACTTGTTCAGGCCAGGCCGCCCCAGCAAGTTCAGCCCGAGAGCAGACAGCAAGATGCTGAAAGAAGTCTCAAAGAACCCCAGAATGTCATCACGGGACCTACAGGTAGCTCTTGCCACTGTTGATGTCAACGTGCACGAGTCTACCATTAGAAAGAGGCTGCACATATTTGATCTACATGGGAGGTGTGCCAGGAGGAAACCTTTGCTGTCCAAAAAGAACATCAGGGCAAGACTAAAGTTTTCCAATGAACACCTATGCAAAGACCAGCACTTCTGGAACAATGTGCTCTGGACAGATGAGTCAAAGGTAGAGCTATTTGGCCACAGTACCAGAAGACATGTTTGGCAAAAACCAAAGACAGCATTTGACCACAAGAACCTGATACCAACTGAAAATCATGGTGGTGGAAATATTATGGTTTGGGGCAGCTTTGCTGCATCAGGGCCTGGGCAGCTCAACATCATAGAATCAACCATGAATTCTTCATTGTACCAGAGGGTGCTTGAGGATAATGTGAGGCCATCTTTCGGGAAGTTGAAGCTCAACCGAAGGTGGACCTTGCAACATGACAATGACCCTAAACATACCAGTAAATCCACCAAGGAATGGCTGAAAAGAAAGAAATGGAGGGTTCTGGAATGGCAAATTCAAAGCCCGGACCTAAATCCCATCGAGATGTTGTGGGGGGATTTGAAACAAGCTGTGCATGCAAGAAACCCCTCAAACATCGCACAGCTGAAAGAATTATGCATGGTGGAGTGGGCAAAAATTTCTCCCAGTCGATGTCAGAGACTAATAAAAAATAATAACCACATTTAGAGGCCATTTTTCCGCGCAAAGCGGGGGTTGGCCTTTTTCGGGGACCGTGGTTGTCGTTGTTTTTTGGTCCCCTTTTTGAAGCAATGTTTTACGGCCGGATGCCCTTCCTGCCGCCAACCCTGTTAGTCGCCTTTTACGACAAGCAGGGAATTGCCAGTGAACTGGTACTCAATTAGCCGACCTCGGAAGGATGACAGGCTGAGTCAACCCCCCCGGCATTAATTCAGTGATCGACCAGATTCGAACCCAGGATCCTGGGATCCTAAGCTGGCACCCTAGCCGCTAGCCCAACACCAGGGTTGATGTCAGAGACTGGTAGAGACTGGTAGACAGTTATCAGTGTCAGAGTACTGGTAGACAGTTATAAGAAACGCCTACTTGAGGTTGTTTCTGCACAATGGGGCAATACCACCTATTAGAGCCAAGGGTGTACTTACTTTTTCCACATGTGAAATTTGCATTTATGTTTATTTAAATTATACAATGGACTTCAATATGTAAATGTTTCATGATATTTGTTATATTATATCACCTTTATCTATCAATATTGTTGAAATGAAGATCAAATAGCTGTATGTTGAAATATGTTTAAAAAGTCAAAACTTTGCATGGGTGTACTTACTTTTTCACGTGACTGTACATATATAAAATCCCTTAGACCCCTTTTGACCCTTCACACCCCTTAGATCCTTTTTATGCTTTACACTGCTTAAACCCTTTAAACCTCCTTGATCCCTTTTGATCCTTTAGACCCTCTACACCTCCTGGACCATTACACCCTTTAGACCCATTCATACCCATTTCAACCCTTTTGGAGACATAAACACCTTCTTCGATACTTTTCAGACCTATTGACTTTTTAAGATGCTTTGGACAACTTAAGACCATTTGGACACTTTTGTCCCCTTTTGCTCTTTCATCCAAAGACATCTTTAGACACCATTTCGCCCTTTCAGGAGCCTTAATTCTTTAAATACTTTAGTCCCCTTTATGACCCTAAAACCACTTTAGATCCCTTAGAAAATTCGAAATAATTTCCTCCCAAAATCGGATTGGGTGAACTTTTCTGTGCAATATTTGCCTCACATCACAAGTTGCAATGATGGATCTAAACTGATATCTTAAAGCAAAACTGATATCTCAAAGCGAAACTGATGTTGAAAAGTGAAACTGAAACTACTGATCTCTGGATCATGGAATGGGAAACCAGAATGAAATGCTGTGGGAAATTGCTGAAAGCAAAGCTGTGGGGAGTATAGAGAGGGGGGGAAGGTCGGAAGCTGAAGAAACAATGTGGAGAGGGATAGGTGCCTGGACGTGGTCAGTTGGTATGGAAAGAACTTTGGTGATCTTCCATCAGGCGGTAGGCCCAAAACATACCTAAACCCGTTTCCCAGTTGAGCTTTCATAATATCACTTTCAATCCCGAGCAATACTTCGGAGGTACAACGAGCATGGATTGGAAATCTTAGCTGATATAATGGAAAATGGTTGTCGAGGTTACCAGCTGCAACCATTGCGACGTATTCTCACTGAATTCCCGTTTCTACCAATACACACTCCAAAGGAAATTGTTTATTTCACGTCAGACATCTACGAACAATGACGGGTACCTTTGCTAGTATATATATTTACTCCAAGAGAGATATATATATATATATATATATATATATATATATATATATATATATATATATATATATATACATATATATATATATATATATATATATACATATATACATATATATATATATATATATATATATATATATATATATATATATATATATACATACATATATATATATATATATATACATATATATATATATATACATATATATATATATATACATATATATATATATATATATATTTGGAGAGCTTGACAGGCAGAGCATATGTACATGGCAGTGACGTCATTACTTGCGCTCATTGAAAGCTGGAGAACTGCACATATATTTGGATTGGTTTGCTCCCGGCTGCATCCAGGGGATTCCATATAATGAGTGGATACCAGAGGTAATGTGCCATGTGGCAGATGGCACTTATCGCTCCCATTAAGGTACAGCATAGCTGGATGGGATACCTTAATGGCGGTTCACCACTGATGGTATGAAATCGCAAAGTAACATATATATATATATATATATATATATATATATATATATATATATATATATATATACATATATATATATATATATATATATATATACATATATATATATATATATATATATATATATATATATATATATATATATATATATATATATATATATATATATATATATATATATATATATATATAGTCGTGCAACTATGTATTTGTCTATATTGACGTCTCAGTTAACACCGGGAGAGTCATGAATAGCCAATCGTGAGCTTTACTCCGAGGCAATGTTCAAACAGCGGATTTTATTATATGCGGGAGGAAGAAAGAGAAGGAGGATGGCTAAAGTGTCTTCCCTGTCGATCCCACCGGCAGTCCCAAAGCCTTCAAAGAAAATAACTCTTTGAAGGTTTTTCTTTGATGGTGATGGATGTGTCCCTGGCTCCAATCTCTCTTGGCTTTGGACTTTGTTCACCTAGCATGTGCCTACATTACTCTCTTGGCTGTGGGCTTTGTTCACCTAGCATGTGCCTGCATTACTCTCGCTTGGCCTTGGACTTTGTTGGCTGTGCACGTGGGCTCTAGGCCAGACTATCTCACAGGCCTCTGCATGTGATTCACTCTCTTGGCCGGTCTCTACCTGCTCTCTGTTGGCTGCCAGACTCCCTCTCAGTGCACGTGTACACAACAGAAAGGCCTTGGACTTTGTTAGTTTTGCACGGGTTCATCGGGCTCTCCCTCTCGCTGCACGTGTGCATGACTTGGACTCTCCCTGTACGTGCCTTTGCCTGCTCCTGTTCGCGTTGGGGATCACCTTTGCCTGCTCGTGTTCGTGCTGGGGATCGATTTTACCTCTTCATGTTCATGCTAGTTATCGCCTTTGCCTCTTCGTGTCCGTGCTGAGGATCGCCTTTGCCTGCTCGTGTACGTGCTGGGGATTGCCTTTGCCTGCTCGTGTTCATGCTGGGGGTCACCTTTGCCCTGCTCGTGTTTATGCTGGGGATCGCCTTTGCCTGCTCGTGTTCATGCTGGGGATCGCCTTTGCCTGCTCAAGTTCATGATTTGCATCGCCTTTTCCTGCTCCTGTTCATGCTAGGGATCGCCTTTGCCTGCTCGTGTTCATGCTGGGGATCACCTTTGCCTGATCATGTTCATGCTGGGGATTGCCTTTGCCTGATCGTGTTCATGCTGGGGATCGCCTTTGCCTGATCGGGTTTGTGCTGGGGATCGCCTTTGCCTGCTCTTGTTCATGCTGGGGATCACCTTTGCCTGCTCGTGCTCGTGCTGGGGATCGCCTTTGCCTGCTCATGTTCATGCTGGGGATCACCTATGCCTCAACGTGTTCATTCCGGGGATCGTCTTTGCCTCTTCATGTTCATGCTAGTGATTGCCTTTGACTGCTCGTGTTGGGGACTGTCATTTTCCGGCCTGGTGCTCATTGGTGAGCTCAAGACAAAGGTCATCGCGAGGAGAAGCATCTTGTAAAATCATAAACATTTTGCCAACAGGATCCCAACGTTCGTTCCTTCTCCCCTCCCCCATGAATGTGTGCTGGGCGCCCTTGTTGTTTATTTGTCGTAATCGTCATAAGGTGTAAATTAAGCTAGGTTTCTGTCTCTTGTCCTTTTTTCTTTCCTATCGATAAGTTGCACTGTAAATACTTGAAAATAGTTATAATTGTTAAATGTTTCCTTTCCCTCTGTCCGTGAATGTCTTCTTCCATTGGTCCACCATTGCTCGCACCCAGAGTAATGATCGGCCATGACAAAATTAGTCTTAGGCCGGCGGTACCAACGGTTGTTCTGCCATCTAAATTTCCATCCAGGAACAAAAGAAAGTGGTATACAGCCGGAGTGAAGGTATGTTCCCCAATTGAAACCGTCACGTGGTACAGGTAAGCAGTGTTCGACGACTGGACTCTGCCATCGCGCGATGGACCAATTGGCATTCGAAGTTGCTGGTTCGCAACCTGCCAAATTATGAAGTTATTCGTGCGTGGCAGCCTCAGATCTGGAAAGTTCTGGAGGAAACGGAGGATAACCCCCTCGTACCCTGGGCCGTAACTATATATATACACTACATGACCAAATGTATGCGGACACCCCATCTAATTAGTGGATTCAGCTATTTCAGCCACACCCATTGATGACATGTTTTTTTAAATCAAGCACACAGCAATGCAATCTCCATAGACAAACATGGCATGAGAATGGGCCATACTGAAGAGCTCACTGACTTTCAACGTGGCAAAGTCATAGGATGCCACCTTTCCAACCAGTCAGTTCATCAAATTCCTGCCCTGTTATACCTGGCCCAGTCAACTGTAAGTGCTGTTATGGTGAAGTGGAAACGTCTAGGAAAAACAACAGCTCACCCACGAAGTGGTAGGCCACACAAGCTCACAGAATGGGAACGCAGAGTGCTGAAGCGCGTAAAAATCGTCTGTCCTCGGTTGCAACACTCACTACCGAGTTCCAAACTGCCTCTGGAAGCAATGTCAGGGCAACAACTGTTCATCGGGAGCTTCATGAAATGGGTTTCCGTGACCGAGCAGCCGCACACAAGCCTGAGATCACCATGCGTTGCGCAATGTCAAGCATCGGCTGGAGTGGTGTAAAGCTCGCCGCCATGGGGCTCTGGAGCAGTGGAAACGCGTTCTCTGAAGTGATGAATCACGCTTCACCATCTGGCATTCCAAAGGACGAATCTGGGTTTGGTGGATGCCAGGAGAATGCTATCTGCCCGAATGCGTCGTGCCAACTGCAAAGTTTGGTGGAGGAGGCATAATGGTCTGGGGCTGTTTTTTAATGGTTTGGGCTGGACCCCTTAGTTCCAGTGAAGGGAAATCTTAACGCTACAGCATACAATGACATTCTAGACAATTGCGTGCTTCCAACACTGTGACAGCAGTTTGGGGAAGGCCCTTTCCTGTTTCAACATGACAATGCTCCCGTGCACAATGTGAAATGGTTTGTTGAAATCGGTGTGGAAGAAATTGACTGGCCTGCACAGAGGCCTGACCTCAACCCCATCGAACACCTTTGGGATGAATATTGGAACGACGACTGCGAGACAGTCCTAATCGCCCAACAGCAGTGCCCTTCAGCTCTTGTGGTTAAATGGAAGCAAATCCCCACAGCAATGTTCCAGCATCGAGTGGAAAGCCTTCTCAAAAGAGTGGAGGCTGTTATAACATCAATGGGGGGTGGGGGGGACTAACTCCATATTAATGCCCATGATTTTGGAATGAGATGTTTGAAAAAACTAATAATACATGTATATAAAATGTGCAAATCAGTGACAAAAAATCTCAGTTTAATCCATTTTAAATTCAGGCTGTGACAAAATGTGCCAAAAGTCAAGGGATGTGAATACTTTTTGAAGTCACTGTATGTACAAGATAAAACATCTCATTGTTTTGCTGTAATATGTTCAGACAAACACAACACCATTTTATCAAGATTGATCAAAACCAATTAAAACATACGTCCCAATAGAGTTGTACCAACTCCAATTGGTGCATTGCACGAGAATTCTCAAAGGAGTGTTTACTCTGGAGACATGGAACCCTCTTCAATATCTCCACGGTCGGTGATTCAATCCAAGATGATCAGCAACACATGGCAAGATGAACAGCAGTACGAACGTAAAAAATTCGAATGTGTTATTTCAACGTATCAACATTGCTTTTGGGACATTTTTCATTTTCGTGGCAATAATAACAGTTGTAGGAAATATTTTGGTTCTCGGAGCAATTTCGAGCAACAAACGGTTGATGCAAGGAGCAACGAACTGTTTTGTGAGTTCACTCGCCTGTGCAGATCTGCTGATTGGTGCACTCATCATACCTCCTGGTGCTTCTCTTATGCTCACCGGCTATTGGAGTGCCGGTTCAACAATGTGTGCCGTGTGGACTTCCATCGACGTGCTTTCAGCAACTGCCAGTATCGAGACCCTGTGTGCGATCGCTATTGATCGATATGTGGCCATCACGTCTCCGCTGCGCTATCAGTCCATCATGACTCGCCGCCGAGCTTACATCATCATTATCTGCGTGTGGTTAATTTCTGCTGCAATTTCCGTCCTCCCAATCCACCTCGGCTGGTGGCGGTCAGACGATCCCGCAGCCCAGACTTGTTATGATGATCCAACGTGTTGCGATTTCATCACAAACAAATATTTTGCCATTATTAGCTCTGCGATCTCTTTCTACATCCCACTTATCATCATGATATTTGTCTATAATCGAGTATTAAAGGAGGCTGAACGTCAGGTAAGTGTTTTTGGTGTCCTCAATTTCATGTGACAAAGACTACTGTCATATTTTGTTTGTCACTTAAATGTTCTATGAAATATAATAGGTATGTCTACAGGTGAATTATTTGTCCAAATATGCAGACAACCCCCTTGTGGTAGTGTTGTGATCCATAGAATATGAATAATGCAGCAAAAGAGTAGATGATGCAAATTAATAACAAATAAAAAAATTAATATCTTGAAAAAATGTCTTCATGAATCACAAAATTTACTTTTATGACGATCAACTGAATTATTTCAATGGGAGATGAGAAAGTCTTGAGAATTTACTTGGCGAAACTTTCGTTTTGCAATAGAAATTCATTTAAAAACCGACTCCACAAGTTATTATCATCATTATAATATTTCAGTCAATCGATTGATAATTGTTTCATTTGTATCATACATTTACAATTAGCATTTTACGCCAGGTCTCTGCCATATTGACCAATTATATATAATTAAATTGAGATATGTGGGAAAATTACACACCCAGACCAGGAATCAAACCCAGGTCCTCGGGTGAACCGTACCAGTGCTCTGCCATCTGAGCTATCTGAGCGACCCTGAGTGAGCATGCAATTTTCCCACACATATATTTGCCACTCTCTTTCCGTCAATGCTTCCGGGGCACTCGCTGCCAACCATAGGAGCACCAATGGCCGGAACACGATAGGGTCTTCCTCCATTGGGGGGGACACATCCATATCCTCTATTATAAATAACACCGGGGGCGTAGAAAGAATGAAATAAACAAGTAAGGATACATTCAAAGTACACCGCCCCCATGCCAAATGATTAAATATCCCACAGCACGGCATTACCAGGGCACGTCCGGCCTCCGGCGCCCGGCAATACCGCAGTGCAGCTCATAGAGACTGCATTGGGAGGGAGAGTTGTGCAATAATTGAATGATAATTGCATAATTAAAATCAACAAAAGATTACAATAAAATATTTTCATAACCAATTGGCTAATAGCATAACTAAACCAGTAGTGCTTCATCCGAAGATGTATCTTTTGGAAATTTAATTAAATAGGTTATTAATAAAAAATTAAATAAAAAATTGATTAATCAATGAATAATTCATCGATTAAATGATTAATCAATAAATCAAAAATATCCTTCATAGCCACATCACCTGGCCACTGTCATGTCCAAATATTAGCTTCCTAGCTCAAAAGATGCCTGAGATATTGCCCAGATGAGAAATAGAATAAATAAATAATTAATAATGAAAATAAATAAATAATAATCATGAAAAAATGAAATAATTAATCAATTCACTAATGGAACACATAAACCACCACCATTTCATCAGAATCTGCAACTTTAAAAAACAATTTTTGAGTCATTAATCGAATAATTAAATAATTAATCGATTAATTGATTAATTGATAAATGGATAAATCAAAAATAGCCTTTGCAGCCAAATCACTTGGTCATTGGCATGTCCAAATATCATCTTCCAAACTAAAAAGGTGCCTGAGGTAATGACCAGAAGAGAAAGGAAATGTATAAGTACTTAAATAATCGCTAATAATTAAATAACTCTTCAATTAACTGATAAATCAAAAAACTATAAATATTGTTTTTGACAAAGTACTTGCTCACTCTTGTGCCGAAATTTCAGCTTTATAGCTCAAAGAACGGCTGAGATATCACCCGGACAACCAAGAAAACAAGAAAGAATGAAATAAAACAAGCACAGATACATTCAAAGTACACCGCCCCCATGCCAAATAATTAAATATCCTACAGCGTGCCATTGCCAGGGCGCCTCTGGCACCCGGCAATACCGCAGTGCAGCTCATAGAGAGTGCATTGGGAGGGAGAGGTGTACACTAATTGATTGATTAATTGTGTAATTAAAATCAATAAAAGATTATCATAAAATATCTTCTGAATCAATTGGCTAATAGCATAACTAAACCACTCGTGCTTCATCCGAAGATGTATCTTTTAGAAATTTAATCAAATAAGTCATTGATAAAAAATTAAATTATTAATTGATTAATCAATAAATAATTAATTAATGAAATGATTAATCAATAAATCAAAAATATCCTTTATGGCCACATCACCTGGTCACTGTCATGTCCAAATATTAGCTTCCAAGCTCAAAAGGTGCCTGAGATATTGCCGAGATGAGAAAGAAATAAATAAATGATTAATAATGAAAATAAATAAATAATAATCGTTAAAAAATTAATTAGTTAATCAATTGGCTAATAGACTACATAAACCACCACCATTTCATCAGAATTTGTAACTGAAAAAAATTTTTTTGTCATTAATCGAATAATTAAATAATTAATCGATTAATTAATTTATTGATTAATCAATAAATCAAAAATAGCCTTTGCAGCCAAATCACATGGTCATTGGCATGTCCAAATATCAGCTTCCTCCCTCAAAAGGTGCCAGAGATAATGCCCAGAAGAGAAAGGAAATATATAAGTACTTAATTAATCGCTAATAATGAAATAACTCATCAATTAATTGAGTAATCATAAAACAAAAAAATACAGTTTTTGACAAAGTACTTGCTCACTATTGTGCCGAAATTTCAGCTTCCTAGGTCAAAGAATAGCTGGGATATCGCCTGGACAACCAAGAAAGAAAGAAAGAAAGAAAGAAAGAAAGCAAGAAAACAAACAACCAGAGTGAAAACTGAGTTCTCCCTTTCAGCGTGCGTCACTGTCGAGCCACCTTCGGTGCCCGGCAATGACGTTTTGCAGTGCCTGGAGATGGCATAGCAAAGGAGCGGTGTACAACAACCAGAGTGAAAACTGAGTACTCCCTTCCAGCGTGCGTCAATGCTCAGCCCCTTCGGTGCCTGGCAATGACGTTATGCAGCGCCTGGAGATGGCACAGGAAAGGTGCGGTGTACAACAAGTACAGATACATTCAAAGTACACTGCCCCCATGCCAAATAATTAAATATCCGACAGCGTGGCATTGCCGGGGCGCCGTCAATACTGCAGTGCAGCTCATAGAGACTGCATTCTGAGGGAGAGATGTTCAATAATTGATTGATTAATTGTATAATTAAAATCAATAAAATACTATCACAAAATATTTTCTTAATCAATTGGCTAATAGCGTAACTAAACCACTGGTGCTTCATCCGAAGATGTATCTTTTAGAAATTTAATTAAATAAGTCATTAATTAAAAATTAAATAATTAATTGATTGATCAATAAAAATTAATCGATTAAATGATTAATTGATTAATTAATAAATCGAAAATAGCCTTTGCAGCCAAATCACCTGGTCATTGGCATGTCCAAATATCAGCTTCCTAACTCAAAAGGTGCCTGAGTTAATGGTCAGAAGAGAAAGGAAATTTAATTAATTCAATAAGTACTTAATTAATCGCTAATAATTAAATCACGCCTCAATTAATTGATTAATCAAAAAACAAAAAATACAGTTTTTGACAAAGGACTTGCTCACCTTTGTGCCGAAATTTCAGCTCCCTAGCTCAAAGGATGGCTGAGGTATCTCCCGGTCAAACAAAAATGAAAGAAAGAAAGAAAGAAAGCAAGAAAACAAACAACCAAAGTTTAAACTGAGTGATCCCTTTCAGCGTGCGTCACTGTCGAGCCCCCTTCGGTGCCCGGCAATGACGTTTTGCAATGCCTGGAGGTGGCACAGGAAAGGTGCGGTGTACAACAAGTACAGAGAAATTCAAAGTACACCGCCCTCTTCCTGTTCAGGCTGGAGTTCCCCAAGGCAGTGTTCTGGGCCCTGTGCTTTTTCTGGTCTTCATCAATGAGATCTCTCTGAGTCTCTTGAAAATCCTCTCGATCACTTTGCTGATTACTCTACTCTCTGTCGCTCCATTCCTCATCCCTCAGATAGGCAGTCTGCAGTCTCCTCACTCTCTGCAGACCTGGACAAAATCACAGACTGGGCAAACAAGTGGAACATGTCTTTCAATCCTCTCTTTTGCAATTCTTTCAATTCTTTCAATTCTTTCAATTCTTTCAATTCTTTCAATCTTTTCTTTTCTTTCAATTCTTTCATCTTTCAATTCTTTCAATCTTTCTTTCTTTCTTTCAATTTCAATTCTTCAATTCTTTCTTTCAATTCTTTCAATTCTTTCTTTCAATTTCTTTCAATTCTTTCAATTTTTCTTTGATTTCTTTGATTTTGATGATTTGATTTCTTTGATGATTTGATGATGATCTTTGATGATGATGATTGATGATTTCTTTGATTTGATTTGAATCTTTGATTTCAATTTTGATTTGATGATTTCTTTGATTCTTTCAATCAATCATCTCTTTCAATTTCAAACAACAACAATGCCAATCTCACACTCTTACGATGTCTTTCCGAAAAGACCGACTGGACAACCCTCCCATCCACTTTCTGAATAATCCTCTCCAAGAAGTTCTGTCACTCAAGCTTTTGGGTCTCACTATCTGCCATGATCTTTCCTGGGAAAACCACATTTCAAATCTGGCCTCCAAAGCCAGTCGCCGACTGGGCATCCTCCATCGTGCGAAGTCCTTCCTTGGCACACCTGAGCTCCTCACCACATACAAGGCTTTCATCCGCAGCTCAATGGGATACTGCTCTCCCCTCTGGGCTGGTGCTCCTGCCTCACACCTCCAGTCACGTGAAAAAGTAAGTACACCACATGTTAAGTTTTGACTTTTTCAACATATTTCAACATACAGCTATTTGATCTTCATTTCATCAATATTGATAAATAAAGGTGATATAATATAACAAATATCATGAAACATTTACATTTTGTTGTCCATTGTATAATTTAAATAAACATAAATGCAAATTTTGCATGTGGAAAAAGTAAGTACACCCCGACATTTATCACTACTTCAAAAACATAAAATTAGAATCAGGTGCAACAGCTCAGGTGCAAATGATTAGAACATCATTAGAGAGGATCTTGGAGGAACCTGTCTTATTTAAACCTCAGACATATAGTTTGGTTTGCTCTTTGTTGTTGAAGTGTGTGGAGTCACCATGCCTCTGAGGAGCTCTCTGAGGCCTTCAGAAAGAAGGTTATAGATGCCTACAAGTCTGGGAAGGGATTTAAAAAGATCTCCAAACAATTTGAAATCAATCATTCGACTGTCCGGAAGATCATCTACAAGCGGAGAAGATTCCAAACAACTGCCAACTTGTTCAGGGCAGGCCGCCCCAGCAAGTTCAGCCCGTGAGCAGACCGAAAGATGCTGAAAGAAGTCTCTAAGAACCCCAGAATGTCATCACAGCACCTACAGGTAGCTCTTGCTACTGTTGATGTCAAAGTGCACGAGTCTACCATTAGAAAGAGGCTGCACAAATTTGATCTACATGGGAGGTGTGCCAGGAGGAAACCTTTGCTGTCCAGAAAGAACATCAGGGCAAGACTAAAGTTTGCCAATGAACACCGAGGCAAAGACCAGCACTTCTGGAACAATGTGCTCTGGACAGATGAGTCAAAGGTAGAGCTATTTGGCCACAGTACCAGAAGACATGTTTGGCGAAAACCAAAGACAGCATTTGACCACAAGGACCTGATGCCAACTGTAAAGCATGGTGGTGGAAACATTATGGTTTGGGGCAGCTTTGCTGCATCAGGGCCTGGGCAGCTCAGCATCGTAGAAACCACTATGAATTCTTCATTGTACCAGAGGGTGCTTGAGGATAATGTGAGGCCACCTGTCGGAAAGTTGAAGCTCAACCGAAGGTGGACATTGCAATATGACAATGACCCTAAACATACCTGTAAATCCACCAAGAAATGGCTGAAAAGAAAGAAATGGAGGGTTCTGGAATGGCCAAGTCAAAGCCCGGATCTAAATCCCATCGAAATGTTGTGGGGGGATTTGAAACGAGCTGTGCATGCAATAAACCCCTCAAACATCGCACAGCTGAAATAATTCTGCATGGAGGAGTGGGCAAAAATTTCTCCCGGTCGATGTCAGAGACTGGTAGACAGTTATAAGAAACGCCTACTTGAGGTTGTTTCTGCCAAAGGGGGCAATACCACCTTTTGGAGCCAAGGGTGTACTTACTTTTTCCACGTGCGAAATTTGCATTTATGTTTATTCAAATTATACAATGGACTACAAAATGTAAATGTTTCATGAGATTTGTTATATTATATCACCTTTATCTGTCAATATTGTTGAAATGAAGATCAAATAGCTGTATGTTGAAATATGTTGAAAAAGTCAAAACTTTACATGGCGTGTACTTACTTTTTCACGTGACTGTAGCTCGTCTTCACGCTGTTGAAACCAAAGTGTTCAGAATCATTGGAATCTCCCGCGATGAAGCTAACTCCGAGGGCCTTTCACTCACTCACCGCAGGCAGGTTGGTGGTCTTTCCATGCCCCCCAAGCTCTCTCTGGGCTCTGTCCACCAAATATTCCTACAGGTCGCACAAGATCTGCCTGCAACCCTCTTATGGTGAAACTGCCAAAATCAAGAATCTCTGCTCACATTCACTCCTTCATTCCTCTTTTCTCCCGCCTCTGGAACAAACTCCCTGACTCTCTTCAATCCCACTCGTCCCTCCAGGTCTTTAAAACAGCTGTTCACCACCATGTCTTATCTTCCCCCATCCAAAACCTAGATCTTTTCTACCCCCGCTAAGTACATCCCAAATCCACTTTTTTGAAATACCAACTTCTTTCCTGGAAATCCTTGGTGTCCTTGTGTTTTATACTTCTCCCACCCCCCACCCTCCCCCTTCCCACGCCTCCTCCCCCCAAGCCCTCTCCCTTCCACACATCTCCCGATGTCCCTGCTCTCAAATGTTGTGTTTGTGTGCTTCCCCTTCTCTCCCCATCTTGTCTACCGCTCCCTCTTTTTATATATTTTGTTTGTCTGTTTGATTTTTTTGTGTGATAAATGTTAGCTCTTTCAGGAGCCTCGATTCTGTATCCCCAAAAAAAAAAAAAAAAAAAACCTTCATCTTACCCTACCCCTCCCCTCCCCTGACCTGCACCCTATGCTCACCCTCTCTCTTCATTAACGGTATGGACTTCAAACATCCGGGGCCTTCGCTCAAACCTGACTGATCTCTCCATACAGGTTGCTTCTGACCATCCAGACTTGATCTGCTTAACAGAAACTTTCCTCCTTCAAGATGTCTCTGATTCCTTAATATCTCTTCCTGGTTACTCCCTCCTCCGGTACGATAGACCTGAGCCTCGTTCTGGTGGTGGGGTGGCTATCTTTATCAAAAACTCTCTTCCTCACTCTTCCTGCACTGCCCTCTCTCCACCCCACCCACCAGGCGTACCTCTGGCTACGGCTTCCTCTCCGCTCCCACCTTTTGTTCATATGTGTTCTGTACCGTCCTCCAAACAGTGATGACTTAATTTACATTTAGCTGTCTGACAACATGGACCAACTTCTATCCACTCAGCCCAACTCTCTCTTCCTCATATGTGGCGACTTCAACTGTCATCATGCCAGCTGGCTGGGTGTGGGTACCTCCCACACCAGCCATGGCACCTCAGCAAAGGACTTCTGTGACTCACTGGGATTGACACAATCTGTCAATATCCCGACCCGGGTCTCAGTCAATGGAGTGTCTTCTCTTCTAGATTTGGTGATGACAAACCTCCCTGAAAATGTCTGCTGCTCTTCTTCTGCTCCATTCGGTTCTTCTGATCATGTGCTTGTTAAAGTGGACATCTCTCTGGTCATTCTCAGAGAGCCTCCTCAGCGTCGACGAGTCTGGCATTTCACTCAGGCCGACTGGCACGGTCTTCAAGCAGCCATCAATCATCTGGACTGGTCTCCCATCTTTACTGCTTCTGACATCAATTCTTCCTGGGAATTCTTCCAAAGCAAACTGCTCTCTCTCATGCACAGATTTATCCCATCTCGTCTTCAGTTGTCTTACCCTTCCTCCCGTCCATGGTACACTGAATCTTGTGGTGAGGCAGTTGCCCTGAAACAACTTGCCTTTGCCTCTTGGAAGGCTAATCCAACTGAAGGCATTCTCAGTTCCTTCCACCAAGCTCAGAACAAGTGTGTGTCTACTCTCAGCAGTGCCAGGAAGCACTGTCTCTCCACACTCAAGAATGAACTCTCAAACCTGTTTCCTTCCTCCAAATCCTGGTGGCGTCTTGTCAAATGCGTTTGTGGTGTTTGTTCCCCCTCCATCCCCTCCCTCACCTCAAATGGCTACACAGTTGACATCGCACGCGACAAAGCCGAATTCCTCAACTCTGTGTTTGCCTCCAAAATCTTGTGTCCAAAACCCATCTCTCTCTCTCTGTTCCCACCTTACCCAGTCGAACCCAACTGCTCCTGGACTCTGTGTCCTTCTCTCCTGACAAGGTGGAGATGTTTTTGTCAAACCTCGACAATGGTTCTGCAACTGGACCAGACGGCATCAGCCCACGGGTCCTAAAATCCTGCTCTGCCGCTCTATCTCACCCTATCTCTGTTCTTTTCACCCTCACTTTTGCTCAAGATCATCTGCCAGCATCTTGGAAATCAGCAAACATTACCGCTTTGCACAAAAAGGTGCTAAAACAGATCCTTGCAACAACAGACAAATCAGCCTGCTCCCAATTATCAGCAAAATCATGGAATCCATCATTGCTTTGGATATCAAATCCTTCCTCTTCTCAAATGGCTTGATCTCCGATCATCAATTTGGATTCAGACCAGGTCATTCTACTCTGGACATGCTGCTTCTGCTGTCTCAACAATGGATGGAGGTCCTCAATGCCAAACAGGAAATCAGAGCTGTCTCCCTTGACATATCACGTGCCTTCGATACAGTCTGGCACCCAGCTCTGCTCACCAAACTCTCCTCACCAAACTCTCCTCCTGTGGTATCCATGGAAATCTCCACGCATGGCTTGTGGACTTCCTCTCTGGTCGTAGTCAATGTGTGGCCCTGAATGGATTTCTCTCATCTCCCCTTCCTGTTCAGGCTGGAGTTCCCCAAGGCAGTGTTCTGGGCCCTGTGCTTTTTCTGGTCTTTATCAATGATCTCTCCGACTCTCTGGAAAATCCTCTCTATCTCTTTGCTGATGACTCCACTCTCTGCCGCTCCATTCCTCTTCCCTCAGATAGACAGTCTGCAGCCTCCTCACTCTCTGCAGATCTTGACAAAATCACAGACTGGTCAAACAAGTGGACCATGTCTTTCAGCCCTGACAAATCTCACACTCTTACTATTTCTCTCCGAAAAAACCGACTGGACAACCCTCCCATCTACTTTCTCTACAATCCTCTCCAAGAAGTTCTGTCGCTCAAGCTTTTGGGTCTCACTATCTGCCAGGATCTTTCTTGGGAAAACCACATTTCCAAACTTGCCTCCAAAGCCAGTCGCCGACTGGGCATCCTCCGTCGTGCGAAGTCCTTCCTTGGCACAACTGAGCTCCTCACCACCTACAAGGCTTTCATCTGCAGCTCAATGGAATACTGCTCTCCGTTCTGGGCTGGTGCTCCTGCTTTACACCTAGCTCAGCTTCACGCTGTTGAAGCCAAAGCCTTCAGAATCATTTGAATCTCCCGCGATGAAGCTGATTGTGAGGGCCTTTCACGCACTCACCGCAGGCAGATAGGTGGTCTTTCTGTCTTTCGACTCCTCTCCGGTCTTCCTCCCCCAGCTCTATCTGTGCTCTGTCCCCCAAATATTCCTACAGGTCGCACAAGTTCTGCCAGCAACCCTCTTCTGGTTAAACTGCCGAAATCTAGGCTCTTTACTCACCTTCACTCTTTCATTCCTCTTTTTTCCCGCATCTGGAACAAACTCCCTCACTCTCTTCAATCCCACTCCCCCCTCCAGGTCTTTAAAACAGCTGTTCACCACCATCTCTGATCTTCCCCCATCCAAAACCTTGATCTTTTCTACCCCCGCTAATTCACCCCAGATCCACTTTTTTTGAAATTCCAACTTCTTTCCTGGAAGTCCATATGTTTTATACCTCTCCCACCCCCCTTCCCATGCCTCCCCCTCCCCAAAGCCCTCTCCTTCCCACAGATCTCTCCATGTCCCCGCTCTCAAATGTTGTGTTTGTGTCCTTCCCCCTCTCTCTCCATCTTGTCTACCGCTCCCCTTGTTATATGTTTTATGTGTCGGTTTGTCTTTCTGTGTGATTAATGTTCGCTCTTTCACGAGCCTCGAAGTTGTATGCAAAAAAAAAGAAAAGAAAAAAAAGAGAAAGGTAATTTAATTAATTAAATAAGTACTTCATTAATCGCTAATAATTAAATAACTCCTCAATTAATTGATTAATCAAAAACAAAAAATAAAGTTTTTGAGAAAGGACTTGCTCACTTTTGTGCCGAAATTTCAGCTTCCTATCTCAAAGGATGGCTGAGATATCGCCCAGACAAACAAACAAACAAACAAGAAAACAAGAAAGCAAAAAAACAACCAACAAGAGTGAAAACTGAGTGCTCCCTTTCAGCGTGCGTCATTGCCGAGCCCCCTTCGGTGCCCGGCAATGACGTTATGCAGCGCCTGGAGATGGCATGGGAAAGGAGCGGTGTACAATGAACAGGATTATAAATAATTGAATTGATATATATACACAAAGAATTAAGTTAAGCACCCCCCCCGTTTTTTTACAACCTCGCACATTACAAGTTTGTTGTCGTCAAAACAGTGTAATATACCCATGATATTGCTATATTTTCTGGAGAAGTGATATTATGGTCACATAAAAACATAACAATCATGCCGTTTTCAATATTTTATTCTGAATAATTTAAGGTGAAATTTTTTGGGAATTTTAGGCATATTTTCACCTCAATTTAAGTATGGAGCTATAGGTCCATCACGGACAGTGTGGATGACGTTTATGTTTTCTAACGTACAGTCATTGTTCTGAGAAGACCTCTAGCGATCTTTGCGTCAATAACGTGTGTAGGACCCACGTGATCGGATCACTGACTCAACCAATCACTTTTTTTCACTTTGATCACTCAATTTCATCAATGGATAATTGCTAATGTCATACCAATCATTATTTGATCTCACATACCTTAGAATATATGCCAATGTATACATATACACAAAGAATATATATTAGGGGGTGCTTACCTTAATTCGTTGTGTAGGGGTGCTTAACTTAATTCTTTGTGTATATGTGGGATTGCCCAGATAGCTCAAATGGCAGAGCACTGGTGCAGTTCACCGGAGGGCATGGGCTTGATTCCTGGTCTGGGTGTGTAATTTTCCCGCATGTCATTTTCACCGTAGGACCTGGCGTGTAATTTTCCCGCAATCCTGTTGATGAATTCCATGAAAATCGTCACGCACGTGTGATTCCGTCACATTACCTGGTCTGCCTCACTGAGAGTAGTACTCGTCTGTAGCCATGTGACAGTTCTGGTTCAATACATATAATTGAATTCTCTCTGCTCTTCTTAGCATTCAAGATAATTACCTTATATGTTCAAAATTAGAGTGCACATGGTGATTCCGTCACGATGGAATTCATGTGTTAATAAATGTATTTGTCTGAACTGAATCAATCATGCAAGCTGCTGAATTATTGAGGTTGTGATATTATTTATTCCGAAATCAGCCATTCGATGTCCTCGGAAAAGTTATCGAGTGTAATCAACTACTTGTGTGTGATAATACTTTTACATTTTTAATAGTCGATGTCCACTGGAGTGAGTGATTTGGTGGTGGAGAACACGAAGCATTGTTGCTTATTCTCTCATGGGTGTGCTGCTCATCTGTGTGGAGAAGTTAAATATTCCTGCAGATATTCCCAAATATTCCTGCAGGACGCACAAGAACTGCCAGCAACCCTTTTCTGGTGAAACGGCTAAAAGCAAGACTCTCTGTTCACCTTCACTCTTTCATTCCTCTTTTTCCCTCCTCTGGAACAAACCCCCATACTCTCTTTAATCCCACTCCTCCCTCCAGGTCTTCAAAGCAGCTGTTCACCACCATCTCTTGTCTTCCCCATCCAAAACTTTTATCTTTTCTACCCCCGTTAATGCACCCCAAATTCACCTCTCTCAATCTCTGACTTAATTATTGAAGGTCCAAGAAGTGTCCATTTCTTTATCCCGTGTACCCCGTCGCAGCCCTCTCCCTTCCACAGGTCTACCGAAGTCCCTGTCCTTTACTGTTGTTGTGCTTGTGTGCTTTCCTCTCTCTCCCCCTCTCGTCTCCCGCTCCCTTCATTTAATGCTTTATGTGTCCGTTTATTTTTTTTGTGTTTAATGTGTTCGCTCTTACATGAGCCTCGACTTTGTATACAAAAAAAAGTGTTCCTAATACTTTAATACAGCTCAACTCATATCAATGTAGTTGCTCTCTGCTAAGCCACCTCTCTGGCAGTCAGCATAAACTTTGTTGTTGAAATTACGTTTGATGAACGAGTCGATATGCATAAGAAAAGCTCAAGTGTTATTGCTCCTTTAGGCGAAGCTGATCATCCTGCGGGATACGCAACATGGACTGAATGGACAAAACCTACAGGATCAAGCAAAAAACCTGACGGTGTCCATCAGTGAGAAGAGGGCATTAAAAACACTTGGTCTGGTCATGGGGGTCTTCATTATGTGCTGGCTTCCTTTCTTTATTGCAAACCCTTTGAACGTTTTATGCGATTTCTGCATTCCCAATCCTCTTTTCATCTTTTGCATCTGGCTTGGTTACATTAATTCAACATTTAACCCTTTCCTCTATTCACGAAACCCTGAATTCATGGCAGCATATAAAAACTTCTTGTTTTGCAAGATGGGACCATCTTAACATTTGAATACAATACAAACTGGAAAGAACATTCAGAGCTTGCAGACCCTCACCAGGACTTGTTTTGTGTGGTGTATTTTGTGTGTCAAATAAATGGAAGCATTTACAAAAAAAAGGTCTGAATGGTCCAAAGGGCAAACTTCTGAAAAGGTGTAAAGGAGTAAAGGTCAAAGTTCTGAAAAGATCTAAAGTGGTCTAAAATAATGTAAGTATTTCTACAAAGGTATACAAGGGTATAAAGGGGTCCAAAGTGGTTGAAATGGTCTAAGCTTAGGGATCTACATAGTCTAAGGGGTGTAAAGATCTGAAGGGTGTAAAGGGTCTTAAAAGATGTAAGGGGTCTAAAGGGTGTAAGTTAATGTCTTAAGGGTCTCTATTGTATAAAGGGGTCTAAAGCATCTTAAAATATCCAAAAAGGGTCTAAAAGTCAAGGGGTCTAAAGTGTATTAACAGGTTTTAAATATGTAATGGTCTGAATGTGTAAAGGTCTGAAAAAGTTATAAAAGGTTCTAAAAGGGTAGAAATGGTCCAAGGAGTCCAAAGGGTATACAGGTTTGAAGGGATCTAAAGGTAATAGACATACTCACTTGCAAATGAAATCCAATTAATAGACATAGAACTCACATTTCATGAGCACATAATTAATCGATGTCCTCACATTGAATTACTACGTAATTAATGTACATACTCACATTACAATAGCATGGAATTAATAGAAGTTCACATGTTTGAATGAAACGTAATTAATAGACGTCGTACTTACATTTCATTAGTACCGGTACGTACTTGAGTAATAGACGTACTCAAATTATGTACCATTATCATTATTTACCATATCAATAGCAGGGATGCATGGAATGGAGTTCCATGGAAAACCCTCCCTTTGTTTGGGCAGTGTATAGGCAATCATTATAGTATTAATACGTTATTGCGATACAATTTATTATCTTCAACAATAAAAGTCCCTCATGGCCATGGGAGATAACATCGTGAGTTCTGAAAAAATACACCGCCTCAATAATGAACGTTAGTTAGTACAGTATTATTGGCCTATACGAACAGTGTCATTGGAAGACCCATGACATGTACGCTTTTGAAATGATTTTAACAATCGCTTTGCGTTTCACACTGAATGAAAAATGCAAAGGTCGAGCATGGTGATTTTAATATATTGTTGCGGATCTCGGGTTCGTCGACGTACTAAGGGGGGATTAAGCCCTACTCCCCCTCGAACTCTGAGTCCACGAGGTCGCCACCCACACTACACTCATGGGGGACGGATTGTTAAGCAATTCCAGCCGCCGAGCCCGCAGCTACGTGCGGAAGGGTTAACGGTCATGACCCGAGTACCTTCAACACACGCAGTCGTGAGAACGGGGACTGAACCTCGCACGAGTCACGCTGGTATTGAACGCCCGAGCGGTTGTGTGTCGAGTAACTCGTGCCGTTGACACTATTGAATCCGATCGAGCGGTTTTAATTCGTGCAATGCGAGGCCAATGTTGAAAGGACGATGCCGGCCAGGTTGGAAACAAACCACAGGATTTATTACAATGTATAGTATTCACAGGAAAAGGACACAGCGAAGAATCTTAACGGCCTTACCTACGGTCCCAGACAAGGGCCCTCAGATTAGTTCGGGGAAGGGAAGGAAGAGGGGAATGTGCCCAAAGCGTGGCCGCTCGTGCAGTTTGCCTGGACAGGCTCGTTTGGCGGATACCCCCAAGGATCGCTCCAACCCCAGGACACTTCAGCCGGGGATGTTCCCGGCAGGGGCATTGATCACGGTCGTGCACGTAGCAGGAATCCGAGGAGCGTATCTCAAGGTCAGCGAGGCAGAGCGCGCATGGCAGAGAGCATCTATTTGCAGGGAGTCCAGGCAGAGAGAGCGTCGGGGCAGAGAGAGAGTGAGCAGGGGTCCTGGCCGGGTTATATAGCCCCACGGATCCCCCCTCGAATGTTCCACGGGCCTCCATTGGCCGCCTGGGGTCACATGTCGTGACAGCCCCTTACTGGTCACCCTCGGCCACTCCCTTCAGATCCCATTGGCTGCAACGTATTGGCCACTCCCTCTAGCTCCCATTGGCTGTTCGCTGCTCACTGGCCACGCCCTCCAGCTCCTCCCTCGGGCCTGCAAGGCCTGGTCGAGGCCCATGACACGGCACTTCAGGCTGCATTGAGGCCTGCCATTATCCTGCCTGCCTCAACGCATACTAACACTGGGAAGGAGACTATACTTCACATTTAATAAGAAATAACTAACTATGCGAGGCTACATGTTGTGGTGTAACTAACAATGGGGGGGAGGGGGTGCCTTTATTCGCAAAACCGCAACACGACCCCCCCTCTCCGACCAGAATCATCCCGAGTCGACCTCAGTCGGAACGACCGGAAGAGTTTGGTATTCAATTTTTACATTTACCTTTAATGTGACACATAGATGTAATCACCCAACATTTACTCAAACCCATGTGTGCGACGTCATTTACACGAGATATGTCCCTGCTAATGCATTGAGCAGCCAATCTAACAGACTCACACCCACAACTGTTCACGTATTTCTGGAATTTTGAAACTGAACACATAGCCAGTGGGCAAAATTCTTACAGTCACGTGAAAAAGTAAATACACCCCATGTAAAGTTTTGACTTTTTCAACATATTTCAACATACAGCTATTTGATCTTCATTTGAACAATATTGATCGATAAAGGTGATATAATATAACAAATATCATGAAACATTTACAATTTATTGTCCATTGTATAATTTAAATAAACATAAATGCAAATTTCGCATGTGGAAAAAGAAAGTACACCCTTGGCACGAATAGGTGGTATTGCCCCCTTTGGCAGAAACTACCTCAAGTAGGCGTTTCTTATAACTGTCTAGCAGTCTCTGACATCGACTGGGAGAAATTTTTTGCCCACTCCTCCATGCAGAATTCTTTCAGCTGTGCGATGTTTGAGGGGTTTCTTGCACGCACAGCTCGTTTCAAATCCCCCCAACAACATCTCGATGGGATTTAGATCCGGGCTTTGACTTGGCCATTCCAGAACCCTCCATTTCTTTCTTTTCAGCCATTCCTTGGTGGATTTACTGGTATGTTTAGGGTCATTGTCATGTTGCAAGGTCCACCCTCGGTTGAGCTTCAACTCTCCGACAGATAGCCTCACATTATCCTCAAGCACCCTCTGGTACAATGAAGAATTCATAGTGGATTATATGATGGTGAGCTGCCTAGGCCCTGATGCAGCAAAGCTGCCCCTAACCAAAATATTTCCACCACCATGCTTTACAGTTGGTATCAGGTTCTTGTGGTCAAATGCTGTCTTTGGTTTTCGCCAAACATGTCTTCTGGTACTGTGGCCAAATAGCTCTACCTTTGACTCATTTGTCCCGAGCACATTGTTCCAGAAGTGCTGGTCTTTGCCAAGGTGTTCATTGGCAAACTTTAGTCTTGCCCTGATGTTCTTTCTGGACAGCAAAGGTTTCCTCCTGGCACACCTCCCATGGAGATCAAATGTGTGCAGCCTCTTTCTAATGGTAGACTCGTGCTCTTTGACATCAACAGTGGCAAGAGCTCCTTGTAGGTCCCGTGATGACATTCTGGGGTCCTGAGAGACTTCTTTCAGCATCTTGCGGTCTGCTCTCGGGCTGAACTTGCTGGGGCCGCCTGGCCTAAACAAGTTGGCAGTTGTTTGGAATCTTCTCCACTTGTAGATGATCTTCCGGACAGTCGAATGATTGATTTCAAATTGTTTGGAGATCGTTTTAAATCCCTTCCCAGACTCGTAGGCATCTATAACCTTCTTTCTGAAGGCCTCAGAGAGCTCTTTTGATCTAGGGATGGTGACGCCGCACACTTCAACAACAATGAGCAAACCAAACTAAATGTCTGAGGTTTACAGAAGAAAAATTCCTCAAAGATCCTCTCTAACGATGTTCTAATCATTTTCACCTGAGCTGGTGTAACTGATTCTAATTTTAGGTATTTGAAATAGTGATCAATGTAGGGGTGTACTTACTTTTTCCACATGCGAAATTTGCATTTATGTTTATCTAAATTATACAATGGACTACAAAATGTAAATGTTTCATGATATTTGTTATATTACATCACCTTTATCGATCAATATTGTTGAAATGAAGATCAAATATTGTAGCTGTATGTTGAAATATGTTGAAAAAGGCAAAACTTTACATGGGGTGTCCTAACTTTTTCAAGTGACTGTATATACATTTATATATATATATATATATATATATATATATATATACATATATATATATATATATATATATATATATATATATATATATATAATATATATATATATATATAATTTATATATATATATATATATATATATATATATATATATATATATATATATATATATATATATATATACATATATATATATATATATATATATATATATATATATATATATATATATACATATATATATATATATATATATATATATATTTATTGTTGCGGAACCCAACGTCGGCCTATGGTTCCCCTTCGAGGGGGGATTTAGCCCCTCGTCTGTTACGGACCGACGTGGTCCCGGGGGTATGACGCCACGCCCGGTCGGCGCTGGATAGGGTTTTAGGCCCACAAGTCCTATGACCTAAATACCAGCGCTTCCTGGTACGCGAAGGAACACCCCCCGCTCACGGCCGCAGCGTAATGGATGTTGCGCCGAGCGAAGCGAACCGCGGCGTGAGCCGTTTACCAAGACTAGACCCGATCCTGGAACGTTGGCCAAATCGTGCCACAGATATTCAATGAGGGAAAAGACAAAGCCGACACGGATGTGAAGAAGAAGAAGAAGAAGAAGACCAAAAGGGTTTGAAATACGAATATTATTTATTTGCTATTTACAATGAAAAGAAACCAAGGAGGAGGAAGGATAATAAAATAAAGCAGAAAGAGGGATGGACCAGAAGGACACAGTGAAAATTCTAGCTTACCTATTACAGTCTTAATTAATACCCAGGGACAGAAGAAACAAAGACAGACTCACACGGGGAATGGAGGCAGGAGTGAATGGCTGGACCGGGAGGAAGGTTCAGCTCGGACCAGAGGACGGCCGGGCCGGGAGGGAGCAGCCGCCGCCCTTCCTCAACAGCAACGCTGCCGTCAACGCTCAAGCGGCGGCGGTCAAAGCTGCGATGGTTCAAGCTGCTGTGGTTCAAAGCTGCTGTGGTTCAAAGCTGCTGTGGTTCAAAGCTGCTGTGGGGCATCCCTCTCTCCTCTCCTGGATCACGCAGCTTGGTGTCTTTCTCTGAAGTTCCTTTTTGTGTAACTCTTAGAACTCAATGGTTCGCTCTCCGTGCTTTCTCAGGACTCCTCTCTCAAAGGCTTTGGCGCGCGCTTTTTATAACGCCACGGGCGATCAAGCCGCCGGCCTCCAGAACACACCCATAGGTGAGCTCGCCTCGGCCCTGATTGGTTGGCATGGGCTCTCTGGCTCCACCCTTGATGACGATCGGCGGGCCACGCCCTGGATTCGGCGGCTCCTCCCCCTTCTTCCCCAAGCCCACCTCGTGGCTAATGGAGTCGCGGTGAAAACCGCCCAGCAGCTGCGGCGAATGCAGTTGGCAAAAGAGGCTTTGTGAATGGAAATGAAAGGGGATCTATCTATTTGAATTCGGTGCAATGGAGTGTCAATTAATGGAAGACACAGCCTTAACCTACATAGAATAAGGAAATAAACTACCAACAAGCAGGGAATCTATGATTGGCTAACGTGATTGTTTATGACCTAATTACGGGACGCCCTTTTGACCTTTATACACAACTGGAGGAAGGAGGGCGATATTTTTACAACAATAAAAAGACACAATCCTCATATCCACAACACTGCACCCTCCTCCTCTTAGGCACGTCCCGGGCCTATTACCTTTACGTTTAGTGTGGCACGTAGGTGTAGTTCCCTCTACATTTAACCTGACCCTGAGTGTGACAGTTTTAAAACATAAATAAATATGTCCCACTGCTCCATTGCACCCTGCCTAATAGATTCATGCCCACAGCTAACCGAATTGCGGAATGGTCTTCAAACTATACATGAACGGTGGGGGCGCATTATTTACAGTTGACTCTACTTTTATTTACAATATGCAACCCAGGACCTGTGATTGTTCTTTTGGGGGGGAAGACAGTCTGCCTTGCATCGACGCACCATGAAGCACCCAAAAACGCACCAAAAACACCATCAAGCACCAATCGGTGCACAGTCACCACAGTTCTACAATAAAAATAACCAAACAAACCCTTGGTAATGTCTTGCTCTTCGGCTCCCTCTGCTGGCTATTGCTCTCTTCCAGTTGTTGTCATCTTCTCTGCTGGCGGCGTATTTGGACTAATAAAAGTGCACAAAACGTGTCCATTTTTTTTTTATGGCCCACAGGGCCGACTATGTATGGTTCCCCTGTGGGGCAGAGGTGCCCTGTGACCAAGGTCCGCCAGCAAGATCTCGGGCCTTCATGGCCGTTTCCAGCAGAGGGGCCATGCCCCAACCCATGGGGTCCATGAGTGGTGCTCAGCCACAGACATGTGGTCCATAAGGTGGTGCATCGATGAAGACAGCTGTGGTTGCGAGAGTTTCGGGCGCACAATGGCGGACTCACGCACGTTCCCCTCGGCACCCAGTGGCGCACAGTCCTCGTGTGGGAGACAAGGGGGGGTGGAGGGGGAAAGACAGATGAGCGAGGGGTAAGGTCACAAGGGTACACATAAATAAAGGGCAATGCAAGGCGAGGTGCATATGGAGGCGGAGCGGAGAAAAGCTCGTCACTACCGTATGTCACCCCCCCCCCCCCTGTCACCTACTCTACCCTTGCCCTTACACCATATTTACAACAATCTACACATTTACAAATTCGTCGCTAATGTCTCGTCTTCCCCATATCTCCCCTACACCAAATTCGTCTTCACAATCCCTCTAATTCAAAATTTGCCATCACCAATTCATCATCAATCCTCATAAGGAGGGAGAGATGGAACATCAGCACAATGTCACACCCACGTCATGATGCATCTCACAATCCAAACATTTGCACAATAAAATAATAAAAACATGGCATGGTGTGGAGTCCTGTCACCTCAGGTGAGTGTATGCAGATGGTGCAAGGAGATTCTTAATCCTAACTACCTTCTAAATGACTTTAACACACTTTACACTACCCGGGGTCTTTCCCTGCCAATCCATTGGCCAACTTACACTATGGGTTCTAAAAACCAATTCCCATTGACCAAACTGTGGTGCTTCTCAATTTGGGGTGTCACTCCCCCGATTCATCTCCCGGTGCCCTTACACAATTTCCGGGCTGAGTCGTGTAGCTCTCCCAGCAGGTCTACCCACCTGCACACCTCCACCATTGCAGTTGCCAATCCGAGCTTACCTGCTCCTTAACCTAACCTATCTACTGGGGAAGGCCCCTCCTGGCTCTGTCACCCCTCGGTGCCCTCTGGCACTGGGCTACCCGGGTCCGTCCTCCGGATCCTCAGGCCCCATCCACAACAACTCTACCGGCTCCCAGAGCCCACCTGCGGCCTCACCTGGCCGACATCCTCACAGTGGTGGAGTGCCCAATCAACTACACACACTAACAGGCCACACGCCCAGCCATTTCCACGTCACTAATGCACCCATCCAAACTCAATTCTTCCACACGCACCACAGATGCCAATATCCAACCACAATTTACCTGTACCCTCTACATAACTCTTACACTACCGTCCCCGGGTATTCGTGATGGGGGTCCATTCTTCCCCCATTCACACCTTCGCACCATCCACTCCACTCCACAGTTTCCACCATACTCACTCCACGACCATCCATTCATACTCCATATATTCCACACTCCATGTCTTCCACACTACCATTCTCCATACACCTGCAGTGGCACACCTGTGCAATCTCACCTGGTGCCACCTGCACCCTCCTTCCTTCCTGGACCATTTGGTCAACACAGCACACATCACCATCACTCACTCATACACTGCTCCATTAGGGCGGGCCATACTTTTTTTTTTTTGGAAATCAATCGAGAGGGGTGTTCATATTACGTATTTTGGTGTGTAGAACACAAATCTGAGGTTTTTTAAAAATTCTGATAACCCTAACCTACATCAATTTGCAGTTGATTATTATTAAATTTTTGATTATTTTGCAATCATTCTGGAAAAAAGGGAAGTTTTTTATTTTGAAGTTCGGGCTTTTATTTTGGTAACTTCCTGTTGGGACGGCAGTTGTAGCCATCTTGTTGCTGAAAGCTCGATGTTGAGGAGGTTGGCAATCCTTATCCATCCGTCTCCTCTTCTCTTCTTATGGCATTGCCAGTAAGTACGTTTTTGATAAGGAACCTGAGGAACAAATAGATAATAATTTTAGATGTAAATTACCTTGTTTTATATTATATTTGTTAATTGATTTGTGTACTTACCTATTGCCAGCCTGAGTTACATGTGAAGGAAAATAGTGACCTGTGAAGTGAATATTTTGATGGTTTTCTGTAATACCTGTGTAATACCTTAATATCTGTCTGTAGTGGATACTTACCTGTGTATTATTGTTTTTATTTCAGTGTGAACTACTAAAAATGGCTCAAGTCAGAACAAGGATGAAATCAAGTTCTCATTTAAGTAATCTTGTTGGCACTGGGCAGGAGCTGTTGGTGTCTGAACTGCCAACTGTGAGGGATATCCTGAGGTATGGCATCTACTTGAGGGAGCAAAGTGAAGATGACAGGAGGAACTACCCAGTGGACCAGCTCCTTTTTTGACATCTACCCTGGTCTGATTTGTCAGTGGAGCAAAGCTAATGCTCTTTTCAAGCCTCCTGTTATCAATGAAAAGGTGACCATCATGTCCAAGCTCAAGGAGGTCTGGAATCAGGCAGTGAAGTTTTCTCTTGGGAAGGGCAAACTTGATGCCAAAGAGAGGTTCATTGTCAAGTTAGACAAGTTATTTGATATTTTGACTTGCAAGTGTCAGATTACCAGTTGTGAGGGGGAAGGCTGTGAGGCCGGTGAGGGCTGTGTGATCCAAGCCCACATTAACTGTTCCTGCAGCAGAGAGAAAATGATTCCTGTGAAAGATCTTGCCTACATTAAGGGACAGAAAAAGAAGGTTGGAAGTAAAGGACCCCACCAAATGGGGAGCCCTGATCTGCCAGAGCACAAGAGACAGGTGAGGACATTGGAAAGGCAGGAAAATAAAAAGAATGCAGAGAAAAGGAGAAGGAGCAAGGAGGAAAATGCTGCAGCAGCAGAGAAGGCAGCCAGGAAGGATGTTGAGAGATTTTTGTCAGATGGTGATGAGGATCTGGAATTGGAGAGAAGTGGTGCTGAAGATGAGTTTGTCACTGAAGTTGAGCTTTTCCCTGAAACTGACACTGAGCCTGCAGCTTCAGCAAAGGTCCAGAAAAACTATGATGAGATTCCAAACATTGCCCTTGCTAGTGTAAGGTATGGCATAGGGCTGAGGCCAACTGCAGCGATAGCAACTGCAGCTCTGATTGATGCAGGAATCATCACAGAAGACAATACAAGTAAAGTGATTGATAAGAACAAGGTCAATAGAGCACAGGAGAAGTTGATGACAGAGCTGGGGGAAGAGTTTGATGAGAAGTGCAGGGAGTAGGGGGGGATCTCCTGCATCCTCTTTGATGGGTGGATTGACCTGACCAATGTGATGATGGAAGCTGAGGGCAATGACCAATCTTTTCCTGCAAAGATCAAGGAAGAACACTATACTGTTGTTAGTGAGCCTGGTAGCTACTATCTGTTCCACTTTACCCCAGAGAAAGCAACTAAAGAGGAGTCACATGCGGAGCAGATTGCTAAGGTCCTGTTTGCCTGGCTGAAAGAGAGGGGTTTTGATAAGACCTTGTGGGCCATTGGAGGAGACTCAACAAATGTCAACACTGGTGTGAAAGCTGGAGTAATGCGGAAGCTGGAGCTGCACCTGGGGAGAAAGCTGGTCTGGTTCGTGTGCAACCTGCACACTGGTGAACTTCCCCTGCGCCATCTCATTGTTCACCTTGATGGCCCTACTCTGTCAGACAACACATTTTCCGGGCCAATAGGAAAGCTCCTTGCTTCTGCTACAGACTTGGATATCAATCCAAACTTCACCCGGATCTTTGTTGGCCCTCCACTGATCAAGCTGTCTGACAAGGCCATTGAAGATCTCTCAAATGATCAACACTATGGCTATAAAATTGTCTGTGCAATCAGGGATGGAGTGCTTCCTGCAAGGCTGGCTCTAGTGGAGATTGGACCAGTAAACCACAGCCGCTGGCTCACCACAGCGAACAGACTTCTCAGGCTCTGGGTGTCAAAGCATGGACTGAAAGGAAAGAACCGGAAGAATCTGCAATTCATTGTGGAATTCATCATTGGAGTGTATTATCCATGTTGGTTCAACGTGAAAGTCAAGCACTCCTGGATCGAAGGGCCTAGGCACATCTTGTTTCAGCTGGACTGCCTCAAGTCCCAGAGGAAGGAGGTGCTGGACCTTGTGATGCCGACTGTGAGAAGATCTGCTTGGTATGCCCACAGTGAAGCCATCCTCCAAACACTGCTGTGCTCTGAGGATCAGAAGGAGAGGACTGAGGGGGTGGAGAGAATCCTGGCCATCATGGGAGAGGGGGACCCAGACACTCAGCTGGGGGACTCCTCTGTCAGGACCAGAAAGACACCTGACATCAACTGTGATGCTTCAGCATTGGTAACTTGATCAGCTGGTCAGAAGGTGTGTCAGAGCCACCTCTCACCTGCTCCCTAAGCACCTCGGAGGTGAAGAACTTCATCAACACCCCCATGGAGGTGCTCAACTGGCTTTGCCACACACAAAACATTGAGAGGGTTGTTAAAATGGTGACTGAGGCTTCTGCTAAGTACTTCTCACAGGAAAAGAGGGATGGAGGCATCAGGGCTCAGGAGACCAGCAGGAGGCTGATGTCCAAGAATGAGTCAAAGCAGGACTTGTGCAACCTGGTAAAGTTCAAGAAGTAAGGAGATTGATCTTTGTAATTGTAACCAGTGATATACATACAGTTCACCTGTTAATAAATATGTACATTTGATTTGGCTGTGTCAATATGAATGATTTCCCTTATATCTTTTAATATCTTATAAAGGGGTTCGAAAGGGTAAAATTGGCAATTTAGAAATACAAATTGATGTAGGTTAGAGTTATCCTATCCAAAAAATAAACTCATATTTGAATTCCCCATAAAAAAACACATAATATAGACACCCCTCATGTTAGGATTTCCTTCAGATTGATTTTGGCACCTGAGTATGACCCGCCCTACTGCTCCATACACCTGTTCAGTTGCACCCCTGTGCAATCTCAATACAACTCACAATCACAATAATTTACTCATACCCTGCTCAATACACTTTCGATCCTCACACACACGGCATCATCTCATCTAACTACTCCCCTCTGGAACTTGCGCTTCCCAGTCGCCCCTTTAAACTATTGCGCTCCCTCTTCATTATAATCCAAACTAATCTACCTGCGTCCCCACTACAGGTATCATTGTCACTACCTACCCTTATCGTTACCTATTGTCAATCTCTAGGTCCCTACATACGATATCCTAACCCTCCCGGGCTAGTTTTCACTGCCTAACCCCATAAGACTAGTGCTCCTTTGCCCCTGCTGTGAGAGATGGCAGAGTTGCCATCCCACCACATCGGGCATCTCTCACTATAAATTTTGCTCTCCAAATTCCAACCAATCAAAAATTTTCTATCCCAAAATTTCGAATCCAAAAACACTATCACCATCATCACAGTCCGCTATATCCTAGCCTCGGTGCGTCATGACATCATTAAACTCGGCTTCACAAAGCCGAGCAATGAATTCGGGTGGTTTGGTCGCCTGCAGTTGGATCCGTCCGGCATTCACGACTCTGGGGAGGAGGCATGCTCGGGCTGAGGTTCCACGCATCATCGCGGCTCGGTACCTTGCGGTCTCGGGCCCGATGACCGAGGCTCGCCCTGTCGGAACCCCGTCCCCACCACCAGGGGGCACCGTTCCGCTTCCTCCTACTCGCCCCTGAACCGGACCGGTCGCCTCGCCCGACAAGGCCCGGACTCGACCGTGCGAGGCCCAGCATCCAACAAAGGGCGCCGCGCACCGAGCGCCCGCTATCCTTCGCCCTAACTGCTAACCCGGTCAACGTCAATGCTTCACTTGCACGCTCACACCACGTGACCCGTTTCACACTCACAAAGCCCAGCGTTCCAACGCCGTCCATACATTCCACACACTCCGTCCATTCCACCAACGCACTCCCTGTTACACACCACACCTCCCACGCACCTTCTTGCGCACTCTCCTCACTCGGTACATACTCCGTACCACTCACCATGGGCGTGCACTCTAGCATCCACTCACTACCGCGCTCCGATGTGCTCCCTCGCACTCGCGCCACAACCAACTCAGGTGTGCTTCCTCGCACACATTCCACCACCACTTTACTCTCCGTGTCACACTCACCCTCGCACGTACACTCCGTATCGCTTTCACTCCTTGTGTCACACTCCGTACACCCAGACGTGCATTCTCGCTCGCACTCGGTTTCACACTCGCGCTCTGATGTGCTCTCTCGCACTTGCGCCACCACCAACTCATTCTCCGTGTCACACTCTGTACACCCCGACGTGCATTCTCGCTCACACTCGGTTTCACACTCGCGCTCCGATGTGCCCTCTCGCACTCGCGCCACCACCAACTCACTCTCCGTACACCCCGACGTGCATTCTCGCTCGCACTTGGTTTCACACTCGCGCTTCGTAACACGCTCACCCCTTGACGCACACTTTTTTTTCACACGCGTGCCATTTCCACTCACACGGGACCCTTCACCAACGCCCGGGTGCCATATTGACCCCAATCGCGTGAAAATTATTTTGTCGCCAAACATCCTTCTACAAAATCTCCCCGCACAATACACAGCACGACTCACCTGGGGGATTCTCCTCCTTCGCTCCAACACCACCTGCAAACTTTCATTGGTGTTATTAAGCACAGCATCGTGATGTGAGCACGTACTTTGTACATAATCCATTTCTCCCTGCAATTCCCGGGCTACCTCCGTCGTCTCTTCAATTTTAACTATACCCATTATTTATTTTTCTTTATTCACCTCGACGACCGCTGGCTTTAATAAAATTTTCTCTCCTACCTCAGCGGTCGCCGGCTGCCCCATACCCCGGGTCGCAATCTCTATACCCGTCTTAGGGCGGGTCATACTCAGGTGCCAAAATCAATCTGAAGGAAATCCTAACATCAGGGGTGTCTATATTATGTCTTTTTTTATGGGGAATTCAAATATGAGTTTATTTTTTGGATAGGATAACTCTAACCTACATCAATTTGTATTTCTAAATTGCCAATTTTACCCTTTCGAACCCCTTTATAAGATATTAAAAGATATAAGGGAAATCATTCATATTGACACAGCCAAATCAAATGTACATATTTATTAACAGGTGAACTGTATGTATATCACTGGTTACAATTACAAAGATCAATCTCCTTACTTCTTGAACTTTACCAGGTTGCACAAGTCCTGCTTTGACTCATTCTTGGACATCAGCCTCCTGCTGGTCTCCTGAGCCCTGATGCCTCCATCCCTCTTTTCCTGTGAGAAGTACTTAGCAGAAGCCCCAGTCACCATTTTAACAACCCTCTCAATGCTTTGTGTGTGGCAAAGCCAGTTGAGCACCTCCATGGGGGTGTTGATGAAGTTCTTCACCTCCGAGGTGCTTAGGGAGCAGGTGAGAGGTGGCTCTGACACACCTTCTGACGAGCTGATCAAGTTACCAATGCTGAAGCATCACAGTTGATGTCAGGTGTCTTTCTGGTCCTGACAGAGGAGTCCCCCAGCTGAGTGTCTGGGTCCCCCTCTCCCCTGATGGCCAGGATTCTCTCCACCCCCTCAGTCCTCTCCTTCTGATCCTCAGAGCACAGCAGTGTTTGGAGGATGGCTTCACTGTGGGCATACCAAGCAGATCTTCTCACAGTCGGCATCACAAGGTCCAGCACCTCCTTCCTCTGGGACTTGAGGCAGTCCAGCTGAAACAAGATGTGCCTAGGCCCTTCGATCCAGGAGTGCTTGACTTTCACGTTGAACCAACATGGATAATACACTCCAATGATGAATTCCACAATGAATTGCAGATTCTTCTGGTTCTTTCCTGTCAGTCCATGCTTTGACACCCAGAGCCTGAGAAGTCTGTTCGCTGTGGTGAGCCAGCGGCTGTGGTTTACTGGTCCAATCTCCACTAGAGCCAGCCTTGCAGGAAGCACTCCATCCCTGATTGCACAGACAATTTTATAGCCATAGTGTTGATCAGTTGAGAGATCTTCAATGGCCTTGTCAGACAGCTTCATCAGTGGAGGGCCAACAAAGATCCGGGTGAAGTTTGGATTGATATCCAAGTCTGTAGCAGAACCAAGGAGCTTTCCTATTGGCCCGGAAAATGTGTTGTCTGACAGAGTAGGGCCATCAAGGTGAACAATGAGATGGCGCAGGGGAAGTTCACCAGTGTGCAGGTTGCACACGAACCAGACCAGCTTTCTCCCCAGGTGCAGCTCCAGCTTCCGCATTACTCCAGCTTTCACACCATTGTTGACATTTGTTGAGTCTCCTCCAATGGCCCACAAGGTCTTATCAAAACCCCTCTCTTTCAGCCAGGCAAACAGGACCTTAGCAATCTGCTCTGCATGTGACTCCTCTTTAGTTGCTTTCTCTGGGGTAAAGTGGAACAGATAGTAGCTACCAGGCTCACTAACAACAGTATAGTGTTCTTGCTTGATCTTTGCAGGAAAAGATTGGTCATTGCCCTCAGCTTCCATCATCACATTGGTCAGGTCAATCCACCCATCAAAGAGGATGCAGGAGATCCCCCCCTACTCCCTGCACTTCTCATCAAACTCTTCCCCCAGCTCTGTCATCAACTTCTCCTGTGCTCTATTGACCTTGTTCTTATCAATCACTTTACTTGTATTGTCTTCTGTGATGATTCCTGCATCAATCAGAGCTGCAGTTGCTATCGCTGCAGTTGGCCTCAGCCCTATGCCATACCTTACACTAGCAAGGGCAATGTTTGGAATCTCATCATAGTTTTTCTGGACCTTTGCTGAAGCTGCAGGCTCAGTGTCAGTTTCAGGGAAGAGCTCAACTTCAGTGACAAACTCATCTTCAGCACCACTTCTCTCCAATTCCAGATCCTCATCACCATCTGACAAAAATCTCTCAACATCCTTCCTGGTTGCCTTCTCTGCTGCTGCAGCATTTTCCTCCTTGCTCCTTCTCCTTTTCTCTGCATTTTTTTAATTTTCCTGCCTTTCCAATGTCCTCACCTGTCTCTTGTGCTCTGGCAGATCAGGGCTCCCCATTTGGTGGGGTCCTTTACTTCCAACCTTCTCTTGCTGTCCCTTAATGTAGGCAAGATCTTTCACAGGAATCATTTTCTCTCTGCTGCAGGAACAGTTAATGTGGGCTTGGATCACACAGCCCTCACCGGCCTCACAGCCTTCCCCCTCACAACTGGTAATCTGACACTTGCAAGTCAAAATATCAAATAACTTGTCTAACTTGACAATGAACCTCTCTTTGGCATCAAGTTTGCCCTTCCCAAGAGAAAACTTCACTGCCTGATTCCAGACCTCCTTGTGCTTGGACATGATGGTCACCTTTTCATTGATAACAGGAGGCTTGAAAAGAGCATTAGCTTTGCTCCACTGACAAATCAGACCAGGGTAGATGTCAGACACGAGCTGGTCCACTGGGTAGTTCCTCCTGTCATCTTCACTTTGCTCCCTCAAGTAGATGCCATACCTCAGGATATCCCTCACAGTTGGCAGTTCAGACACCAACAGCTCCTGCCCAGTGCCAACAAGATTACTTAAATGAGAACTTGATTTCATCCTTGTTCTGACTTGAGCCATTTTTAGTAGTTCACACTGAAATAAAAACAATAATACACAGGTAAGTATCCACTACAGACAGATATTAAGGTATTACACAGGTATTACAGAAAACCATCAAAATATTCACTTCACAGGTCACTATTTTCCTTCACATGTAACTCAGGCTGGCAATAGGTAAGTACACAAATCAATTAACAAATATAATATAAAACAAGGTAATTTACAACTAAAATTATTATCTATTTGTTCCTCAGGTTCCTTATCAAAAACGTACTTACTGGCAATGCCATAAGAAGAGAAGAGAAGACGGACGGATAAGGATTGCCAACCTCCTCAACATCGAGCTTTCAGCAACAAGATGGCTACAACTGCCGTCCCAACAGGAAGTTACCAAAATAAAAGCCCGAACTTCAAAATAAAAAACTTCTCTTTTTTCCAGAAGAATAGCAATATAATCAAAAATTTAATAATAATCAACTGCAAATTGATGTAGGTTAGGGTTATCAGAATTTTAAAAAATCTCAGATTTGTGTTCTACACACCAAAATACGTAATATGAACACCCCTCTCGATTGATTTCCAAAAAAAAAAAAGTATGGCCCGCCCTACGTCATTGTACCCGCGCTTTTCTCCACCTCACCCAACCAGTGCTCCTCGACCCGCTTTACCTCCTCGTGCACCCTTGGGACCCTCTCACCCGATCTGCCCCCAAGGTTCTCCCCACACTCTTGTATCCTCTCACCCATTCTGTCCCCAAATTTACTTATTTGCTCACTCCGAGCATCTATCTTATTATTTAGCTTTTCCAATCTCTTCATGATTTGCGCCATGAGGGCTTGCATGTCGAAGCCCGCCAGTACAGTGGGCTCGGCCGCCGCGGCTACGTGCGCGGCGCAATTTGGTGCTGCTACATCCACGTGCGCGATGGCGCCATTTTGTGCACCTGACACCTCCTCAACCACATCATCTTTTCTCTCCTCCATTTCTTCCCTGTGGTCCTGGGTTACCCCTAACCCCTCTTCTAGTTCCCCCACCGGCATCCGATCATCTTGACCATCCATGGCACGATTTCCAAATTTAGGATTTTATAAAACAATTTCGGGCGCTCATAATTTTTGACCAAATTTTTTTGAAGTTATTAAAAATTTGGTTCGGGCCTCAAATCTCACTCCCAGACACCAATTGTTGCGGAACCCAACGTCGGCCTATGGTTCCCCTTTGAGGGGGGATTAGTCCCCTCGATTATTGCTGACCGACGTGGTCCCTGAAGCTGCACCGCGGCCTCCGGAAAGGCCGGTGCACAGCCCCGTTCGTACCGCGGATAAGATGTTACTTGATTGCCGAGCGGTGTTTAGCAACCGCAGCACGAACTGTTACCAATGACCAACCCGATCCTGAAACGTTGGCCAAATCGTGCCACAGATATTCAATGAGGGAAAAGACAAAGACAACACGGATGTGAAGAAGAAGAAGAAGACCAAAATCGTTTGAAATACGAATATTATTTATTTGCTATTTACAATCAAAAGAAACCAAGGAGGAGGAAGGATAATAAAATAAAGCAGAAAGAGGGACGGACCAGAAGGACACAGTAGTGAAAATTCTAGCTTACCTATTACAGTCTTAATTAATACCCATGGACAGCACAAACAAAGACAGACTCACACGGGGAATGGAGGCAGGAGTGAATGGCTGGACCGGGAGGAAGGTTCAGCTCGGACCAGAGGACGGCCGGGCCGGGAGGGAGCAGCCGCCGCCCTTCCTCAACAGCAACGCTGCCATCAACGCTCAAGCGGCAGCGGTTAAAGCTGCGATGGTTCAAGCTGCTGTGGTTCAAAGCTGCTGTGGTTCAAAGCTGTTGTGGTTCAAAGCTGCTGTGGGGCATCCCTCTCTCCTCTCCTGGATCACGCAGCTTGGTGTCTTTCTCTGAAGTTCCTTTTTGTGTAACTCTTAGAACTCAATGGTTCGTTCTCCGTGCTTTCTCAGGACTCCTCTGTCAAAGGCTCCGCGCGCGCTTTTTATAACGCCGCGGGCGATCAAGCCGCCGGCCTCCAGAACACGCCCATAGGTGAGGTCGCCTCGGCCCTGATTGGTCGGCACGGGCTCTCTGGCTCCACCCTTGATGACGATCGGCGGGTCACGCCCTGGATTCGGCGGCTCCTCCCCCTTCTTCCCCGAGCCCACCTCGTGGCTAATGGAGTCGCGGTGAAAACCGCCCAGCAGCTGCGGCGAATGCAGTTGGCAAAAGAGGCTTTGTGAATGGAAATGAAAGGGGATCTATCTATTTGAATTTGGTGCAATGGAGTGTCAATTAATGGAAGACACAGCCTTAAACTACATAGAATAAGGAAATAAACTACCAACAAGCAGGGAATCTATGATTGGCTAACGTGATTGTTTAAGACCTAATTACGGGACGCCCTTTTGACCTTTATACACAACTGGAGGAAGGAGGGCGATATTTTTACAACAATAAAAAAACACAATCCTCAAATCCACAACAATATATATATATATAATGTGCAGATCAGTGACATAAAATCTCAGTTTAATCCATTTTAAATTCAGGCTGTAACAAAATGTGCTAAAAGTCAAGGGATGTGAATACTTTTTGAAGTCGCTGTGTACAAGATAAAACATCTCATTGTTTTGCTGTAATATGTTCAGAAAAACACAACATCATTTCATCAAGATTGATCAAAACCAATTAAAACATACGTCCCAATAGAATGGTACGAACTCCAATTGGTGCATTGCACGAGAATTCTCAAAGGAGTGTTTACTCTGGAGACATGGAACCCTCTTAAATATCTCTGCTGTGGGTGATTCAATCGAGGATGATCAGCAACACATGGCAAGATGAACAGCAGTACGAACGTCAAAAATGCGAATGTGTTATTTCAACGTATCAACATTGCTTTTGGGACATTTTTCATTTTCGTGGCAATAATAACAGTTGTAGGAAATATTTTGGTTCTCGGAGCAATTTCGAGCAACAAACGGTTGATGCAAGGAGCAACGAACTGTTTTGTGAGTTCACTCGCCTGTGCAGATCTGCTGATTGGTGCACTCATCATACCTCCTGGTGCTTCTCTTATGCTCACCGGCTATTGGAGTGCCGGTTCAACAATGTGTGCCGTGTGGACTTCCATCGACGTTCTTTCAGTCACTGCCAGTATCGAGACCCTGTGTGCGATCGCTATTGATCGATATGTGGCCATCACGTCTCCGCTGCGCTATCAGTCCATCATGACTCGCCGCCGAGCTTACATCATCATTATCTGCGTGTGGGTCATGTCTGCTACAATTTCCGTCCTCCCAATTAACCTCGGCTGGTGGCGTTCAGACGATCCTGCAGCCCAGACTTGTTATGATGATCCAACGTGTTGCGATTTCATCACAAACAAATATTTTGCCGTTATTAGCTCTGCGTTCTCGACCTACTTCCCACTTATCATCATGATATTTGTCTATAATCGAGTATTAAAGGAGGCTGAACGTCAGGTAAGTGTTTTTGGTGTCCTCAATTTCATGTGACAAAGACTACTGTCATATTTTGTTTGTCACTTAAATGTTCTATGAAATATAACAGGTAAGTCTACAGGTGAATTATTTGTCCAAATATGCAGACAACCCCCTTGTGGTCGTGCTATGATTCTTAGAATATGAATAATGCAGCAGAAGAGTAGATGATGCAACTTAATAATAATTAAAAAAATGTAGTATCTTGAAAAAATGACCATGAATGACAAAATTTACTTTTATGATGAAGAACTAAATTATTCCAATGGGAGATGAGAAAGTCTTGAGAATTTACTCAACAAAACTTTCGTTTTGCAATAGAAATTCATTTAAAAACCGACTCCACGAGTTATTATCAACATTATAATATTTCAGTCAATCGATTGATAATTGTTTCATTTGTATAATGCATTTACAATTAGCATTTTATGTCAGGTCACTGCCATATTGACAATTACATTTAATTAGATTGATATATGTTGGAAAATTGCGTGCCCATACCAGGAATCAAGCCCAGGTCCTCAGCTGAACCGTACCAGTGCTCTGCCATCTGAGCTATCCGAGCGACCCTTAGTGGGCATGCAATTTTCCCACATATATTTGCCACTCTCGTTCCGTCAATGCTTCCGGGGCACTTGCTGCCAACCATAAGAGCACCAACGACCGGAACACGAGAGGGTCTTCCTCCAATGGGGGGCGGGGGGGGCACATCCATGTCCTCTATTATAAATACCACCGGGGGCGTAGAAACAATGAAATAAATGAAGAGGATTATAAATATTTAAATTGATATACGTGGGATTGCCCAGATAGCTAAGATGGCAGAGCACTGTGCAGTTCACCAGAGGGCATGGGTTTGACCCCTGGCCTGGGTGTGTCATTTTCCCACAATCCTGTTCATAAATGTATTTGTCTAAACTGAATCAATCATGCAAGCTGCTGAATTATTGAGGTTGTGATATTATTTATTCCGAAATCAGCAATTCGATGTCCTCGGAAAAGTTATCGAGTGTAATCAAGTACTTGTGTGTGATAATACTTTTACATTTTTAATAGTCGTTGTCCACTGTCGTGAGTGGTTTGGTGGTGGAGAACACGAAGCATTGTTGCTTATTCTCTCATGGGTGTGCTGCTCATCTGTGTGGAGAAGTTAAATATTCCTGCAGCACGCACAAGAACTGCCAGCAATCCATTTCTGGTGAAACGGCTAAAAGCAAGACTCTCTGTTCACCTTCACTCCTTCATTCCTCTTTTCTCCCTCCTCTGGAACAAACCCCCACACTCTCTTTAATCCCACTCCTCCCTCCAGGTCTTTAAAACAGCTGTTCACCACCATCTCTTGTCTTCCCCCATCCAAAACTTTTATCTTTTCTACCCCCGTTAATGCACCCCAGATTCATCTCTCTCAATCTCTGACTTAATTATTGAAGGTCCAAGTAGTGTCCATTTGTTTATCCCGTGTACCCCGTCGCAGCCCTCTCCCTTCCATGGATCTACCGAAGTCCCTGTTTTCTACTGTTGTTGTGCTTGTGTGCTTTCCTCTCTCTCCCCCTCTCGTCTCACGCTCCCTTTATTTCATGCTTTTTGTGTCCATTTATGTTTTTTGTGTTTAATGTGTTCGCTCTTACATGAGCCTCGACTTGGTATACAAAAAAAAGTGTTCCTAATACTTTAATCCAGCTCAACTCATATCAATGTAGTTGCTCTCTGCTAAACCACCTCTCTGGCAGTCAGCATAAACTTTGTTGTTGAAATTACGTTTGATGAACGAGTCGATATGCATAAGAAAACTCAAGTGTTATTGCTCCTTTAGGCGAAGCTGATCATCCAGCGGGATAAGCAACATGGACTGAATGGACAAAACCTACAGAATCAAGCAAAAAACCTGACGGTGTCCATCAGTGAGAAGAGGGCATTAAAAACACTTGGTCTGGTCATGGGGGTTTTTATTATGTGCTGGCTTCCTTTCTTTATTGCAAACTCTTTGAACGTTTTATGCGATTTCTGCATTCCCAATCCTCTGTTCCTTTTCTTCAACTGGCTCGGTTACATTAATTCAACATTTAACCCTTTCCTCTATTCACGAAACCCTGAATTCATGGCAGCATATAAAAACTTCTTGTTTTGCAAGATGGGACTATCTTTACATACTTGAATACAATACAAACTGGAAAGAACATTCCGAGATTGCAGACCCTCACCAGGACTTGTTTTGTGTGGTGTACTTTGTGTGTCAAATAAATGGAAGCATTTACAAAAAAAGGTCTGAATGATCTGAAGGGCAAACTTCTGAAAAGGTGTAAAGGAGTAAATGTCAAAGTGCTGAAAAGATACTAGTACCCTACTGCAAAGTCGCAATGAGCCGGCGAAGCCAAAGCCTCTTGCCACGATTTTCCCCATCACTATGGCATCAGTAGGTTAGGTAGTTGGTAGTAGTTACGTGTAGTAGGTACCGTACATAGTTCAAAATGACACCATTTGCATTCTGGATGAGATTAAAATTTATAAAAATTTCCTTCTTGATTAATTCGGTGAATTCCGTCTCAACTTCGGATATTTCCGGCCGTGAAAAACTATCCCCTACGGCCGAGAGATTTCTAAAAAATAATTCTTCGTCAATTTTAGAATATTTGACGCCGTTTTCAGCCTCCGAAACGTGGAAATAAGCTTTTTTGAAATATTTTTTCAAATGCTCGAATCTCATTGGTTCTGGTGTTTGGTGACGATTTTCGTTGAAGATAACCAGAGCCCATGCCGGCCCAGGGAACGAGGTTGGTCTTAAAGTATTTTAATTCCAAATTAGAGGTGCATAAGATTGTGAATCAAAAAAGGCGGGTGAAACAAACTCCTATTGAACTTTTTCGCAATTTTTTATGCATACTTCCGCATCCGCAAGATGGCGGCCTCCATGGAGCGATTTGGTGCGTCAAAGCTTCGAAATTCTCAAAGGATTCAGCAAAATCTGGCTTTTCAACATAATACGTACGCGTTCATTCACAACACCGGCTTTGCCGGGGATAAAGGGGTCTAAAATAATGTTCGTATTTCTAAAGCGGTACAAAAAGGTATAAAGGGGTCTAAAGTGGTTGAAATGGTCGAAGGGATCTCCATAGTCTAAGGGGTGTAAAGGGCTGAAGGGTGTAAAGGGTCTCAAAAGGTATAAGGGGTCTAAAGGGTGTAAGTTAATGTCTAAAGGGTCTCAATTGTATAAATGGGTCGAAAGCATCTTAAAATGTCCAAAAAGGGTCTACAAGTCAAGTGGTCTGATGTGTATTAACAGGTTTTAAAGATGTAATGGTCTGAATGTGTAAAGGTCTGAAAAAGTTATAAAAGGTTCTAAAAGGGTAGAAATGGTCCAAGGAGTCCAAAGGGTATACAGGTTTGAAGGGATCTAAGGGTAATAGGCATATCACTTGCAAATGAAATCCAATTAATAGACATATAACTCACATTTCATGAGTACATAATTAATAGATGTACTCACATTGAATTACCACGTAATTAATTTACATACTCACATTACAATAGCATGGAATTAATAGACATTTTCATGTTTGAATGAAACGTAATTAATAGACGTCATACTTACATTTCATTAGTACCGGTACTTAAGTAATATATGTACTCAAATTATGTACCATTATCATTATTTACCATATCAATAGCAGGGATGCGTGGAATGGAGTTCCATGGAAAACCCTCCCTTTGTTTGGGCAGTGTAGAGGCAATCAGTATAGTGAAGGAACTGCGCTCCAACGCGAGTCGAAAGAATTGACGCGACCAAAGACGGAATTCGTCCGAGTTGCTTTATTGAAACAAAACAGCTCAGGTATTCTGACAAGCCAGTTTTTCGGGCAACAATATATATACACATTTATGTCGGGAAGTTTGCCCGGCAAAAGCTATACCGGGCATGCCCGGGTATCAAGGGCGAGCCTTGGAAAGGCGAGTCTGGACCTGCCCGGGCGTGTTTGGTTGCGGCCTGGCAAGTCGAGGCTGGGCGTGCCCGGGCGCTCTGGGCGAGCACTGGAAAGGCGATAGCGGGCATGCCCGGACGCTCTGGGCGAGCCCTGGAAAGGCGATAGCGGGCATGCCCGGACGCTCTGGGCGTGCCCTGGAAAGGCGATAGCGGGCATGCCCGGACGCTCTGGGCGAGCCCTGGAAAGGCGATAGCTGGCATGCCCGGACGCTCTGGGCGAGCCCTGGAAAGGCGAGAGCGGGCATGCCCGGGAAAGCCGAGACCGGGCGTGCCCGGGAGGTTCGGGCGTGACCGGGAACAGTGAGTCCGGGCATGCCCGGGAGAGGCGCGTCTGGCCGTGTTCTGGCCGGTGCAAGGCGATTATGTACTTCCAGCGGTAACCGCTACACACGCCCCTCCAGAATCGACCTGCACTGGCAGGGTCAATTTAAGGGGGGTCCGGATGACCCGGCCGAAGTGACCCCTGGAGGGTCGTGGGGAGGGGTCTGACGTGGTGGTGGGTGGTCGAGCGGGGGGAACTGTGGACGGGGGGCGGCCTCGCCGCGGAGGAAGGGCCAACTGTGGTGGTCGGTCGACGTCCATGTGCGCCGGTTGGAGGCGGTCCACAGAAATCCGGTCCGGCCGGCCGCCGAAGTCGACGATGAAAGACTTGTCGCCCCGTCGCAGGACCCGGAAGGGCCCGTCGTACGGCGGCCGGAGTGGCCCCCGGTGCGCGTCATGACGCACAAAGACGTACTCCGCTGTGCGAAGCGCCGGGGGGACGTAGGACTGGGGGCCACCGTGGCGGGACGTCGGCACGGGGGCAAATCGTCGGGCGGCCTCCTGGAGGTCCGAGCGCTGGCGAGCGGCGGACCAGGGACTGGTAGCGTCAGGCACGAATTCGCCTGGGACGCGGAGTGGCTGGCCGTAGACGAGCTCGGCGGCGGACGCCTGGAGGTCTTCCTTGGGGGCCGTGCGAAGGCCCAAAAGGACCCACGGCAGCCGGTCGGCCCAACCGTCGTCCTGAAGGCCGGCCATGAGTGCGGCCTTCATGGAGCGGTGAAACCGCTCGCACAACCCATTGGCTTGGGGGTGGTAGGCCGTGGTGCGGTGCAGCGTGACCCCCAACGAACGGGCGACCGCGCCCCAAAGCTCAGACGTGAACTGTGGGCCGCGGTCGGATGAGATGTCCGCTGGTGCGCCGAAGCGCGCGACCCAGGTGGCGATGAACGCCTGCGCCACGTCGGCGGTGGTGGTGGAGGTGAGGGGCATGGCCTCCGGCCACCTGGTGGTCCTGTCCACCATGGTGAGCAGGTGGGTGAACCCCCGCGAGGGGGGCAGGGGACCCACCAGGTCCACGTGGACGTGGTCGAAACGCCGTTCAGGCACGGCGAAAGGTGCCAGCGGGCCCTGGGTGTGGCGGTGGACCTTGGCTCGCTGGCAGGCCGTGCAGGCGTTGGCCCAGTCGCGGATGTTTCGTCGAAGGCCGTGCCAGACGAAACGCGCCGACACCAGCATCTGAGAAGCTTTCCGGCCCGGGTGAGAAAGGCCGTGGATGGAGGCGAAGATGCGGCGCTGCCAGGAAACGGGCACGATGGGGCGAGGCTGGCCCTTGGAGACGTCGCAGAGCAGGACGGTGCCCGCGAAGGGGATGTCAGACAGGCGGAGGCCCGTGTCCGCCACGCGGAGTGCCTGCACCGAGGCGTCGGTGGTCTGGTCGGCCGCCATGAGCGTGAAGTCCACGCCGAGGTGGACCGCGTTCGCGCTGGCCCGCGAAAGGCAGTCGGCCACGGCGTTGTCTTTGCCAGCAACGTGCTGGATGTCCGTGGTGAACTCCGACACGGCGGAGAGGTGGCGCTGCTGGCGGGCCGACCACGGCTCCGTGACCTTAGCCATTGCGTAGACCAACGGCTTGTGGTCGACGAAAGCCGTGAACGGGCGGCCCTCCAGGAGGTGTCGGAAATGGCGAACGGCCAGGAATAGCCCGAGCAGCTCGCGGTCGAACGTGCTGCAGTTTAACTCGTTCGGCCGGAGTTGCCGGCTGAAAAAAGCGAGTGGCTGCCAAACCCCGTCCACCCATTGCTCATGGACGGCGCCCACCGCGTAGTTGGAGGCGTCCGTAGTGAGGGCGATGGGCGCGTTGAGCACCGGGTGAGCCAGCAGCGTTGCGTCAGCGAGGGCCCGTTTGGCACTGGCGAAGGCCGCGTCCATGGCCGCGGACCAAACAATGTCATGCTTGGCCGGCTTGCCCCGGAGGGCCTCGTAAAGGGGCCGCATGAGCTGAGCAGCGCGGGGCACGAATCGGTGATAAAAATTCACCATGCCGAGGAACTCTTGGAGGGCCTTGATGGAACGGGGACGCGGGAACGTGGTGATGGCCTCGACCTTGGTCGGCAGCGGCACGGCCCCGGTCTTGGTGATGCGGTGGCCCAAAAAGTCAACGGTCGTCTCGCCGAAGTGGCATTTGACCGGGTTGACAATTAAGCCGTGCTCGCTGAGGCGACCGAACAGTGTTCGGAGGTGGAGGAGGTGCTCGGCACGGGACGTGCTGGCGACGAGGGTGTCGTCCAGATAGACGAAATGAAACGGCAGGTCGCACAGCACGCCGTCCATCAAGCGCTGGAACGCCTGGGCCGCGTTCTTGAGGCCAAACGGCATCCACAAAAATTCGAACAGGCCGAACGGCGTGATGACGGCCGTCTTCGGGACGTCGGCCGCCCAGACAGGTACCTGGTGGTAGCCCCGTATCAGGTCAATTTTCGAAAAGATGACCCGTCCCGCCAAACGGGCGGAAAAGTCCTGAATATGCGGGATCGGGTACCTGTCGGGGGTGGTAGCGTCATTGAGACAGCGGTAGTCGCCACACGGGCGCCATCCATCCCCCGGCTTTGGCACGATGTGCAGTGGCGAGGCCCACGCGCTATCGGAGCGCCGCACGATGCCGAGGTGCTCCAACGCGTCGAATTCGGCCTTTGCCACGGCGAGCTTGGCTGGGTCGAGGCGGCGGGCCCTGGCGTAGACCGGCGGGCCCGTAGTGGGTATGTGGTGCTCGATCCCGTGCCGCACCGCGACGGCCGAAAACGTCGGCCGCGTGAGGGCCGGGAATTCCACGAGCAGGCGAGCGAACTCGTTCGTTGCCGGGAGGGCGCACGCCAGTTCGGTCGGCGCGGAGCTGCTCATTGTGCACGCCAGGGAGCTGAAGGTCTCGGCGTGGACAAGGCGACGTCGTTTGACGTCGACCAGCAGCCCGTGCGCGCAGAGGAAGTCGGCGCCCAGCAAAGCCACGGGGACGCTGGCGGTAACAAAAGTCCATTGAAAGCGCTGGCTGCCGAAGCAGAGGGTGATGACGCGTGGGCCGAAAGTGCGTATGGCAGAGCCATTAGCAGCGACCAAAGAGGGGCCGCAAACTGCGTCCAGCCTGTCCTGCTCGGAGGCAGGTATGACGCTCAGTTGGGCGCCGGTGTCGCACAGGAAACGCCGTCCAGACGCTTTGTCCCGAATAAACAGCAAGTTGCCCGAGTGGCCGGCGCTCATGGCTGGGAATGAACGCCGGCCCGGCCGTTTCCCGACCTGCCGAAAGTGCACGGGGGCCGGCACGTCCGAGCCTTGTGTCCGAACCTGGCGTGGTAATAACACCACGCCCGGTCAGGTGGAGGCCCCGGCCGTCGTGTCGGAAGCGGGCGGTGCGGCGTGGCGGCCGCCAGTTGCACCGGCAGTTCGGCCTCCAACCGCGCAGGGCGCTCGGGCGTTGTGGGCGTCGCCTCGGATGGCGGCGGGCTCCAGGTAACCGCGCCGATGTGCTGGCCCGCCGAGGAGATCTTATCGGCTTCCCTGGCGAGGGCGCAGGAATCCGTGATCAACGTGCCAGCCAGGGCGAGGCGTACCGGGTTAGGCAGCTGACGGAGGAACAGCTCCCGGAACAGGAATGCCGGAGAGTGCTCGCCGATCAACGAGAGCATATAGTCCAGGCGCTCGGACGGGCGCGTGTCACCGAGCTAGGGCAGGTCAAGCAGGCGCCGTGCGCGTGCTGCCGGTGAGAGGGCGAAAGCGCCGAGGAGGAGCATCTTCAGCGCGTCGTATTTGTCAGCAGCCGGCGGGTGCTGGAGGAGGCTCAAGGCACGGGCCACGGTGGTGGAACCGAGCGCCGCCACAACATGGTGGAAGCGGGTGTCGTCCGCGGTGATGCCTCGCATGGCGAACTGGGAGTCCGCCTGGGCGAACCAAACAGCCGCGTGAGTCTCCCAGAAGGTAGGCAGTTTAAGCGTCACTGCCGTATCCATGTCGGTAGGTCACCAATGAAGGAACTGCGCTCCAACGCGAGTCGAAAGAATTGACGCGACCAAAGACGGAATTCGTCCGAGTTGCTTTATTGAAACGAAACAGCTCAGGTATTCTGACAAGCCCGTTTTTCGGGCAACAATATATATACACATTTATGTCGGGAAGTTTGCCCGGCAAAAGCTATACCGGGCATGCCCGGGTATCAAGGGCGAGCCTTGGAAAGGCGAGTCTGGACCTGCCCGGGCGTGTTTGGCTGCGGCCTGGCAAGTCGAGGCTGGGCGTGCCCGGGCGCTCTGGGCGAGCACTGGAAAGGCGATAGCGGGCATGCCCGGACGCTCTGGGCGAGCCCTGGAAAGGCGATAGCGGGCATGCCCGGATGCTCTGGGCGTGCCCTGGAAAGGCGATAGCGGGCATGCCCGGACGCTCTGGGCGAGCCCTGGAAAGGCGATAGCGGGCATGCCCGGACGCTCTGGGCGAGCCCTGGAAAGGCGAGAGCGGGCATGCCCGGGAAAGACGAGACCGGGCGTGCCCGGGAGGTTCGGGCGTGCCCGGGAACAGTGAGTCCCGGCATGCCCGGGAGAGGCGCGTCTGGCCGTGTTCAGGCCGGTGCAAGGCGATTATGTACATCCAGCGGTAACCGCTACAATAGTATTAATATGTTATTGCGGTACAATTTATTATCTTCAATGACAAAAGTCCTTCCTGGCCATGGGAGATAACATCGTGAGTTCTGAAAAAATACACCGCCTTAATAATGAACGTTAGTTCGTACAGTGTTATTGGCCGATATGCACAGTGTCGTTGGAAAACCCATGACAAGTATGCTTTTGGAATGATTTTAACAATCGCTTTGCATTTCACAGTGAATGAAAAATGCAAAGGTAGAGCATGGTGATTTTGATATCTATACACTGTATATAAAACACAGTTTGTGTGTGTGTGTGTGTAATGTTACCGATAGACTCCGAAACGGAGAGGCTCACGTGCTTGATATTTGGCATAGACATGGCCATTGAGCCTGGGACGAACATGGCCGAGACAATATTTGACAAGATCCATATTTTTTTATTCATATTTACCTCAGCGCATTTCAGCGAAGTACCCGCTAATCTCAGCCAGTGCGAGCAGCTCGCTGATTCGCTTAGAACGATCACGTTATGTTCCATCCCGTCACACGTCACACGTTTGCACGTAATTCAGGGCGAAAAGCGATTGAGATTTTTCACCTTTATGCGATCGTGTTTTGTGTCGATTTTGTGCGATATGAATTACATTTTAATTCATATTTCGTGTTTACGAATTCGAATACGAAGGATTTCCCCTTTCGATTTCGAATACGAATCGAATACGAGCTTGAGTCGAGAGGGCGAATGTACGGGTTGGGAATGTACGGGTCTCCCTTCCCCCGCCTGGCAACGCCGGTACTGGAGGGCGTGTGTCACAGGATCGGTGAGTCTCCAAAATCCGCTTCGTGCTCTTGCGAATATGCAGGACGATGTCGCGATTGTTGTGCTGCTCTCTGACCATGAGAACTGCAACGTCATTGTTGACTGGCCCTCCCCTTCCCTCCCCCACCCCTTTCCCCCTCCCCCGTCCGTCCTCCCCCTCCCTTCCCCCTCCGTCCTCCCCCTCCCTCCCCCCTCCACCCTACGCCCTCCCCTTCTCCCCTCCCCCTCCCCCTCCTCCTCCCTTTCCCTCCTCCCCCTCCCTTTCCCCCCTCCCCCCTCCATTTGACCCTCCCCCCTCCCCCTCCACATCCCCCTCCCCCTCCCACCCCTCACCCTCCCATCCCTCACCCTCCCCCCTCCCCTCCCCCCCAACCCCCTCCCCCATCCCCCCTCCCCTCCCCCATCCCCCTCCCCTCCCCCATCCCCCTCCCACATCCTCCTCCCCCTCCCCCTCCCTCTCCCCCTCCTCCTCCACCCTCCCCCTTCCCCCTCCCCCATCCTTCCTCCCCCTCCCTTCCCCCTCCATCCTCCCCCTCCCTCCCCCGTCCACCCTACGCCCTCCCCTTCTCCCCTCCCCCTCCCCCTCCCCCTCCTCCCCCCCTCCTCCCCCTCCTCCCCCTCCTCCTCCTCCTCCCCCTCCCCCTCCCCCTCCTCCTCCCCTCCCCCTCCCTTTTCCACCTCCCCCTCCCCTCCCTTTGCCCCCTCCCCCTCCCACGCCCTCACCCTCCCATCCCTCACCATCCCCCCTCCCCATACCCCCTCGCCCCTCCCCCATACTCCCTCCCCCACCCCACTTCCCCTCCCCCTTCCCCTCCCCCTCCCTCCTCCCACCCCCTCACCCTCCCATCCCTCACCCTCCCCCTCCCCTCCCCTCCCCTCCCCCTCCCCCTCCCCCTCCCCCTCCCCCTCCCCCTCCCCTCCCCCTCCCCCTCCCCCTCCCCTCCCCTTCCCTCCCCCTCCCCCTCCCCTCCCCTCCCCCTCCCCCTCCCCCTCCCCTCCCCTCCCACCTCCCACCCTCCCCCTCCCCCCTCCCACACCCCCCTCCCCCCTCCCACACCCCCTCCCCCCTCCCCTCCCATCCCCTCCCACCCCCCTCCCCTCCCATCCCTCTCCCCTCCCATCCCTCCCACCCCCTCCCCTCCCATCCCTCCCACCCTCCTCCCCTCCCATCCCTCCCACCCCCTCCCCTCCCATCCCTCACACCCCCCTCCCCTCCCATCCCTCACACCCCCCTCCCCTCCCATCCCTCACACCCCCCTCCCCTCCCATCCCTCACACCCCCCTCCCCTCCCATCCCTCACCCTCCCCATCCCCCCTCTTCTCCTCTCTCCCCTCCCCCCCTCTTATCCCCTCCCCCCCTCTTCTCCCCTCCCCCCTCTTCTCCCCTCCCCCCCTCTTCTCCCCTCCCCCCCTCTTCTCCCCCCCTCTTCTCCCCCCCCTCTTCTCCCCTCCCCCCCTCTTCTCCCCTCCCCCCTCTTCTCCCCTCCCCCCTCTTCTCCCCTCCCCCCTCTTCTCCCCCCCTCTTCTCCCCTCCCCCCCCTCTTCTCCCCTCCCCCCCTCTTCTCCCCTCCCCCCCTCTTCTCCCCTCCCCCCTCTTCTCCCCTCCCCCCTCTTCTCCCCTCCCCCCTCTTCTCCCCCCCTCTTCTCCCCTCCCCCCCCTCTTCTCCCCTCCCCCCCTCTTCTCCCCTCCCCCCTCCCCCCTCTTCTCCCCTCCCCCCCTCTTCTCCCCTCCCCCCCTCTTCTCCCCTCCCCCCCCTCTTCTCCCCTCCCCCCCCTCTTCTCCCCTCCCCCCCCCCCTCTTCTCCCCTCCCCCCCCGTTCCCCTCCCCTCCCCCGCCCGGCAATGCCGGGTACTTCTGCTAGTATGATATATTTTAACCTTCAGTAACTTTGCAGTCACTACGAAGGGATTATTGTTCCGATTAGATTTACTATAATATTAACGTTACGTTGTGGCGGACACAAAAGCCCACTGGCGTGGTGACATCATTCCGCGCACCAAGTGGGCGGTGGCCACGCCCGAGGGGTAGGCGTGGCCTCATGATATACACCGGGCGCGCAGCCCAGAGCGCGCCAGTGTTACAGTGAGCTCCTGAAATAAAGACGCTTATAAGTTACCGCTTGTCCGCTTCCTCCTTGCTCGCAAGCAGCGCGCGTAACGCCGCGCTTTACTGGTGACCACCTTGACGTTGGATCTGCCGGAGCGATCCTTCCACACGCGACGCCATTGCCATGGCCAACTTCATCAAACTTCCCGAATTTTGGGAGGCTCAGGCCGAAGTCTGGTTCGTCCAGGCCGAAGCCCAATTTCAGCTTCGGCGCCTCATCTGCGATGACACGCGCTATTGCCACGTCGTCGCCTCCCTCGGGCCCAGCACGGCCGCTCGAGTTGTGTCCGTCCTTCGCCACCCACCGGACGGCCACAAGTACGAGGCACTCAAGCGGCTACTCCTAGCCACGTTCGGCCTCACGGACGACGCACGGGCCGACCGCCTCCTGGATCTCCCCGAGCTCAGTGACACGCGCCCGTCGGTCCGAATGGACCATATGCTGTCACTGTTGGGCGACGAAGCCCCCGGTTCTCTATTCCGGGCGCTTTTCCGTCGCCAACTTCCAGCGCAGGTTCGCCTCGCGTTGGCCGGGACCGGGCTAACGGAACCCCGAGCATTGGCAGCCGAGGCGGACAAGTACTTCGCCGCTTCGGACACGCGGGCGAGAGTCGGCGTGGCCGTCACGGCCCTCGTGGCTGATGCTGCTGATGCTGCTGCTGATGCTGCTGATCCACAGCATCAGCTTATACAGCATACGCAGCATGCTGATACGCACCTCGTGACCGCCGCCACGCCCCGCCCACCGCCGCGGCGAAAACCGCCACCGCGGGGAAACCCGCCAAATCCACCGGCCTGGCGGAGCCAGCCGCGCTCCTCCAGCTCCACCACCTGGTGCTGGTTCCACGCCAAGTTCGGCCACGAAGCTCGGCAGTGTCATCCGCCATGCTCCTTCAACAGGTCGGGAAACGCCTGGGCCGGCGCTCAATAGTGGCGATGAGCGCCGGCCGTTCGAGCAGCCTGCTGTTCATAACGGACACCTTCTCCGGGCGCCGTTACCTGTGCGACACGGGAGCGCAGGTGAGTGTCGTTCCCGCCGGCACGTCGGACAAGCACGCCGCGGGCGGGGGCCCCGCGCTGCTTGCCGCAAACGGGACGCCCATCCATACGTACGGAAAACGCTGCCTCTCTCTGCGGTTCGGAGGGCAGGTTTTCCGATGGACGTTCGTCACCGCCGACGTGCCCATGGCACTGCTTGGCGCAGACTTCCTGTGCGCTAATGGGCTCCTGGTCGACGTCAAGCGCAGACGTCTTGTCCAGGCCGAGACGTTCAGCTCGCTCGCTTGTGCGTTGCCCAGCTCAACGAGCGGCTTGCCAAGCGGCTTGCCGAACGGTTCGGTTCCGGCCACGTTGGTCTGTACGCTTCCGGCAGCGGACGCATTCACCCGCCTCCTCGCCGGCTTCCCGGCCCTCACGCGGCCCACCTTCTCGGCGGGGGCCGTCAAGCACGGGGTGGCCCATCACATCCCCACCGTCAGGCCACCGGTCTACGCCCGGGCACGCCGCCTCGAGCCGACGAAGCTGGCGGTGGCAAAAGCGGGGTTCGCTACCCTGGAGCGACTCGGCATCGTTCGGCGCTCAGAGAGCGCTTGGGCGTCGCCGCTGCACATCGTGCCGAAGCCCGGCGGGGGATGGCGACCGTGCGGGGACTATCGCCGTCTCAATGACGCCACGACTCCCGACCGCTACCCCGTCCCCCACATTCAGGACTTTTCCGCCCGTTTGGCGGGCATGTCCTTCTTCTCGAAGGTGGACCTCATACGCGGCTACCATCAGGTCCCCGTCAGGCCGGAGGACGTCCCGAAGATGGCGGTCATCACGCCATTCGGACTCTTCGAGTTCCTGCGCATGCCCTTCGGTCTGAAGAATGCGGCTCAGGCGTTCCAGCGACTGATGGACAGCGTCCTGCGTGACTTGGATTTTGTCTACGTCTACCTGGACGATATCCTCGTCGCCAGCGCGTCCCGCGAAGAGCACCTACGCCACCTCCGCACGCTCTTCGAATGCCTGGGCCAGCATGGCCTGATTGTGAACCCCGCAAAGTGCCAGTTCGGCGCCACCATAATCGATTTTCTGGGGCACCGTGTCACCAGGCATGGAGCCGTCCCCCTGCCGGCCAAGGTGGAGGCGGTGAAGGGGTTTCCGCACCCCCGCACGATCAGAGGGCTGCAGGAGTTCCTGGGCATGGTGAACTTTTACCATCGGTTCCTGCCCCGTATCGCCCAGCTCCTGCGCCCCCTGCACAAAGCTCTCCGAGGTAAGCCGGGCAAAGGCGACGTTACCTGGACCGAGTAGATGGACATGGCGTTCACGGGCGCGAAGCTCGCCTTGGCTAACGCCACCATGCTCGCGCACCCGGCGCCCGATGCACCGATCGCCCTCACCACCGATGCCTCGGACTATGCGGTGGGCGCGGTGCACGAGCAATGGGTGCGTGGAGCTTGGCAACCGCTGGCGTTCTTTAGCCGGCAGCTTCGCCCGCCCGAACGCCGTTACAGTACCTTCGACCGCGAGTTGCTCGGGCTTCACTTGGCGGTCAGGCACTTCCGCCATCTGCTCGAGGGCCGTGCATTCACTGCCTTCGTCGACCACAAGCCGCTGATCTTCGCGATGGGCAAGGTCACTGAGCCGTGGTCGGCCCGGCGGCAGCGTCACCTCTCGGCCGTGTCCGAGTACACGACGGACATCCAGCACGTCGCGGGGAAGGACAACCCGGTGGCGGATTGCCTTTCCCGGGCCGTCGCCCACGCAGTCCACCTCGGCATCGACTATGCCTGGATGGCAGCGGACCAGGCCGCTGACCCCGACGTCCAAGCCTTGCGGACCGCCGTCACGGGCCTCCGCGTCACCGAGGTGGCGTTCGACGGCGCGGGCGCGGCCCTCTTGTGCGACGTCTCCCTCGGGCGTCCTCGCCCCATCGTGCCCGCGGGCTGGCAGCGCCAGGTGTTTGATGCCATCCACGGCCTGTCCCACCCGGGCGCGAGGGCCTCCCAAAGGCTGATCGCCGACAAGTTCATCTGGCATGGCCTCCGGAAGGCCATCCGCGGCTGGGCCAGGACGTGCCTCGCGTGCCAGCGCGCCAAGGTGCACCGGCACACCCAGGCCCCGTTGGCCCCGTTCACGGTGCCGGAACGCCGGTTTGACCACGTCCACATGGACCTGGTGGGACCTCTGCCCCCCTCGCGGGGTTTCACCTACATCCTCACCATGGTGGACCGCCCCACCCGGTGGCCGGAGGCCGTGCCCTTGGCGTCGACAACGGCGGCCGATGTCGCGCAGGCTTTCATCGCCACCTGGGTCGCCCGGTTCGGCGCCCCCTCAGACATCTCGTCCGACCGCGGCCCCCAGTTCACCTCGGAGCTCTGGGGGGCGGTCGCGCAGGGGCTCGGGGTCCGGCTGCACCGAACCACGGCCTACCACCCCCAGGCTAACGGCCTGTGTGAGCGATTTCACCGCTCATTGAAGGCCGCGCTCCGGGCCACCCTCCGCGACGGCGGCTGGGTCGACAGGCTCCCCTGGGTCCTGCTGGGCCTCCGGACGGCGCCCAAGGAGGACCTGCGCGCATCCGCGGCGGAGCTGGTCTTCGGGCAACCGCTGCGGGTGCCGGGCGAGTTCCTCCCCGACTCCACGGCACCATGGTCCGCAGCACAGCAGCGCTCCGCTCTGCAAGAGACCGCCCAGAGGTTTGCCCCGTTGCCAATGGCATGCCACGGGCACCCACCGACGCACGTCGCCCCGGAGCTTCGCACGGCGGAGTACGTCTTCGTCCGCCACAATGCCCACCGGACACCACTGCGGCCCCCGTACGACGGGCCTTTCCGCGTGCTGGAGACCGGGGCGAAGCACTTCACCCTGGACATCGGCGGTACTCCTGACCGCGTTTCGGTAGACCGCCTCAAGCCGGCCCACCTCGACGTGGACCATCCACCACCAGTGGCCCGACCCCCACGTCGGGGCTGCCCCCCTGCGGGCGGACCCCGGCACCGCCCAGCCCCGCCGCCACGCCGCCCCCCGGTCCTGCACCCATCCCAGGGGCAGCCAGGGGCATCCCACCTGGCATCCCTGCACCCTGGACGCCGCCGATCGCCAGGGGGCGCTTCGGCCGGGTCATTCGTCTGCCCCGCAAACTGGCCCTCCAGGTGCGCGGGAATTCTGGGGGGGCACGTGTGGCGGACACAAAAGCCCACTGGCGTGGTGACATCATTCTGCGCACCAAGTGGGCGGTGGCCACGCCCGAGGGGTAGGCGTGGCCTCATGATATACACCGAGCGCGCAGCCCAGAGCGCGCCAGTGTTACAGTGAGCTCCTGAAATAAAGACGCTTATAAGTTACCGCTTGTCCGCTTCCTCCTTGCTCGCAAGCAGCGCGCGTAACGCCACGCTTTAACGTTATTATTATTACGAAAACGATACTACTGTAACAAGAAACTTAGGCTAATTCCTTACTCCCACGGTTATCAGTACCGTACACTGCTTATCATTGATTCATGAACCATACACTGCTTCAATCCATTAACTTTGCATTCACAACATTGGGATGAAAGTCGTACGGTTATATTTACTATATTATTATTGTTAACATTATTATTATTATTATGAAAACGATACTACTGTTTTAAGAAACTGGCCTTAATTTGTCTGAAGCGGCGTGAAGGTGAGGCATGAAGCCTAAAGCCTATACAGACTGTGTTGCTGGAAGACCCGTAACGCCTATGCTTTCAATATGTGATGGTCATTTTAACAATCGGTTTGTTTGTTTCAAACTGAATGAAAAACGTAAAGGTAGAACATGGCGATTGTGATGTATGACAGGTTCGACCGCTTTGACGACGTGTTCGGCCTGAACGGCATATAAATTAAAATGGCGGTCGGTGGAGTCAGCCGTCCGACGCCATAATGACATCACAGACGTCATGATGTACGTAATGATTACAATGACATCATAGATGTAAATGACATAATAGTCACGCTATGGCGTGACGGACGGACGGACAAAAAACTGCCACTTCTTTAATATAGAGATTATATTTGCAACAAGGTTTAAAGGGTATAAATGGTCTTAAAAGTTCTGAAGAGTATAAAAGGTTAAGATGGTCTAAAGGGGTCGAAAAGGTCCAAGGGGTCTGAAAGGTTTAAGGGCTCCAGGTCTACGTGTCTGAGAGACATGTACCAAAAGTCCATAAATAATAGAGGTAATTAATAGATATAGTCGAGCTCCAATAAAAAGTAATTAATAGACATCCTGACGACGAAACACATTCAGACAGTACGTAATTAATAGATATACTCACAGCAGAAGACCAAGACTTCAACTCGACGAGGATTCTCCATCCATCGATGTTTTTCAGTTGTATATACAGTATACAGGGTGTTCCATAAGTTTGGAACATCATGAAATGAAAAAAATCATGAAAAAATCATTCTTAAACTAGAACGCCACTCAGTAGAGCGCATACTCCCGCCGTCGGTTTAGTTGGAATAATACGTTTTGTTTAACATCCCCTCTCCCAAAACAATAAATTAAAAAGAAAGTAGGCCCTAACTGTCAGAGAATTTATTTTGATGTATCTCGGAATTGGAGGAGAAAAACATCATTTAAGAATAAAGAATAAAAGGTTTAATGCAGTAAAACAGAAAAAAATCTTTCCCAAAAAAAATTCCCCAAAAAAAATCTGGATCCGGAACAATATCCTGAGCTTCACGAAAAACTAATCAATTCTTCCTTATCCCAAGGGCAATCATCCCACCAAATTTCATCCAAATCCGTTCAGAACCTTTCCAGATATCTTGTTCACAAACACGAACACACGAACATACGAAAACACACACACACACACGGACGGACACGATCGAATGCGTTCCTCCCTGACGGGAGTAATAAATCTGAAAATCGCAGAGCCAGAACCAGAATGATTTATTTGGTCTGGGAAGCCATGCGAGGTTTCTTCTTTTTCAGCCTCTCACAACCCTGGGTGAATATGCGATCTTTTTTTAAAAAGTTGGAATTTTGCCAGATCTGTTTTATTCCTTTGTTAATATACCTCAGCCATTGACAAATCTGGAACTAAGTCTTCATAAGTTCATCAAATACTGACACTGCGAATGACATTCGCTGAGCTGAATGTTGATATCTCTTCTGAGGTTAAAAAAAACAAAAAACACTTTTAAAGCATTATACGTATCAAACGATACATTTTATGAAACGGGGAACCCTAATACACACTTTTGTGGTTTTAAAATGACAGAATATGTCTTTATTAGGAAAAAAAATGAACATTGAAGACGACGCTGCTAAAAAAACACACCGCTCTAACGCATAACCACGAGTTTAAACGACATTTACAGCAAATATGAAAACTATTTTCATATCACAATGTTGAATATAGAATATATAGAAGATAATGTTAAAAAAAAATGAGCCCCATCTTCCAACGGTAAAAGAAATCCTTCGAAAAATTCCTGGATCGGGAATAATATCCTGAGCTTCACCAAAAACGAACCAAATCTTCCTTATAGTAGGGGAGCTCCCAATAGAGTTCGTGACCATTTTCCCGTGATCAAGGTTTGAAGGTTGATTTTGAAAGATAAAAATATATATAAAAAAATAAGCTTGGGTATCTTTTTTTAAAATGCGGGCTAACTCGGCCAGAGGACAAAATCCAAGATGTCCGCCAAAACCGCGAAATCGGGCATATTTCCGCCTACGTGAATGCTACATATACATATTGGGTGTCCATATGTGGGTTTTTCTGGGCCCAGATCTTGCATCTTACATCAGTCAAGTGATATTGTGACTTAAAATGATATTAAATGATTAATGTTGACCAAAATCCAAGATGGCCGCTGCAAAAAACCATGTATTGTATATGTTCATAATCATTTCAATACAAAACCATGTATTGTACGGGGCAAACACTACAAGAGGAGCATACGATGTCTCCGATTGATGTATGAAACTCTGCTGAGAAGAATCATACAACAGTCACTACAGAATGGGGGAAGCATCTCAGATGAACTTGAAGCTCACTTGACTGTCCTGCGGAATCCTTCCTCAACAGCAGAAGAACGGCAGGAATGTTATGCACTTCTGGAAGCCAACCAAGAGGTTATTTCATTGGTGGCAGATGAGTTCAATAGAATTGAGGAGTCCGTTGGTTCAATGGCAAAGTACTGGATCACATTTATGGAGATGACTGAAATATTGATGATGAATCTGCATGCGTTGAGAATCCAGAACTGGGAACAATTCAAGTCGACATTACGTTTAATGCTACCATGGATCCAGATTTATGACAACGATAAATATGGACGGTGGTTGGTTGAGTATTGGCTGGAAATGGAATCCCTCCCAGAGGATGTAGCACAATACATGCGAGATGGCTTATTTGCTCAATCCATGTCGGGAAAGCCTTACTCATGTTTGCCATTGGATCTCTGGATCGAGATGACAATGAACAAGGGTTCAAAGATGAAAGCTGGCTGGCTCAAAATTTTGAAGAACGAAAAGATGCTGCTGTCACATTCCCGAAATGCTAACAATGTTAATAGAGTCCGATCCTCACTGCATGATCTTGCCAGCACATCAGAATCAAAACGACATCACAGTGAAAATGCTCCCACTCGCATGAAGGAAGACGAACAAGCTGTACAAGATATTAACAACTGCATCACTGAATTCGGCTGTGACCCTTTCAATGAAGAAAACAAGGTCTTGAAGTCACTACAGTCTGGAATGGTAGCTTCTGATGACCTCATTCAAGATTTTGAATCGGTCCACACCGATGGCGAGAAATGCTTGAAGGCATTCTGTGAAGACAGAATGTTCAGCAGCAACAAACCTTTCCATGCAACCATTCACAGGAATTTGAGACGGAACTTCAGCAACCCACCTTCAGTCAAGACTGGCGAGCGCATCATGAAGTCAGACGCAATGGAGAACAGAGCGATGGCAGCAGTTGTCTCACTTGCTGAAAATGACACCGAAAATTTCACCTTGTCAGAGATAATGTCGTACCGAGTCACAGATGAATGTCTGCCAATATTCAATATCAACGGCACCATGAAAAAAGTGCAAAAATCTAAGTTGGTAGAAAAATTCAAGCTACATGCGTTGGAACCAACACCAGACAAGTACACGGCGATCCTGGACATGGGATTTATATGGCGTTTGTCTACGCCATCGGTAGAAGACAGGGAAAAGGCTGATGGAATTTCCTACACCTGGGGAGACTACGCATCGAAGGTGTTCGCCGTCATTATGAGCAGACATAAATATGCATCACAAGTTGTGTTTGTCAATGACAGATATGATGTTTCCCTGACCGTCAAGGATAGCGAATGCAAGCTTCGAAAAAGCACTTCTGGATTTTCAGATGGCTCCAAGAATGTATTTTTCAAGCAGTCGGACAAATTCCCATCTGCCAAAGGATTTCAAGACTTCTTCCACAATGCAACAAACAAGCAGCACCTACAGATCTTTCTCAGAAACGAGTTCAGCGTGTTGTACCGAAACTATTCTAACACTGAATTTGTCTACTGCGTTGGGCCCACATGTGTCAATCTATCGACAGGTTTGCCTGTTACAGACTTCCAGTGTGAACAGTTAGAAGCAGACACATGCATGTTCTTCATCTACTCACAAATACGTAAAGCTGGAATAGAAACACCTGTTATCATCGACGCAGAAGATACGGACGTACTTGTATTGGCATCGTATTTGCTCATAGAACTGAAGGGGTGCTCGCAATGAAGTACAAAAAGCAGTTCATAGATTGTACAGCTTTCTGCCCGAAGGAAATAGCAGATATCATAGTTCCTCTTCACGTCCACAGCGGCTCAGACACAACAGCAGCATTCTTTGGACATGGGAAGAAAACCATCTTCGACATATCATCCACTTCACCTGAAGCTAGAGCGTTCCTCAGTGAAGTAGGGAAACACCTACCGGTCCCTCAGCAGGTGCTTGATCATATGACGCTGTACACCATACGGTACATATACAAGGACAAACAAAGTACCACTCTGTGTGATGCTCGGGCCAGGAAGTGGCGACAAATGAAAAGGAAATCAATACTGCGGCTTCCACCAGACAAAGAATCCCACGATTTGAAAGTCAAGAGAGTGAACTATCAAACCTACGTGTTGCTCAACTACGAAAAACCTGATGCGCCACCGTCTCCTTTATCTCATGGCTGGCATCTCGAGGAAGGCATGTGTCTTCCATTGAGGTACATTCACCCAGCACTCCCAGAAAAACTAACTCAGGCTTTGGAAAGCAGCCCAACTATGGATGATCCAGTCGAGTCTGGGTCCGAGACGGACGATTCGGACAGTGAATAACAATTTCAATCTATCCAACACAAACAAACTGTTATAACAACTATTGTCATTTTCAACCCTACCGTATATGCTACTTGTGCAATGTGTATCACTGCTTGTAAATGTAATGTCATGTCACTGTAAATATAATAAAACAAAATAGAGAAAGATAAATTCTTTCTTACTGATTGCAAATGAAAACCTTGAACATTGTGTCAAATAAAAGACGTTGCAATAGATACAATGTACAGTAGCCATAACTGCTTATCTAACGGGCGAGAGGCAGCCATCTTGGTTCGTTACCTGCTCAAAAAGTCATTCATAGTAACAATAAGGTTATAAATGAAAACACTAGTCATGTAAAACTGTATTTAGACGCCAGCGATGAATCTATGGTATGCACAATTATGAACATATACAATACATGGTTTTTTGCAGCGGCCATCTTGTATTTTGGTCAACATTAATCATTTAATATCATTTTAAGTCACAATATCACTTGACTGATGTAAGATGCAAGATCTGGGCCCAGAAAAACCCACATATGGACACCCAATATGTATATGTAGCATTCACGTAGGCGGAAATATGCCCGATTTCGCGGTTTTGGCGGACATCTTGGATTTTGTCCTCTGGCCGAGTTAGCCCGCATTTAAAAAAAAGATACCCAAGCTTATTTTTTTATATATATTTTTATCTTTCAAAATCAACCTTCAAACCTTGATCACGGGAAAATGGTCACGAACTCTATTGGGAGCTCCCCTACTATTATCCCAAGGGCAATCATCCCACTAACTTTCATCCAAATCCGTTCAGAACTTTTCCAGATATCTTGCTCACAAACACACGAACACACACACACACACACGGACATGAGTGAATGCATTACTCCCGAGCGGGAGTAGTGAAACAAATCAATGAATCGCTTATTTTGCTCCATTTATTTTCCAAACTTATGGGACACCCTGTATATATATATACAGTCACGTGAAAAAGTAAGTACACCCCATGTAAAGTTTTGACTTTTTCAATATATTTCAACCAACAGCTATTTGATCTTCATTTCAACAATATTGATAGATAAAGGTGATATAATATAACAAATATCATGAAACGTTTACATTTTGTAGTCCAATGTATAATTTAAATAAACATCTATCTATAATTCCAGTAATCTCTGTATGTGTGTTTGTTTGTTTGTTTGTTTGTTTGTCTGTGACCGCTGTTTCTCGACAACCACGGGTCCGATATACTTGAAACTTGCCCGGTATATTGCTGGGGACCCGAGGATGTGCCTTTTCAAGGTTTCATATTAATCGGACAATTACTTACCGAGCTATGTCCAAAAAACGATTCAACCAATCAGAGAGCAGCGAGCTATCGCGTGTGCCGAACGTGGCGAACACACTCTGCCTCGGACGGCACATTTGAGAGCGTATTCATTTATTTCACGTTGGCAAACTATGTTGCCGCTATGTTGGCGTTAAACTATGTTTTAAAACTAATTAAAACCATTTCATGTAAATAGAGGGGGGGGGGGGATTGTCACTGTACTCGCAAGCCGTTCGCCGTTCGCTTTGGCGTTGCGAATGGACCAAAACATTTCATGGACCAAACCATTTCATGTAAAGCGTTCGCCGTTCGCTTTGGCGTTGCGAATGGACCAAAACATTTCATGAACCAAACCATTCCATGTAAATAGAGGGGGGGGATATAATTTTAGATATATATATAGTACGGGCATGCCCTAGTAAATGCAAATTTCGCCTGTGGAAAAAGTAAGTACACCCCTACATTTATCACTACTTCAAATACCTAAAATTAGAATCAGGTGCAGCAGCTCAGGTGCAAATGATTAGAACATCGTTAGAGAGGATCTTGGAGGAACCTGTCTTATTTAAACCTCAGACATTTAGTTTGGTTTGCTCTTTGTTGTTGAAGTGTGCGGCTTCACCATGCGTAGATCAAAAGAGCTCTCTGAGGCCTTCATAAAGAAGGTTATAGATGCCTACGAGTCTGGGAAGGGATTTAAAAAGATCTCCAAACAATTTGAAATCAATCATTCGACTGTCCGGAAGATCATCTACAAGTGGAGAAGATTCCAAGCAACTGCCAACTTGTTCAGGCCAGGCCGCCCCAGCAAGTTCAGCCTAGAGAGCAGACGGCAAGAAGCTGAAAGACGTCTCTAAGGACCCCAGAATGTCATCACGCGACCTACAGGTAGCTATTGCCACTTTTGATGTCAAAGTGCACGAGTCTACCATTAGAAAGAGGCTGCACAAATTTGATCTATATGGGAGGTGTGCCAGGAGGAAACCTTTGCTGTCCAGAAAGAACATCAGGGCAAGACTAAAGTTTGCCAATGAACACCTAGGCAAAGACCAGCACTTCTGGAACAATGTGCTCTGGACAGTTGAGTCAAAGGTATAGCTATTTGCCGACAGTACCAGAAGACATGTTTGGCGAAAACCAAAGACTGCATTTGACCACAAGAACCTGATACCAACTGTAAAGCATGGTGGTGGAAATACTATGGTTTGGGGCAGCTTTGCTGCATCAGGGCCTGTGCAGCTCACCATCATAGAATCCACAATGAATTCTTCATTGTACCAGAGGGTGCTTGAGGATAATGTGAGGCCATCTGTCAGAACGTTGAAGCTCAACCGAAGGTGGACCTTGCAACATGACAATGACCCTAAACATACCAGTAAATCCACCAAGGAATGGCTGAAAAGAAAGAAATGGAGGCTTCTGGAATGGCCAAGTCAAAGCCCGGATCTAAATCCCATCGAGATGTTGTGGGGGGATTTGAAACGAGCTGTGTATGCAAGAAACCCCTCAAACATCGCACAGCTGAAAGAATTCTGCATGGAGGAGTAGGCAAAAATTTCTCCCAGTCGATGTCAGAGACTGGTAGACAGTTATAACAAACGCCTACTTGAGGTTGTTTCTGCCAAAGGGGGCAATACCACCTGTTGGAGACAAGGGTGTACTTACTTTTTCCACATGCGAAATTTGCATTTATGTTTATTTAAATTATACAATGGACTACAAAATGTAAATATTTCATGATATTTGTTATATTATATCACCTTTATCTATCAATATTGTTGAAATGAAGATCAAATGTATGTTGAAATATGTTGAAAAGGTCAAAACTTTACATGGGGTGTACTTACTTTTTCACGTGACTGTATATATATTATGTATATATGTATATATATGATAATATATAATTTGTGCTCCAACCCACGTCCGAACACCGTGACGTCACTGCGACACCGGTTGCAATCTCCGAAGTACTATACATACAAAGAAGTACATATGTCACTCCGGAACAGCACTGAATTCTTACACCAGTGGGTTATGCTTATGCCTTTCTCGTAAGCAATAAGTATGTAGGTACATGATAAATAAAAGCTTTCTGATTATAAGCAATCATTAACGACCTCCTGCTACATTTTATTTATTTATTTATTTATTTTTAACGGAAAAAAACAACACTTTTATGGTTTTCAAAGTAATTTTTCATTTACGGACGTTTTTTTTAATTTTCTCCTTTACGGACATTATTGTCATGTTTATTTCACAGTTTACAGTTATAGAAATTACAACTTTCAAATACTAGATAATGATTGATGTTTTGCGTTTACTGACGTGTTTTCGGTTTTTTAACGTAAATTTTCATTTACTGACGCTTCCCCCCCCCTCCCACCCTCCCCCCTCCCCCCTCCCATCCCTCCCACCCCCCTCCCCTCCCGTCCCTCACCCTCCCCACCCCCCCTCTTCTCCCCTCTCCCCCTCCCCCTCTCCCTCTTCTCCACCTCTCCCCCTCCCCCTTCCCCTCTTCTCCCCTCCCCCCCCCTCTTCTCCCCTCCCCCCCGTTCCCCTCCCCTCCCCACCCCCGCCCGGCAATGCCGGGTACTTCTGCTAGTACTAGATAATGATTGATGTTTTGCGTTTACGGACATGCTTTCGGTTTTTTAACGTAAATTTTCATTTACTGACGCTTTCCAATTGTTCTGTGATTTTTTCCCCAGTATGTCAGCTTCAATGCTCGTTGGTATGCCAAATTTCAGCTATGACACCTGAAAGGTACATTAATATCAGTCAGTCAGTCAGTAAGAGCTTTGTATATCAGACAAGCATTACCCTTCCATAATATGCATTTCGGCCCTGAATCACTATTGATTTCAGAAGGATGTAAAATACCTCACGTAAATGTTTTGGCAAAATAATAACTCAATAAATATGGAAATAAAAGCAATACTTCTGCATATATATATATATATATATATATATATATATATATATATATATATATATATATATATATACATACATATTGTTGCGGATATGAGATTGGCCTCCATCCAGATCCGCTTGTAAATATTCCCCTATTTCCCCAATACTTCCCAACTATCCCCAATCCCCCATTCCCTAGTCCCATTTTCTGTAAACAACACTCTGTAGACCCGACCTTCCCCTATTTCCCCCATTAAATGTCGCATCCAGGTCCACCGCATCTCACATAGACAACTATAGGACATCTTGCTAGTTATTCTTAGTCTATGTCAGTTAAGGACTCGTTTACATTAATTCTGACTCTTCGTTGCACCAGAATGTGATTGTATGGCACCGTTAGGAAGTTTAGGACCTCCCAATACCTCCCCGCAGCTCTTCCTCACGGTTCAGCAACAACAACAACAACAACAACAGCAACAACAACGGTGGCGGCGCGGGGAGTGCGCGTCCTCACTCCGGCTTGGTTAGCCGCCATCGAACATGTGCTCCGACGGGGTTACCACGTAGGGGCTCGCTGTCAGCTCCTCGTCAAGGGCGGAGCCCGGTAACCCCCCGCACCCAATAGAAGCGGCGGACCGATTCCATCTGGGGCAGAGCCAACGAGCCGAGGGCGTGTCACTCCCCGCTGAGCATGCGCAGGAAGAGGGAGGTGACGTCAGATGCGCGCTGGACTTGAAGGAAGAGAGACGCCACCAACCGAGCGCTGTGACACCTCCCTGCATCTACTGGACCGTGCTGTGTCCTGTCCCTGAGCCGGGGTGCACCTTGTGCTATCGACTGCCTGTCCTTCCCTGCCATCAATCCCTGTGTAAGTCAGTCTTGTTCCGTTTGTCTGTGGTCTGTCTGGGATAGATAAGATTGTGTCTAAGTGCCCATCTTTTCTGTGCTTAACCACATACCTTGTAATCTACCCCTTTTCTCCACCACCAATTATATCCTCCTCCGGAGGTCTTGAGAACTGTACCCCTTGTGTCGTTTCATTTATCCCAGCCGTTGTGTCCTTTCCATCATTGATTTAGCGTAGCGCGATTCGGCCAACGTTCGAGTGGAATCGGGTGAGTTGGGGGTAATCGGGTAAACTGTGCGAACACGGCGGCCATTCCGCTCGGTCAAGCAACATCTTAAGTCGTGTCCGTAACAATTGGTGTCAGGAAGTGAGATCGGACCCGAAGCGCGCTTCACGCGCTCGAAATTATTAACGGCGAAATTTGATTTTGTTTTACAAAAAAAAAAAAAAACCCGAATTTTGAAAGTCGCGCTATGGCAGATCAAGACGGCTGGGTTCCGGTAGAGGAGAGTGAGGCAGGGTCGATCCAGGACCAAAGTGAGGGACATGAGGAGAGCGAAGCAGTGAGGGCGGCAGGTTCACAAAATGGCGTCCTCGCGCACGAGGTTGCGGGCGCGCAAAATGGCGCCTCGCACATTGCTACGGCGGCCGCACCCGCTGCACAAGTGGGAGGGATGGCGCAAATGCAGGCCCTCATGGAGCAATTTATGGTACAAATGCAGGCGTCCCTCAATCTGCAGAAGGACGATATGAGGGCTAATAGTGAGCAAATGAGGGCTGATAGTGAGCGATTGGGTGAGCGATTGGAGGGCCAAATGGGGGTAATGAGGGACGAAGCGAGGGGTACCGGTGAGGCATTAGACAATGGGATAAAAGAGGTAAAGAATGGGTTAAAGGGGGTAGAAAACAGAATGGCCGCTCAAGAGAATCAAATAGAAGGGGTGAAACATGGGTTAACGGGGGTAGAAAACAGAATGGCCGCTCAAGAGAATCAAATAGAAGGGGTGAAACATGGGTTAACGGGGGTAGAAAACAGAATGGCCACTCAAGAGAATCAAATGGAAGGGATGCAAAAGGGGTTAGAGGGGTTAGAAAACAGTATGGAAGGCAAATTGAGGGACATGAGGGACCAAGCGGAAAGGGAAGTTTAAAAAATGGGGCAGCAGATAGAGGGGGTCAGAATGGGGGTAGAAACTAAATTGGATGCTCACAGGGAGGAAATGGAGCAGATGAGGGTGGCATCTGGGCAGGAGATGCAAGTGATGGGAGAGGAGATCAGAAGAGGTGTGAGTGAGGAGGTCGGAGGAGTGCGCGAGGAGGTGAGGCACTGTAAGGAGCGCATGGAGAAGGAGGTGAGAAAGGGGACTGTAAAATTGCAAGGTGGTATAGAGGAGTTGACGCTGGGAGTAGAACAACTGACAGAGGGACAAAAAGAACTAACGGACCAGGTAAAGAAGAACACAGCGGTAATAGGAGGGTTAAAAGCGACACAAAATGACCTAAAAGACGACTTGATAGCGACGAAGAAGGAATGTCAGATGGTACGTGAGGGACTGACAACGAGGTTGGACGAGGTGACAGAGGTAATGGAGACGAAGGACCGGCAGGTGAGGACGCACATAGAAACGGTCAAGGTGGCCTTAGAGGACGAGCTTGAGGAGACGCACCGGGAAATAAAAGAGGTGAAGCAGAAATTAGAAGAAGTGGAAGAAGGGGTAAGCGAAATTAAGAAGCGACGGAGAGGGGATAAGAAAGAGATAAAAGAGGAAGTAAAAGAATTGGTCCAAAGTCTGTGTTCGGATCGTGATGATGTGCTCATTAACCGGATGAGGGATTCGCAGGTGATGGAGGAGAAGCGAAGAGAAAGAGGACCCGGTGTAAGTGGTGACCAATATGGTCATGCGTATGATGCGCCAGGTGATTTAATGAGCTTGGGGGTCGAGATGGACCCGGGTGTTCGTGAGAGGCCGTTGGTGAAGTGTGCGACAGGTCTGGTGTGCGAAAAAGGAGGTGTGCGAGAAAGATGTGTGACGGACAGGTGCATGGGGAAAGAGTGCGCTGTCAAAGGCAAGGAAGAATGCACGCCTGTGGTGAGTGTTACAGAGGGTGTGACGGGAGAGTGTGCGCAAGAGTGTGCGCAAGAAAGGTGTGTAACGGACAGGTGCATGAGGAAAGAGTGCGCTGTCGAGAGTAAGGGTGAGTGCGCGACCGAGAGTGGAGGTGAGAGTAGTGAGAGTGACATGGAGCGTGAGTTAGTTGTGACAGGTGAGCGAGGATGTACACCTGGAATGGAAGGATGCACACCTGGAATGGTAGAGCGTGTGTGGGAATGCACGCTGGAATTGGTCGTGAGGCACGTGGTTGGGTGTGCGAGTGAGAGCACACCTGTGGTTGTCACAGAGGAGGTGACCGAGGAGGGGGCGCGAAGAGGTGTGTTGGTGAGGTGTGCGAGCGACGAATGTGTGCCAAGGTGTTCGGTGGTCAGGTGTGTGACCAAGTCGGTGAGCGGAATGAGTGTACCGAGGTGTGTAAGGAAAGGTACGAGGCGCATGGGAACAGCTGGAGGTATGAGCAAGAAAGGGGTAGCGTATGCATGTAAGCATGCAGGTGAAGCATCGACGGTAACCGGGTTAGAGGTTAGAACGACTTATAGCCGAATCGGGCCCTCGGTGCGTGCCGGGCTTCGCGTGCCGCGAGAACCAGCGGGGATCCGAGCCACGGCGGGTTCGAAAGGACCGCCGTACGCGATCCACGCTGGGCCTCGCTTTGAACGGCCGCGTCCGTGCTCCACTAGGCGGAGCGGGCAGCCCAATAGGAAGGGTCGTCATGGCGACCACCTTTTGTTGAGGCATTCCGGCAGGTCGAGATCGGGCCATGGGATGGCTCCGTGCCGAGATGGTGCGTGGGATCTCGGCCCGGGTAAACCTCCTTCCCTGCACCGAATGCGGGACGTATCCAGCCGCTGGCACCAAACAACCCGCATTCATTGCTCGGCTTTACGAAGCCGGGCTTTGGACAGGAATTGGCGCACCGAGAGGCATTAGTGAGTAGACTGTGTGATGAGGTTAGTGTTTTGGACCCAAAATTAGAAAAAAACAAAATTTGATGATTGGCAAAGGATTGGCAGTAATGATTGGCAGATGATGAGTAGTGATTGGCAAATTTTTGATTTGTTGAAATTTGATGTGCAAAATTGGTAGTGGGAGGTGCCCGATGTGGTGGGATGGCAACTCCGTCATCCCTCACAAACGTGGGGCAAATGCGCTATAGATTATGGGGTGTATGGCAGTGAAAACTAGCCCGGGTGGGTTAGGATATTGATAGGGATCTAGCGAAGATGACATTAGGTAACGTTAAGGTTAGTTAGTGACAATGATACCTGTAGTGGGGACGCAGGTAGATTAGTATGGATGATAACGACGTGGGAGCGCAATAGTTTAAAGGGACGGCCGGGAAGCGCAAGTTTCAGAGGGGAGTAGTTAGATGAGATGATGCTGTGTGAGAACTGGACAGGTGTGTGGAGCAGTGTATGGGTAGTGAGTGTTGTGGATCAGCGCGAATGCGCCTGGGGGAGAGAAGGGTGCAGGCGGCACCAAGTATGAGAGCACAGGTGTGCAAGTACAGGTGTGTGGAATACATGGAGTATTGGAATGAGTGGTGTGGAGAGAGTTGGAGTAAGTGGTACGGAGTGGTGTGCATGGTGCGAAGGTGTGGATGGGGGAAGAGTGGACCCCTTTCACGAGTACCCGGGGCGGGTAGTGTAAGTGTTAGGTAGAGGGTATAGGTAAATTGTGGTTGGATATTGGCATTTGTGGTGCGGTTGCAGAATGGTATTGTGGATGGGTGCATTAGTGTTGTGGAAATGGCTGGGCGTGTAGCCTGTTAGTGTGTGTAGTTGGTTTGGGCACTCCACCACTGTGAGGATGTCGGCCAGGTGAGGCCGCAGGTGGGCTCTGGGAGCCGTTAGTGTCAGTGGGTGCCTGAGGATCCCGGGTGTGGATCGGGCAGCCCGTGCCAGAGAGGGCACTGAGGGGGTGAGAGTGCGAGAGGGCCTTCCCCAGTTAGTTAGGTTAGGGTGAGGAGCAGGTAAGCTCGGGTGGCAACTACAGTGGTGGAGGTGTGCAGGTGGGTAGACCTGCTGGGAGAGCTACACGTCACAGCCCAGAAGTTGTGCGAGGGCACCGGGAGTTGAATCGGGGGAGTGAGACCCCAAATTGAGAAGCACCACAGTTCGGTCAATGGGAATTGGTTTTTAGAACCCATAGTGTAAGTTGGCCAATGGATTGGCAGGGAAAGACCCCGGGTAATGTAAAGTTGTTAAAGTCATTTAGGAAATAGTTAGGATTGATGAACCTGTCGCACCATACGCAGCCACTTACCTGAGGTGATGATGATGACTCCACACCTGCGTTTTCTTTGTTCTGTGTGCAGGAAGGGAGAATTGCTGTGTGGATTTATGAGACGCATCACGACGTGGATAAGACATTGGGGTGATTCCATCTCTCCCTCCTTAGGAGGGACTGATGATGAATTGGTGATGGCAAATTTTGATGTTGAGTTGGAGATGGCAAATTTTGATGGGAGTTGGAAATGGCAAATTTGATTGGTTAGGAGGGAGAGAAGACGAATTTGGTTTATGGGAGGAACGGGGAAGACAGTAGGGACGTTTGTTGATGTGTAAAGTAGATGTTTATGGGTAGTGTTGTGTTTTGTGGATACAGTAAGGGGTAAAGGAGGGGCAATGTAGGTTACCTGGTGGGGGGAGGGGCGTACGGTAGGAACGTACCTGTCTCACCTGGTTCCCATGTGCCCCCAGTGTGCATTACCTAGCATTGCGTGCACTTTTGCGCCCTTACCACCTTACTCACTTGTTTTCTTTTGTCTCCCACCTCCGAGGATCTGGCTTTGGGGCAGAGAGAGAGGAGAGAGAGGTGCTGGCTCCGCAGTTGTGGGCCTGTACTTTCGCTGCTTGCTGCCGGGATCGATACACCATATGGACCGCAATTTTTGTGGCCGCCCACAATGGACCGCAGTCTTTTGCGGGCAAGCACCACCCGTTGATGGACCTCTGGGTCAACGTGGCACCTATGCCATAGAGGTGAACCACTATAGTTGGCCCCCTGACGGCCACAATTTAGAAATGGACGCGGTTGGCGCCTTTCTTTATTTCTAAAGAAGCCAGAACACCAAGTGGGCTCCAAGGCAAGACCAGCGGCAGAACATCGGCCGGCTGCGACACCACCGGTGATTATTGAACACTTTATTGGTGCACCGGATGGTGCTGACTGTATGTATGGGGTGGTGCTTTTGGTGCTTGGATGGGGTGCTCTGCACATTATTAAAGGCCGTAGGGCCACAGGGCACTCGTGGGTTGGTGTATCGATGCTGGCATGCTTGCTCTCTCTATGCATAACATCTGCATGTGTTCCTCAAAGAACAGGTCCTGGATCGTAGTGTAAATATCAGTGTAGTCTTGTATAAATGATGCTCCCTACCGGCTGTATGTTTAGTTTGAGGATTCTTTCCGCGATTCGGTTATCCTGTGGGTGTGTTTCTGTGAGGAGAAGGGTGCAACGTCGCAGGGGGACATATTTACTCATTTGTGAACATCTGTAAAACTGTCGCACTCAGGGTTGAGTTAATAGTAGAGGGAACTACATCTGAGTGCCACACTAAAGTAAGTAAAAATTTATCGGGTCGGGACGCCCCGAGGTAGAGAAGGGTGCAATGTTGCGGATATGAGATTGGCCTCCATCCAGATCCGCTTGTAAATATTCCCCTATTTCCCCAATACTTCCCAACTATCCCCAATCCCCCATTCCCTAGTCCCATTTTCTGTAAACAACACTCTGTAGACCCGACCTTCCCCTATTTCCCCCATTAAATGTCGCATCCAGGTCCACCGCATCTCACGTAGACAACTATAGGACATCTTGCTAGTTATTCTTAGTCTATGTCAGTTAAGGACTCGTTTCCATTAATTCTGACTCTTCGTTGCACCAGAATGTGATTGTATGGCACCGTTAGGAAGTTTAGGACCTCCCAATACCTCCCCGCAGCTCTTCCTCACGGTTCAGCAACAACAACAACAACAACAACAGCAACAACAACGGCGGCGGCGCGGGGAGTGCGCGTCCTCACTCCGGCTTGGTTAGCCGCCATCGAACATGTGCTCCGACGGGGTTACCACATAGGGGCTCGCTGTCAGCTCCTCGTCAAGGGCGGAGCCCGGTAACCCCCCGCACCCAATAGAAGCGGCGGACCGATTCCATCTGGGGCGGAGCCAACGAGCCGAGGGCGTGTCACTCCCCGCTGAGCATGCGCAGGAAGAGGGAGGTGACGTCAGATGCGCGCTGGACTTGAAGGAAGAGAGATGCCACCAACCGAGCGCTGTGACACCTCCCTGCATCTACTGGACCATGCTGTGTCCTGTCCCTGAGCCGGGGTGCACCTTGTGCTATCGACTGCCTGTCCTTCCCTGCCATCAATCCCTGTGTAAGTCAGTCTTGTTCCGTTTGTCTGTGGTCTGTCTGGGATAGATAAGATTGTGTCTAAGTGCCCATCTTTTCTGTGCTTTACCTCATACCTTGTAATCTACCCCTTTTCTCCACCACCAATTATATCCTTACCCCTTGTGTCGTTTCATTTATCCCAGCCGTTGTGTCCTTTCCATCATTGATTTAGCGTAGCGCGATTCGGCCAACGTTCGAGTGGAATCGGGTGAGTTGGGGGTAATCGGGTAAACTGTGCGAACACGGCGGCCATTCCGCTCGGTCAAGCAACATCTTAAGTCGTGTCCGTAACAATATATATATATATATATATATATATATATATATATATATATATATATATATATATATATATATATACACACACATGAAGTGAATCCGTTGAAAATTGATGACTTTAGTGACATTGACCTTTTTACCTATTGGTCTAAAAAACAAAAGGCATCCAACTTGCAAGTACCTGAAACAGGTGGTAAAGTTGCATTACTGGTTGGCTGCACTAGGTGGTGAAATATTTGTAATATTCAGGCATTCGATTAATATAAGTGAAAAGATCGAAAGGGGTATAAAAGTGTATAAAGGGCCTCAAGGGTCCAAGGAATATATGAAGTCTAAGGGGTGTAAAGGGCTGAAGGGTCTATAGGGGTCTAAAGGCTGTAAAGGGCTGAAGGATTGAAAGGGGGTTAAAGTGTCTTAAGGGTCTGATCATCCCACCACCTTTGGTACATAACATAACCTTCGGCCACCTTTGGTGGTGGAGGTCATGAAATGAGATCACTTGCTACGCACAACATTGACAAGCATTTGGAATTTGGCCAAGGTGACGGTGATAAATCACCCACTATGTGCAAAAGACATCATGGGATCTTTAACATCCATCAACAACCAATGCTGGAAAAAGAGCCCTCCAGTTTAACATCCTTCTCATGGTTGGTGCACACAGTGATGCATTGCACTGCCTGTTTTTAGCAGGGTCACACAAAAACCCAAGCTAAATTGCTTTGAGGTGAGTGTGTATGGCCTTAGGCTATGTAAGATATTCAGTTTGAGCTAAAACTCAAACTTGAATCAGCTTGTTTTGAATTAAAATTACCAAGTTTCAAATTAGTGAGGGTTTACTCTCTCAAATAAGCATATCGACACATAGTGCTATGTTTAAAGTACACCACCCCCATGCCAAATGAATCAATAACATATCCTCCAGCGCGAGTCATTGCCAAGGCGCCTCAGACGCCTGACGATGCCGCCACACAGCACATAGAGACGTAATTGGGAGGGACAAAAGGCCTTCAACACCCGGAGATGATGTCATGCAGTGTTTGGAGATGGGATGGCGAGGTGCGGAGTACAACAAACAAAGTGAAAACTGAATACGCTCTTTCGGCACACATCATCGACGGGCCCTCTTCAACGCCTGGAGATGACGTCATTCAGTGCCTGGAGATGTAATCAAGAGGGGGGGGGGGGGCTGGAGTAAAACAAACAAGTAGAGCTACATTCAAAGTACACCACCCCCACACTAAATAAATACATAACATATTCCAAATAATTACATGCAGCATGCAACATTGCCGCAGGGCCTTTGTCATCTGTCGATGCCGGAGTTGGGAGTAAGCAGTGTACAGCAACTGATTTATTGCATAATTAAAATAAATAAATAATAATCGTAAAATAATTAATTTCTTAACCAATTGGCTAATGGCATACCAAAACCGCCGCTGTTTCATCCGAATCTGTAACTTTTTGAAAATTATATAATTAAATAAATAATCGACAAAATAATTAATTAATGGAGTATTTGATTAACAGATAAATGAAAAATACTCTTTATAGCCAAATCACTTGGTCATTGTCATGTCCAAATATCATCTTCCTAGCTCAAAAGGTGCCTGAGATATTGGCCAGATGAGAAAGGAAATAAATAAGTACTTAATCAATCGATAATAATCAAGTAACTCATTAATTAATTGATTTATAAAAAAACAAAAAATACAGTTTTTTTCAAAGCACTTGCATACTATTGTGCCCAAATTTCAGCTTCGTAGCTCAAAGGATGGCTAAGATGTTGCCCAAACAAACAAACAAACTAGAACGGCACTCAATAGAGAGCATACCTCTGCCAGGTGAGGTTTACGTTTTTGTATGCCAGAGTGGACGAGAAAGTCACAATACAGAATCACATTGAATGAAAATCATCCGTCCACAACTTTTTGTGATATTCTGCTATATATCATTTTTGGCCCTATCTCCCAATGGTGAAATCACTTAACAAATAAATTGTAGTATCCAGATCTGGATCTTCACCAAAATCAAATCAAATCATCCCCATCACGCACCCAACCTGTCCACCACGTTTTGTCCAAATCCGTCCACAACTTTTTGAAATATCGTGCCCAGAATATCGTGCTCATCGTTTTTACCTCATTTCTCAACAGTGAAGAATCATTTTTTAAATTAAAAAATTCTCATATCCAGATCCGTATTCGTATCTTCACCAAAATTGAATCAATTTGTACTCATCACATACCCAACCTGTCCATCACATACCTAACCTGTCCATCAAGTTTCGTCTGAATCCATCAATAAATTTTTGACATATCCTGCTGTATATAGTTTTTGGCCCGATCTCCCAATGGCGAAGAATCACTTAAAAAATTATACTAACCTGATCCGAAATCCGGATCTTCACCAAAATCTAATAATTTTGTCCGTATCACACACACACACACACACACACACACACACACACACACACACACACACACACACACACACACACACACACACACACACACACACACACACAACACGTCCACCAAGTTTCGTCCAAATCTGTCCATAACATTTTTTTAGATATACTGCTATATGTTGGTTTTAGCCCAATCACTCAATGGTGAAGAATCACTTAAAAAATTAAATAATCCTCATATTGATTGTTGTTGTTGAATCCTCATTGTTGATTCGGCTGTTTCAGCCACACCCATTGCTGGCAGGTATATATAATCAAGCACACAGCCATGCAATCTCCATAGACAAACATTGGCAGTAGAATGGGCTGTATTGAAGAGCTCAGTGACTTTCAACGTGGCACCGTCATAAGATGCCATCTTTCCAACAAGTCAGTTCGTCAAATTTCTGCCCTGCTAGAGCTGCAGTGCCGGTCAACTGAAAGTGCTGTTATTGTGAAGTGGAAACGTCTCGGAGCAACAACAGCTCAACTGCGAAGTGGGAGGCCACACATGCTCATAGAAAGGGACCGCTGAGTGCTGAAGTGCGTAAAAATCATCTGTCCTCTATTGCAACACTCACTACTGAGTTCCAAACTGCCTCTGGAAGAAAAGTCAGCACAACAACTGTTCGTCGGGAGCTTTATGAAATGGGTTTCCATGGCCGAGCAGCCGCACACAAGCCTAAGATCACCATGCGCAATGCCAAGCGTCGGCTGGAGTGGAGTAAATCTCCCCACCATTGGACTTTGGAGCAGTGGAAACGGGTTCTCTGGAGTGATGTATCATGCTTGTATGATCATGTATCATGATGTATCATGCTCGGGCAGGACCATCTGGCAGTCCGACTGAGGAATCTGGGTTTGGCAGATGCCAGGAGAACGCTACCAGCCCAAATGCATAGTGCCAAATGTAAAGTTTGGTGGAGGAGGAATATTGGTCTGGGATTGTTTTTCATGGTTTGGGCTTGGCCCCTTATTTCCGGTGAAGGGAAATCTTAATGCTACAGCATACAATGACATTCTAGATGATTGTGTGCTTCCAGCTTTGTGGCAACAGTTTGGGGAAGGCTCTTTCCTGTTTCAGCATGACTGTGCCCTCGTGCACAAAGTGAGGTCCATACAGAAATGGTTTGTCGAGATCGATGTGGAAGAACTTGCCTGACCTGCACAGAGCCCTGACCTCAACCCCATCGATCACCTTTGGGATGAATTGGAATGCCGACTGCGAGCCAGGCCGAATCGCCCAACATCCGTGCCTGTCCTCAATAATGATCTTGTGGCTGAATGGAAGCAAATCTCCACAGCAATGTTCCAATATCTAGTCCTGGTGGAAAGCCTTCACAGAAGAGTGGAGGCTGTTATAGCAGCAAAGGGGAGTCGAACTCCATATTAATGCCCATGATTTTGGAATGAGATGTTCGTTGTTCGGGTGTCCACATACTTTTGGTCATGTAGTGTATATAAAACTAAAAAACATAGTCCATCCGTCCATCCATGAAGCCGACCGTGAAGCTATCCGTGAAGCAGTGTGACTATATGTCTATTAATTTTGTACAGTTTGAACACTGTCTATTAATTGTGTCGTATATTAAATACGAACTAATGGAATGTTCCTTTCAACCCTTTAGAGTTCTTAGACCACTTACACCTTTGAAGACCCTTTAAGACACCTCAAGACCCTTTAGACCACCAAGACACTGAAGATCCAAAAGACCCTTTGGGCCACCAAGATCCTGAGGATCCTGAAGACCCAAACTATACGTCCCAATATCCCAAAACCAATTAATACATAAGTCCCAATAGAGTTGTACAAACTCCAATTGGTGCTTTGCACGATAATTCTCAAATGAGTGTTTACTCTGGAGACGTGGAACCATCTTAAATATCTCTGCTGTGGGTGATTCAATCCAAGATGATCAGCAACCCATGGCAAGATGAACAGCAGTACTAATGTAAAAAATTTCGATGTGTTATTTCAACGTATCAACATCGCTTTAGGAACATTTTTCATTTTCCTGGCAATAATAACAGTTGTAGGAAATATTTTGGTTCTCGGAGCAATTTCGAGCAACAAACGGTTGATGCAAGGAGTAACGAACTGTTTTGTGAGTTCACTCGCCTGTGCAGATCTGCTGATTGGTGCTCTCATCATGCCTCCTGGTGCTTCTCTTATGCTCACCGGCTATTGGAGTGCCGGTTCAACAATGTGTGCAGTGTGGTTTTCCATCGACATTCTTTCAGTCACTGCCAGTATCGAGACCCTGTGTGCGATCGCTATTGATCGATATGTGGCCATCACGTCTCCGCTGCGCTATCAGTCCATCATGACTCGACGCCGAGCTTACATCCTCATTATCTGCGTGTGGGTCATGTCTGCTGCAATTTCCATCCTCCCAATTAACCTCGGCTGGTGGCGGTCAGACGATCCCGCAGCCCAGACTTGTTATGATGATCCAACGTGTTGCGATTTCATCACAAACAAATATTTTGCCGTTATTAGCTCTGCGATCTCTTTCTACATCCCACTTATCATCATGATATTTGTCTATAATCGAGTATTGAAGGAGGCTGAACGTCAGGTAAGTGTTTTTGATGTCATCAATTTCATGTGGCAATGACTTGTGTGTTGTTTATTTGTCACTTAAATGTTCGATTAACTATAAGTAAGTCTACAGGTGAATAATTTGTTTAAAAATGTAGCAAACCGTTTTAAATGTAGTAAACGTTTAAAAATGTAAAAATGTGGTAGTGCAATGATCTTTAGAAAATGAATAATGGAGCAGAAGAGTAGATGATGCAAATAAAAAAAAAAAAATTAATATCTTGAAAAAATGTCTTCATTAATCACAAAATTAACTTTTATGATGAAGAACTAAATTAGTCTAATGGGACATGAGAAAATCTTTGGAATCTATTTTACGAAACCTTCGCTGGCAGCAGAAATTCCTTTAAAAACCAACTCCACGACATATTTTTATCATTATGTCATTTTAGTCCATCGATTAATGACTCGTCAATCGATTGATGTAGAAACAAAATTATATATAAATGAACAGGATTATAACTTATTTATTGACATATGTGGGAAATTACATGCCCAGACCAGGATTCAAACGTCGGTCCTCTGGTGAACTGTACCAGTGCTGCTTTCCCATGAGGAAAATAAAGTGTTAAAAATATAAATGTTAATTTTCCCCATATATGTCAATTAATTAGATATAATCCTGTTCATATATATATATATATACTGGATTTATGGAAATATCTCATTAATATTTTTACTCTTCATATTGCATTTCACCAATTATATTTGGTGTCATTTTGTGATATTAAAGAAAACTTGTTTTAATCTGCCAACTATAGCTATCTGGGTAAACATACGTATAACGAGTTGTTTTAATCTATTGATAAGTTCATTGCTTTTGTGTGGTTGCTCTCACTGTCCTAATTATTACACCTGCCACCTTTCCATAAAATAGATTCTTCGGATTAGGATATTGCTGTCAAAGAAAGGCATTCGTACAATGTGGAATGGAAAAGCATCTCGTTTATCAAATAATATGTTGTGAAATTTATTATCATGGATATCAATTTGTAATTCTAAAAAGGAAACTGAAGTGTGAGTTTGGTTTTCTTTTATATTTTAAGTTCTTTTGGATATATAATATCATCATAAATCTCATCAAATACCAATCCCTCATTAATTGCGAAAAAATCATCAATGAATCTCAAGATGTTTCCACACCTTTTTGCTATCGTTAATTTTTTCCTGTAAATCTTGCACAAGTTGATACAAAATTTAGCCTTACGCTTGTCATTCAAGTTGTGGATACTGTCGATTGTAGGTTTGGAATTATCAATGTTCCAGAATTTCTTAATACCAAAATAAAACCTCATCTTTTCATGGTATTTTTTGAAGCATTAATATATTATTTTCATCACCCCTATATTACTAGTGACAATGGTTTCAAACTACATTCTATACTAGCCTTGATGAGCCTAATCTTACAAGGGTTTTTGTGCATTTTGGGGGATCAAGTAAACTAATGGTAATTTATGGTGTTTATCTGAAACTACCAGTCTTCTTGATTTTGAGGGATTTTTTTATTTAATTTATGAATCCATTGATAAGTGCATTACTTTTGTGTCGTTGCTCTCACTGTCCTAATTATTACACCTGCCACCGTTCCATAAAATAGATTCTTAGGATTAGGATATTGCTGTCAAAGAATGGCATTTTCAAATATTTCATTTCAAAGAAAGGAAAGAAAGGCACTCATCTACATGAGTGTTGTGTCAAGTCTATTATATTATTGTTACTTATATTGTAGGTCTTTGAAAGTCCAGGCTGTAAGCCCAATTCTTCTATAAATATAATTGTTTGAATGCAGAATGTTTTGCATACACATGCAATTTTATAATTTGCTTTATCAATTAGAACAATAACATAGTGTTTGAAACTGTTTTAAAATGTTTTAAACAATCACGAGTCTCTGGATTGTTTAAAATTACCTTCGGATTATTGATTCAAAATTTTCTTTTCAAATCAACAACTCTCCTTTTTACATGTTTCTCTCCCTCCTCCAGCCATAAAGCCTTTGTGTGTTTGGTACTGTGTGTGATCCCTCTCGGTGAAGACTGGGAAATCACGGATAGCAAATCGAGCGTTATTCGAGGTGTTATTCAATAGCGGATGTTGTATCTATGTGCGGAGAGAAGTAGAAGAAGCGGGAAGTTTTACCTGTCGGTCCCGCGCAGAAGCTCCGATCCTGTCGGCAATTAACTGTATGCGTATGTGTGTTCGTATGTTCGTGTGTTCATGTGTTTCTGAACATGATATCTGGAGAAGTTCTGAACGGATTTGGATGAAAGTTGGTGCTATGATTGCCCTTGGGATAAGGAAGAATTGATTAGTTTTTGGTGAAGCTCAGGATATTATTCCGGACCCAGGAATTTTTTGAAGTATTTTTTACCATTGGAAAATACGGCTCAGCAGCGGCCACCCACGGTGGAATTATGCGCTTTACTGAGGGGCGTTCTAGTTAGCATATGAAATAAATCAGGAGGGCTGTGGGAATAGAGCTGAAGCTACCTACCTATTCTCCTTAACATGCTACCCCCAAAAACAACCATGCAAATATGTATAATCATTGAAGTTCATGCCTAACTCCTGGGGAGGAAGAGAAAAACAACAACACGCCAAAACCTAACTTAACCACAAAACGTAACCAAACCTGCCAAAATTCAAATATTCCAATAAATATTTGTACAACCCCTTCCTACAGACCGCGTCACCCGGTGGATGCCACAATACTTAACGTTACCTGCGGGGCCATCCCAATGCACCCCAAATTTCCACGGGCCCTGTTCTGGTGTTACAGGTGAGTGACATGGCTCAGTGGATTTCGCCCACATTCATGCAACACAAACCCATAACCACTCATACACATTCCAAAAATCATCAAGACACAAAACTCGTTACAACAAATCACTTATTTCACCCCCATGCAGGAGCATGGCATAGATGTCATTTCACATGAGTATGCATTTCTACGAGGCAGCGGGGAGGTACAGCAAAAGTAAGTTGGTGCGGGCGCTTCAGGCTGTGGTGCCCGCAGTCCCAAAACATGTCACCCGACTTACAACTTATTCGCCCCCCCCCCCAGCCCCCTTTACCTCTTGGCCACGTGACAGCCAAACAGCTCATTACACTGTCATCCCGCCGGTGGGGGTTTCCACACACCAGGCTCACTGCCTCCGGCTTCCTTGCAGCCTCACGGGTTGCCGGGAATCTCTCCCCCCCAGGGCGCCCAACCAGACCCCACCACCGATGGGCTCCAATTTTCAGACACCACTTGTTGCCAGGCGTAATCACTGGAGAGGGGGGCCGCAGTCATCGCTCCTCCAGAGCTTTATCCATACCTGCGGATATACACACCTTCCCCACCCACAAAGTCCACAAAAACATTTCCTCCCCCGCTGCCATTCAATTCTCCAACACATATTTCCCTGAGAAGATGTTACAAAAGAGATGCAATGGCCTGCCCATGTGAAATCCCAATTCACATTTAAATTTCCAAACACATCACAAGAATCATCACTCATACTCAATTTCCAACCTCATGACCACATGAAAACACAACACCTCTGCACAAAAACAAACGCCACCAACAAGACACTGTGTGGCACACATTCCATCCCCTCACCGACCATGCCATCACTCTCACCCGCCCCCTTCTCCAAATTACATGTCCCAATTTACGTGAGCAAGTCCTGAAGCCTGGGACAGTAAACATCAAGGCTTTAACCCTACCTTGATGTGCAGGTATTTGCCAGTTGGTCAGGTCCAAAGTGCCATCCATACTACAGAATCCCAAAATTTCTCCCATTGGACCAATCAAATTTCTCCAAATTGCTCTTTTATCCCGACTGTACTGGCAGGTATGTGGATCCGCCTCCAATGGTGCACTGTACTAAACTACTACATTTGGCTATGGCAGCTCAGCACCTCTACCATGCAAGGGCCACAGGGACAAGTTGAGCAGCCGAAACGCCAACATGGCCCACGAGTGTCCAAAAGGGTGTGACCCACCATCCATCCTTCGGCCCTGCCGCGAGGAACACGGCTGCGCTAGCCCCAGATGGCCAATGTGGTGAGCACCTGCTGCCAACAACACTACCATTCCCAAAAGCTCGGCCCTGGGGGCAGCGGTTGCAGTGCGTGGCATCCACATCACATCACCTGTACCACCCACATCCCCCAGTCCACTCAACTGCAGCCCCCAGTGCCCACCCACACTTGACCACGCCAAGGTCAAGTCGACAGCCATGCTCCACCATGAGACTCACCCAGAAGACATGGTCCAAACACCTCGGACACCCACAGCACCACGTTGACCTTCAGATTACCCAAATACATCCCAACAACTCCGCATCCGAAATATCGGCACAATTGCCCCCACAACCAGTTGAAGGCTGTGTCCTGCTACTCTATCAATTTTATTCCAGCCTCCAACATTTTGGTCTTACACGTCTGAAACAATAATGGTGCCACTGTGCAGTGTCCACCATTGCGTTACAAAATTCACCCTTAAATTTACATCTAACCCTCAGATTATCCATGCCAAATATCTTTCACAACTTTCTAATCTCACCAAAGAAGGGTTCTTTTCCATACACATGCCAGCCGATCATGGCCCAGATGCTCGGCTCGTTACACATTTCCAATTTCATCAATCCCATGGCTATCTTCCCAAGCTGTGAGTCAACAAATCATAACGAAACATCTGCGGAAGATCATTCTCACACCATCACGTTCCACATATGCCCCAATGGTTGTTCAGTAGGCTATATCCATCCCTGTCCATGCAGATCGACCCACGTCCATAGACCAGCACAGCATGGCAGGTCACCACATGCTGGCTGTCCCAGAGTCTCAAGGAGACGCTGTCAGGCCACCTGCCCAGGTGGTCACCACATCAGGCCCATGTTGGCCATCCATGGTGCCGCCAACAAAGCGCGACCTACAACACCACCCCCTAGTGGTCCTCATAATGCACCACCCTAGGTTCCTGAGAAACCACTCCGGACCCGCTGGAGGTCTTAACGCCCACCAGAGTCCGGTGACCCTGTCTGCCCGAGACATCCGCTCGGGCGGCGCCCCGATGGACAAGGGATGCCACACTCTGCTAGACCCCCGTGAGGCCGAGGTCGTACCATGACACACATGGTTGGACCCCAAGTCCAAATCTCGCCAGCACAGACCCCAGCTGGCTGGCATAACCAAATTTCGAAAGAGGCAACTTTTATCTGAGGCCATCCCCAATGACCTCTCCTGGTCCACATTCCACAGCCCGGGGACCAACTCCCACCAAGGCTGCTCCAAATCAATTTCACATTTAAATATAAATTTATTTTTCCTTTTTAAAATGCTGGCATCGCGTGCCCAACCACGGCAGCTGCAGGTAACAACCCCATTCTCAGGCTGTTCTGCCCCTCCCAGCAGCTGTTCCAAATTTCCTCCGGGGACCAGTTTCTCCGAGGCTCTATCTCCCGACTCCTCCGCTCCGAATCCAGCTCGGAGCCAAAACGCCCCTCCCCCTCCCCCCCCCCCAAACTGGGTATTCACTTTCGGAGCCTCTGGTACTCAATCATGGTTCGTGGTGAGGATGCCCTCTGTCACTCTAACCTCATCAACGGACCGACTCACCTCAACCCCCAAGCTCCCTTGGGCTCGGTCAACCTCTACCTCGATGGTACTGTCCTAGGTCTCCAGTCACTCCTGCATCAAATCGCTCACCCTTTCATCAGTCATTTTCGGCCCCCACAGGCCTTTATCTATAAACACCCGCTCCTGCTCTGGTACGTGGGCTTCCAGCCCCTTTACCTCTTCAGCCAATATATCCCCCTGCTGTTTGAGGAGTCCCTATTCCTCACAATGTTGCCGCATTCTGGCATCCACCCAGCCCGGATTGCCTTCCAGGTCTCCATTTACTTTATCAATTCGGGTATTCATGGCACCAATTCTATCCTCCAACTTTTCCCCCATTCGGACAGCCGGGGTCATGCCCTCCTCTACTTTGAATGCTAATTCCTCCCGTTTAAGTTCATTTTCTACTTCCATGGATTTTTCCATTTCCCCTAATTTAGTCTACTTTGACCTCAATTCCCCCAGTCTGTCCGTAATTTGATTAATCATTTTCCCCTCCATGCTATCAATTCGTTTCCCTCGCTGTTGTGTTATTCCTTCAATTTTGCCTTCCAAATGTTCATTCATCTCCCTTATTTCATTCCCTTGTTCATTCATTTGTGCACTCATTCCCTCTATCTTCCCCTTCAACCCATTAGTTTGTCCCTCCAATTCCTCCTTCAATCCATCAATTTTATCACTCTGTGCATTCAATTCTCCCTTCAAGCCATCAATTTTGTTTTCTATTCGTTCACTATTGTTATTCATTTCCTCTGTTAACTCCCCCTTCAAGCCATCAATTTTATTATTCATTCGCTCCTCCATTCCTCCCATTAATTCCCTCAATAATTTAGCCAGGCCCTGGTCGGGTATCGCGGCCGCTCCATCTATTTCCCGGTCTGGGACAGGGGAGGTTCCATCACGATGCTCCACCCCATTTATATTTGGCACACTTCCAACGATCCCAGCATCTTCGCTCTGCCCCTCCATATTACGCCCTTCCTCCATCCTCGGTGAGGAAGTCGTTTTCCCGCGCACGTATTTTACCTCAGACAAAATTTAAATTTAGCGACGCAATGTTTGCACCCTTCCCCACTCCAATCGACTAAAAAAAAAAATTTATCGTCTCTGTCCGACGAAAAATTTGCCTCCAAATCCTCCACTTTTGAAACCAATTTATTCCAGGGGGTTCAAATCCCTCTCCTGACACCATTTGTCTTGTGATTCCCTTCAGTGAAGACCGGGAAATTACGGACAGCAAATCGAGCGTTATTTGAGACGTTATTCAATAGCAGATGTTATATTTATGCACAGGAAGAAGAGAAAAGAAGAAGAAGTGGGAAGCTTTACCTGACGGTCCCGCACGGCAGCTCCGATCCTGCAAGAAATTAACTCAAACGAAAACTGAATTGGAATGTACAAAAATAATAGGTTTATTTAACAGAACCCGAGAACAAGAAAACACGCCGGTTACTAACTAATGTTTCTAAAATGGAGCGCTCCCACACCAGACGTCGAAAACACACAAACTAGGCCAGTGTACGCTGCAGCGACAAGCCTCGCTTATACACTCGGCACTCGCACGTGAACAAAGGGGAGGAGAATCGTCAGCGCTCCACCATCTGTCGTCGCTCAACAAGCAAGGGTCCAGGGTCAAGATCGCAAGGGCCAATGGCAAGCGCAGGGAGAAGGTCCAAAACAAAAGAGATCCAGAACGAGACGGAGGTCCAAATGAGAAGGGCAAAATGCCGGCCAGCGAGTTCTTTTATTGGCAGTCTAGTGACGTCACAGGCACATCTCCAATCCGCACGTCGCTTCTTGCTCGCCTGTCAAGTCATCGGTGGTACCTGGCCAATCGGTGCTCTTCTTCCTCCTCGGCCTTGCTTTCACCAATCATTGGCCAGATTCTTGCCCCTGCCTTGACCAATCACGAGCTTCATCCTGCCTCGTCTCCCTATTGGTGGTGTCTCGTCCAATCGCTGCCCCTCTGGTCGTGGCTCTCGCCCTGCCTGAGCGATGAGTGTTGCTATGCAAGTTGGTGATGTAGCTGGCTGTGCTTCTATCGGAAGTGCTCCGAACTGGCTTCCGGTGAGTTTTTGTGGGGGGGGGGGGGGGGGCGGAGGGGTGGAGGGGGGTTAATTGAAGTAGTGTGTGTGTGGTGTAACTAATGGGCCTGCCTAGTGTCTATGTGCGTTGCCATATGCGACGAAGGATAATCACATCGGGTAAGACTTACAAAAGATAATTTACTCGTATGCCCTGATCAAGTTAACAAGCCCCGCCCCTTGTGACGGAGACGAATATACACTTAATTCGACATTCGGACTAAACAGGTCCCTGATTTTGTACATAGAGATGGTTCTTCTTCTTCACGACAGTCAGAGCAGGATACCTACACAGATATACCTGATCTATGCATCACTCTACCCCAAAATTCATAATAGTACTTTATGTTTTTCAATGTGTTCTCGCATCCTTTCCATCAGTCCTATCATTGTAAGTTCCATTTATTTATTCCACTTAATCATTTGGTTTTCTCTATAATTTGGTTATTTTGTAAGTAATTCATGTAATTCATGTAATGTCATTCCATGCATGTAAAACATTGTGATGCTTATAATTCCATGCATTAAGTACTCTCTGAGTGAAAGACCCTTCACCTTGAAACATAACGTTCAGTCATGTCCCAACTCTCTCCTGCTTTACTCTCAAGCTGGAGACCCTGGTCGTGTTTCTGTCCACTCTGCAAAACTTCTGCATTTACTTTTATAATGTCTGTCATTATGTTAAACATAATCATCAGATCCCTTTGTAATCACTTCCTTTCTCTTGCATCAATTCATGTTTCCATCAGGTGCTCCTACCATTTTAGTCTGGCGCACCTCATATCAATGTTGTTGCTCGCTGCTAAACCCCCTCTCTTGCAGTCAGCATAAACTTTGTTGTTGAAATTACGTTTGATGAACGAGTCGATATGCATAAGAAAAACTCAAGTGTTATTGCTCCTTTAGGCGAAGCTGATCATCCAGCGGGATAAGCAACATGGATTGAATGGACAAAACCTACAGAATCAAGCAAAAAACCTGTCGGCGGTGTCCATCAGTGAGAAGAGGGCATTAAAAACACTTGGTCTGGTCATGGGGGTTTTTATTATGTGCTGGCTTCCTTTCTTTATTGCACACCCTATGCAGGTTTTATGTAATTTTTGCATTCCCAATCCTCTGTTCCTTTTCTTCAACTGGCTTGGTTACATTAATTCAACATTTAACCCTTTCCTCTATTCACGAAACCCTGAATTCATGGCAGCATATAAAAAGTTCTTGTTTTGCAAGATGGGACCATCTTCACACACTTAAATACAATGTCAATTTGAGAGTTCATAGAACACAATACCCCACACCGTGTTCAGGTGTATACAGAAGGGCCTTGCGCCCTTGCTGTGCTCGCGGTAACATTCTTGAAAATCCACATGAATCACAAATCCGCAAACTTCGGGGCTAATTGGGAAATAGGATGAGTGACTAAAAGTTTTAAATTTGTCCAAGCTGTACCCTTATATTAATTAACATGTTTATGCACTGTTTTTGTGATTTTTATTTTCTTGAATAAAAGAGTTATAAACAACATAAAATAAAGTTCATTTTATTGAGGTATTATTATTTCGAATGCAGCCTGTGGTGACTGATTGCATCATTGCTGAAAGTGCGGCTGTGCTGCTGATGCAGTGCCCAATGTTTCCAGTAAGCTGGTATTCACTTTGCAGAGCTCGGAAGGATGACAGGCTGAGTCAACCCACCTGGTGTTATTTAACAGCACGAGAGGATCTCAAACTCAAGACCTTCAGATCTCAAGCCAGCCACTTTAACCGTTAAACCAACAACAGATTTGTTTTATTGTGTGAGGAACATAAAATAAAGTTTATTTTCTTGAATTATTAAGCTCATTAAACTTACCTTTAATAATAATGATAAACTTGATCCAATAATGCAATCGTGATGTTGAAGATTACTACGATAAAAATATACTCAGAGGCAAAAGTTATTGTGACATGGAATTTTTTCATTGGTAATCTTGTGAATGAATTTTTGGATTTTAACCAGAGAAAGAGTGTGTTAAAATGGTCGAAGAAACGCAGCCAAGCAGTTGTTGTTCGAATTGCACGAAATTCGCAAGAAGCATGACATATTCGATAAAAATGGCCAGCAATGTTCACTTTTAAAGGCCAGACAACCAGACGCTTATCATTTCCACTCAATGCAGTCTTAAGAAGTGCAGAAGTCAGAAAAACACATCTATTCATCGTTCTGGAACCCAGCCCGACGGCCAATTCTGACGCCAGAACATCGACGTTGACGTCTGCAGTGGAGCAGACAACACTTGCGATGGGGAGCACGTGAGTGGAGAAGAGTTCTCTTCACCGATGACTCACGTTTCCTTCTTCACCGAGCTGACGGCAGGACACGTGTCTACGGGCGCACAGGTGAACGTTACATCAGGCCATGTGTTCTGGAAGGGGATCGTTTTAGAGGTGGGGGCGTTATGATCTGGGGTGGGATAACAGCTGCAGCAAGGACGCCAATGATTGTGATTGAGGGGAACTTGAATGCTGTGAGGTACCGAGACGAGATTTTGCAAATGGCCGCTTTACCGTTTTTGCAACAGAACGGCTCTGGAGTGACGTTTCAACACGATAACGCCAGACCACACGTTGCTCGAGTTGTACAGCAGTATCTTAATCAGAACAATGTTGATGTGTTACCCTGGCCTGCAAGATCCCCTGATTTGTCACCCATTGAACACGTCTGGGATGAAATGGAGTGACGTTTACGACGTCATCCGAATCCTCCAACAACGCTGCAGGAACTCTGTCAAATCCTTCCTCGGATCTTCCCCAGGACTTTCATCGACGTTTAGTGGCCTCAATGAGGCGAAGGTGCCAGGCCTGCATCAATGCACAAGGTGGACACACTTGCTACTGACCGTGTGAACTTGCTTGTGAACCCCCTCTTGTGTTGTGGCTCATTTGCATATGCCAGGTGCGCTGTTCTTATGGACTGTTGATCGTACCATACCTTGAAACATTTGTCTTTCCATGTAATGACATTTCGTTCGCGGCAGTAAAAGTTTAACACTGATTCTGTTTGTTGTTTCTGTGTCAAAATAAATTTTGCCTTTGAGTATAAGTTGACAGATGATCGGTGCATACCCATAATGGCCGCCATCTCTTTAACTCGAAAAACATGCCACCACACACTCTAATGTTATACAGTGTATCGATATATTGCATGGTTCTTGGAAGTATTATGAAGGCGATTTATTTTATGCGGTCTTCAAGTATATAATTAAATTTAAGTGAATGTTGAAAGAGGTTTAAAATCATGTCATAAATAATATTAATTCCGGGTTTTACCTCCGTTCTACCCAGCATCTATTACACCACCCTATCTAACATGTTACACCCGATCTAAGTGGGTACGCAGCTCGCTTAGTGACTTAGTATTAAAAGGAACATGCATTGTGTAAGGGATGGCAGGGAGTTCACGAGCTAGTTAGAGGGCAAGTAGTTAGATAGATTGGTGCAGGAGTACGAATGGGAATGTGAAATCACACGCAACAAACGACGTACTCAAACAGGTCCCTATTACATGGTACAATCTAACCACTACTCAAAACACACGGACCATACTACACTTACTACAGTCAAGATCAGGATTCCACTCTTCCACATAACAATATTGTTACATTTGTGGGGGTAGGTAATGAAAAACCTTAGTCCAGATAGGATGGTACTTTGTTTAACCATACTTTGTTTAACCCGAGTAGGATGCTCGATGAATAATAATAGGTAACAAGAAAAAAAGAGCAATCAGAGATTGCAAACCCTCGCCAGGATGCATTTTCAGTGGTTTTTAAGGCTTTTGTGTGAAAACAAATATGGCGGCCAAACCACATAAACGATGACGTCATCATTATTTTTTTTCTAAACTAATTTATTCCTAGATTATGCTCAATAAATTTCATCTTGATCGGATGAAGTTTTGTACTTGTCGAATTATGATGTCATAATGGAGGCACGTATGACATCATAAACATATTTTATTCCCCATGGAGAGTTCTTTACATTGAGCCATGTGTCAAATATTTATATTCAGCACTTTCGGAGATATAGAGGTGCAAAGGTTTTCGGTTTTTCCAAGATGTTCGGCCGAAACACGTGACCGATGATGTCGTCATTATTTTTTTTCTCCACCAGTTTATGCCGACATGGCGCTCAAGAAATTGCATCTTGATTGGATGAAGTTTTGTACTTTTCGAATTCTGAAATTATGACGTCGTAACGGAGGCCGAGAGAGTTAAAAATTGGGCACAGTCTATTCCAGGGCAAGAAAAATATGTGTGTAAAGTATGGCGATGCTCGGTGCAACGATGCAGCCGTAGTACTGCGCACAGACAGACAGACAGATCAAAAATCGGTCAGAGGCCGAGGACTTGACGGAACGTAATTTTTTATCGGCCATATTGGACAAATATGGCGGCCGAACCATGTGACGGATGACGTCATCATTATTTGTCTTCTAAACTAATTTATTCCTAGATTATGCTCAAGAAATTTCATCTTGATAGGATGAAGTTTTGTACTTTTCGAATTACGACGTCATAATGGAGGCACTTATGACATCACTATTAACATATATTATACCCCATGGAGAGTTCTTTACAATGAGCCATGTCTCAATTTTTTCTACTCGGGAGATACCCATGCTACGCACGGGTTGGAGGCCAGAAGCAAACACGCAATGCAGATACGGCGAATGCTAAAGCATGAAACCAATAAATTCCACATTCCTGTAGCACCTTCAGTCGCACGTCAGACATGGACAGCAAGTTCATGAAGGACTTCCATGAAAAACGTACCCGTTCGCAAACAAACGGGTACGTTCACGTGTAGAAACATCGATCGTGGGTCCGTGACGAATCTGCATATGGCGATGGCAAAATATCAGAAATTGAAGCCTTTTTTTTATTTTAAACGATTCATGTAAACATCCGTTGATTCATATCACACGCAAATCATCAACATCTAAACAGTATCTTTCGAATTTCAACAAATGCCACATCACTGTTCATATCGGTAAATATTATTCCATCATGTTTCAAATCGTGATCGACACACTATGATCGTGATGATCGTGATCGTGAATCGTGATCGATAATCGTGTTCACAATCGCTATGTCGTATGTACTCCCGATACGTGTAACAAATTCCCGAAACGTGTAACTGTACCAAATCAACAGTTAAAAGGATTTTGAGCCGATAGCTGTTACGGCCTTGGCAAGATCGATGGAGACAGCGATCGGTTAGATCTGATGCTCCTTCATGCCGAAGTGCAGATCCTCCTTCATGCCACATTCGATCGATGCAGCTGTGCAGCGATCGGTGCTGGTCGTTTGTGTGGCACACGGTGCTGCGATCGGTGCAGCTGTTCGTGCGGCACTTGGTGCAGCGATCGGTGCAAACGTGGACTCCCACACTGCCACATCCAGAACAGGTCCTTTTGATCAAAGATAAAAACACCCGCTTACCTCCGAACCGGCTGATTACCTCCTCAGTAGTGGGGATATGATGGTCTTTTTTTCTTTTTTTTCTTTTTTTGTATACAGAATCGAGGCTCATGAAAGAGCTGACATTTATCACAAAAAAAAAATCAAACAGACAAACAATATATATAAAAAGAGGGAGCGGTAGACAAGATGAGGAGAGATGGGGAAGCACACAAACACAACATTTGAGAGCAGGGACATCGGGAGATGTGTGGGAGGGAGAGGGCTTGGGGGGCGGAGGAGTGGGAAGGGGGAGGGGGGTGGGAGGAGTATAAAACACAAGGACACCAAGGACTTCCAGAAAAGAAGTTGGTATTTCAAAAAAGTGGATTTGGGGTGAAATTAGCGGGGGTAGAAAAGATCAAGGTTTTGGATGGGGGAAAATAAGAGATGGTGGTGAACAGCTGTTTTAAAGACCTGGAGGGAGGAGTGGGATTGAAGAGAGTGAGGGAGTTTGTTCCAGAGGTGGGAGACAAAAGGAATGAAGGAGTGAAGGTGAGCAGAGAGTCTTGATTTTGGCAGTTTAACCATAAGAGGGTTGCAGGCAGATCTTGTGCGACCTGTAGGAATATTTGGGGGACAGAGCCCAGAGAGAGCTGGGGGAGCAAGGCCGGAGAGGAGTCGGTAGAAGACGGACAGACACAGATGGTTTTTACAGCTTTGTTTAAATTCCTTGGACTCAAGGATAACCGGAACGAGCTACCTTTATTTTCGATGATCACAAGGTTGTGCAACCATTCATTCAGTTATTCTCGGATGTCGGTCGACATCCGAGAATAGGTGGGGTTGAGGAACGAATAATACAGAACTCAAACGTGCCCTCCCTGTTTTCTGTTTGGTCGTGAAGGTTAGCCTTACCCTTGTGCAAAACCTGATGCCCCAAATGTGCTTTTGAGAGTGACGGATGAACTATAGATGTGCGATTTCATTGTCAATTTTCTATAAACGGAAAAGGGCACGACAGATGCCTGTGCACCAGGGTCCAGATTGACCTTCACCTTCAATAGAGAAGTCCGCAAATCAATTCTTGCCGGTGACAGACAGCATCAACGCCATCAATAAACAATTGATCAAGACTTACGTTATCACTATGAGTGTCGATGGCGTGTACTTGTGATCAAGGTTGAGCATGGCACATTCTCTTGAAGTGGCCCGTGTGGCCACAATTATTGCAGTTCCTCTCCTTAGCCAGGCATTCGTGCACCTGTTTATTTTCGTATCCACATTGAGGACACTTAGTGATGGTCGGCGGTCCTTCCGGGCCAAAGAGGAGCAGTCTTCACTGCGAGAAATATTGGCATGGCTCGGTACTGCGCCCTGCTGTCGAAAACTGCGCATCTCGTTTACTTTGAGCGGTGTCTTTCTCATGGTCTTCAGCTGGGCGTGACTGGCCTCTGCTGCTCTGCTGCTCTGCTCTGCACCGCTTTAGTGAGGTCAAGATCCTTTTCACAGAATAAACGCTCCTTTTGGTGTAATAAACGCTCCTTTTGCAGATCTCGCGAGATCTTGGAGACGGCGGCAGGGATTTTCGAAGCTCCACACGGTCTCCACGTTTTTCGAAGTTAAGTCTGTTCACAATTGTATTTTGTCGAAACTGTATTTATCTTTCGGTGTGTGAAGTTATTGTGTGCAACTTTGGTTGTTTCTCGGTGTTTATCTTTCATAAATTGATCGTCTGTTTGCCGTGTCGCGAGCAAGGCCTTGTACAGTGTGCACTGTACAACCTTGAGGCTTTGTTTTTCTCTCAGCGGTCCGTCGTTTGTGATCCAATAACTTTCGTTCTCTGGATTCCCAGTCTTTTCACCCATAGCCTACTTCCTTGTGTAAATCTCAACTCAAAAAAAAAACAAAAAAAAAAAAAACATTTCCTTCTCTGTTCTCATTCGTTTATTCATTCTTATTCGTTCGTTCGTTCTTCGACCACGTGTTTCTCCCCCATTTCCCCAGATAGTTTTCACTCATTAACCTTCAATGTTTACACTTTCCCCTGAAGTTATGTATTCCGTCATATTTTATAACACCTTTTTCTTCTTCTTCTTTAAAAGGCTGCTTTCGACTTGCTCACCAAATCAATTCATCCCAAAAAAAATATCCATCTCCAATAGTGCCTTTTTTCTACATTCCCTAAACTCTCCTGCACTCCATCCTCCATCCAGCGTCCTTAAACGTATTTTTAACTCGAAGGTCACAAGAAACTCATTTTGCAATAAATGTTCGTTTCCCATAAATCGTACACTTTCAAAAATCCAATCTCACCCCTCCCCTCCAAATCTTCCCCATAACCCCTCCCCTCCAAATCTTCCCCATCACCCCTCCCCTCCAAATCTTCCCCATCACCCATCCCTTTCAAATCTCCCCCCTTGCCCCCTCCCTCCTAAACTACCCCCTCACCCCTCCCCGCCAAGACGCCCCCTCGCCCCTCCCCTCCTAGACTCCTGCCTCACCCCTCCCCTCCAAATCTCCCCCATATCCCATCCCTTTCAAATCCCTCCCCTTGTCCCTTCCCTCCCAAACTCCCCCCTCACCCCTCCCCTTCAAATCTCCCCACCCTCATTGCTTCTCAATTTCCCCCCTCTCACTCCCCCTCCTCAAAGCGTCCTCCCCGCTTCTTCCCCCTTCAAACTCTCACCTCCATCTCCCCCAACCTTCTGCCTCGCTCTTCCCCCTCCTCAAATAACACCTCATTGTGGCTCACCCAATCACCATCAAACCTTTTGTCCGCCCCATCCTTCCCTTTCTCCGAGCTATTCTGAAATCTCTGACACACCTTCAACAGCTCTCCCTACCTCTTCCACCTCTTCCACATCTTACCCTACCCCTCCTCCCCCCTGTTCTGTATCTGATGCTCCCCCTTCCTCTTCATTAACGGTATGGACCTCAAACATCCGGGGCCTTCGTTCAAACTTAACTGATCTCTCCATACAGGTTGCTTCTGTCAAACCAGACGTGATCTGCTTAACAGAAACTTTCCTCCTTTATGATGTCTCTGATTCCATAGTATCTCTCCCGGGCTACTCCCTCCTCCGGTATGATAGACCTGAGCCTCGTCCTGGAGGCGGGGTTGCTATCTTTATCAAAAACTCTCTTCCTCACTCGCCCTGCACTGCACTCTCTCCACCTCACCCCCAGGAATACCTCTGGCTACGGCTTCCCCTTCGCTCCCACCTCTTGTTCATATGTGTGTTGTACCGTCCACCAAACAGTGATGACTCCATCTACATCTCGCTGTCTGATGATATGGACCAACTTCTATCTACTCATCCCAACTCTCTCTTCCTCATATGTGGTGATTTCAACTGTCATCATGCCAGTTGGCTGGGTGTGGGTACCTCTCTCACCAGCCATGGCTCCTCAGCAAAGGACTTCTGCGACTCACTGGGACTGACACAATCTGTCAATTTCCCGACCCGGATCTCAGTCAACGGAACATCTTCTCTTCTGGACTTGGTTATGACTAACTTCCCTGAAAATGTCTGCTGCTCTTCTTCTGCTCCGATCGGATCATCTGATCATGTCCTTGTTAAAGTGGACATCTCTCTGACCATCCTCAGGGAGCCTGCTCAGCGTCGACGAGTCTGGCATTTCACTCAGGCCAACTGGCACGGTCTTCAAGCAGCCATCAATCATCTGGACTGGTCTCCCATCTCTACCACCTCTGACATCAACTCATCCTGGGAATTCTTCCAAAGTAAATTGCTCTCTCTCATGCACAGATTTATCCCATCTCGTCTTCAGTTGTCATACCCTTCCTCCCGTCCATGGTACACGGAATCTTGTGGTGAGGCTGTTGCCCAGAAACAACTTGCCTTCGTCTCCTGGAAAGCAAATCCAACGGAAGGAAATCTCATTTCCTTTCACAAAGCCCGAAACAAGTGTGTGTCCACCCTCAGGAGAGCCAGGAAACAATATCTCTCCGTTCTCAAGACCGAACTCTCTTATCTGTCTCCCTCTTCCAAATCCTGGTGGCGTCTGGTCAAATCCGTTTCTGGTGTTTGTTCCCCCTCCATCCCCTCCCTTACCTCAAACGGCTACACAGCTGACTCCGCACGTGAAAAAGCTGAATGCCTCAACTCTGTGTTTGCCTCTAAATCTTGTGTCCCAAACCCATCCCTCTCTGTACCCACCATACCCAGTCGTACCCTGCTGCTTCTGGACTCCATGTCCTTTCCTCCTGACAAGGTGGAAAAGTTTCTGTCAACCCTCGACTCTGATTCTGCAACTGGACCCGACGGCATCAGCCCACGGGTCCTAAAATCCTGCTCTGCTGCTCTATCTCACCCTCTCTCTGTTCTCTTCACCCTCTCTTTTGCTCAAGGTCAACTGCCATCTGCTTGGAAATCAGCCAACATCACCGCTTTGCACAAAAAAGGTGCAAAAACAGATCCTAGCAACTACAGACCAATCAGCCTTCTCCCAATTATCAGCAAAGTCATGGAATCCATCATTGCTTCTGATATGAAATCTTTCCTCTTCTCCAATGGCTTGATCTCTGATCATCAATTTGGTTTCAGACCAGGTCACTCTACTCTGGACATGCTGCTTCTGCTGTCTCAACATTGGATGGAGGTCCTCAATGCCAAACAGGAAATTAGAGCTGTCTCCCTCGACATATCACGTGCCTTCGACACGGTCTGGCACCCCGCTCTGCTCACCAAACTCTCCTCCTTTGGTATCCATGGAAATCTCCACGCATGGCTGGCGGACTTCCTCTCTAGTCGTCGTCAACGTGTGGCCCTGAATGGGTTTCTCTCATCTCCTCTTCCTGTTCAGGCTGGAGTTCCCCAAGGCAGTGTTCTGGGCCCCGTGCTTTTTCTGGTCTTCATCAATGATCTCTCTGACTCTCTCGAAAATCCTCTCTATCTCTTTGCTGATGACTCCACTCTCTGCCGCTCCATTCCTCTTCCCTCAGATCGGCAGTCTGCTGCCTCCTCACTCTCTGAAGACCTGGACAAAATCACAGACTGGTCAAACAAGTGGAACATGTCTTTCAATCCTGACAAATCTCACACTCTTACCATGTCTCTCCGAAAAGATCGACTGGACAACCCTCCCATCTACTTTCTCAACAATCCTCTCCAAGAAGTTCTGTCGCTCAAGATTTTGGGTCTCACTATCTGCCATGATCTTTCTTGGGAAAACCACATTTCCAAGCTGGCCTCCAAAGCCAGTCGCCGACTGGGCATCCTCCGTCGTGCGAAGTCCTTCCTCGGCACACCTGAGCTCCTCACCACATACAAGGCTTTCATCCGCAGCTCAATGGAATACTGTTCTCCCCTATGGGCCGGTGCTCCTGCCTCACACCTAGCTCGGCTTCACGCTGTTGAAACCAAAGCTTTCAGAATTATTGGAATCTCCCGCGATGAAGCTATCTCTGAGGGCCTTTCACTCACTCACCGCAGGCAGGTAGGTGGTCTTTCTGTCTTCTACCGACTCCTCTCCGGCCTTGCACCCCCAGCTCTCTCTGTGCTCTGTCCCCCAAATATTCCTACAGGTCGCACAAGATCTGCCAGCAACCCTCTGATGGTTAAACTGCCGAAATCTCGGCTCTCCGCTCACCTTCACTCTTTCATTCCTCTTTTCTCCCGCCTCTGGAACAAACTCCCTCACTCCCTTCAATCCCACTCCTCCCTCCAGGTCTTTAAAACAGCTGTTCGCCACCATCTCTTATCTTCCCCCATCCAAAACCTTGATCTTTTCTACCCCCGCTAATTCACCCCAGATCCACCTTGTTTGAAATTCCAACTTCTTTCCTGGAAGTCCTGGCAGTGTCCATATGTTTTATACCTCTCCCACTGCCCCCTTTCCACGCCCCCCCCCCCAAAGCCCTCACCCTCTCTCAGATCTCTCGATGTCTCCATGTCTCTCGGTCCCTGCTCTCAAATGTTGTGTTTGTGTCCTTCCCCCTCTCTCCCCATCTTGTCTACTGCTCCCTATGTTATGTTTTATGTGTCGGTTTGTCTTTCTGTGTGATTAATGCTCGCTCTTTCACGAGCCTCGATCTTGTATACAACAAAAAAAAAAAAAAAAAAAAAAAAATCCGACATGGCGAACAAACTATATGGTCTCGAATCATTGTCTCCGTTTCTGCAAAACTGCACGATTTGGCGTTTGGCCTCAACTCGGTGACATACTGTTCAAAGGGCCGACCTTCTTGCCGTCGGTTTCCCAAAAACGGTGCCTTTCAAAGACTAGATTCATTTGTGGATTACAATATTCCTCAAACTTCTCATATACTGAGTTGAGTTTCTTGCTGTCTACAGCTTCGCTGAACGTGATTATGTTGTACACTTCAATGGAAAGTTGAGTGCTCGGTATGTAGAGTGATACGTCTCTGTGGCAAATAAAGGTGCTATTCATTTACAATCTCATGTGGACTTGGACAAGCACAGAAAGCAGCTTGAGAGAGCTCATCATCCTCAGCGAAATTGATGGACTGTGAAAGGAAAGGACTCACAACATGCAATGAGGTAACACTGAAAATTTGAATAATTATAACTGATTTTTGAGGCCATAACACCTGCCCTTATTTATGGACTCGGAAGAGTACCCATCCCAAGTGACGGGAAAAGCTAGCATAGGATCCCCATTCCCCTCTCTATCTCTCCCCCACTCTCTCCCCATCTCCCCTCTTCTTCCTTCACTCCCTTCTCTCCCCTGCCTCCCCCCACCCCTTCCCTACCCATCTCCCTCTCCCTCATCCAATTTCCCTTTGCCTCACCCTCCTCCAATTTTCCTTTCCCTCCCCTGTCTCTGCTCTCTTCCCCACCCATTTTCACTTGCGTTCAGATGGAATATATAACTATGCGAACGGTTGTTTTCAACCAGGTAAATCGATGATTACCTTTTCAACAGTAGATAATCGCGTGAAGGTACAGGGTAGGAGTTCAAACCCGCAAACAGACATTTTTGGGAGCTAAATATGTTGTCAGCGAAAGAAGATGTCGTACGTGTGTGGACATACATACATAGAAGCACTCTGTGGGAACCGGTTCAATAACAGTTGCTACATGGATGGCGATCTTACGCACAAGTGGTGCAACTTTATTAATAAACAATTAATATTAATAAAGAGATGCATAATAAAATAATGCCAGATCTTTCAATATTTATACATTAACAAGGCTTGTGGAAGAGCAAGAAAACAGATCAGACAATGACGTTCATGGGAGCAACAAAAGTTGATACAAAAGTAGAATTTAATCCAAAAAGATCGCTAATGACCTGTAATAAAATCACATCAAAATACGGTGTAAAAAAAAAATCAAATATATCAGCTTTAAATAAGCTTATATGATACAATCATGATGGGTGCACAAAACTCCACAAAGCACAGAGGATTATACACACAAAGTTATGGATTACATCCGATGAATTATTTGCAATAAGGGAATGGGAAACAGGAATGGGTTAAAATGGCATTATAATCATGAACACTTCAAAACGTTAGGTGGGATTTCTTCCTTCCTTTCTCCCGTGTAAGTGTTGCTTCATCAGGATGAAGATTACCGCGGGTGGTGCACAGGCAAGAAATGCTGGCTTGATTGCTCAATGCCTCCAAATAAAATAACAACTCGGGTTATGTTACGGATCCGTTACTTCCGCCTTTGTTGTTATTATATACTTGTAGGATTTTACGTTTCAGGTAATGTTGTTGTGAAGATTTTTGTGTGAAATGGAGATGACTTTTGTAAAAGGTAAAAATAAATGTTTTTGAAGGAAAAAGGAAAACGCGGCAAAGGAACCGGAGGAGGAGAGAGATGGAGATCGGCAGGGAGAGGAGTAGACAGCTGTGAGTCGCATCGAGGCTGCCAGCAAACTTTTTTGATATTGGTCACGAATGAGTTGAGGCTTCCCGTGAAAGGGATTGCCCGTGACATCGTCACATATTGCGATTGCAATTAAACCTGCGTCTCAGGTTTTATCATGTTGGAGCTGATGGTTGCTTTATTAAACTTTCGCTTATTAGACTGCTGACAGGCTGAGAATGTGTATCTCATGCTCTGTGATTTATTTTGCATTTTGCTTTTCCAACCACAAGCTGGTCTGTTTCTCATTCCTGCTTATCTAACAATGAAAGGAACTCTGAGGTTTCCTCCCTTTGTACAAAACTCCTACATCGACAGGAGTGGCCCTCAAGGTTACGTGTGAGATGCATTGAGCATGAGCCATGTTCTTGTGGGAAGCTTCCTGTGGAGATGGGTATCTTTACTCCACTGAAACTGCCTTTTTGCTTTTAAACAGAGTGCGCAGTAAAACCTATTGAGAAGGGACTTGACAATTATCTGGAGCCTTCCCTTTTCCCGCATATGTGTGAATCCCATATTAAATGGCTTGTATCTTCAGTATGGTGTCTTTAGTGTCTCATCGGACATCCGACATCGGACTTCATCAAACACCAAGGGTGAGTTATTGTTGGAGGGAGCCAGCGCCTCCATTACAGGTCAATCCGCCATTTTGTCCTCGAAGAGAATGTCCGCTTGGTGCATCTTGTTTTGTCATTGGGATTCCCATATCGACATCATCGTGTTGATTGCCGTTGGTTTACATATCGGCTCAATTCCCATATCGACCTCTCACCTCGTAATTCCTTGGCCGCCGCCATGCCGATGCCTGCCTGTTCTTGTCGTTCTGCACAGCTTCAACCACCTTGGGGATTCGTGCACAGACTTTGGGAGTGTGACATTCCACTCATGTTTGGCGTATCGTGAGTTTATTGCTTTGAGAGCATTGGGAAATGATGGTACAATCACATGTATTTCTCATTTGATGCAAGTGATATTTTCATCGTACTTTCTTTAATAGTGTTATTATTGTGTATGTGAGAGTTCTAAATAAAACTACATGTTTTTTTCTTCACAATTGCATTGGTGTGGTTTTACCATGGTTGATTAGAACACTCAAAATAACAAATCTTTCTGCTGCGTTCCCTCTCGAGACTCTGAGGTGCACCGTAACCGTGGTTTGGGAAGGTAATACGTAATAGTTATCTAATGAAGCCAAAATATTGCTATTGCTTATGTGCACATATAATACCTCGTGTTTATATAGCTTGGATTGATTCCAATTCCACTGGGCCATAAATGAATTATCCCATAGACCGGAAGGCTTGAAGCCTGAGGCCTGCAAAACTGTGTGCCTCAGAACCTCTGCAATGCCGATGGGCTGCCATCTTTCGACATTTGATGATGCGTTCAATAGTCGCTGTTGGTCTTTTCCATACTGATGAGAAAAGTTATAGGGCACTCGTGGCGATTGTGAATATAACACTTCTGTTTGCCTGTTTGGAGCAGTTTCACCTCACGCACCATAGAGCATGTTATTTAATTATGTATCGGGTTTCCCTCCCCCCACCCCCCAAAATTATTCCGATTTCACTGTAAATTTCAGCAAAATGATTTCGGCCATGAGTTCTGATCGTAAAAATATTGAATCAAATTTGAATATCAGCTTTTAATAAGCCCATGTGATAATCCTGCCAGGAGCCAATTACAGTGAACCTAGCCTCACAGCCAATCAGCGTAACAGGAAACAGACGAACAGACAGCCATCCTTGTATATATCTATATTGTTGCAGTTTTGAGTTTGTAAAGTGAGTCTAATAAAGGTTAAACTTTGCCCCCCATAGTTAGTCACACAAGCAACATGTAGCCTCGCGATAGTATAGTTATGTCTTAGTATTTGTGAGCTTAGTTCCTTTCCATTGTTAGTTCCGCGTTGAGTAGGAGCGAGGATAAAATAGGCCCTACTGCCACCGATCATCCTATGTCCATAGCCTCAATCCCTTTTGCATTAACGTTGGTTCATTATTGGGCGAGTTAACACGAGGCTGGCTAGGATGACCGCAGTGAAGCCGAGGGCGGAGCGGCAGAAGCGCTGACGGTAAGCATGAGCCGCCAATCAGGGCTCAGAGGTTGTGACGGCAGCGTTGCGTCACGGGGCGTGGTGAGAGGATCGAGAGTTTTCCAGAAGGTTCGGGAGCGTAGCTATAAGACCCGCTGCGCAAAGACCCGCTGCGCAAAAGGACTTGCGTTGAAAAGGGTTGGTAAAAGGACTTGAAGCAGAGGACTTGCACGGGAAGTACTTGAAGCATAGGACTTGCACGGAGGGACTTGCATGATGTCTAGCGCGGAAGAGGATCGTTATAAAGAACTTGCACGAGAACTCGCATGCACTAAACCAGCTCAGAGGATTGAGGAAGAGGAGGTGGCCGCGTGTGAGAACTGTACAGATACGCGGGCGCAGCCAGACACGCTTGAACCGATATACAGTGCATTTGAGATGCGCGAGTGAGAACGGCTGAGTAATTGCCAGCCGCGCTAAAAGTCCCGCCCTTTGCCGTTCCGCCCCATCATCTGCCTTGTTCGGGAGACCCGCTACGAGTCCCTGCCATCGCCTGCCACCATCTTCGTGGGACGTGCCGGGGCCGTGGAGAGCCGGACGGGGACCGTCTCTGGACGACCACATTGACGCGTTGGGGAACATCTACCCATCTGCAATTCCCTGTGTGAATGTGAGACAGGCCCGTTGTCTGGGGGATAGGTTAAGATTGTTTAAGGCTACTCTGTGTCTCTGCATCGCTGAACATTGTATATACGTGTGGGAAATAATTAAACCCTTGTTTCTCCTTTTCCTGATTCGATCGTTCCTGTGGTTTCCTCATTTGACTAAGCGTGGCACGAGTACCACCACTCTAATTGGGTTCCAACATCTAGGTAACTGCGTGGACCATGTGTACGCAATCTGCTCGGCGTACTCACATCACACGTGTTTCATGCGAGGCTTGCTACTTCGTTTCTGTGGCGTCGCAGGTACTTAGGTACGAGCGAGAATTGGTCCCGAAACCCCACTTCACGCTTGCCCGGGAAGGGTGTTTCAAGTCTCGGTTCCGCCAAGCCCAGCAAGACCAAGGGGCCTAATCCCCCCTTGGTAGGGGGTAAAGGAGAGCTGCGTAGAACCGTAACAATTGGTAGTCAGGAGTGGGGATTTGGAACCTGGGACAAAAAATTTTAAGCAAATTTTTGGACACCAATTGTTCATATTGGCCATAACAATTGGTGTCGGGGAGTGGGATTGGATGCGGTGTGCACTTCACGCACTTGAAGTTGCGAGTGGATGAAATTTAGTTTTAAATTCAGAATTTTTAATTCGTGCCATGGCTATCCAAAGCGGTCGAATGCCGGTGGGGGTAGAAAATGAGATAGATGAGGAGGAATTAATGACCCAGGACCCACGGGAAGAATTGGGAGAAGAAGAGGAAATTGACGAGGGGCCGGCAGCAGGGGTAGAAAATGGCGGCGCCTTGCACGTGGCGGCGAGAGCCGAGCCCGCGGTGGCAGCTGGGGCCGCTGTGCAAATCGGGTTTGACTTTAGACTATTCCTGACCCAACTGGATGCAGAAATGGATGCCCAAAGGAATGACATGAAAGAAATGAAGGGCGAACTGAATGCGAAATTGGACGCCCAAGGTGACAAATCCACCCGAGAAATGAGAGAAATGAAAGACGGGTTAACTGGGTTGGAAAACAAAATGGGTGGCCAATTGGAAGAATTGGGGGACAAATCCACCCGGGAATTGTTTGAGTGGAAAAAGGGGCTGGAAAGCAAAATGGACACCCAAAAGAACGAATTGGAAAAAATGAGGGCGGCGTCAAATAAAGAAATAAAAGAGGCAGGGAAGGACATACATAAGGCGCAACCTGAGCGAGGAGGTCGCATTGGGACGCAACAGGGTAACGCGGTGCGAGGAACACGGGGAGAGCGAGGTAGAGCAGAGCGCAGCTAGGTTGACCGGGAGCATATAAATCGTGACACGGGGTGTGGAAAAGCCGACGGCCGCCGAATTGGAAAATAAAATTTTATGCGCTCCGGCGGTCGTCGAAGAAATAAAAGAAATTATTGAAATTGGGGCCGAAGATACGGCAGAGTTAGAAAATGAATCACGGGAGAAAGAAATGGAATGTACGCAAAGTTTGTATTTGCACCATGATGCTGGGCTTGCTAACTCAATGAAAAGTTTGCAGGTGTTGCCAGAGAAGAAGGTCCCTAAGGTGAGCGGGAATGTGTTTGGCGCGAAAAGATTTTTGGCGCGCTTGGGATCAAGACGAAACCCGGGCGGTCGTGGAAGGTCCAGTGTACGTGTACGAGAGTGACTGGTGTGCGTGTGCGAAAGAAGTGTGCACCGGAGCACGAGTGTATGACGGAATGTGTGTGGGAAGAGTGCATCGGAGAAGAGTGTGTTACAGAGTGTGCGATGGCCGAGGAGATTGAGAGAGAATGCACAACAGAGCGTGTTGTAGAGAGTGTGCAGGAGTGCACACCAGAGCGTGTGATTGGGTGTGTAGCAGGAGAGTGCACACCCATGGTTGTTACTGAGTGTGTAACAAAAGAGTGTGCGCGAGGGTGTGCGATGGCCGATTGTGTTATGGAGTGTGTAACAGAAAAGTGTGTGGTAAAGGAGTGTGTGGAGGAAAAGTGTGTAACGGAGTGTGTGAGTGATATGAGTGTGCCAGGGTGTGCGTGAGGGTGTGTGATAATGGAGTATGCGAACGGTGTGAGTGCACCTGGGTGGTGTGCACCTGAGTGTGCAAGAGAAGAGTGTGCACAGGAGAGTGCAGTAACGGAATGCATGGGGTGTATGGGGGCGCCTCGGTATGTGAGTGTGGAATAGGTCGCGAGTGGAGAGAACGCGGCTCGAGCATCGACGCAGACCGGGGTAGCGTTTAGCGCAACGTATAGCCGACGTGAGCCCTCGGTGAGTTGTGTGCGGCTGGGACCGGCGGGGATCAATGCTACGGCCGTGTCCCAAGGACCGCCGTGCACGATTCGTGCCGGCCCCCACCCTGTATGGTCAGTGCTGCGTCGTGGCGGTAAAGGCGATTGGCAAGGTTCAAGGGGAGGAAGGAGAGTTCGGAGCCGTGCCCCATGGCTGGTGCGGTGCTCCGACCATGGGCGGTTGGGCCATCGTGTGTGGGACCGCAAGGCCCCGCACAGAGATGGGCCACTGCACCTCGGCCCTTCCATGCCTCCTCCCCTGGATCGAAAATGCCGGACAGACCCAACTTACAGGCGACCAACCACCTGCATGCGTCGCTCGGCTTTTTGAAGCCGAGCTGTGACGACGATGTATTTCCGCACGAAGAGGCTTGAGTGTAGTGGACGAATGGAAATAGTGTTGGGGAATGGTACCCTGCGTGGGGGAATGGTAGTTTTACCATTCCTCACACTGGACTCATGAGCATTAGATTAGGGGGATGGCAGTGACGTGCACATGGAGGTGCCAGCAATGGTTACCTCCATGGGGCACCGAAGCTAGCCGAGGGCGGGCTAGGATAATTGTTAGGGAATTTAGAGGACAGTAGGGACAAGATTTCAGTAGAGACATTTGTACTGTATAGGGGACGTAGAGAGATTACATGGATGTTAATGACGAAATGAGTGCTTAGTGTAAAGGGATGATGGGAAAGCACAAGTATTAGGGGAAAAGCAGCTAGATAGATGATGCTGTGTGTGTGTGAGGAATTGTGTGAGTATAATAAAAGGAATTGTGTTGGAAGTGTGCAAGCACAAAAGGTGTGCGAGACGAAAGGGGTGTGAACTAATTGGTGTGCGAATAAATGTGTGAGAATATTTGGTGTGGACTAAAAAGTGTGGAATGCATGGTGCGAAGGAGTGAATGGGGGGAGATGGACCCATTCACGAATACCCAGGGAGGGTAGTTTAAAGCCAGGTAGAGGGCTTAGGTAAATTGTTTGGATATTGACACCTGCGGTGCAGGTAGTGGCAATGAAGTGCTTTGGTTGGGTGCATGAGTCAGTGAAATGGCCTGGCGTGTGGCTTAATTGGTACGTATGGTTGTTGGGGAACACCGTCACTGGTAGTTTGTCAGCCAGGTGAGGCGGCAGGTAGGCTCTGGGAGCCAGTCAGAGTAGTGGTGAGTTGTTCAGTGGGGCCCGAGGATCCAAGGGAAGGACCCGGGTAGCCTAATGCCAAGGAGGGCATCAGGTGGTAAAAAGCCTGGGAGGGCCTTCCCCAGTTTAGGTAATCACAGGAGCAGGTAAGCTCGGGTGGCAACTTCAGTGGCGGAGGTGCGCAGGTAGGTAGACCTGCTAGTGGAGCCACACGACCCAGCCCCGAAATTGTGCAAGGGCACAGTGTGAAAAATTGGGGAGTGAGACCCAAATTCGTAGGGCACCGCAGAGTGGTCAATGGGGATTCGGTTTTTAGAACCACATAGTCTAAAGATGGCTGATTGGCAGGGTACAACCCCGGATAGTTTAAGAGTTAATGTCATTCAAGTAGTTAGGAAGAAAAATCCCTTCGCACCATCCACATCCATGCACCGATGAGGACGAAGCTCCACACCAGCACCAAGGCTTTGTAAACTGTTGAGTGAGTAAGACGCATCATGATGTGATGAGACATTGTGTTTGTTCCATTCCTTCCTTCCAGGGAGGGATTGGGAGACTAATTTGGAGTTAGAAGGGGATATGGGAGACAGGACGTAGAGACGGATTTGAATTTGTAAATACAAGGAAGGGCAAGGGTAATGTAAGCTGACGTTGGGGGGGGGGGGCATGGACGGTTAGGGACGAGCTTGCTTTGCTCGCTCTTCCGCGCCCCTCATGCTGCATTACCTTGTATTTCTGTGCACCTTTGTGCCCTTTCCGCTTTGCTGGTGGTGCTTTGTCTCTCCCCCCACCCCAGGACCATTTTGGAGGTGGAACTGTGCAGCACCATCGACCTGTGCAGCATTCATGTGCAGCTGCACATTGCTGCACCTGTGCAGTACCCCTGCTGTACTTTGTTACATCGGTGCAGCCAAACTGTGCAGCATTTGCTGCCATATCTTTTTGTAACTTTGCTGCACCTGTGCAGCACCTTGCTGCTACAAACACTTTGCTGCACATTATCACATTACACTTATGGACCACAGGTTTTGTGGCCTTACACTTCTGCTGTGCAGCACTTTGCTGCAAACTCACCTTGCATCTTCGGACCACTTCTTTTGAGTGGCATCAATGTCACGCAGTCGGGCCACATAGGGTTGGCCCTGCTGGCAAATACAACAAACACTTGTTGTGCATTCTTTTTTATTTTTGTGTGCTAGGGCCGAGAAGAGTGTAAGTTTATTAAGCCCCGAAGAGCAGGAATGGCCTGTATGCCGGTTCGGGGGCTTGCCGGTTTGATATGTGCACACTGAAGACAGAAGATGCGAGACACCAGCAGCAAATGTGAATTGTGAAATGTGAATTGATGAATGTGTTTGTGCATTGCTGTGCTTTCTCTCCCCCTGCAATCTTCTTTCCAAAAAGGACAGGTCCTGGGTCATAGAACTGTAAACAAGGTTAGGTTTTGTGCTTGTATATAAATATGCTGCCCACCGGCTTTATGTTTTGTTTGAAAATAATTCCGCAATTTGGTTAATTGTGGGCGTGATTCTGTTAGTTAGCTACTCAACGCAGTAGGTCGGACATATTTAGTGTTTTAAAACTGTCGCATACAGGGGTTAGAATAAATGTTAGGGGGAACCACATCTGTATGTCACACGTAATTAAAAGTTAGTCCCAGATCTTTCTCAAAACCGGTCGTTCCAGTTTTTGTAGGTTCGACTCGGGGATGAGTCTGACGAGGGAGGGGGGTAGTGTTGCGGTTTTGAGTTTGTAAAGTGAGTCTAATAAAGGTTAAAATTTGCCCAAAATAGTTAGTCACACAAGCAACATGTAGCCTCGCGATAGTATAGTTATATCTTAGTATTTGTGAGTTTAGTTCCTTTCCATTGTTAGTTCTGCGTTGAGTAGGAGCCAGGAGAAAATAGGCCCTACTGCCACTGATCATCCTACGTCCGTAGCCTCAATCCCTTTTGCGTTAACGTTGGTTCATTATTGGGCGAGTTACCACGAGGCAGGCTAGGAGGACCCGGGCGGAGCCGAGGGTGGAGCGGCAGAAGCGCTGATGGTAAGCACGAGCCGCCAATCAGGGCTCAGAGGTGGTGACGGCGGCGTTGCGTCACAGGGCGTGGTGAGAAGGATCGAGAGTGTTCCAGAAGGTTTGGGGGGCATAGCTATAAGACCCGCTGCGCAAAAACCCACGACAGGACTCGCAGATGCACGGGAGGACTTGAAGCAGAGGACTTGCACAGGGGGACTTGCATGAGGACTAGCGCAGAAGAGGATCGTTATAAAGAACTTGCACGAGAACTCGCGTGCACTAAACCAGCTCAGAGAGATCGAGGAAGAGGAGTTGGCCGGTTGTGAGAACTGTACAGATACGCGGGTGCAGCCAGACGCGCTTGAACCGATATACAGTGCATTTGAGACGCGCGAGTGAGAGCGTCTGAGTAATCGCCAGCCACGCTAAAAGTCCCGCCCTTTGCCGTTCCGCCCCGTCATCTGCCTTGTTCGGGAGACGCGCTACGAGTCCCTGCCTTCGCCTGCCACCATCTTCGCGGGACGTGCCGGGCCGTGGAGAGCCGGATGGGGACCGTCTCGTCTGGACGACCACGTCGACGCGTTGGGGAACATCTACCCATCTGCAATTCCCTGTGTGATGTGAGACGGGCCCATTGTCTGGATAGGTTAAGATTGTCTAAGGCTACTCTGTGTCTCTGCGTCCCTGAACAATGTATATACAGTCACGTGAAAAAGTAAGTACACCCCATGTAAAGTTTTGACTTTTCAACATATTTCAACATACAGCTATTTGATCTTCATTTCAACAAAATTGATAGATAAAGGTGATATAATATAACAAATATCATGAAACATTTACATTTTGTAGTCCATTGTATAGTTTAAATAAACATAAATGCAAATTTCGCATGTGGAAAAATTAAGTACACCCTTGGCTCTAATAGGTGGTATTGCCCCCTTTGGCAGAAACAACCTCAAGAAGGCATTTCTTATAACTGTCTACCAGTCTCTGACATCGACTGGGAGAAATTTTTGCCCACTCCTCTATGCAGAATTCTTTCAGCTGTGCGATGTTTGAGGGGTTTCTTGCATGCACAGCTCGTTTCAAATCCCCCCACAACATCTCGATGGGATTTAGATCCGGGCTTTGACTTGGCCATTCCAGAACCCTCCATTTCTTTCTTTTCAGCCATTCTTTGGTGGATTTACTTGTACTAGGACGTGCCCGTACGTGGGTGCCCGTACGTGCGTGCAAAAAAGCATGCGTGCAAACAACAACAACCAAAAAAAACTTTGAAACCACGTGGCAGTAACGACCACAGAACCCCCCCCCTCTATTTACATGAAATGGTTTGGTCCATTCGCAACGACCACAGAACCCCCCCCCCCCCCCCTCTATTTACATGAAATGGTTTGGTCCAAAGCGAACGGCTTGCGGAGTTTGGTAAAGAAATCGCCATAGCTCGGTAACTACTTCTCCGATTAATATGAAACCTTGAAAAGGCACATCCTCGGGTCCCCAGCAATATACCTGGCAAGTTTCAAGTATATCGGACCGGTAGTTGTCGAGAAACAGCGGTCACAGACAAACACACACACACACACACACACACACACACACACACACAGACACACACACACACACACACAGAGATTACTGGAATTATAGATAGATGTTTAGGGTCATTGTCATGTTGCAAGGTCCACCTTCGCTTGAGCTTCAACTTTCCGACAGATGGCCTCACATTATCCTCAAGCACCCTCTGGTACAATGAAGAATTCATAGTGGATTCTATGATGGTGAGCTGCCCAGGCCCTGATGCAGCAAAGTTGCCCCAAACCATAACAATACCACCACCATGCTTTACAGTTGGTAGCAGGTTCTTGTGGTCAAATGCTGTCTTTGGTTTTCACCAAACATGTCTTCTGGTACTGTGGCCAAATAGCTCGACCTTTGACTCATCTGTCCAGAGCACATTGTTTCAGAAGTGCTGGTCTTTGCCGAGGTGTTCATTGGCAAACTTTAGTCTTGCCCTGATGTTCTTTCTGGACAGCAAAGGTTTCCTCCTGGCACACCTCCCATGTACATCAAATTTGTGCAGTCTCTTTCTAATGGTAGACCTGTGCACTTTGACATCAACAGTGGTAAGAGCTACCTGTAGGTCCCTTGCTGACATTCTGGGGTTCTTAGAGACTTCTTTCAGCATCTTGTGGTCTGCTCTCGGGCTGAACTTGCTGGGGCGGCCTGGCCTGAACAAGTTGGCAGTTGTTTGGAATCTTCTCCACTTGTAGATGATCTTCTGGACAGTCGAATGATTGATTTCAAATTGTTTGGAGATCTTTTTAAATCCCTCCCAGACTCGTAGGCATCTATAACCTTCTTTCTGTAGGCCTCAGAGAGCTCTTTTGATCTTGGCATGGTGACGCCATGATCTGGCAACAAAGAGCAAACCAAACTGATTGTCTGAGGTTTAAATAAGATAGCTTCCTCCAAGATCCTCTCTAACGATGTTCTAATGATTTGCACCTGCGCTGGTGCACCTGATTCTAATTTTAGGTATTTGAAGTAGTGATAAATGTAGAGATGTACTTCCTTTTTCCACATGCGAAATTTGCATTTATGTTTATTTAAATTATACAATGGACTCCCAAATGTAAATGTTTCATGATATTTGTTATATTATATCACCTTTATCTATCAATATTGTTGAAATGAAGATCAAATAGCTGTATGTAGAAATATGTTGAAAATGTCAAAACTTTACATGGGGTGTACTTACTTTTTCACGTGACTGTACGTGTGGGAATAATTAAAACCTTTGTTCTTCCTTTCTTCCATTCGACCAGTTCTGTGGTTTCTTCGATTGACTAAGTGTGGCACGAATAGGATCGCTCAAATGGGGTTCCACTAATCAAAACTGCACGGACCACGTGGTACTTAATCCGCTCGGCATACGCAAACCACACGTGGTTCGTGCGAGGCTTGTTTCCGCAAAGCCCAGCAAAGACAAGGGGATTAATCCCCCCCTGGTAAGGGGAAGAAGGGCGGCGAAAAGAACCGTAACAATATAATAAAACAGGCGTGTCTGTTTGTCTGTCCGTCCATCGCCAAACTACTCCCTCAGTTTTGGGGCTATCCCCACCAAGCCTTCTGTTGAACGTTTTAGGGTCCCAGCGGATGTTGTAAGGTAGGAAGGAGGTTTCATAAATTCCTCAATAAAATTATGATTTTGAAATTGATTCAATATCGAGCTGCTCCCGAATCCAGAAGTGAACACATGACGATAATGAGCTGGTTTGATAAATATCTCAATACAATCGTCATTTAACACAGTATTTTGTTGTAGTAGCAATTTATGATTGGAATGATGCTGTTTGGAATTGAGTGAATACAATTATGATTTAGAATTTTGAACCGTACAGAACTCCTCCATATCCGGATGTAACGTCAGCACAGATTTAAATATTTGTTTATGTCACGAGTGTTGGTAAAACTTTTTATATTAATGCTATTTAATTTGTGATTGGAGTTATGCTGTTTGGAATGAAAATAGAGATATTGAGTTCCAATTCATGAGGAAATGACGTGAGGGTTTCTACTTTCTAACCGTGACATTCACAGATTCGCAATTGACTGGGAATAGAACCATTCAAACGGGTACGTTTTTTTGAACATGCTGTCCATGCCTGATGTTCCACGACAGGTGGCACAGGAACGTGGAATTTATTGGTTCATGGTTTAACATCACCGTTTTTATGCCTCCGTCGGCGAAGTCGCCGGAGGCATTATGTTTACAGGTTGTCCGTCCGGCTGTCCGTTCGTCCGTCAGTGATAGGTTTTTGTTACCGCGATAACATGAGAACGGCTGAAGGGATCTTAGTCAAACTTGATGCAGGTATGTATAATGAGGTAAAGATAAATTGTTTAGATTTTGGGGTCACGAGGTCAAAGGTCAAAGACCTAATAGGTCTATAACTTGAGAACGCCTGAAGTGATCGTATTCAAACTTGGTACAGGTATGTATAATGAAGTAAAGATTAACTGATTATAATTTGGGGCCAAGAGGTCAAAGGTCAAAGTCTGTAATTGGTCTATAACTTGAGAACGGCTAAAGAGATCTAATTCAAAATTGGTACAGATATGTATGTTGATGTAAAGATTAACAGATTAGATTTTGGGGTCCAAAGGTCAAAGGTCAGAGATCTTGTCAGGTAAAAATGTGATAACTTGTGAACAGCTGAAGGGATTTAAATTAAAACTTGGTACAGGTATGTATAATGATGTAAACATGAACTGATTAAATTTTTGGGCCAAGAGGTCAAAGGTCAGAGGTCATGTCAGGTAATAATGTGATAAATTCAGAACAGCTGAATGGATTTAAAGCAAACTTGGTACAATTAATTTAATGATGCAATAATGTGGGCGGAGGCATATCAGTCGACATCGTGATGTTGAAGAATGTCGTTCTAGTTTTACCTAAGTCTTTCACGAGCATGCTGTCCATGTCTGATATGCAACAGAAGGTGGCACAGGAGTGTGGAATTTATTGGTTCCATGGTTTAGCATTCACCGTTTCCGCATTATTTCTTTGCTTTTGGCTGCCCAACTGTGCGTAGCACGTGTACCTCACTCGTTATATTTATATATACTAGGGCATGCCCGTACGTGGGTGCAATGCCCGTACGTGGGTACGTGGGTACGTGGGTGCGAGTACGGTGACAATCCCCCCCCCCTCTATTTACATGAAATGGTTTGGTCCATGAAATGTTTTGGTCCATTCGCAACGCCAAAGCTAACGGCGAACGCTTTACATGAAATGGTTTGGTCCATGAAATGTTTTGGTCCATTCGCAACGCCAAAGCGAACGGCGAACGCTTTACATGAAATGGTTTGGTCCATGAAATGTTTTGGTCCATTCGCAACGCCAAAGCGAACGGCGAACGGCTTGCGAGTACAGTGACAATCCCCCCCCCCCCCCCCCCCTCTATTTACATGAAATGGTTTTTATTAGTTTTAAAACATAGTTTAACGCCAACATAGCGCCAACATAGTTTGCAAACGTGAAATAAATGAATACGCTCTCAAATGTGCCATCCGAGGCAGAGTGTGTTCGCCACGTTCGGCACACGCGATAGCTCGCTGCTCTCTGATTGGTTGAATCGTTTTTTGGACATAGCTCGGTAAGTAATTGTCCGATTAATATGAAACCTTGAAAAGGCACATCCTCGGGTCCCCAGCAATATACCTGGCAAGTTTCAAGTATATCGGACCGGTAGTTGTCGAGAAACAGCGGTCACAGACAAACATACACACATACACACATACACACATACAAACACACATACACACAGAGATTAATGGAATTATAGATAGATATATATATACACAAAGAATTAAGTTAAGCACCCCCCCGTTTTTTTACAACCTCGCACATTACAAGTTTGTTGTTGTCAAAACAGTGTAATATACCCATGTTATTGCTATATTTTCTGGAGAAGTGATATTATGGTCACATAAAAACATAACAATCATGCCGTTTTCAATATTTTATTCTGAATAATTTAAGGTGAAATTTTTTGGGAATTTTAGGCATATTTTCACCTCAATTTAAGTATGGAGCTATAGGTCCATCACGGACAGTGTGGATGACGTTTATGTTTTCTAACGTACAGTCATTGTTCTGAGAAGACCTCTAGCGATCTTTGCGTCAATAACGTGTGTAGGACCCACGTGATCGGATCACTGACTCAACCCTACGTCTCATAGACCCTGTAAGCCGTCGTATGCGTTGCTGTGGCAGGTTGAACCCCCTCGAGCACGTTTGGGACATGTTGGGACGACAAATTGCGAAGATGGTCCCTCCAATAGCCAATCTGGATGAATTGGAACGTGCATTACATCGGGAATGGAACAACCTGCCACAGCAACGCATACGACGGCTTACAGGGTCTATGAGACGTAGGGTTGAGTCAGTGATCCGATCACGTGGGTCCTACACACGTTATTGACGCAAAGATCGCTAGAGGTCTTCTCAGAACAATGACTGTACGTTAGAAAACATAAACGTCATCCACACTGTCCGTGATGGACCTATAGCTCCATACTTAAATTGAGGTGAAAATATGCCTAAAATTCCCCAAAAATTTCACCTTAAATTATTCAGAATAAAATATTGAAAACGGCATGATTGTTATGTTTTTATGTGACCATAATATCACTTCTCCAGAAAATATAGCAATATCATGGGTATATTACACTGTTTTGACGACAACAAACTTGTAATGTGCGAGGTTGTAAAAAAACGGGGGGGGGGGGGGTGCTTAACTTAATTCTTTGTGTATATATACATATATATATATATATATATATATATATATATATATATATATACATACATATGTATATATATATTGTTGCGGATATGAGGACTGTATTTTTTTTTATTGTGTGCTTTATTATTATTATTGTTTATTCTGCGCCTCCTGCCTCCCGAGTTGTGTAAAGATAAAAAAGGCGTCTCGGTAGTTATTCCATGAAACACCACATTGCAGGACCCGATAAAACCCTTGTTCAGTAGCTTATATCTTATTATGTGTTTTAGAGTAAGGCCTTGTCTTCCATTAAAATGACACTCCATTGCACCGAGTAAAAGAGATAGATTCCCTTCATTCCCATTCCCAAAAACCTCCATTTCCCCTTTCGTAATGGCCAAGCCTCAATTTGGCAATTACATCCCCTCCAAAGCCGCCATTGACCACGAGGCAGGGTTGGGGAAGAAAGGCGGGTCTCCACCTCGTCATAGAGGGGAGGAGTAAGTCGGCCCCGCTCATCCAACCCAGAACGAGGGGTTTGGCTTGAGAGGGCGGAGAGAGAATGCTTGGGGGAGGTTCGAAAAGGGTGAAGGGCGGGGCCTATATAACCCGCCGTGGGGACGCTCCCCAAAAAGGAGACAAGCAGATGAGTCCAAGAGAGTTGCAAAAAGGTCCAAGGCTGAGCTGAGCCGCGTGGTGAGGTGCAATGGAAAGAGCTGGGTCGTCAGAGCAGAGCTGAGTTGTGAGGTCCAAAAGCAGAGGTCATCCAGGGAAGCGCAAAAGCCTGCTATTCGTCACCTTGCTCGCCAGCGGCAGCGTCTACAGCAGCAGCAGCAACAACGCTCGCCAGCCGCTCAGGGGCCTGGACGGCAGTTCGGAGCAGGGCCGTGAAGGAACGGCAGCTGCAGAACGTGCGGATCGTGCTGCCGGACCCAGTGGACTTTCCTCTCCTTCCAGTCAATCCACTCTGCAATTCCCCGCGTGAGTCTGTGTCTTCGTTTGTTCTGTCCTGGGTATTAAGTAAGCCTGTTAGATAAGCTAGTAATTTGCACTGTGTCGCCTGCGTCTCATGTCCCCTGTAAATAATCGTGACTGTTCTTCTTGCTTGTGTATGTGTACATAATAAACCCCATTACTCTTCTGTACGTCTTCTTCTTCCTCTTTGCATTCGGTTGCTTTAGAGTTTTCCAGATTGAGTATCTGTGGCGCGATACGGCCAACGTTTGGGTGAATCGGGTGAATCGGGTTTAGTCGGGGAACAACTGTTCGGCCGCGGTTACACCACCGCTCGGTAAAAATAACATCTAATCCACGGACAGTAACAAATTGGTGTCGGGGAGTGAGATACGAGGCCCGAACCAAATTTTTAAAACAGCTAGAAAAAATTTGGTCAAAATTTGGAACCACCGAAATTTGTGTTGTTTTAAAGCAAAACCCGAATTTTGAAATCGCGCCATGGCTGGTCAAGGCGATCGGATGCAGGTGGGTGAGCTAGAGGAGGGGTTAGGAGTAACCCAGGACCTCGGGGTAATGTATATGGAGGAGGTGGTTGAGGGGGTATCAGGCGCACAAGATGGCGTCGTCGCGCACGCGGGTGTAGCGGCACCAAATTTTGCCGCGCCCGTGACCGTAGCAGCACCAAACTGCGCTGCGCACGTGGTCGCGGCAGCTGAGCCAGAGATGTCAGAGTACATGCGAGTCTTTTTGATTCAAATGATGGCAAAAATGGATGCTCAGGGGGAGCGATTGGAAGCCAAAATGGGGAACCGGATGGAGGCTCAGAATGAGCAAATGGGGGCAATGAGGGACGAATTGGGGGGCAAAATGGGAGAAATGGGGGGCCAAATTGGAGAAATGGGGGGCCAAATGGGAGAAATGGGGGAGCGACTAGGAAATCAAATCGGGGGGCTAGAAGCTAAATTTGAGGGGTTAGACAATGGGATAGAAGGGGTGAAACATGGGTTAACGGGGGTGGAAAATAGAATGGCTGCCCAGGAGAATCAGATAGAGGGGGTGAAAAATGGGTTAATGGGGTTAGAAAATAGGATGGAAGGCAAATTGCGGGAAATAGGGGAGCAATCCGCCCGAGAAATTAAACAAATGGGAGAGCAGATAGAGGAGGTGAAAATCGGAGTAGAAACCAAACTGGATGCTCAGAGGGATGAATTGGGACAGATGAGGGTGGCATCTACAAAAGAGAGGGAGGAGATGAAAGAGGAGATACGACGAGGTGTAAGTGAGGAGGTCTCGGGGGTACGCGAGGAGGTAAACCGAGGTGAAAAGCGTATAGAGAAAGAGGTGAGAAATGGAACGGCTAGGTTACAAGGGGGCATAGAGGACCTGACGGAGGAGGTGGAACAGCTGACGGTGGGACAGACGGAGTTAGTGGAGCAGGTTCAAAGGAACACTGCGGTACTAGGAGGGTTAAAAGCGACACAAAACGACATAAAAAAGGACATGATAGCGACACAGAGGCAATGTCAGATGGTACGTGAGGGACTGACAATGAGGTTGGATGAGGTGACAGAAGTAATGGACACGAAGGACTGAGAAGTGAGGACGCACATAGAGACGGTCAAGATAGCCTTAGAGGACGAACTTGAGGAGACGCACCTGGAAATAAAAGAGGTGAAGCAAAAATTAGAGGAAGTGGAAGAAGAGGTGAGTGAAATTAAGAAGGGACGGACAGAAACTAAAAGGGAGATAAAGAAGGAGGTGATGGAATATGTACAAGGTCGGTGCTCAAATCGTGATGATGTGCTCGCTAACCAAATAAAGAGTTTGCAGGTGGCGAAGGAGGTGTGGAGACGAGGTGCCAAGGTGAGTGGCGATATACGAGGAAATGTACATAATGTGAGGGGAGCTTCAGTCGGCTTGGGGGTTGAATTGGATCCGGATGTTCGTGAGAGGCCGTTGGTGAAGTGTGCGACAGGTCTGGTGTGCGAAAGAGGAGGTGTGCGAGAATGTCCGACTCTGGGGTGTGTGAGGAAAAAGTGCGCGCCGAGGAGTGAGTGTGCTGTCGAGAGTGAGTCGGTCGTAGCGCATGTGCGAGGGAGCACATGGAAGCGCGGTGTGGTGAGTGTTACGGAGGAAGTAACGAGAGAGTGTGCGCAAGAGGATGTGCGAGAAAGGTGTGTAACGGACGGGTGCATGAGGAAAGAGATGCGCTGTCAAAAGTAAGGGAGAATGCACACCTGTGGTGAGTGTTACAGAGGATGTAACGAGAGAGTGTACACCTGTGGTGAGGGTTACAGAGGATGTAACGAGAGAATGTATGCTGGTGGTGAGTGTTACGGAGGAAGTAACGGGAGAGTGTGCGCAAAAGGATGCGAGAGAAAGGTGTGTAACGGACGGGTGCATGAAGAAAGAGTGCGCTGTCAAGAGTAAGGGGGAATGTACACCTGTGGTGATTGTTATGGAGGGAGTAACGGGAGAGTGTGCGCAAGAGGGGGCGCGAGAAAGGTGTGTAACGGACAGGTGCATGAGGAAAGAGTGCGCTGTCGAGAGTAAGGGTGAGTGCGCTGTCAAGAGTGGAGGTGAGAATAGTAAGAGTGACATGGAGAGTGAGTTGGTTGTGACAGGTGAGAGAGGATGTACACCTGGAATGGAAGGATGCACACCTGGAATGGTAGAGCGTGTGTGGGAATGCACACTTGAGTTGGTAGTGAGGCACGTGGTTGGGAGTGCGAGTGAGAGCACACCTGTGATTGTCACAGAGGAGGTGACCGAGGAGCGGGCGCGAAGAGGTGTGTTGGTGAGGTGTGCGAACGACGAATGTGTGCCAAGGTGTTCGGTGGGCAGGTGTGTGACCAAGTCTGTGAGCAAAAGAACGACAGCAATAGCGAAGTACGCGGGGTGTACGGGCGGCATTGGAGCACCGAGCTCGGTGAGGGTGAAAGGGGTAGCGTATGTGTGTGAGCATGCAGGTGAGGCATCGACGGTAACCGGGTTAGAGGTTAGAACGACTTATAGCCGAATCGGGCCCTCGGTGCGCGTCGGGCAGCTCCGCGTGCCACGAGGACCAGCGGGGATCCGAACCACGGCGGGTTCGAAAGGACCGCCGTACGTGATCCACGCTGGCCTAGGCGGAGCGGGCAGCCCGATAGGAAGGGTCGTCATGGCGAACCCTTTTTGTTGAGACGTTCCGGCAGGTCGAGATCGGGCCATGGGATGGCTCCGTGCCGAGGTGGTGCGTGGGATCTCGGCCCGGGTAAGCCCCCGTCCCTGCACCGAATGCGGGACGTATCCAGCCACCGGCACCAAACAACCCGCATTCATTGCTCAGCTTTACGAAGCCGGGCTGTAGAAGTGAATTGGCGCACCGAGAGGCATTAGTAAGTAGACTGTAATGATGAGGATAGTGGTCTGGACCCGAAATTAGAAAAACAAAATTTGATGATTGGCAAAGGATTGGCAGAGTGATGATTGGTAATGGTACAGTGATTGGCAAATGATTGGCAAATTTTTGATTTGTTGAAATTGGACGAACAAAATTTATAGTAAGAGATGCCCCATGTGATGGGATGGCCAATGCACCATCCCTCACAGCAGGGGGGCAAAGGAGCACTAGTTTATGGGGTTGATGGCAGTGAAAACGAGCCCGGGTGGGTTTGGATAATGTGTAGGGCCCTAGAGATTGACATTAGGTAACGTTAAGATTAGGTAGTGACAATGACACCTGTCGTGGGGACGCAGGTAGTTTAGAGTGGATGATAATGACGAGGGAGCGCAATAGTTTAAAGAGGCGACTTGGAAGCGCAAGTTTCAGAGGGGAGTAGTTAGCTGAGATGATGCCGTGTGAGTGTTGGAGGTGTATTCGGAAGTGTATTGTGAAAAGTGTGTAAGGAACAGGTGTGATTGCACAGGTGTGCAACTGAACAGATGTATGGAGCAGTGTTTGAGTGATGGTGATGGTGATGTGTGTTGTGTTGTGTTGACCAAATGGTCCAGGAAAGAAGGAGGGTGCAGGTGGCACCAGGAGTGATTGCACAGGTGTGCAACGACAGGTGTATGGAGAATGGTTGTGTGGAATACATGGCGTGTGAAGTATATGGAGTATTGGAGTGGATGGTCGTGGAGTGAGTATGGTGGAAACGATGGAGTGGAGTGGATGGTGCGAAGGTGTGAATGGGGGAAGAGTGGACCCCCATCACGAATACCCGGGGCGGGTAGTGTAAGTGTTGGGTAGAGGGTACAGGTAAATTCTGGTTGGATATTGGCATCTGTGGTGCGGGTAGTTGCACAGGAGTGTAGTGATGGGTGCATTAGTGTCGTGGAAATGGCTGGGCGTGTAGCCTGTTAGTGTGTGTAGTTGGTTTGGGCACTCCACCACTGTGAGGATGTCGTCCAGGTGCGGCCGCAGGTGGGCTCTGGGAGCCGGTAGTTGTTGTGGATGGGGCCCGAGGATCCGGAGGACGGACCCGGGTAGCCCAGTGCCAGAGGGCACCGAGGGGTGACAGAGCCAGGAGGGGCCTTCTCCAGTTAGTTAGGTTAGGGTGAGGAGCTAAGTAAGCTCGGGTGGCAACTACAGTGGTGGAGGTGTGCAGGTGGGTAGACCTGCTGGGAGAGCGACACGTCTCAGCCCAGAAATTGTGCAAGGGCACCGGGAGATGAATCGGGGGAGTGAGACCCCAAATTGAGCAGCACCACAGTTTGGTCAATGGGAATTGGTTTTTAGAACCCATAGTGTAAGTTGGCCAATGGATTGGCAGGGAGAGACCCCGGGTAGAGTAAAGTGTGTTAAAGTCATTTAGAGGATAGTTAGGATAGAAGGCTCCTCGCACCATCTACATGCACTCACCTGAGATGACGTACCTCCACACCATGCCAGGTTGTTTTTGTTATTTTTATGTGCAAATGTTTTAGATTGTGAGATGCATCATGACGTGGGTGTGACATTGTGCTTGATGTTCCATCTCTTCCTCCTTATGAGGATTGATGATGAATTTGGGTGATGGCAAATTTTGGCTAGAGGGATTGTGGTGACGAATTTGGTGTAAGGGAAATATGGGGAAGACGTTCCATCACTTCCTCCTTATGAGGATTGATGATGAATTTGGTGATGACAAATTTTGGATAGAGGGATTGTGGAGACGATTTTGATAAGGGAAATATGGGGAGACATGACAGTAGCGACGGATTGGTAAATGTGTAGATTTTTGTAAATATGGGGTAAGGGCAAGGGTAGTGTAGGTGACAGGGGGGGTGACGTACGGTAGGGACGAGCTTTCTCACTTCGCCCTCCGTACGCATTTCGCCTTGCATTGCCTTGTTTGATGGGTACCCCCTTGTGACCTTACCCCTCGCTCATTTGTCTTCCCCCTTTTGTCTCCCACATGACCTGTGCGCCATTGGGCGCCGAGGGGAGCGTGCGTGAGTCGGCCATTGTGCGCCCAAAATTCTCAGAACCAGCTGTCTGCATCGATGCACCACATTATGGACCACATGTCTGTGGCCGAGTACCACTGATGGACCCCATGGGTTGGGGCATGGCCCCTCTGCTGGAACCGGCCATGAGGGCCCGAAATCTTGCTGGCGGACCTTGGTCACAGGGCACCGATGCCCCACAGGTGAACCACACTAGTCGGCCCTGTGGGCCATAAATACAATAAATAAACATGGACACGTTGGGCACACTTTATTGCAAATAGGCCGCCAGTAAGAAAATGAAGGAAAAGACAACTGGAAGAAATAATAATAGCCAGCAGAGGGAGCTGAAGAGCAAGAGACCTGCAGGGATAGGGGTTGTTGATTTATTTTTTATTCATGAACATTGATGAACTATGATGACTGGGCACCGATTGGTGCCTGAGGGTGTATTGGTGCGTTTTTGGGTGCTTTCATGGTGCGTCGATGCAGAGCAGACTGTCTCCCCCCCACCCCCAGAAAGAACAATTACAGGTCCTGGGTTATGTTTTGTAAATAAAAGTAGCGTCAATTGTAAATAATGCTCCCCACCGTCAGTGTGTAGTTTGAAGACCATTCCGCAATTCGGTTAACTGTGGGCGTGAGTCTGTTAGGCAGGGTGCAATGGAGCAGCGGGACACATTTATTTATGTTTTAAAACTGTCGCACTCAGGGTCAGGTTAAAAGTAGAGGGTAACTACACCTACGTGTCACACTAAATAAAAGTTGTAGGCCCGGGACGTGCCTAAGAGGAGGAGGGTGCAGTGTTGCGGATATGAGGACTGTATTTTTTTTTATTGTGTGCTTTATTATTATTATTGTTTATTCTGCGCCTCCTGCCTCTGGAGTTGTGTAAAGATAAAAAGGGCGTCTCGGTAGTTATTCCATGAAACACCACATTGCAGGACCCGATAAAACCCTTGTTCAGTAGCTTATATCTTATTATGTGTTTTAGAGTAAGGCCTTGTCTTCCATTAAAATGACACTCCATTGCACCGAGTAAAAGAGATAGATTCCCTTCATTCCCATTCCCAAAAACCTCCATTTCCCCTTTCGTAATGGCCAAGCCTCAATTTGGCAATTACATCCCCTCCAAAGCCGTCATTGACCACGAGGCAGGGTTGGGGAAGAAAGGCGGGTCTCCACCTCGTCATAGAGGGGAGGAGTAAGTCGGCCCCGCTCATCCAACCCAGAACGAGGGGTTTGGCTTGAGAGTGCGGAGAGAGAATGCTTGGGGGAGGTTCGAAAAGGGTGAAGGGCGGGGCCTATATGACCCACCGTGGGGACGCTCCCCAAAAAGGAGACAAGCAGATGAGTCCAAGAGAGTTGCAAAAAGGTCCAAGGCTGAGCTGAGCTGCGTGGTAAGGTGCAAAGGAAAGGGCTGGGTCGTCAGAGCAGAGCTGAGTTGTGAGGTCCAAAAGCAGAGGTCATCCAGGGAAGCGCAAAAGCCAGCTATTCGTCACCTTGCTCGCCAGCGGCAGCGTCTACAGCAGCAGCAGCAACAACGCTCGCCAGCCGCTGAGGGGCCTGGACGGCAGTTCGGAGCAGGGCCGCGAAGGAACGGCGGCTGCAGAACGTGCGGATCGTGCTGCCGGACCCAGTGGACTTTCCTCTCCTTCCAGTCAATCCACTCTGCAATTCCCCGCATGAGTCTGTGTCTTCGTTTGTTCTGTCCTGGGTATTAAGTAAGCCTGTTAGATAAGCTAGTAATTTGCACTGTGTCGCCTGCGTCTCATGTCCCCTGTAAATAATCGTGACTGTTCTTCTTGCTTGTGTATGTGTACATAATAAACCCCGTTACTCTTCTGTACGTCTTCTTCTTCCTCTTTGCATTCGGTCGCTTTAGAGTTTTCCAGATTGAGTATCTGTGGCGCGATACAGCCAACGTTTGGGTGAATCGGGTGAATCGGGTTTAGTCGGGGAACAACTGTTCGGCCGCGGTTACACCACCGCTCGGTAAAAATAACATCTAATCCGCGGACCGTAACAATATATATATATATATATATATATATATATATATATATATATATATATATATATATATATATATATATATATATATATATATATACATATATGCATATATACAGTCATACCCCGTTTTACGCCATTTCGACCTACGTCAAATCCGACTTTACGCCACTCTTCTAGAGTAAATTTCAGTTCAGCGAATGTCATTATGTGCGACTTTACGTCACTCCTACGGACGTGAAAAAAATTGCATTTTTCCTTTAAAATATATTTAAAATAAATAAAATAGTACATAAATTAACAATAAAAGAGGCAAAAAAAAACAATTTAAATTACAATAAAACGCACATTAAAAATATATTAAAATGTACGTTCAGTATACTGTACTGTACGTACGCGTAGCTGCTGGTTCTCATTCAAAACAAAGGTGACGCCATATGCATTTTCTCCTGTGCTGTGGTCGCCTGCTTGCTTTGCCTTTTGCTTGTATTTTTGTGATTATTCCTTTACTGTGTAAAGGTTCCTTTACTGTGTAAAACAAACAACGTAACGTGGCAACAGCGAAACATGACGATGCCGGCTCGGGCAACCGTCCATGGCAGACCTCACATCACGTCACCATGCAGAGTGTGCAATGTCCGTGACGAGGTCAGGCCCACTTGAAACGAACGACCGTTTTCATTCCTCGAGCCGGGGTGCCTTGTCGACGAACCGATCGAAGTGTGCATGTGCACGGATTTGCAAATTTACAATTTGCTGCGAATCTGCAGCCTCCTCCAGTTATTTACTCTAGTTTTACGGTGTTTGTCTTCATTTTAAGGCATTTTAAAGACATTACGCCCGGTTTACGTCAAAAACAGAGTTACGTAACGGCTTATGGAACCAATTAATGATGTAGGCCGGGGTATTACTGTATATATATATATATATATATATATATATATATATATATATATATATATATATATATATATATATATATATATATATATATATATATATATATATATATATATACACACACACACACACACACACACACACACACACACACACACATATATATAGGTACTCAATGAAGACGACATGTCGTACACAATACATAAAACATTAATACAACATAAGTTGGTAGATACCGATAGATATCATACACAAACCCGCTCTCATTTTTTGTCCTCGCTGTCCTCTTTTTGAAATTCCAATATGGTAACCCGTCAGTCTGTTTTTTTTTTTTGTTTGTTTGTTTTTAACCGCCTCAACTCCAACTTTGATCCCTTTGAACTCTCAGTTCTCCAGCCATCCCGAGCAACTTCAAGATGCACATATTATTCAACAAACGAATTTCTGATGAAACCACTGAAATCTGACTTGATTACCCAAGAGATTATGACCCATGCATGATGGTAAAAATGCCAGTGGGGAAATGAAGGCATTGATAATTAGCTCGGAGGTATATCTTGATTGTCAACCAAGAACAATGAACACAATGAGCAAAAATATAAGTGTTGTTTTTGTCTCTCAGCCATTACAGGATGCTGTGGGATATTTTTTCTTTTTCGTGGCATTTATTACAGTGGCAGGAAATGGTCTTGTGCTCATAGCCATTTCATATAACCAACAGCTTAAGCAAGGAGTTACAAATTGTTTTGTGAGTTCACTCGCATGTGCAGATCTGTTGGTGGGTCTTTCAGTCATGCCTCCAGGAGCCGCTCTTATTCTCAATGGATCTTGGCATTTCGGGTCGAGTGCCTGTGCTTTGTGGAACTCTTTGGATGTGCTCTGTGCCACGGCTAGTATTGAAACTCTGTGTGTGATCGCCATCGATCGATACGTAGCTATTACATCTCCGCTGCGTTATCAATCAGTTCTCACTCGACGTCGAGCTTACATCCTAATCATTTGTGTGTGGACTGTCGCTGGAACTCTTTCCTTCCCTCCAATCTACCTCGGCTGGTGGCGTTCAGATGATCCTGCAGCACAAGCTTGTTACGATGACCCTACATGTTGTGATTTCATCACCAGCAAGTCCTTTGCTATTGTCGGGTCTTTGGTTTCTTTCTACATCCCACTTGCTGTCATCATTTTTGTGTATGCTCAGGTGCTGAGAGTTGCAGAAAGACAGGTAGGTGATGTTACTTGCTTCAAGCAATCCACTAAAAATATATTGGCATTTTATGTTTTATGCCCCACCAATTTTTTACATTTCAATACAATAGGAAAAAACGTCTTCAGAATTGAATTGCGAAATATACCCGAATTAATCAACATGCACATGATCGTTGGGATAAATGTAGGAACGAAGCAGGCAGTTTTGTTATACCTCAGCCGATTGTTACAATGCGTGTTCCATTCATTTTTCTCTTTTTAGCCTGTATTTTATTTTTGTCATTTTGTCATTTTTAGCCTATATTTTAGCAATGCGTGTGCTGTTGCCGAACCAATTAAATAACTCAAGTTCATGATTTTTTTTTTTAACCTTGACTTTGATAAATATTATAAAACCCTGAAATTTTGAAACCCGCTTTAATCGCAAGTGCATGAGATGCGTTCTAACGTTCTCGGAACGAGATAAATGCCAGAGTCAAAGAAACGGAATTATTAATATAAATTTTTCACAGATAATTATAAATCAGATGTACTGTAAGTACAATATTATTTATTTTAAAAAAATTGCTTCCTAATTATACTGATAGAAGAAGAAAAAAAACATATGATTAAGCTCTCATTAGCGGCCCGCGGCCCTTAGGTGATGGCATTGAGTCAAAGTGAGTCAAAGCGTTATGCAGTTTCACCATGCATTGAAATGGCCGATACTGGACCAGTAACGCCTTCGCAAGTGGTAATAATAGTTATTAACAACGTTTGGTTTTAATCTATTTTTACTTTGTAAAGCAAAAAGTTTTCGATACATTCAAGTTTAAAAATGAAGTCACCCATGACTGATGTGCATTTTAAGACTGAATCAACACGTCTTTGATCATAAATTACTTTTTGAAGAAACAAAGGTACATTTTGATTACAACTAAAGCAAAGGAAACCAGGCAATGCCTGTTTCGTTCTGAGCGATTATACACTGCCCAAAGAAGATGCCTTTCATTTCTCGAGGAAATCAAGTCATGAAATCTTTTATAAAATTTTTTTGGGGTTTTCGTACAAGTTTTCAAGGCTGAATCAATTGTGTTCACATCCAGGATCATTAAAGAAACTCAATTTCACGTGTGCATGGACATGTAATTCACATATGTAAAATAAATAAACAAACACTGACGGGAAATAAAATAAAATAAATAAACACAGAAAAAATGTATTTTTTTATTTTTCTTTTATAAGCTATGTGCACATACACTTTAAAGAAGTTTATTTGAAATCTTTAATTTTAAAAATGTCATTTTGTATGCTGTAACAATAGCTTTGAGGGCTTTGTTTGCTCGCATAGAAATGAGGCCTCTTTTGTTAGGCCCATGGTGTCTTTCTCTCTCTCACAGTTTTATTTCAACTCTAATTCGATATCTCATTTTATTTTTCACAGTCGCTAACCCCCCCCCCCCCCCTCCAGTCCCCCCTCCATAGGAGCGGAAGGTTGGTTCATGTTATTATCCTTTCTGGGGTATATAGATTACAGTGTATTTTGGCTAGGGTTTGTTTATCTGTGGGGGATGGGATAAGCATATGATCCTCAAGAACATGGGGTTTCCCATTCAATTTAGTGTTAAACAGCAGTAGTGACTGTCTCTAAAGGTTAATCAAACGTGTTTGTGGTTTATAATTTCTTTACTTCCCTTAAGGGTGCCCCACAAAATGCCACGATAAGCTATCTATACACGTTAACATGGCGCTTTTCCAAAGAGAAAAAGCCCCTTGGTAATGGGGGGGTGGGGGGGGCGTATGGTATATTTATTCATATTAATAGCGTTTTGTATTAACATTAATATTAGGCTATTATCCTTCAGCTTCCAGTGAGGTTCCCACTGGAAGCCTATTTTTCTTGTCAGGATTTTTATTATTATTCAAAGCAAATTTTGTGGAGATGATTCTGAGAAAACCGTTATAGCTATCTCTGCGAAACTTTAACCTGCTATAGATACCTACGTAAATTTGTGCATGACCTTTTTTTGTTTTCATTTTTTGACTTTTTTCAGCCGCCATCTTGGATTTATTAAAAACTTTAAACAATCTTTTCCAAAAGCCCTGAACAGATCAATGCAAAAAAATTTAGCCATGAGGATGTAAATTTGTTTTTTTAAATAAGCCATTGGTCACATGTTATGGCAGCCATATTGGATTTTAAAATGAAACTTCAAAAAGCCTCTTCCACAAAACCGTTCATCCGATCGATACAAAGGCTTTACAAATACGATCAGATATGCATGTGGAACAAGTTTGGAAAATGATGACGTCATCAGTCACGTTGTTTGGCTGCAATATTGAATTTAAGCAAAAAATTAAATAATATTTTATCAAGAATTGTTCAACAGATAAATTTGATACTTCATATGTATGATCGAATACCCATGTGGAAAACAAAATGCGAACTATGACATCATCAGTCACGTGGTTATGGTGGCCATCTTGGATTTAAGAAAAAAATATTTGAAAATCTATATCTCCAGAACCGCTCAGCGGATCAATCTGAAACTTCATATGTACACTCGCCTAGCCATGAATAATTTTTTTGCAAACTATGACATCATCAGTCACATGGTGTGGCAACCATCTTGGATTAAAAAAGAAAATCTTCTTCGAAACTGGTCAACTGATCCAAACCAAACCTTACAGATATGATTGACTACCCATGAGGAAAACTTATTAAAAATGATGGCATCATCAGTTAGTGTTGTGTTATTATTAGGCTTCCAGTCGGGTTCCCATTGGACGCCTATTGTTCTTGGAATTATTTTTCTTAGCAAATGTTGTGGAGACGATTGCAAGAAAAACATTATAGCTAGCTCTATCTAACTTTAACTGATTAATAGACACCTGTGTAAGCTAGTGCATTATGAATTTTGTTTTTTGAACTTTCACTTTTGTTCGCCGCTATATTGGATTCAACAAAAGACTTCAAAAATTTCATTTGATAGCGCTGAATGGATCAATGCAGAATTTTAAACATACGACCGACTAACCATGAGTTTATAGGTTTGCAAGAAAAACGTCATAGGTCATGTGGTTTGACAGCAATATTGGATTTTTTTTTTTTACTTTAAAAATTGGAAACTGCTTATCTGATCAATACAAATCTTGAAATATATGATTTCATACCCATGAGGAGTAAGTTTTGAAAATTATGACGTCATCAGTCACGTGATTTGGCAGCCATATCGGATTGAAAAAAAACCTTTAAGAGTCTTCAAAACTGTGTGACTGATCGATACAAAACTTTGCAGTTAGGATCGACTACCCAAGAGGAAAATTTCTTCAAAATTATGACGTCCTCAGCCATGTGGTTTGGCAGTAATCTTGCCTGGAAGCGTATCATCACTGCTTGCCGTTCTAATTACCTTGGGAAAAACTCCACAATAAGCCATCTTAACACAGATATACACCTTAACCCAGATTTTGCCCAGGCCAGAAAACAAATGGGAGGGAGGGCAAATGAAGTCCCTGCAATTTCCATCGTGTAAACCTAAGTCCTGTCAAGTTTGGTTGAGATTGGATAAGTAACGACCGGATGAATCATGCCTTGAGAGACATGGACAGACTTGAGTATTTTAGTGTGAGAGACCTGGGCAGACTTGAGTATTCTAGAGAGACCTGGACAGACTTGAGTATTCCAGAGAGACCTGGACAGACAGACATGTTCTGTTCATGTTCTGTTCTGTATTCTAGCTCTTCTGATCATCATGACATGTTTTTACGTATGCAAACCCATTATTATTATGGTTTTTGTTTCTTTATTTTAAATATATTTGTGGAATGTTTTTGGAAAAACGTATTGTTCTCCCCTCTTTGGGGAGAAAAACAAGGCCTTTGTACATAAATCAATAGAGTACTGTAGTCCGCTCTGGGCTGGTACACCCAAGATCACATCTCTCCTTCCTGCATTTGGTTTATTCCAAAGATCTCAACAATAGTGGAATCACCACCAATTTGAACAAAGCAAAATGGCTGTTGTTTTCCCATCAAAAGCAGGTCAATATCACTCTCTCTGTCAATTTCTCTGTGTTTTTCACCGTCTCAACTCCAACATTGATCCCTCTGGTCTCACAGTCCTCCGGGTCTCCCGAGCAACTCCAAGATGCACATATTCTTCAACAAACGAATTTGTGATTAAACCTCCGGAATCTGACTGCGCACACTTGATTACCCAAGAGATTATGACCCATGCATGGTGGTAAAAATGCCAGTGGGGAAATGAAGGCATTGATAAATAGCTCGGAGGTAACTCCTGGGTATCTTGATTGTCAACCAAGAACAATGAGCACAGTGAGCGAAAATATAAGTGTTGTTTTTGTCTTCCAGCCATTACAGGATGCTGTGGGATATTTTTTCTTTTTCATGGCATTTATTACAGTGGCAGGAAATGGTCTTGTGCTCATAGCCATTTCATATAACCAACAGCTTAAGCAAGGAGTTACAAATTGTTTTGTGAGTTCACTCGCATGTGCAGATCTGTTGATGGGTCTTTCAGTCATGCCTCCAGGAGCCGCTCTTATTCTCAATGGATCTTGGCATTTCGGGTCGAGTGCCTGTGCTTTGTGGAACTCTTTGGATGTGCTCTGTGCCACGGCTAGTATTGAAACTCTGTGTGTGATCGCCATCGATCGATACGTAGCTATTACATCTCCGCTGCGTTATCAATCAGTTCTCACTCGACGTCGAGCTTACATCCTAATCATTTGCGTGTGGACTATCGCTGGAACTCTTTCCTTCCCTCCAATCTACCTCGGCTGGTGGCGTTCCGATGATCCTGCAGCACAAGCTTGTTACGATGACCCTACATGTTGTGATTTCATCACCAGCAAGTCCTTTGCTATTGTCGGGTCTTTGGTTGCATTCTACATCCCACTTGCTGTCATTATCTTTGTGTATGCTCAGGTGCTGAGAGTTGCAGAAAGACAGGTAGGTGATGTAATAAGTTGCCTGCCTCTAGCAATTCATTCAAAAATACTGCATATTGGCATTTCATGTTTTATGCCTCTGCACATCAAAATGTTCATTACAATAGGATACACGTCTCCGGAATTGAATTACGAAATATAACAGAATTAATTAATTAATCAACAGGCACCTGAAGCAGACAGTTTTGTTAAACCTCAGCCAATTGTTACAATGAGACAATTGAAGTTTTAGATTATCTTTATATTTTGACTTTGAAAATTATAAAACCCTGAAAATTTGAAATCAGCTTCACTCTCAAATGTTTATGTGATGCGTTCAAAAGTTCTCGGAATAAGATAAATGCCAGAGTCCAGGAAACGGCATTAGAAAAATATATATTTTTTCACAGATAATTATTAATCAGATGTAAGTGCAATATTATTTATTTTTAAAAAATTGTCTTCCTAATTATACTGATAGAAGAAGAAAAAAAACATAAACGTTAGGGTTGTTGGACTAAAATGCGCATCTGGTTTGTTTAGATTTTTGATTGCCCTTCATGGTAAGAGCATTGAAACATGAAATTTGCAGGGTTATTAATGTTAAACAGTTATTTGATACAAATATATCCACATATGGGTGTTATTGTCCCAAACAACTTTTTTTCATTAACATTGGTTGATGGCGCTTTATAATATTGCACCATTCGTCCTTCGGGGGCTGGAAGCACCAGGGAGCACCAGCACTCCAGCCTGGGTTTGAATCTCTACCCAACTATAAACTGTGATCCTGGTGTTTCACAGGGTCGGAGAGGTATCAATCGATATGTGTGTTGTCCTTCGGACAGATGTTAGATTGGGCGTCCTGTCTGCTGGCATTGGTCAATGGATATTAAAATTCCATGGTGTCCTTTGCAGAGACAAGTGAGCTATTGCCTGCACCATATTTTAATTCCAAGTGTTGTGCCCTCAGTCAAGTATCCCTGCGTTGGAGTGATGCCCCCTCCATAGCTGGTGATCCTTGAGAAACAAAACGGTTTTTGTCAAAACCGATGCTATATACTTGTGCAGACCAAGACACATGAAGCATTGAATAATTTCCTTCTGAGCGAGTTCAATGATTGATAGTGGTCAGTTGGCTCTCACTTTCGGTGGCATTCCAAAATGTTTCAAGGTGGTGGTGGTTATAACTTCCTGCTCTTTTGTTTTCCCGGTTATCTGTGTATATCTGTGGATATTTCATTTTGTATATGTCTTTCTTTTTTGTATTTGTTGGGGCTGTACTCCTCGTTTCGGTTTCTTGTGTGACATTGTGTGTGACCATTCGCACTCTACTTTATAAATCTTTTGCTAAGTGGGTTAGGGATACCTTCTCTGATTTGTTGTCTTCGTGTTTGCTTACAAATTGGATTCGGTAGTCGTATTTGGCCAATCTTTTTTTCTTGGACTTTTTACATATTCGACCAATTCTACAATTGTCATTCTGTGCACTTTGTTCAGTTCCTTCAGGGTGCTACCTCCTTCTCGTCTCAGCAGCTACATTCTCGGGATGCATTGATTTTTGTAAAACATTTTGTGAATGAGTTTCCTCGTTTTGATATCCAGTTTATTGATTTCTGATTGTGGCCAGTATATTATTCTGCAGCTGCGCTGGAATACTGGTATTGCGAGTTGGTTTACAGCTTTGTTCCTTGGAGAAAGGTATGTTTTCAGGATCAGACCTCGATGCAGGTATTCTTTGGTAATTATTTTGCGCATTTTTTTGTGACATATTTGGTGGCACTCTTCCACTTTGTGGTGTATTTGTATTTTTTTTTTTTCTATACTGAATCGAGGCTCGTGAAAGAGCTGACAACCACGAGGGAAAGACAGCACAGGGGGACCATGAGGGAAAGACAGTATAGGGGGACCACGAGAGAAAGACAAAGACAGCACATGGGGACCGCGAGGGAAAGACAGCACATGGGGACCACGAGGGAAAGACAGCACATGGGGACCACGAGGGAAAGACAGCACAGGGGGACCACGAGGGAAAGACAGCACAGGGGGACCGCGAGGGAAAGACAGCACATGGGGACCACGAGGGAAAGACAGCACATGGGGACCGCGAGGGAAAGACAGCACAGGGGGACCGCGAGGGAAAGACAGCACATGGGGACCACGAGGGAACGACAGCACATGGGGACCGCGAGGGAAAGACAGCACATGGGGACCGCGAGGGAAAGACAGTACAAAACTTGTCTAGCTCCAGTACAAAAAGACAGTACAGTACAAACAGACAGTACAGTATGATGCATTGTTGTCTAGCTCCTGTATTGTGGTACTTGTGACAATTTTTATGTTGTCCGTTTTTGGTGGTCTATCTTGTATGAATGTGCACTTGGCACGCTTTTCCAGGCCCAATCCCATTTAAATGTTGTTTGAGTACCGTTTCACTAATTTGAGTTGTTTTGCCAATTTTTTGTCGTCTGGTGCAAAGAGTTTTAAATCATTCATGTAAAGTAGATGTGTCACCTTTTTTGTCTCTGACTTTCTATTATTTTAAGTCAGGGTGTATCCATGCTCATTAATGAGATTGCTCAGTTGGTCCAGGTCCTGGCAAAACAGGGGTGAAAAGCTGTCTCCCTGGAAGGTTAATCGACGTATCTTCACTCCTGGTATTTTGACCTTTCCTTCCGAGTGCTGAAATATCAATGTGGTATTCCAAAGCTCCATTGCTTTCTCTATTAGTTTGATCATTCGAGGTTGATCTTGTACAATTGCATGCACAATTGCACTTGTACAATTGTACAATTCATATTATTATATCATATCTTCGCTTATCTGCAATTGGAATTCCAGACAAGGTTTTGTCATCGTGCACCGCCCGTCCATCCGTCACCTATTTCGACTTTTCCGGCCAAACCGATGGGCCGATCCGGCTGAAATTTGGCAGCAAGTTTCCATTCCTGACTAGCAACGGGGATTGCAAAGTTCGTTCCCATCACATGACCAGGAGTGTGCCAAACTGGCAAACTTATTAAATTCCTTCAAAAATCATATTATCCAGACCCACCAGTCAAAATGCTACAAAATGTGGTTTACACCACTAGGTTATGGCCCAGTTAAGCTCCAGGTCCAGTGGTCATATTTTTTATGTCTTGCATGAAAATTTCAATGTTTATTTCAATAATGTTTTTCTCCATATGAAAAGATGCAATAAGAATAGCAGTTTATTAACATTTTATTTTGATGCATTGTTTTTTTTTGTCTCTGAAAGGCGCAGCAGATTGTTCAGAACAACAAACAAAATGATGGAATCAAGAGGAACCTTCACACCAATGCTGATAATCGTGTCATCAAGGCCATGTCAAAAAGTGAACATCGGGCCCTTAAAGCATTGAGTCTCATCATTGGGATATTTGCCATTTGTTGGATTCCATTCTTTGTTTCATTTCCAATACTTGCTTACTGTCAGTTATGTGTACCCAACTATCTTTTTGTATTCTTTACCTGGCTTGGTTATATTAATTCATCATTTAATCCCTTTCTCTATTCAAGAAACCCTGAATTCATGGCAGCCTACAAACGAATTGTGTTTTGTAAAACAACACCATCATAGTTCGAAATAATTACGTTGCAAACAGAAAACAGTAATGTAATCTAATGAAATATACAGATGACAGACTAATATTTCCATTTATTTGCTCGATTTCTTTGAAATAAACATCATAAAAGGTTATTTGATCATTGTTTTGTCGTTTTTTATTTTACAAATCAGTCATCGCCCAGAACTTCCCCCTCCCCCCCCCCCCCCCTGCCTCTCTGGGATTTGAATCAGTTACACCGCCGGTGCACACTCAGCACCGGAATATCCTTACGACCAAAATCGCTAAACTGAACCACACTCCCAATCCATCAATGTCCTTTTGGGGGATATTGCAGGGGGTGGGAAGGAGGTTACTGGGGGTGACGTCCTTTTGGGGGGGAGGGGATGTTACTGCTCCACACTTCACAGAAACACCTTCAATGTACCATTCGCTCAATCATAAGTCCTGAAAAAAGTTTTTCACGCACCTCAATCAAACCTCATAATTACTCAACACCTTAAGATCTTATGGTCATGAGTTTGAGCCCTGCCATGCCATTAAATAACACCAGGAAGGTTGACTCAGCCTGTCATCCTTCCAAGGAAAAATGGGTACTTGGTGTTGTATCCAGCACTGACGCAAAATTACTTGCTTGTAACATCAACAGTTAAATCAGTAACTTGCAACACTGCACAGCATGCCATGAGGCCACAACAACCCAGTCCTCTCAGCTCCTCCCACTCTGCCAAACCAACCATCACTTCCGTTTTCCACGACGTCACTGCCGTTTTCCCAAAATATGAATTATAACCTGTGAATTCCCAACATGAATTACATGTGAATTACAACATGTGAATTCCAAACATAACATTCCCTCCCCTTTTTCAAAACAAGGAGGCAACCACGTAATCCTTCATGCATGTGGGTGGTTGCTTTGCCCTTTGAGGTCACTGAACAACTTGAGCAACCCTTGGAGGTGCAGGTGTGTCTGCAAGCCCGTTGTCAAAGCACTGATGGCTGCTACCAGGAAAGAAGAGGAGAAATGCTCCCCTGTCCTTGCCTGACTTGTGATACAGGAACCTTTCTGAAGTGATTCACATGCCATCGTGATCCATCGTGCAGGCAATAGGTGGCTGCTCCCAATCTCTTAATGATTTGCAATAGGTCTGACCATCAAGGCTGTAGCTTGTTGCGACGCCGAGGTAGTCAAACATGCACCCAGTCCAGCTCCTGTAATGTCGGTGGTCTGGCCCTTTTGGACTGGTCAAACCTCAGCTTCATACGCTGCTGCTGAGTCTCTACCTGCAACCGTGTAGCTGGTGATGTGGGATTACCTTTGGCAAAGCCAAGGCGATCGAGCGGGAGTTGTAGTTCCCTTCCCAGCATCAGTGATGCTGGAGAAACCCTTGTAGTTGTGTGCTTGGAGGCACGGAAGTGTAATTAATGTTTGCAGGAGTGCTGCTTCAAACTGCCAACCTTCGGTGAGGTAAGCAAGGATGACGTTCTTTGGCGGCTGGTTGAGGCGCTCCGCACCTCCATTAGCTTGAGGATGATATATGGATGTTATAATGTGCTTGATAGCTCTCTCTGCCAGGTAGAGTTGTAAAATCAGTGAAAATTAATTGGGGCCCGTTCTCTGTGGTAATGATATCCGGGAGACCCCACCGGGCAAACAATGAATCAAGCCTTTGATTAACCAATTGAGTGGTGACTGACCCTAGCGGCCAAGCTTCAGGCCACTTTGAATGGAGATCATACACCACGAGAAGGTAACAGGCATGGGCTGGTACACCATACAGTTCTCCACAGAGGTCCACCTGGAGGTGTTTCCAAGGTGCGGATGGCCACTGCACCGGGGATAGAGGGGCCGCAGTTGGTGGAGAGAATTTTCCACTGAGGAGACGTGCAGTAAAATGCTTGACCATCAGTTCGATGTCGTGATCGATGGTGGGCCAACAGACAATGTCCCTGCAGCGTTGTTTAACTTTCACTACTCCAAAGCGTCATCTCATGTGCCATTCGCAAAACCTGCGACATAAAAGACGCTGGAATCAAGGTGCGGCGACCCCTGGCAATAAAGGGCATCCTCCCAGGAGGATAATTCTGCCCTCACTCTGTAGATGGGTAACAGCTCCCCTTCCATGTTGGATGGCCACCCCCCCGCGCCCCCTAATATAGGTACATAGGAAGGATATTCCGTGGAGCATGGTAAACAGAGCGTCATCTTGGGATCCTTTCCGAAGCAATTCCATGGAGACGACAGTGGACAGGGGTGCTTGAAGCAGTTGCACTCGATCAGCTTCGGTGTCTGTTACCTGCTGAACCTTTGATGGTGAAACCACTGCTCTTTACAGAAGGTCTGCAACTGTATTCTGGTGGCCCGGCGTGAATTCCAACGTAAAATTGTACTGATTCAAACGGTCTGCTAAACTCAGTAGCCGTAATGGTTTATAACCTGAGCCACTGGTAATCAAAAGTGATGTGAGAGCTTGTTGTTCAGTGCGCATCGTGAAGGCTCTGCCGTAGAGGTAACAATGCCAGCGCTCGAATGCCCAGATGCATGCCAACGCTTCCCACTCACCCACCAAGTACTTTTGTTCAGCCAGATTGAGGGAACGGGAAACAAACGCCACTGGTTTTTCAACACCATCATGATGCTGTGACAGTACAACACCCAGTGCCACCCCAGAGGCATCAAAGGTAACCATCGTGGATGCTGTGAGACTGAAGTTCGCTTGCGTGGGGGCAGAATTGAGCTGATGTTTAAGCATTTGTACAGCGTGACTACAACCCGTGGTCCATTCCCAAGTTACATCCTTTTTTAGGAGGTGGCGTAGTGGGGGTGTCGTGGAGGAAAACTGTGGTAAGAAGCGGAGGTAATATGGGGCCATACCCAGGAAGGATGCCAGTTGAGATACTGTTTGTGGTTCCGGAAGGGTATGGATGGCGTCAACATGTGATAAGATAGGAGTAATTCCTTGCCCTGAGAGCTTGCACCCCACAAACTCTATCTCTGAAACCCCGAGGAGGCATTTCCCAGACTTGAGTGTGACATGATGGGCAGAGAGCTGATGTAGAACCTGTTGTAGTCAAGCATCATGTTGAGGCTGGGTGGCACCATGCACCACAATATCATCCAAGTAGATTAACACCCCAGGTATGCCGGCGAGGAGAAGAGACATTATTTTCTGAAAACAGCTAGCAGCCGAGCAAAGGCCAAAAGGCATGCGCTTATAATGGAAAACCCCCATGTGTGTGACAGGCTGTGAGGTCTCTGCTGGCTCGTGCCAATCGCACTTGTAAGTAACCTTGCTTTAAATCCAGTTTGCTAATAACATTGGAGCCATGGAAATGTGTGGTGAGTAATTTTCCGGTGGACAGGGGATATTTATCCGGAATGATGGCTTTGTTGACTGCCCGGAGGTCTACACACAGTCGCAGCTCACCAGATATTTTCGTGCAATGACCGGGTTTGAAATCCAAGGGGACGCATTGATGGATTTGATGACGTCAATGTCACAGAGCGCTGTAGTTTGGCCGTGACATGGTCATGGAGGGAATTATTTAGAATCGAAACTTTGGCGCCTGTGTCAACCAAAAGCGGCATTAAAATGTCATTCACATAACATCCACAGGTTTTGAATGAAGTAACTGGCTGGGTCACCGAGATGATTGCTTCTCGTGATGAAGTTTCTGTGTCTGATGCGGTAGCCGATATGACGGGTGAAAAGCGGCACCACTGGGCAAAGTGGTGCAGTTTTCGGGAATTCCTACAGCGTTGGACATTTGCAGGGCATTCCAGGGACCAGGCTGCATGTTTGAATGATCCACTGTTAGTGCAATGCCGGGAGGTATTTTGTACTTTTTGTACAGGCACTTGTGCTGTCGTATGCAAAGATGGCGCTGTGGAGGTGTCTGCCAGTGTACATGCCTCTGCTAAAGCTGCTTCAATTTGCTTTGAGATATCCACTGCTTTCCCCAATGATAAATCAATATATTCTAACAACATATGCTCCCTCAGCTGCACACAAGATGTTTTTTCAAAGAGCTGCTCCCTTATTAACTCGTCCTGCAGTGCTCCAAATTTGCAGTGCTGTACTAGCTCCCTCAGTGCAGACACAAATTGGATAATTGATTCATCTGGCCGCTGAGATAGCCGATGAAACTGAAAGCGATTGAGGAGAAGACTCTGCCGAGACCCCAAAATATGCAGAAAGTGCATCATCAGCTGCTTGGAACGTGTCGTTTGCCAGTTCCAAAGTAGAGAAAATCTGCTGACCTTCAATACCCAATCAGTGTAAAGGAATGGATCGCTTTCGTGGGGCCGTCCTGTCTCGTAAATCCAGCGCAATCACGTAAGTTTTGAACGACTGATAGCATCGCCGCCATTGTATTGTGCGCTCGCCTTGGACCGGCAGTAACAGTGCAGGTGGAGATAACAGAATATCAGCCATCCTCATCACCAAATGTTGTATCCAGCATTCACGCGTAAAGAACTTGCTTGTAACATCAACGGTTTAATCAGTAACTTGCAACACGGCACAGCATGCCATTAAGCCACAAAAACCCTGAGTCCTCTAAGCTCCTCCCACTCTGCCAAACCAACCATCACTTCCGTTTGCCATGACATCACTGTCGTTTTCCAAACATTGATAAAATATTCTCCGTAAGTGATTCTGTCTGAGTCTGTCTGTGAGTCTGTCTAGGGGTGTGGCTATACCCGGTCTGGGAGGGGCTTCAAAAACAAATATCCACCATGCTATTTACTCACATAGCTTTGAGGCCTCCTTTGTTAAGCCCGTGGTGTTTTGCTCTCTCTCACAGTTTTATTTCAACTCTAATTCGATATCTAATTTCATTTTTCACAGTCGATAACATGGTTTGAGACTCGGTTGCAAAAAAACGGGAAAGAAATTCAATTACAGTTACCGTTTATAGGACAAAATGCATTTTTGAAGGCCTATAACATAAAGTCCATTGAGACTCTCTCACGGCTGTATCTCTACTCTAATTCACCATCTGATTTCATTTTTCACAGTCGCTAACATGGTTTTAGACTTGTTGCAAAAAACGGGAAGGAGATTTGTTGAAAGTTAACGCACAGGCAGGAAATAGCCGATATCGGCATGGTTTATCATTCACCGCCCAAATAACACCGACGAGAAATATTCGATGAAAGTTCAAGTTTATTGAACAAATGCATTTTTAATGAAAAGGCCTGTATAATGTAAACTAACTATGGAATACAATATAACAATAACATGATTTTGTTGGGCGTTATGCTTTTTTTATTGGCCCGACATCAATGATTAGCAGCCCGACATAGCCATTAGCGGCCGGAGGGCCCGAAGTGCCCAAGGGCCACTAATGGCTGTGGAGGGATGCTAATCATTGATGAAGGGCCAATAAAAAAGTATAAAGCCCATACAAAATCATGTTATTAGGTTTACTCTCCATGAAATGGAGAGTAACCTATTATTACTGCTAGAGTTTTTCTTATTATTATTCTTCTGCCCTATTTTGCACCTCCGAAAACTTCATAATTAATGTTCTCAGCAACCGCTGGTCGGATTGACAGGAAATTTTCATCAAATGATCGACTCGGCTCCTAGAATTTTTTAATGCTAATGATGACGTCATAGGTCACGTGGTATGGGCGCCATCTTGTAAAACAAATTAAAATTTTCCCCTCTGTATCTCCGAAACGGCCCAATGGAAAAATTTGAGGAATGGCTCATTCTGAAGAACTCTTCAATGGGAACAAAAGACATGTGTATCGAGTATATTAAAAATGCTAACGTTAAGAGGTTAGTATTCGTCAAACAAAAAAAAAATTCTCCCCCGAAAATGGGATTTTATTCCCCAGATGCTTAGTTAAAAAAAACTCAGACTGCAAAAAATTTCGAAGTCATACGTCACATGGTTCGGCCGCCATCTTGTTTTTCGTGAAAAAACACAAAAACCCCTTTTTATCCACAACGGCTGGACGGATCGAGCCCAATCTTGGCATGCGTATTCGCATGCCCATGACGAACAACAAAGTCAGCATGCACGACGTCATCCGACACATGGTTTCAGAGTTATGACGTTTTAAAGCTCAAACTAGAAATGGTATCACCTCCATAATTTGTGGAGATATCGAGTGGAAACTTTATAGAACTGTTCCTCATGAGGGGATGTTTCAATGTTACTTGAGACGTTTAGATAAGTCACATGGTTTGGCCACAATAAATAATGGAAGTTAAATTTTAAAAAGCTTGTAACTCTTGAACCACTGCATGGATCGACTTGAGTTTTTAACGCAATGTAGCGCTCATCAAGCGGAAGAAGTGTTCAAAATTTCAAGATGATTGGATGTACGGTCTCGAAGCTATAAGTCTTTATTGTTGAAAGAAGAAGAAACACAGGAATTTGTCCTTCCAGAAAGTGATCACGATAACGCGATCTCCCGCGGTCATTTCAACCTCAAATGAAATTCCAATTGCAGAATTATCAATAGGTGAGGCATATTAACAAACGAATGAAACAGATTTGGTGAAATTCTGACTATTTTTAACTCGATCGCATTTCACTCAAAGTTATGAGCTACTGAAGAAGAAGCTGTCCATCCAGGACGTGATCACTATCACACGATCCGCGGTCATTTCAACCTCAAATGAAATTCAAATTGCAGATTTATCAATAGGTGAGGCATATTAACAAATGAATGAAACAGATTTGGTGAAATTCTGACTATTTTTAACTCGATCGCATTTCACTCAAAGTTATGACATACTGAAGAAGAAGATGTCCAGCCAGGACGTGATCACTATCACACGATATCCCGCGGTCATTTCAACCTCAAATGAAATTCAAATTGCAGATTTGTCAATAGGGGAGGCACATTAACAAACGAATGAAACAGATTTGGTGAAATTCTGACTATTTTTACCTCAATCGCATTTCACTCGAAGTTATGAGCTACTGAAGAAGAAGATGTCCAGCCAGGACGTGATCACTATCACACGATATCCCACGGTCATTTCAACCTCAAATGAAATTCCAATTGCAGATTTGTCAATATAGTCCGGCAGCTAAGCTAAATATAGCATAACAATTGTGCATTTTGTGGGGAAAGCACCAAATTTGGCACAGTAGTAGACTATCATATTATGAAAAGATCTGGATATTGGGCCATCTCAGATTCAGAGATTTGATTTTTGCAAGGATGTGTGTGTGTGTGTGTGTGTGTGTGTGTGTGTGTGTGTGTGTGTGTGTGTGTGTGTGTGTGTGTGTGTGTGTGTATGTGTGTGTGTGTGGATGTGCGTGTGTGTGGATGTCTGTGAATGAAAGTGAGGGTAGAATTGTGAGGAACAGAAATGAAAAAACGAGATGTGTGTGTGTGTGTGTGTGTGTGTGTGTGTGTGTGTGTGTGTGTGTGTGTGTGTGTGTGTGTGTGTGTGTGTGTGTGTGTGTGTGTGTGTGTGTGTGGTGGGGTTTTGGGGTGTGCGTATGGAGGGGTGGGCAGATGTGTGTGTGTGTGTGTATGTGTGGAGGTGGGGGATGTGAGTGTGTGTATGTGTGGAGGGGTGTGCGTGTGGGGGGAGGGGTGTGGGGGTGTTTGTGTGTGTGGGTGTGGGGGGGTGGATATGTGTGTATGTGTGGGGGGGGGGGGTTGGGGTGTGCATGTGGAGGAGGGGGGGTTGGATGTGTGGGTGTGTGGGGGGGTGTGTGTGTGTGGATGTGTGTGTGGGTGTGGGGGGGGGGTGGATATGTGTGTGTGTGGGGAGGGGTTGGGGTGTGCATGTGGAGGAGGGGGGGTTGGATATGTGTGTGTGTATGTGTGGAGGGGTGTGTGTATGTGTGGAGGGGTGTGCGTGTGTGTATGTGTGTGTGTTGGGGGTGGGGGTGGGGGGATGTGTGGATGTGTGTGTGTGTGTGTGTGGATGTGTGGATGTGCATGTGTGTGTGTGTGGAGGGGTGTGTGTGGGGGTGGGGGACTGTGTGTGTGTGTGTGTGTGTGTGTGCGGATGTGTGGATGTGCGTGTGTGTGGATGTCTGTGTGTGTGTGTGTGTGTGTGTGGGTGAGGGGGGGGGTGGTGGATATGTGTGTGTGTATGGGTGGGGTGGGGGGGGGTTGGGGTGTGTGTATGGAGGGGGGGTGTGTGTGTGTGTGTGTGTGTATGTGTGGAGGTGGGGGGGTGTGGGCATGTGTGGAGGGTGTGTGTGTGGGGGGAGGGGTGTGGGGGTGTTTGTGTGTGGGTGTGTGGGGGGGTGGATATGTGTGTATGTGGGGGGGGGGGGAGAGGGGTTGGGTGTGCGTGTGGAGGAGGGGCGGTTGGATGTGTGTGTGTGTGTGTGTGTGTGCATGCGTGCGTGCGTATAAAAGAGAGAGATAGAATTGTGAGGAACAGAAATGACAAAACGGGGTGTGTGTGTGTGTGTGTGTGTGTGTGTGTGTGTGTGTGTGTTGTGTGTGTGTGTGTGTGTGTGTGTGTGTGCGGTGGGGTTTGGGGTGTGCGTATGGAGGGTGGGGCAGATGTGTGTGTGTGTGTGTATGTGTGGAGGTGGGGGATGTGCGTGGTGTATGTGTGGAGGGTGTGTGTGTGGGGGGAGGGGTGTGGGGGTGTTTGGTGTGTGTGGGTTGTGGGGGGGGGGGGTGGATATGTGTGTATGTGGGGGGGGGGTTGGGTTGTGCATGTGGAGGAGGGGGGGTTGGATGTGTGTGGATGTGTGGGTGTGTAGGGGAAGGTGTGTGTGTGTGGATGTGTGTGTGGGTGTGGGGGGGGGGGTTGGGGTGTGTGTATGGAGGGGGTGTGTGTGTGTGTGTGTATGTGTGGAGGGGGGGATGTGTGTGTATGTGTGGAGGGGTGTGTGTGTGGGGGGAAGGGTGTGGGGGGTGTTTTGTGTGGGTGTGTGTGGGGGGGGTGGATATGTGTGTATGTGGGGGGGGGGGGGGTTGGGTGTGTGTGTGGAGGAGGGGCGGTTGGATGTGTGTGTGTGTGTGTGTGTGTGTGTGTGTGTGTGTGTGTGTGTGTGTGTGTGTGTGTGTGTGTGTCTGTGAATGAAACAGAGGGATAGAATTGTGAGGAACAGAAATGAAAAAAAGACGTGTGTGTGTGTGTGTGTGTGTGTGTGTGTGTGTGTGTGTGTGTGTGTTGGGGTGTGTGTGTGTGTGTGTATGTTTGTGTGTAGGGGGATGTGTGTGTGTGGGGGGGGGGGGAGGGATGTGTGTGTTTAGGTGGGGGGTGTGGGGGTTGGAGTGTGTGTGTATGTGTGTGTGTGTGTGTGTTTGGAGGGGTGTGCATTTGGGGGGAGGGGTGTGGGTGCGGTAGGGGGGATGTGTGTGTGTGTGTGTGTGTGTGTGTGTGTGTGTGTGTGTGTGTGTCGGGGTTGTATCCAAGGGGGTTGTGTCAAAGCATGTCCAAAGAAAGTGGGGTTGTCGCAAAAGTGGGGTTGTATCAAAAGTGGGGTTGTATCAAAAGTGGGGTTGTATCAAAAGTGGGTGCGAGTAAACCGGTCATCACTGCCAGCAGTTTTAAAGTGGCAGTTCTAGTTACTATTATTACCACTTTTTCAAGGCAAACACACTGAGGGCAAAATCAAGGGCGCGGGCTGCGGGCCTTGTAACGCGACCTGTAACGGACGCGAAATGGCATATTTTGTTCCTTTTCTCCAGCCACGTCGAAAACTTATTCACTCCGTAAGTTGTACTGGCAGCGCACTTTTCTCCAGGTTTTGCAGCTCAGTTTCCGACAGTTCGCTGTCGTTGTCATTGTAAAGAGAGTCAGCCATTCTGTTGCTGTCGTCTGTCAACGTCGCGTGATGTGACGTCACAGAGGTCATGACCCGGGCCGCGGGCTGTTATGAAAATCAAGCTCTCATTAGCGGCCCGCGGCCCTTATGTGATGGCATTGAGTCAAAGTGAGTCAAAGCGTTATACAGTTTCACCATGCATTGTAATCGCCGATACTGGACTAGCAACGCCTTCGCAAGTGGTAATAATAGTTATCAACAACGTTTGGTTTTAATCTGAAGGAGCTGTGCTCCAACTCGAATCGAAAGAATGTACGCGACAAAAAGCTGGAATTCGTCCGAGTTTCTTTATTGCATCAAATCAACTCGGGTACTCTGAAAAGCCCGTTTATCGGGCAGCATTATATACAAGCACTCGAATATCTCATGCCGGAGCATTTGCCCTTAAAAGGCGTGACTGGGCGTGTCCGGGAGACCGGGGCGAGTCTGGGCATGCCCGGGAACGGCGAGACTGGGTGTCGCCGGACGGGCCGGGCGTGCCTGGACATGCCCGGGAACGGCGAGACTGGGTGTCGCCGGACGGGCCGGGCGAGCCCGGGAAAGGCGAGTCCTGGCATGCCCGGGAAAGGCGAGACTGAGCGTCTCCGGGCGGTCTGGGCGAGCCCGGCACAGCGATCGCTCCGTGGATGCATCCTCGGCAGGTGTAAGGCGATTGTGTATGTTCAGCGGCAACCGCTACACACGCCCCTCCAGAATCGACTTGCACCGGCAGGGTCAATTTAAGGGTGGTCCTGATGACCCGGCCGAAGCAACCCCTGGAGGGTCGTGGGGGGGGGGGGTCCAGTATGGGGGGGGGTGGTCGAGCGGGAGGCACTGTGGACGGGGGGCGGCCTCGCCACGGAGGAAGGGCCAACCGAGGTGGTTGGTCGATGTCCACGTGCACCGGCTTGAGGCGGTCCACCGAAATCCGGTCCGACCTGCCGCCGACGTCGATGACGAAGGACTTGTCGTCCCGTCGCAGGACCCGGAAGGGTCCGTCGTACGGCGGCCTGAGTGGCCCCCGGTGTGCGTCATGATGCACGAAAACGTACTCCGCTGTGTGAAGTGCTGGGGGGACGTAGGCCTGGGGGCCACCGTGGTGGGACGTTGGCACGGGGGCAAACCGTCGGGCGGTCTCCTGGAGGTCCGAGCGCTGGCGAGCTGCGGACCAGGGACTGGTGGCGTCGGGCACGAATTCGCCCGGGACGCGTAGCGGCTGGCCGTAGACCAGCTCGGCGGTGGACACCCGGAGGTCCTCCTTGGGGGCCGTGCGGAGGCCCAAAAGGACCCACGGTAGCCGGTCGGTCCAGCCGCTGTCCTGAAGGCCGGCCATGAGCGCGGCCTTCATGGAACGATGGAACCGCTCGCACAACCCGTTGGCTTGGGGGTGGTAGGCCGTGGTACGGTGGAGCCTGACCCCCAGGTTGCGGGCGACCGTGCCCCACAGCTCAGAGGTGAACTGCGGCCCGCGGTCCGAAGAGATGTCCACTGGTGCGCCGAAACGGGCGACCCAGGTGGCGATGAAAGCCTGCGCCACGTCGGCGGTGGTGGTGGAGACGAGGGGAACGGCCTCCGGCCACCTGGTGGTCCTGTCCACCATGGTGAGCAGGTGTGTGAAACCCCGTGATGGGGGGAGGGGGCCCACCAGGTCCACGTTGACGTGGTCGAAACGCCGTTCGGGCACGGTGAAAGGTGCCAGCGGGGCCTGGGTGTGTCGGTGGACCTTGGCCTGTTGGCAGGCCATGCAGGTGCTGGTCCAATCGCGGACATCCCGTCGAAGGCCGTGCCAGACGAATCGCGCCTACACCAGCTTCTGGGAAGCTTTCCGGCCAGGATGGGAAAGGCCGTGGAGGGAGGCGAAGATGCGGCGTTGCCAGGTAACGGGCACGATGGGGCGAGGTTTGCCTTGGGAGACGTCGCAGAGCAGGACAGTGTCCGCGAAGGGGACGTCGGCCAGGCGAAGGCCCGTGGCCGCCACCCGGAGGGCTTGCACCGTGGTGTCGGTGGTCTGGTCAGCCGCCATAAGCGTGAAGTCCACGCCGAGGTGGACCGCGGTGGACCGCGTTCGCGCTGGTCCGAGAAAGACAGTCGGCCATGGCGTTGTCTTTGCCGGCGACGTGCCAGATGTCAGTGGTAAACTCCGACACGGCGGAGAGGTGGCGCTGCTGGCGGGCCGACCACGGCTCCGTGACTTTGGCCATGGCGTAAACCAACGGCTTGTGGTCGACGAAAGCCATGAAGGGTCGGCCCTCCAGGAGGTGGCGGAAATGGCGAACGGCCAGGTGTAGACCGAGGAGCTAGCGGTCAAACGTGCTATATTTGAGCTCGTTCGGCCGGAGTTGCCGGCTGAAAAAAGCGAGTGGCTGCCAAACCCCGTTCACCCATTGCTCATGTACGGCGCCCACCGCGTGGTCGGAGGCATCCGTGGTGAGGGCGATGGGAGCGTTGAGCACCGGGTGAGCGAGCAGTGTTGTGTCGGCGAGGGTCCGCTTTGAGCTTGTAAATGCCGCGTCCATGGCTGCGGACCAGACGACGTCGTGTTTGGCCGGCTTGCCCCGGAGGGCTTCGTAGAGGGGCCGCATGAGCTGAGCAGCGCGGGGCACGAAGCGGTGATAGAAATTCACCATTCCGAGGAACTCCTGCAGGGCCTTGATGGAGCGGGGACGCAGAAACACGGTGATGGCCTCGACCTTGGTAGGCAGTGGCACGGCCCCGTTCTTGGTGATGTGGTGGCCCAAAAAATCAACGGCCGTTGTGCCGAAGTGGCATTTGGCCGGATTGACGATTAGGCTGTGCTCGCTGAGGCACCCGAACAGTGTTCGTAGGTGGAGGAGGTGCTCGGCCCGGGACGCGCTGGCGACGAGGATGTCGTCCAGGTAGACAAAGAGGAACGGCAGGTCGCGCAGCACGCCGTCCATCAAGCGCTGGAACGCCTGAGCCGCGTTCTTGAGGCCAAATGGCATTCGAAGGAATTCGAATAAGCCGAACGGCGTGAACGGGCTTTGGCCACGGCGAGCTTGGCTGGGTCGAGGCGGCGGGCTCTGGCGTAAACCGGCGGGCCCGTAGTTGGTATGTGGTGCTCGATACCATGTCGTACCGCGATGGCCGAAAACGTCGGCCGCGTGAGGGCCGGGAACTCTGCGAGCAGGCGAGCAAACTCGTTCGCCGCCGGGAGGGCGCATGCTAGCTCGGTCGGCGCGGAGCTGCTCAATGTGCATGCCAGGGAGCTGAAGGTCTCGGCGTTGACGAGGCGACGCAGTTTGACATCAACCAGCAGCCCGTGTGTGCAGAGGAAGTCGGCGCCCAGCAGAGCCATGGGCACGCTTGCGGTCACAAAAGTCCAATGAAAGCGCTGGCTGCCGAAGCAGAGGGTGACGTTGCGCGGGCCGAAGGTGTGGATGGCCGATCCATTGGCCACCACCAAGGAGGGGCTGCAAACTGCGGACTGCCTGTCCTGATCGGAGGCGGGTATGACGCTCAGTTGGGCGCCGGTGTCACACAGGAAGCGCCGTCCGGACGCTTTGTCCCTGATAAAAAGTAAGTTGCCCGTGTGGCCGGCGCTCATGACTGGTAAAGAACGCCGGCCCGGCCGTTTCCGGACTTGCCGAAAGTGCACGGTGGTCGGCATGTCCGGGCCTTTTGTCCAAACCTGGCATGGTAGTAACACCATGCCTGGTCAGGTGTAGGCCCCGGTCGTTGTGTTGGAGGCGGTCGGCGCGGCATAGCGGCCGCCAATTGCGCCGGCAGTTCGGCCGCCGACCGTGCCGGGTGCTCGGGCGCCATGGGCATTGCTTCGGACGGCGGCGGCCTCCAGGTCGCTGCCCCGATGCGTTGGCCTGCCGAGGAGATCTTGTCGGCTTCCCTGGTGAGGGCGCGGGGATCCGTGATCTGCGTGCTTGCCATGGGCGAGGCGTACCTGGCTAGGCAGCTGACGGAGGAACAGCTCTTGAAAAAGAAAATCCGGGGCGTGCTCCCCGAGCAACGAGAGCATGTAATCCATTCGCTCGGACGGGCGCGTGTCGCCGAGCTCAGGCAGGTCGAGCAGGCGCAGTGCGCGTTCCGCCGATGAGAGGGCGAAAGCGTCGAGGAGGAGCTTCTTGATCGCGCCGTACTTGTCAGCGGCTGGCTGGTGCTGGAGGAGGCTGAGGGCGCGGGCCGCGGTGGCTGAGCCGAGTGCTGCTACCACATGATGGAAGCGGGTGTCGTCGGCGGTGATGCCTCACAGGGCGAACTGGGAGTCCGCCTGGGCGAAACAAACCGCCGCATGAGCCTCCCAGAAGGTAGGCAGTTTGAGGAGAACTGCCGTGTCCATGTCGGTAGGTCACCAATGAAGGAGCTGTGCTCCAACTCGAATCGAAAGAATGGACGCGATAAAAAGCTGGAATTCGTCCGAGTTTCTTTATTGCATCAAATCAACTCGGGTACTCTGAAAAGCCCGTTTATCGGGCAGCATTATAAACAAGCACTCGAATATCTCATGCCGGAGCGTTTGCCCTTAAAAGGCGCGACTGGGCGTGTCCGGGAGACCTGGGCGAGTCTGGACATGCCCGGGAACGGCGAGACTGGGTGTCGCCGGACGGGCCAGGCGTGCCTGGACATGCCCGGGAACGGCGAGACTGGGTGTCGCCGGACGGGCCGGGCGAGTCCGGGCATGCCTGGGCAAGGCGAGACTGAGCGTCTCCGGGCGGTCTGGGCGAGCCCGGCACAGCGATCGCTCCGTGGTTGCGTCCTCGGCAGGTGTAAGGCGATTGTGTATGTTCAGCGGCAACCGCTACAAATCTATTTTTACTTTGTAAAGCGAAAAGTTTTCGATACATTCAAGTTTAAAAATGAAGTCACCCATGACTGATGTGCATTTTAAGACTGAATCAACACGTCTTTGATAATAAATTACTTTTTGAAGAAACAAAGGTACATTTTGATTACAACTAAAGCAAAGGAAACCAGGCAATGCCTGTTTCGTTCTGAGCGATTATACACTGCCCAAAGAAGATGCCTTTCATTTCTAGAGGAAATGAAATCATGAAATCTTTTTTAAAAAGATTTTGGGTTTTCGTACAAGTTTTCAAGGCTGAATCAATTGTGTTCACATCCAGGATCATTAAAGAAACTTAATTTCACGTGTGCATGGACATGTAATTCACATATGTAAAATAAATAAACAAACACAGACGGGAAATAAAATAAAATAAATAAACATAGAAAAAATGTATTTTTTCATTCTTATTTTATAAGCTATGTGCACATACAATTTAAAGAAGTTTATTTCAAATCTTTAATTTTAAAAATGTCATTTTGTACGCTGTAACCATAGCTTTGAGGGCTTTGAGGGCTTTGTTTGCTCGCATAGAAATGCGGCCTCTTTTGTACGGCCCATGGTGTCTTGCTCTCTCTCACAGTTTTATTTCAACTCTAATTCGATATCTCATTTCATTTTTCACAGTCGCTAACCCCCCCCCCCCCCCCTCTCCAGTCCCCCCTCCATAGGAGCGGAAGGTTGGTTCATGTTATTATCCTTTCTGGGGTATATAGATTACAGTGTATTTAGGCTAGGGTTTGTTTGTCTGTGGGGGATGGGATAAGCATACGATCCTCAAGAACATGGGGTTTCTTCCCTTTCAATTTAGTGTTAAACAGTAGTAGCGACTGTGTGTAAAGGTTAATCAACCGTGTTTGTCGTTTATAATTTCTTTACTTCCCTTAAGGGTGCCCCACAAAATGCCACGATAAGCTATCTATACACGTTAGCATGGCGCTTTTCCAAATAGGAAAAGCCCCTTGGTAATGGGGGGGGGGGGGGGGGGTGGTATATTTATTCGTATTATTGGCGTTTTGTATTAACATTGATATTAGGCTATTATCCTTCAGCTTCCAGTGAGGTGTTGGGCTAGTGGCTAGGGTGCCAGCTTAGAATATCCTAGGATCCTGGGTTCGTAATCCCGGTCAATCACTGAATTAACACAAGGGGGGTTGAACTCAGCCTGTTCATCCTTCCAAGTTCGGCTAATGGAGTACCTGTTCACTGGTAATTCCCTGCTTGTAGTAAAAGGTGACAAAAAGGGTTGGCGGCAGGAAGGGCATCCGGACCATAAAACATTGCTTCAAAAAGGGGACCGAAAAACGACAACAACCATGGTCCCAGAAAAAAGCCAACCCGTGCTTGCCGGGAAAAAATGGCCTCTGAAGGTGGTTTTCTTTTTTCGAGTGAGGTTCCCACTGGAAGCCTATTTTTCTTGTCAGGATTTTTATTATTATTCAAAGCAAATTTTGTGGAGATGATTCTGAGAAAACCGTTATAGCTACCTCTGCGAAACTTTAACCTGCTATAGATACCTATGTAAATTTGTGCATAACCTTTTTTTGTTTTCATTTTTTGACTTTTTTCAGCAGCCATCTTGGATTTATCAAAAACTTTAAACAATCTTTTCGAAAAGCCCTGAACAGATCAATGCAAAAAATTTTTAGCCACGAGGATGTAAAAAATTTTTTTAAATAAGCCATTGGTCACATGTTATGGCAGCCATATTGGATTTTAAAATGAAACTTCAAAAAGCCACTTCTCCAAAACCGTTCATCCGATCGATACAAAGGCTTTACAAATACGATCAGATATGCATGTGGAAGAAGTTTGGAAAATGATGATGTCATCAGTCACGTTGTTTGGCTGCAATATTGAATTTAAGCAAAAAATTAAATAATATTTTATCAAGAATTGTTCAACAGATAAATTTGATACTTCATATGTGTGATCGAATACCCATGTGGAAAACAAAATTAGAACTATGACATCATCAGTCACGTGGTTATGGTGGCCATCTTTCAATCTAAGAAAAAAATATTTGAAAATCTATATCTCCAGAATCACTCAACGGATCAATCTGAAACTTCATATGTACAATCGACTAGCCATGAATAATTTTTTTGCAAACTATGACATCATCAGTCACATGGTGTGGCAACCATCTTGGATTACAAAAGAAAATCTTCTTCGAAACTGCTCAACTGACCAAACCAAACCTTACAGATATGTTTGACTACCCATGAGGAAAACTTATTGAAAATGATGGCATCATCAGTTAGTGTTGTGTTATTATTAGGCTTCCAGTGGGGTTCCCATAGGATGCCTATTGTTCTTGGAATTATTTTTCTTAGCAAATGTTGTGGAGACGATTGCAAGAAAAACATTATAGCTAGCTCTATCTAACTTTAACTGATTATAGACACCTGTGTAAGCTAGTGCATTATGAATTTTGTTTTTTGAACTTTCACTTTTGTTCGCCGCTATATTGGATTCAACAAAAGACTTCAAAAATTTAATTTGATAGTGCTGAATGGATCAATGCAGAATTTTAAACATACGACCGACTAACCATGAGGTTATAGGTTTGCAAGAAAAACGTCATAGGTCATGTGGTTTGACAGCAATATTGGATTTTTTTAACTTAAAAAATTGGAAACTGCTTATCTGATCGATACAAATCTTGAAATATATGATTGCATACCCATGTGGAATAAGTTTTGAAAATTATGACGTCATCAGTCACGTGATTTGGTAGCCATATCGGATTGAAAAAAAAAACCTTTAAGAGTCTTCAAAACCGTGTGACTGATCGATACAAAACTTTGCAGATAGGATCGACTACCCATGAGTAAAATTTCTTCTAAATTATGACGTCCTCAGTCATATGGTTTGGCAGTCATATTGCCTGGAAGCCTATCATCACTGCTCGCAGTTCTAATTACCTTGGGAAAACTCCACAATAAGCCATCTTAACACAGATATACACCTTAACCCAGATTTTGCCCAAGCCAGAAAACAAATGGGAGGGAGGGCAAATGAAGCCCTAGGCCGGCAGCCCAGAGCATTTTGGTCAAACGAACAAGGTACCAATATCCGAGTACAGAAACATTTATTGTGTCACCTAACATATTCAGATATGGATGTCTGCCGGGGACCCCCTGCTGCGTGGGGCCCCTGGGGCCCAAAGAGGGGGGCCAAATAATGGGCTGGATCAAACATTGGGGGTACCACATGAAACCAAGTGGAAATCAACAGGTACATCTCACAGAGCACAGAGTGACCACCGCCAAACAAATTTGCCTCTGCATAGGCCCCCCCAGATCCCCCTCAAAGGGTCCCAAAATTTGGGCTGGATTAAACATAAGAGGTACCACATGAAACCAAGTTATAATGAAGAATTATACTCTACTAAGTATAAAAAACCCATCGACAGACAGATTGTCTGCTGCATAAGGCCCGCCAGACACACCCAAAAAGTTGACCCTGGGGGCACTGTGGTAGAATTGGCCTAGAACATATCTCAAAAGTACCACATGAAACCAAATGGAAATCAACACGTACATCTCACAGAGCACAGAATGACCACTGCAAGAGACCCCCTAAAAAGGGTCCACAAATTTGGGATGGATTAAACATTGAAGCTACCACATAATATACAACAAAGTTAAAATGATCAATTACAATCTACTATTAAGTACAATATATCTATCGATTGTCTGCCACATAAGGCCCGCCGGATCCCGCCCCCCCCCCAAAAAGGGTCCCAAAATTTGGGCTAGATTAAACATACCACGTGAAATCTATTTTACATGACATCCAACAGAATTTACAATATATATGCTTAATGCATCCAATGAGTAGATCACTATCAGAAAATCCTTGTGATCCTTGAGAGGGTTAGATCTCTGTTACACTTTCCGAGTTTTCCTGAAACAAGATATGTATGGATTCAAATTTAGTTATCCACAATCAAATTCAATTCATGCTGAACTATTTGTATTCAAGATGCCCTTTCGTTTTTCAAAGTCAGTGTTTCCTCAAGTCACCACTTGGATAACACTTAGCTATTTTCTGAAAATTTACTCTCTTCAAAAAGCTCCCTTTGTGGGCATATCTGCTGTCGGGTGCATAGAAAGAAGATTTCACCATAATGCTAAAATATAGCCCCAAAACAAATTAGTGATGAAATAATATACTAGTTTAGTTTTCTGAAGTTATGTCGATTCATTCCCCTTCCCTCAATGAAATTATTTCTTGGTGAAAGACTACTTAAACAATAGAAATAGCATAGGTATACTAGTACCTTATCCATTTTCCCAGTCATCTGACACAGTTTTACGTGTCTGGCCTCATTGACATCCTTCACGTCACCCTTCATGCCATACAAGGAACAGACAAACTCTTCTGCTCTACTCTGGTCTGGTTGATCTTCAGAAGCTAGTCTGCCGAAGAACTGGATGAGTGTTCCTTCTATGTCTTTCTCAAGAACTTCTAGAGGCTTCTTTTTACCCTTCCTGTAGAATGCAGTGGTGAAGTCAGAGCCGGTAAATGCATGAAGACCTGGCATGGCTGCAGCTAGTCCCTTCTGCTTTGACTCCAGGGTGGTGGCAATGCTGCTGACATCAATATGTCGACGACTATTCCCCGATCCACAATCCATAATAATGCTATTGTATGCCGTAGGTCTGTGACTTGTCAGGTGCCTTCCTATCATTCCTAGGATAATAACTAAGATATCAGTATCAGAGGCACTGATCACTGCATTTCCAGTAACGCTGGATGCATGGAATGCAAGGAGAGTGTCAGCTTCCTCATGACTACCCTGGAGATGGGCTGGGTGTACAACAGACATCTTCAAATCAAGCTGATTGAATGTGAGGTGAATACAGTTGCCACCATGGGACACAATAAGTATCTTGTTTGCTAGGATGGGACCATAATGATCTTCTTGCCATTCTTTAAGGAGAAATATCGCCAACTGATCCTTGAAGATCCCGTTTTGGAGTAACTTCTGACAGCCCTGTCTGGGTGCTTGCTCTGGACCAGTAATGAGGAATGGACGATCATCGGCTCCACGTAGTTTTCTCTCGCTCCCCTTCAGGGACATGGGACGATAAGTATCAAACAATACGTGAACCTCATTCCCTTGGCTGCCACATACATACGCTAGAAGTGTCCATGCAAGATTTCCATAAGATTTAATCTTCCCAATGGCAGATAGAAAAGAGTGGATCAATAGTCCACCATCGATCAAGGTCACATCAATCAGTGGGAGTGGTGTTTCCATGAACCCATCCTGTAGTTCCTCTAGCTTATTGAGTAACTTTCTCTTTGCAACTTTGCACAACTTTGCAACATTGAGTAACTTGCATCTGTGAGATGTACCTGTTGATTTCCATTTGGTTTCATGTGGTACTTTTGATATATGTTCTAGGCCAATTCTACCACAGTGCCCCCAGGGTCAACTTTTGGGGTGTGTCTGGCAGGCCTTATGCAGAAGACAATCTGTCTGGCGATGGGTTTTTTTATACTTAGTGGAGTGTATTTGTTCATTTTAACTTGGTTTCATGTGGTACCTCCTATGTTTGATCCAGCCCATAATATGGCCCCCCTCTTTGGGCCCCAGGGGCCCCACGCAGCAGGGGGTCCCTGGCAGACATCCATATCTGAATATGTTCGGTTACACAATAAATGTTTCTGTACTCGGATATTGGTACCTTGTTCGTTTGACCAAAATGCTCTGGGCTGCCAGCATATCCCTGCAACTTCCATCGTGTAAACCTAAGTCCTGTCAAGTTTGGTTCAGATTGGATAAGTAATGACTGGATGAATCATGCCTTGAGAGACATGGACAGACTTGAGTATTTTAGTGTGAGAGACCTGGACAGACTTGAGTATTCTAGAGAGACCTGGATAGACTTGAGTATTCCAGAGAGACCTGGACAGACAGACATGTTCTGTTCATGTTCTGTTCTGTATTCTAGCTCTTCTGATCATCATCACATGTTTTTACGTATGCAAACCCATTATTATTATGGTTTTTGTTTCTTTATTTTAAATATATTTGTGGAATGTTTTTGGAAAAAAATATTGTTCTCCCCTCTTTGGGGAGAAAAACAAGGCCTTTGTACATAAATCAATAGAGTACTGTTCTCCCCTCTGGGCTGGTACACCCAAGATCACATCTCTCCTTCCTGCATTTGGTTTATTCCAAAGATCTCAACAATAGTGGAATCACCAGCAATTTGAACAAAGCAAAATGGCTGTTGTTTTCCCATCAAAAGCAGGTCAATATCCAAAGGTGGGCGGTCCGCTTCGAAAGTCCGCTTATCCGCTTATCCGCTGCAGCGGACTAACGTTTTCGAAGCGGATAAGCGGATCGGAACAACCCCCGGAAACCGAAGCGGATAAGCGTAAGCGGACTACCGAAAAATTAAAGCGCATCGCGATTCGCCAAATCAGCTGTTAGCCTGAGCCGTTACTCTAGAATTGTGAATATTTATTTAAGTGAATAATAAGTGAAAACTGAATATTTTATTGGACGCTAGAGCGGCAATAATGTCAGGATGGAGAGATTTCTGACTCTCCAGCCCAGCGGCAGTGCCAGGGACAGGCACACGAGCGACGCAAACCAGCAGTCCCAGCACAGCGACATCCACAACCCGGCGGTCAACATGATAGGGGACGTGGAGGACAGTCAGGAGATCTGCGCCCTGACCCCTCAGCTCGCGCGCAGCGAGAGCAGGATGTCGCTGGACTCAATCGAGTCGGCTGAGATCAACGTGACAATGGACACAGACAATTCCTCAAGAAGGCCCACGAGGTGGAGGAGGAAGATGAGGACTAGTCAACAGACTGCTAGTCTGTTGACTAGTAGACTCTCTTGTCAAAGAAAGGACGGGCAAATTGATTTTTCTTTAATGTAACTTGCATATATTAAAATTATATTTAAATTAACTGTAGAGTAGAGTAGAGTCGAGTGGAAAACTTTATTTCAATAAATTTTGAATAAATTTTATTTAAATAAAAATGTATATTTTTGATCTTAAAAGCTTTGTTTGTCTTTGTAGTAGTTAGAAATGGCTATTTAGGCTTAAAACGCATTAAATTCCCTTTAGAAACGTCAAAAAGCGCTTTAAAAACGTCGAAGCGCTTTTAAAAAATCGAATCGAAGCGGATAAGCAGATAAGCGGTAAGCGGACTAAGATTTTCGGCCGCTGAAGCGGATAAGCGAATCGGACTACACGGGCTGGCGGAGCGGATAAGCGGTAAGCGGACTTAAAATTTTCCGAATCGCGCCCACCTTTATCAATATCACTCTCTCTGTCAATTTCTCTGTGTTTTTCACCGTCTCAACTCCAACATTGATCCCTTTGGTCTCACAGTCCTCCGGGTCTCCCGAGCAACTCCAAGATGCACATATTCTTCAACAAACGAATTTGTGATTAAACCTCCGGAATCTGACTGCGCACACTTGATTACCCAAGAGATTATGACCCATGCATGGTGGTAAAAATGCCAGTGGGGAAATGAAGGCATTGATAAATAGCTCGGAGGTAACTCCTGGGTATCTTGATTGTCAACCAAGAACAATGAGCACAGTGAGCGAAAATATAAGTGTTGTTTTTGTCTTCCAGCCATTACAGGATGCTGTGGGATATTTTTTCTTTTTCATGGCATTTATTACAGTGGCAGGAAATGGTCTTGTGCTCATAGCCATTTCATATAACCAACAGCTTAAGCAAGGAGTTACAAATTGTTTTGTGAGTTCACTCGCATGTGCAGATCTGTTGATGGGTCTTTCAGTCATGCCTCCAGGAGCCGCTCTTATTCTCAATGGATCTTGGCATTTCGGGTCGAGTGCCTGTGCTTTGTGGAACTCTTTGGATGTGCTCTGTGCCACGGCTAGTATTGAAACTCTGTGTGTAATCGCAATCGATCGATACGTGGCTATTACATCTCCGCTGCGTTATCAATCAGTTCTCACTCGACGTCGAGCTTACATCCTTATCATTTGCGTGTGGACTATCGCTGGAACTCTTTCCTTCCCTCCAATCTACCTCGGCTGGTGGCGTTCAGATGATCCTGCAGCACAAGCTTGTTACGATGACCCTACATGTTGTGATTTCATCACCAGCAAGTCCTTTGCTATTGTCGGGTCTTTGGTTGCATTCTACATCCCACTTGCTGTCATTATCTTTGTGTATGCTCAGGTGCTGAGAGTTGCAGAAAGACAGGTAGGTGATGTAATAAGTTGCCTGCCTCTAGCAATTCATTCAAAAATACTGCATATTGGCATTTCATGTTTTATGCCTCTGCACATCAAAATGTTCATTACAATAGGATACACGTCTCCGGAATTGAATTACGAAATATAACAGAATTAATTAATCAACAGGCACCTGAAGCAGACAGTTTTGTTAAACCTCAGCCAATTGTTACAATGAGACAATTGAAGTTTTAGATTATCTTTTTATTTTGACTTTGAAAATTATAAAACCCTGAAAATTTGAAATCAGCTTCACTCTCAAATGTTTATGTGATGCGTTCAAAAGTTCTCGGAATAAGATAAATGCCAGAGTCCAGGAAACGGCATTAGAAAAATATATATTTTTCACAGATAATTATTAATCAGATGTAAGTGCAATATTATTTATTTTTAAAAAATTGTCTTCCTAATTATACTGATAGAAGAAGAAAAAAAACATAAACGTTAGGGTTGCTGGACTAAAATGCGCATCTGGTTTGTTTAGATTTTTGATTGCCCTTCATGGTAAGAGCATTGAAACATGAAATTTGCAGGGTTATTAATGTTAAACAGTTATTTGATACAAATATATCCACATATGGGTGTTATTGTCCCAAACAACTTTTTTTCATTAACATTGGTTGATGGCGCTTTATAATATTGCACCATTCGTCCTTCGGGGGCTGGAAGCACCAGGGAGCACCAGCACTCCAGCCTGGGTTTGAATCTCTACCCAACTATAAACTGTGATCCTGGTGTTTCACAGGGTCGGAGAGGTATCAATCGATATGTGTGTTGTCCTTCGGACAGATGTTAGATTGGGCGTCCTGTCTGCTGGCATTGGTCAATGGATATTAAAATTCCATGGTGTCCTTTGCAGAGACAAGTGAGCTATTGCCTGCACCATATTTTAATTCCAAGTGTTGTGACCTCAGTCAAGTATCCCTGCGTTGGAGTGATGCCCCCTCCATAGCTGGTGATCCTTGAGAAACAAAACGGTTTTTGTCAAAACCGATGCTATATACTTGTGCAGACCAAGACACATGAAGCATTGAATAATTTCCTTCTGAGCGAGTTCAATGATTGATAGTGGTCAGTTGGCTCTCACTTTCGGTGGCATTCCAAAATGTTTCAAGGTGGTGGTGGTTATAACTTCCTGCTCTTTTGTTTTCCCGGTTATCTGTGTATATCTGTGGATATTTCATTTTGTATATGTCTTTCTTTTTTGTATTTGTTGGGGCTGTACTCCTCGTTTCGGTTTCTTGTGTGACATTGTGTGTGACCATTCGCACTCTACTTTATAAATATTTTGCTAAGTGGGTTAGGGATACCTTCTCTGATTTGTTGTCTTCGTGTTTGCTTACAAATTGGATTCGGTAGTCGTATTTGGCCAATCTTTTTTTCTTGGACTTTTTACATATTCGACCAATTCTACAATTGTCATTCTGTGCACTTTGTTCAGTTCCTTCAGGGTGCTACCTCCTTCTCGTCTCAGCAGCTACATTCTCGGGATGCATTGATTTTTGTAAAACATTTTGTGAATGAGTTTCCTCGTTTTGATATCCAGTTTATTGATTTCTGATTGTGGCCAGTATATTATTCTGCAGCTGCGCTGGAATACTGGTATTGCGAGTTGGTTTACAGCTTTGTTCCTTGGAGAAAGGTATGTTTTCAGGATCAGACCTCGATGCAGGTATTCTTTGGTAATTATTTTGCGCATTTTTTTGTGACATATTTGGTGGCACTCTTCCACTTTGTGGTGTATTTGTATTTTTTTTTTTTTTTTTCTATACTGAATCGAGGCTCGTGAAAGAGCTGACAACCACGAGGGAAAGACAGCACAGGGGGACCACGAGGGAAAGACAGTATAGGGGGACCACGAGAGAAAGACAAAGACAGCACATGGGGACCGCGAGGGAAAGACAGCACATGGGGACCACGAGGGAAAGACAGCACATGGGGACCACGAGGGAAAGACAGCACAGGGGGACCACGAGGGAAAGACAGTACAGGGGGACCACGAGGGAAAGATAAAGACAGCACATGGGGACCGCGAGGGAAAGACAGCACAGGGGGACCGCGAGGGAAAGACAGCACATGGGGACCACGAGGGAAAGACAGCACATGGGGACCACGAGGGAAAGACAGCACAGGGGGACCACGAGGGAAAGACAGTACAGGGGGACCACGAGGGAAAGATAAAGACAGCACATGGGGACCGCGAGGGAAAGACAGCACAGGGGGACCGCGAGGGAAAGACAGCACATGCGGACCACGAGGGAAAGACAGCACAGGGGGACCGCGAGGGAAAGACAGCACAGGGGGACCGTGAGGGAAAGACAGCACATGGGGACCGTGAGGGAAAGACAGCACAGGGGGACCGCGAGGGAAAGACAGCACATGGGGACCGCGAGGGAAAGACAGCACAGGGGGACCGCGAGGGAAAGACAGCACAGGGGGACCACGAGGGAAAGACAGCACAGGGGGACCACGAGGGAAAGACAGCACATGGGGACCGCGAGGGAAAGACAGCACAGGGGGACCGCGAGGGAAAGACAGCACAGGGGGACCACGAGGGAAAGACAGCACAGGGGGACCATGAGGGAAAGACAGTACAGGCGGACCACGAGGGAAAGACAAAGACAGCACATGGGGACCACGAGGGAAAGACAGCACAGGGGGACCACGAGGGAAAGACAGCACATGGGGACCATGAGGGAAAGACAGCACAGGGGGACCACGAGGGAAAGACAGTACAGGGGGACCACGAGGGAAAGACAAAGACAGCACATGGGGACCGCGAGGGAAAGACAGCACAGGGGGACCGCGAGGGAAAGACAGCACATGGGGACCACGAGGGAAAGACAGCACAGGGGGACCGCGAGGGAAAGACAGCACAGGGGGACCGCGAGGGAAAGACAGCACATGGGGACCACGAGGGAAAGACAGCACATGGGGACCGCGAGGGAAAGACAGCACAGGGGGACCGCGAGGGAAAGACAGCACAGGGGGACCGCGAGGGAAAGACAGCACATGGGGACCACGAGGGAACGACAGCACATGGGGACCACGAGGGAAAGACAGCACATGGGGACCGCGAGGGAAAGACAGTACAAAACTTGTCTAGCTCCAGTACAAAAAGACAGTACAGTACAAACAGACAGTACAGTATGATGCATTGTTGTCTAGCTCCTGTATTGTGGTACTTGTGACAATTTTTATGTTGTCCGTTTTTGGTGGTCTATCTTGTATGAATGTGCACTTGGCACGCTTTTCCAGGCCCAATCCCATTTAAATGTCGTTTGAGTACCGTTTCACTAATTTGAGTTGTTTTGCCAATTTTTTGTCGTCTGGTGCAAAGAGTTTTAAATCATTCATGTAAAGTAGATGTGTCACCTTTTTTGTCTCTGACTTTCTATTATTTTAAGTCAGGGTGTATCCATGCTCATTAATGAGATTGCTCAGTTGGGCCAGGTCCTGGCAAAACAGGGGTGAAAAGCTGTCTCCCTGGAAGGTTAATCGACGTATCTTCACTCCTGGTATTTTGACCTTTCCTTCCGAGTGCTGAAATATCAATGTGGTATTCCAAAGCTCCATTGCTTTCTCTATTAGTTTGATCATTCGAGGTTGATCTTGTACAATTGCATGCACAATTGCACTTGTACAATTGTACAATTCATATTATTATATCATATCTTCACTTATCTGCAATTGGAATTCCAGACAAGGTTTTGTCATCGTGCACCGCCCGTCCATCCGTCACCTATTTCGACTTTTCCGGCCAAACCGATGGGCCGATCCGGCTGAAATTTGGCAGCAAGTTTCCATTCCTGACTAGCAACGGGGATTGCAAAGTTCGTTCCCATCATATGACCAGGAGTGTGCCAAACTGGCAAACTTAATAAATTCCTTCAAAAATCATATTATCCAGACCCACCAGTCAAAATGCTACAAAATGTGGTTTACACCACTAGGTTATGGCCCAGTTAAGCTCCAGGTCCAGTGGTCATATTTTTTATGTCTTGCATGAAAATTTCAATGTTTATTTCAATAATGTTTTTCTCCATATGAAAAGATGCAATAAGAATAGCAGTTTATTAACATTTTATTTTGATGCATTGTTTTTTTTTGTCTCTGAAAGGCGCAGCAGATTGTTCAGAACAACAAACAAAATGATGGAATCAAGGGGAACCTTCACACAAATGCTGATAATCGTGTCATCAAGGCCATGTCGAAAAGTGAACATCGGGCCCTCAAAGCATTGAGTCTCATCATTGGGATATTTGCCATTTGTTGGATTCCATTCTTTGTTTCATTTCCAATACTTGCTTACTGTCAGTTATGTGTACCCAACTATCTTTTTGTATTCTTTACCTGGCTTGGTTATATTAATTCATCATTTAATCCCTTTCTCTATTCAAGAAACCCTGAATTCATGGCAGCCTACAAACGAATTGTGTTTTGTAAAACAACACCATCATAGTTCGAAATAATTACGTTGCAAACAGAAAACAGTAATGTAATCTCATGAAATATACAGATGACAGACTAATATTTCCATTTATTTGCTCGATTTCTTTGAAATAAACATCATAAAAGGTTATTTGATCATTGTTTTGTCGTTTTTTATTTTACAAATCAGTCATCGCCCAGAACATCCCCCCCCCCCCCCCCCTGCCTCTCTGGGATTTGAATCAGTTACACCGCCGGTGCACACTCAGCACCGGAATATCCTTACGACCAAAATCGCTAAACTGAACCACACTCCCAATCCATCAATGTCCTTTTGGGGGATATTGCGGGGGGCGGGAAGGAGGTTACTGGGGGTGACGTCCTTTTGGGGGGGAGGGGATGTTACTGCTCCACACTTCATAGAAACACCTTCAATGTACCATTCGCTCAATCATAAGTCCTGAAAAAAGTTTTTCACGCACCTCAATCAAACCTCATAATTACTCAACACCTTAAGATCTTATGGTCATGAGTTTGAGCCCTGCCATGCCATTAAATAACACCAGGAAGGTTGACTCAGCCTGTCATCCTTCCAAGGAAAAATGGGTACTTGGTGTTGTATCCAGCACTGACGCAAAATTACTTGCTTGTAACATCAACAGTTAAATCAGTAACTTGCAACACTGCACAGCATGCCATGAGGCCACAACAACCCAGTCCTCTCAGCTCCTCCCACTCTGCCAAACCAACCGTCACTTCCGTTTTCCACGGCGTCACTGCCGTTTTCCCAAAATATGAATTATAACCTGTGAATTCCCAACATGAATTACATGTGAATTACAACATGTGAATTCCAAACATAACATTCCCTCCCCTTTTTCAAAACAAGGAGGCAACCACGTAATCCTTCATGCATGTGGGTGGTTGCTTTGCCCTTTGAGGTCACTGAACAACTTGAGCAACCCTTGGAGGTGCAGGTGTGTCTGCAAGCCCGTTGTCAAAGCACTGTTGGCTGCTACCAGGAAAGAAGAGGAGAAATGCTCCCCTGTCCTTGCCTGACTAGTGATACAGGAACCTTTCTGAAGTGATTCACATGCCATCGTGATCCATCGTGCAGGCAATAGGTGGCTGCTCCCAATCTCTTAATGATTTGCAATAGGTCTGACCATCAAGGCTGTAGCTTGTTGCGACGCCGAGGTAGTCAAACATGCACCCAGTCCAGCTCCTGTAATGTCGGTGGTCTGGCCCTTTTGGACTGGTCAAACCTCAGCTTCATACGCTGCTGCTGAGTCTCTACCTGCAACCGTGTAGCTGGTGATGTGGGATTACCTTTGGCAAAGCCAAGGCGATCGAGCGGGAGTTGTAGTTCCCTTCCCAGCATCAGTGATGCTGGAGAAACCCTTGTAGTTGTGTGCTTGGAGGCACGGAAGTGTAATTAATGTTTGCAGGAGTGCTGCTTCAAACTGCCAACCTTCGGTGAGGTAAGCACGGATGACGTTCTTTGGCGGCTGGTTGAGGTGCTCCGCACCTCCATTAGCTTGAGGATGATATATGGATGTTATAATGTGCTTGATAGCTCTCTCTGCCAGGTAAGTTGTAAAATCAGTGAAAATTAATTGGGGCCCGTTCTCTGTGGTAATGATATCCGGGAGACCCCACCGGGCAAACAATGAATCAAGCCTTTGATTAACCAATTGAGTGGTGACTGACCCTAGCGGCCAAGCTTCAGGCCACTTTGAATGGAGATCATACACCACGAGAAGGTAACAGGCATGGGCTGGTACACCATACAGTTCTCCACAGAGGTCCACCTGGAGGTGTTTCCAAGGTGCGGATGGCCACTGCACCGGGGATAGAGGGGCCGCAGTTGGTGGAGAGAATTTTCCACTGAGGAGACGTGCAGTAAAATGCTTGACCATCAGTTCGATGTCGTGATCGATGGTGGGCCAACAGACAATGTCCCTGCAGCGTTGTTTAACTTTCACTACTCCAAAGTGTCATCTCATGTGCCATTCGCAAAACCTGCGACATAAAAGACGCTGGAATCAAGGTGCGGCGACCCCTGGCAATAAAGGGCATCCTCCCAGGAGGATAATTCTGCCCTCACTCTGTAGATGGGTAACAGCTCCCCTTCCATGTTGGACGGCCACCCCCCCCCCCCCCCACCCCCACTAATATAGGTACATAGGAAGGATATTCCGTGGAGCATGGTAAACAGAGCATCATCTTGGGATCCTTTCCGAAGCAATTCCATGGAGACGACAGTGGACAGGGGTGCTTGAAGCAGTTGCACTCGATCAGCTTCGGTGTCTGTTACCTGCTGAACCTTTGATGGTGAAACCACTGCTCTTTACAGAAGGTCTGCAACTGTATTCTGGTGGCCCGGCGTGAATTCCAACGTAAAATTGTACTGATTCAAACGGTCTGCTAAACTCAGTAGCCGTAATGGTTTATAACCTGAGCCACTGGTAATCAAAAGTGATGTGAGAGCTTGTTGTTCAGTGCGCATCGTGAAGGCTCTGCCGTAGAGGTAACAATGCCAGCGCTCGAATGCCCAGATGCATGCCAACGCTTCCCACTCACCCACCAAGTACTTTTGTTCAGCCAGATTGAGGGAACGGGAAACAAACGCCACTGGTTTTTCAACACCATCATGATGCTGTGACAGTACAACACCCAGTGCCACCCCAGAGGCATCAAAGGTAACCATCGTGGATGCTGTGAGACTGAAGTTCGCTTGCGTGGGGGCAGAATTGAGCTGATGTTTAAGCATTTGTACAGCGTGACTACAACCCGTGGTCCATTCCCAAGTTACATCCTTTTTTAGGAGGTGGCGTATTGGGGGTGTCGTGGAGGAAAACTGTGGTAAGAAGCGGAGGTAATATGGGGCCATACCCAGGAAGGATGCCAGTTGAGATACTGTTTGTGGTTCCAGAAGGGTATGGATGGCGTCAACATGTGATAAGATAGGAGTAATTCCTTGCCCTGAGAGCTTGCACCCCACAAACTCTATCTCTGAAACCCCGAGGAGGCATTTCCCAGACTTGAGTGTGACATGATGGGCAGAGAGCTGATGTAGAACCTGTTGTAGTCAAGCATCATGTTGAGGCTGGGTGGCACCATGCACCACAATATCATCCAAGTAGGTTAACACCCCAGGTATGCCGGCGAGGAGAAGAGACATTATTTTCTGAAAACAGCTAGCAGCCGAGCAAAGGCCAAAAGGCATGCGCTTATAATGGAAAACCCCCATGTGTGTGATAGGCTGTGAGGTCTCTGCTGGCTCGTGCCAATCGCACTTGTAAGTAACCTTGCTTTAAATCCAGTTTGCTAATAACATTGGAGCCATGGAAATGTGTGGTGAGTAATTTTCCGGTGGACAGGGGATATTTATCCGGAATGATGGCTTTGTTGACTGCCCGGAGGTCTACACACAGTCGCAGCTCACCAGATATTTTCGTGCAATGACCGGGTTTGAAATCCAAGGGGACGCATTGATGGATTTGATGACGTCAATGTCACAGAGCGCTGTAGTTTGGCCGTGACATGGTCATGGAGGGAATTATTTAGAATCGAAACTTTGGCGCCTGTGTCAACCAAAAGCGGCATTAAAATGTCATTCACATAACATCCACAGGTTTTGAATGAAGTAACTGGCTGGGTCACCGAGATGATTGCTTCTCGTGATGAAGTTTCTGTGTCTGATGCGGTAGCCGATATGACGGGTGAAAAGCGGCACCACTGGGCAAAGTGGTGCAGTTTTCGGGAATTCCTACAGCGTTGGACATTTGCAGGGCATTCCAGGGACCAGGCTGCATGTTTGAATGATCCACTGTTAGTGCAATGCCGGGAGGTATTTTGTACTTTTTGTACAGGCACTTGTGCTGTCGTATGCAAAGATGGCGCTGTGGAGGTGTCTGCCAGTGTACACGCCTCTGCTAAAGCTGCTTCAATTTGCTTTGAGATATCCACTGCTTTCCCCAATGATAAATCAATATATTCTAACAACATATGCTCCCTCAGCTGCACACAAGACGTTTTTTCAATGAGCTGCTCCCTTATTAACTCGTCCTGCAGTGCTCCAAATTTGCAGTGCTGTACTAGCTCCCTCAGTGCAGACACAAATTGGATAATTGATTCATCTGGCCGCTGAGATAGCCGATGAAACTGAAAGCGATTGAGGAGAAGACTCTGCCGAGACCCCAAAATATGCAGAAAGTGCATCATCAGCTGCTATGAACGTGTCGTTTGCCAGTTCCAAAGTAGAGAAAATCTGCTGACCTTCAATACCCAATCAGTGTAAAGGAATGGATCGCTTTCGTGGGGCCGTCCTGTCTCGTAAATCCAGCGCAATTACGTAAGTTTTGAACGACTGATAGCATCGCCGCCATTGAATTGTGCGCTCGCCTTGGACCGGCAGTAACAGTGCAGGTGGAGATAACAGAATATCAGCCATCCTCATCACCAAATGTTGTATCCAGCATTCACGCGTAAAGAACTTGCTTGTAACATCAACGGTTTAATCAGTAACTTGCAACACGGCACAGCATGCCATTAAGCCACAAAAACCCCGAGTCCTCTAGGCTCCTCCCACTCTGCCAAACCAACCGTCACTTCCGTTTGCCATGACATCACTGTCGTTTTCCAAACATTGATAAAATATTCTCCGTAAGTGATTCTGTCTGAGTCTGTCTGTGAGTCTGTCTAGGGGTGTGGCTATACCCGGTCTGGGAGGGGCTTCAAAAACAAATATCCACCATGCTATTTACTCACATCGCTTTGAGGCCTCCTTTGTTAAGCCCGTGGTGTTTTGCTCTCTCTCACAGTTTTATTTCAACTCTAATTCGATATCTAATTTCATTTTTCACAGTCGATAACATGGTTTGAGACTCGGTTGCAAAAACAACGGGAAAGAAATTCAATTACAGTTACCGTTTATAGGACAAAATGCATTTTTGAAGGCCTATAACATAAAGTCCATTGAGACTCTCTCACGGCTGTATCTCTACTCTAATTCACCATCTGATTTCATTTTTCACAGTCGCTAACATGGTTTTAGACTTGTTGCAAAAAACGGGAAGGAGATTTGTTGAAAGTTAACGCACAGGCAGGAAATAGCCGATATCGGCATGGTTTATCATTCACCGCCCAAATAACACCGACGAGAAATATTCGATGAAAGTTCAAGTTTATTGAACAAATGCATTTTTAATGAAAAGGCCTGTATAATGTAAACTAACTATGGAATACAATATAACAATAACATGATTTTGTTGGGCGTTATGCTTTTTTTATTGGCCCGACATCAATGATTAGCAGCCCGACATAGCCATTAGCGGCCGGAGGGCCCGAAGTGCCCAAGGGCCGCTAATGGCTGTGGAGGGCTGCTAATCATTGATGAAGGGCCAATAAAAAAGTATAAAGCCCGTACAAAATCATGTTATTAGGTTTACTCTCCATGAAATGGAGAGTAACCTATTATTACTGCTAGAGTTTTTCTTATTATTATTCTTCTGCCCTATTTTGCACCTCCGAAAACTTCATAATTAATGTTCTCAGCAACCGCTGGTCGGATTGACAGGAAATTTTCATCAAATGATCGACTCGGCTCCTAGAATTTTTTAATGCTAATGATGACGTCATAGGTCACGTGGTATGGGCGCCATCTTGTAAAACAAATTAAAATTTCCCCCTCTGTATCTCCGAAACGGCCCAATGGAAAAATTTGAGGAATGGCTCATTCTGAAGAACTCTTCAATGGGAACAAAAGACATGTGTATCGAGTATATTAAAAATGCTAATGTTAAGAGGTTAGTATTCGTCAAACAAAAAAAAAATTCTCCCCCGAAAATGGGATTTTATTCCCCAGATGCTTAGTTAAAAAAAACTCAGACTGCAAAAAATTTCGAAGTCATACGTCACATGGTTCGGCCGCCATCTTGTTTTTCGTGAAAAAACACAAAAACCCCTTTTTATCCACAACGGCTGGACGGATCGAGCCCAATCTTGGCATGCGTATTCGCATGCCCATGACGAACAACAAAGTCAGCATGCACGACTTCATCCGACACATGGTTTCAGAGTTATGACGTTTTAAAGCTCAAACTAGAAATGGTATCACCTCCATCATTTGTGGAGATATCGAGTGGACACTTTATAGAACTGTTCCTCATGAGGAGATGTTTCAATGTTACTTGAGACGTTTAGATAAGTTACATGGTTTGGCCACAATAAATAATGGAAGTTAAATTTTAAAAAGCTTGTAACTCTTGAACCACTGCATGGATCGACTTGAGTTTTTAGCGCAATGTAGCGCTCATCAATCGGAAGAAGTGTTCAAAATTTCAAGATGATTGGATGTACGGTCTCGAAGCTATAAGTCTTTATTGTTGAAAGAAGAAGAAACACACAAATTTGTCCTTCCAGAACGTGATCACGATAACGCGATCTCCCGCGGTCATTTCAACCTCAAATGAAATTCCAATTGCAGAATTATCAATAGGTGAGGCATATTAACAAACGAATGAAACAGATTTGGTGAAATTCTGACTATTTTTAACTCGATCGCATTTAATAATAATAATAATAATGCATTTATTTTATATAGCGCTTTTCAGGAAGCCCAAAGACGCTTTGACAGAGTGCAAAACATAATGCACAGCAAAACATAAAGACAATTGCAAAAAAAGAAGAATCAATAGGGAAATATTCAAAGCACAAAGGAGGGAGAAGGAGAGGAGATAGTCAGGGGTTAGATGCTGTGGGTTAAATGTTGAATGCAGTGTTGAACAGGTGGGTCTTGAGTGATGTTTTGAATGTGGTGAGTGAGGAGGAGTCTCTGATGGTGTGAGGTAGCGAGTTCCAGAGGGTGGGAGCAGCGATGGAGAAGGCCCTGTCCCCCCAGGATCTAAATTTGGTCCGGATGGGGGGGGTCAGGAGGTTGGTACCAGCAGAGCGGAGGTTGCGGGTGGGAGTGTGTCTGGAGAGGAGGTCAGCCAGGTAGGATGGGGCCAGGTTATGGAGGGCTTTGTAGGTCAAGAGGAGGATTTTGTACTGGATTCTCTGGGAGATGGGGAGCCAGTGAAGCTTGTAAAGGACGGGGGTGATGTGGTCACGGGTCCGGGAATGGGTGAGTAGACGGGCAGCGGAGTTCTGAATGTATTGGAGTTTATTGGTGATTGTTGAGGGTGAACCATAAAGGAGGCTATTGCAGTAGTCCAGACGGGAAGTGATGAAGGCGTGGATGAGGGTTTCTGCAGCCACGGAGGAGAGGGATGGACGGAGACGGGCGATGTTTTTCAGGTGAAAGAAGGCTGTCTTTGTGATCTGTTTAGTGTATTTGTCGAAGGAGAGGGTTTGGTCAAAGATGATGCCAAGATTCCGGATGTGAGGGGAGGTGGATACTGGGAAACCGTCGATGTTGAGGGCAAAGTTATGGGTGGACTTGGTGAGCGTTTTTGGGCCAATGATGATTATTTCAGATTTATCACAGTTAAGTTTGAGGAAGTTGATTTGAAGCCAGGATTTTATTTCAGTGATGCAGTTTGTCAGGATAGAGTGGGTGGCGGTGGAGATGGACTTGGTGGAGATGAAAAGCTGGATGTCATCGGCGAAGCAGTGGAATTGGAGACCATGACGGCGGATTAAGTGACCGAGGGGGGACAGGTAAAGGATGAAGAGGAGGGGGCCAAGAACTGAACCTTGGGGGACACCTTGGGGGAGGGGAGCAGTGGGGGATTTGCAGTTATTGATGGAGATGAACTGACGTCTGTCAGAGAGGTATGATTTAATCCAAGAGAGGGCAGTGCCGGTAATGTTAAAGGTGGTTTCAAGTCGGGTGAGGAGGATGGTGTGATCGATGGTGTCAAAGGCGGCGCTGAGGTCGAGGAGGATGAGAATGTTGAGGTTTCCAGCATCAGAGGAGAGGAGAAGGTCGTTGGTGATTTTGAGGAGAGCAGTTTCAGTACTGTGGTTGGAGCGGAATCCGGATTGGAATGTTTCATACAGGTTATTGGCAGAGAGGTGATGTTTGAGTTGAGTGGCTACAGCGCGTTCCAAAACCTTTGACAGAAAGGGTAGGTTGGAGATGGGTCTGAAGTTATTTAGGGTGTCAGGGTTTAGTCCAGGTTTTTTCAGAATGGGGGTAACAGCAGCAATTTTGAGGGATGGTGGGACGATGCCTGTAGACAGGGAGGAGTTTATTGTTGCAATGATAAGTGGAGAGAGAGCAGGAAGGGAGGCCTTGACAAAGCTGGAGGGGATGGGGTCAAGAGTGCAGGTGGCAGTTTTCATTCCGATGAGGAGTTCAGAGAGGTCAGTAGGGGAGACTGGGGAGAATTGAGACAGGGGATGGCAGGATAAGGGGGGGCAGGTGGTTTGAGGGGGAGTGGGTGCGGCGGTGGTCAAGCTGTGAGGTGTTTTTTTCAACAACGCATTTCAACGCATTTCACTCAACGACAACGCATTTCAACACAACGCAACGCAACGACAACGCATTTCAACAACAACGCATTTCACTCAAAGTTATGAGCTACTGAAGAAGAAGCTGTCCATCCAGGACGTGATCACTATCACACGATCCGCGGTCATTTCAACCTCAAATGAAATTCAAATTGCAGATTTATCAATAGGTGAGGCATATTAACAAATGAATGAAACAGATTTGGTGAAATTCTGACTATTTTTAACTCGATCGCATTTCACTCAAAGTTATGACAGACTGAAGAAGAAGATGTCCAGCCAGGACGTGATCACTATCACACGATATCCCGCGGTCATTTCAACCTCAAATGAAATTCAAATTACAGATTTGTCAATAGGGGAGGCACATTAACAAACGAATGAAACAGATTTGGTGAAATTCTGACTATTTTTACCTCAATCGCATTTCACTCGAAGTTATGAGCTACTGAAGAAGACGATGTCCAGCCAGGACGTGATCACTATCACACGATATCCCGCGGTCATTTCAACCTCAAATGAAATTCCAATTGCAGATTTGTCAATATAGTCCGGCAGCTAAGCTAAATATAGCATAACAATTGTGCATTTTGTGGGGAAAGCACCAAATTTGGCACAGTAGTAGACTATCATATTATGAAAAGATCTGGATATTGGGCCATCTCAGATTCAGAGATTTGATTTTTGCAAGGATGTGTGTGTGTGTGTGTGTGTGTGTGTGTGTGTGTGTGTGTGTGTGTGTGTGTGTGTGTGTGTGTGTGTGTGTGTGTGTGTGTGTATGTGTGGAGGTGGGGGATGTGAGTGTGTGTATGTGTGGAGGGGTGTGCGTGTGGGGGGAGGGGTGTGGGGGTGTTTGTGTGTGTGGGTGTGGGGGGGTGGATATGTGTGTATGTGGGGGGGGGGGGTGTGCATGTGGAGGAGGGGGGGTTGGATGTGTGGGTGTGTGGGGGGGTGTGTGTGTGTGGATGTGTGTGTGGGTGTGGGGGGGGGGTGGATATGTGTGTGTGTGGGGAGGGGTTGGGGTGTGCATGTGGAGGAGGGGGGGTTGGATATGTGTGTGTGTATGTGTGGAGGGGTGTGTGTATGTGTGGAGGGGTGTGCGTGTGTGTATGTGTGTGTGTTGGGGGTGGGGGTGGGGAGATGTGTGTATGTGTGTGTGTGTGTGTGTGGATGTGTGGATGTGTGGATGTGCGTGTGTGTGGATGTGTGTGTGTGTGGATGTGTGTGTTTGTGGGTGTGTGGGGGGGAGTGGATATGTGTGTATGTGGGGGGGGGGGGGTTGGGGTGTGCGTGCGGAGGAGGAGGGGTTGTATGTGTGGATGTGCGTGTGTGTGAATTTCTGTGTGTGTGTGGGGGTGGGGGGGGGGGTGGATATGAGTGGGTGTGTGGGGGGGGGTGGATATGTGTGTGTGTGGAGGTTGGAGGAGGTTGGGGTGTGCGTGTGGAGGAGGGAGGGTTGGATGTGTGTGTGTGTGTGTGTGTGTGTTTGTGTGTGTGTGTGTGTGTGTGTGTGTGTTTGTGTGTGTGTGTGTGGAGGGGTGTGTGTGTGGGGGTGGGGGACTATGTGTGTGTGTGTGTGTGTGTGCGGATGTGTGGATGTGCGTGTGTGTGGATGTCTGTGTGTGTGTGTGGGTGAGGGGTGGGGGGGTGGTGGATATGTGTGTGTGTATGGGGGGGGGGGTTGGGGTGTGGGTGTGTGGGGGGGTGGATATGTGTGTATGTGGGGGGGGGGGGGGTTGGGTGTGCGTGTGGAGGAGGGGCGGTTGGATGTGTGTGTGTGTGTGTGTGTGTGTGTGTGTGCATGCGTGCGTGCGTATAAAAGAGAGAGATAGAATTGTGAGGAACAGAAATGACAAAACGGGGTGTGTGTGTGTGTGTGTGTGCGGTGGGGTTTTGGGGTGTGCGTATGGAGGGGTGGGCAGATGTGTGTGTGTGTGTGTATGTGTGGAGGTGGGGGATGTGCGTGTGTGTATGTGTGGAGGGGTGTGTGTGTGGGGGGAGGGGTGTGGGGGTGTTTGTGTGTGTGGGTGTGGGGGGGGTGGATATGTGTGTATGTGGGGGGGGGGGGTTGGGTTGGGTTGTGCATGTGGAGGAGGGGGGGTTGGATGTGTGTGTATGTGTGGGTGTGTAGGGGAATGTGTGTGTGTGTGGATGTGTGTGTGGGTGTGGGGGGGGGGGGTTGGGGTGTGTGTATGGAGGGGTGTGTGTGTGTGTGTGTGTATGTGTGGAGGTGGGGGGTGTGTGTGTATGTGTGGAGGGGTGTGTGTGGGGGGGGAAGGGTGTGGGGGTGTTTGTGTGTGGGTGTGTGGGGGGGGTGGATATGTGTGTATGTGGGGGGGGGGGTTGGGTGTGTGTGTGGAGGAGGGGCGGTTGGATGTGTGTGTGTGTGTGTGTGTGTGTGTGTGTGTGTGTGTGTGTGTGTGTGTGTGTGTGTGTGTGTCTGTGAATGAAAGAGAGGGATAGAATTGTGAGGAACAGAAATGAAAAAAAGACGTGTGTGTGTGTGTGTGTGTGTGTGTGTGTGTGTGTGTGTGTTGGGGTGTGTGTGTGTGTGTGTGTGTGTATGTTTGTGTGTAGGGGATGTGTGTGTGTGTGTGGGGGGGGGGAGGGATGTGTGTGTTTAGGTGGGGGGTGTGGGGGTTGGAGTGTGTGTGTGTGTGTGTGTGTGTGTGTGTGTGTTTGTAGGGGTGTGCATTTGGGGGGAGGGGTGTGGGTGCGGTAGGGGGGATGTGTGTGTGTGTGTGTGTGTGTGTGTGTGTGTGTGTGTGTGTGTGTGTGTGTGTCGGGGTTGTATCCAAGGGGGTTGTGTCAAAGCATGTCCAAAGAAAGTGGGGTGGTCGCAAAAGTGGGGTTGTATCAAAAGTGGGGTTGTATCAAAAGTGGGGTTGTATCAAAAGTGGGTGCGAGTAAACCGGTCATCACTGCCAGCAGTTTTAAAGTGGCAGTTCTAGTTACTATTATTACCACTTTTTCAAGGCAAACACACTGAGGGCAAAATCAAGGGCGCGGGCTGCGGGCCTTGTAACGCGACCTGTAACGGACGCGAAATGGCATATTTTGTTCCTTTTCTCCAGCCACGTCGAAAACTTATTCACTCCGTAAGTTGTAGCACGAACAGTGGAGTCTGGCAGCGCACTTTTCTCCAGGTTTTGCAGCTCAGTTTCCGACAGTTCGCTGTCGTTGTCATTGTAAAGAGAGTCAGCCATTCTGATGCTGTCGTCTGTCAACGTCGCGTGATGTGACGTCACAGAGGTCATGACCCGGGCCGCGGGATGTTATGAAAATCAAGCTCTCATTAGCGGCCCGCGGCCCTTATGTGATGGCATTGAGTCAAAGTGAGTCAAAGCGTTATACAGTTTCACCATGCATTGTAATCGCCGATACTGGACTAGCAACGCCTTCGCAAGTGGTAATAATAGTTATCAACAACGTTTGGTTTTAATCTGAAGGAGCTGTGCTCCAACTCGAATCGAAAGAATGTACGCGACAAAAAGCTGGAATTCGTCCGAGTTTCTTTATTGCATCAAATCAACTCGGGTACTCTGAAAAGCCCGTTTATCGGGCAGCATTATATACAAGCACTCGAATATCTCATGCCGGAGCATTTGCCCTTAAAAGGCGCGACTGGGCGTGTCCGGGAGACCTGGGCGAGTCTGGGCATGCCCGGGAACGGCGAGACTGGGTGTCGCCGGACGGGCCGGGCGTGCCTGGACATGCCCGGGAACGGCGAGACTGGGTGTCGCCGGACGGGCCGGGCGAGCCCGGGAAAGGCGAGTCCGGGCATGCCCGGGAAAGGCGAGACTGAGCGTCTCCGGGCAGTCTGGGCGAGCCCGGCACAGCGATCGCTCCGTGGTTGCGTCCTCGGCAGGTGTAAGGCGATTGTGTATGTTCAGCGGCAACCGCTACACACGCCCCTCCAGAATCGACTTGCACCGGCAGGGTCAATTTAAGGGTGGTCCTGATGACCCGGCCGAAGCAACCCCTGGAGGGTCGTGGGGGGGGGGGGGGCAGTGTGGGGGGGGTGGTCGAGCGGGAGGCACTGTGGACGGGGGGCGGCCTCGCCGCGGAGTTAGGGCCAACCGAGGTGGTTGGTCGATGTCCACGTGCACCGGCTTGAGGCGGTCCACCGAAATCCGGTCCGACCTGCCGCCGACGTCGATGACGAAGGACTTGTCGTCCCGTCGCAGGACCCGGAAGGGTCCGTCGTATGGCGGCCTGAGTGGCCCCCAGTGTGCGTCATGACGCACGAAAACGTACTCCGCTGTGTGAAGTGCTGGGGGGACGTAGGCCTGGGGGTCACCGTGGTGGGACGTTGGCACGGGGGCAAACCATCGGGCGGTCTCCTGGAGGTCCGAGCGCTGGCGAGCTGCAGACCAGGGACTGGTGGCGTCGGGCACAAATTCGCCCGGGACGCGTAGCGGCTGGCCGTAGACCAGCTCGGTGGTGGACACCCGGAGGTCCTCCTTGGGGGCCGTGCGGAGGCCCAAAAGGACCCACGGTAGCCGGTCGGTCCAGCCGCCGTCCTGAAGGCCGGCCATGAGCGCGGCCTTCATGGAACGATGGAACCGCTCGCACAACCCGTTGGCTTGGGGGTGGTAGGCCGTGGTACGGTGGAGCCTGACCCCCAGGTTGCGGGCGACCGCGCCCCACAGCTCGGAGGTGAACTGCGGCCCGCGGTCCGAAGAGATGTCCGCTGGTGCGCCGAAATGGGCGACCCAGGTGGCGATGAAAGCCTGCGCCACGTCGGCGGTGGTGGTGGAGACGAGGGGAACGGCCTACGGCCACCTGGTGGTCCTATCCACCATGGTGAGCAGGTGTGTGAAACCCCGTGATGGGGGGAGGGGGCCCACTAGGTCCACGTTGACGTGGTCGAAACGCCGTTCGGGCACGGTGAAAGGTGCCAGCGGGGCCTGGGTGTGTCGGTGGACCTTGGCCTGTTGGCAGGCCATGCAGGTGCTGGTCCAATCGCGGACATCCCGTCGAAGGCCGTGCCAGACGAATCGCGCCTACACCAGCTTCTGGGAAGCTTTCCGGCCAGGATGGGAAAGGCCGTGGAGGGAGGCGAAGATGCGGCGTTGCCAGGTAACGGGCACGATGGGGCGCGGTTTGCCTTGGGAGACGTCGCAGAGCAGGACAGTGTCCGTGAAGGGGACGTCGGCCAGGCGGAGGCCCGTGTCCGCCGCCCGGACGGCTTGCACCGTGGTGTCGGTGGTCTGGTCAGCCGCCATAAGCGTGAAGTCCACGCCGAGGTGGACCGCGTTCGTGCTGGTCTGAGAAAGACAGTCGGCCACGGCGTTGTCTTTGCCGGTGACGTGCCGGATGTCCGTGGTAAACTCCGACACGGCGGAGAGGTGGCGCTGCTGGCGGGCCGACCACGGCTCCGTGACTTTGGCCATTGCGTAAACCAACGGCTTGTGGTCGACGAAAGCCATGAAGGGTCGGCCCTCCAGGAGGTGGCGGAAATGGCGAACGGCCAGGTGTAGACCGAGGAGCTAGCGGTCAAACGTGCTATATTTGAGCTCGTTCGGCCGGAGTTGCCGGCTGAAAAAAGCGAGTGGCTGCCAAACCCCGTTCACCCATTGCTCATGTACGGCGCCCACCGCGTGGTCGGAGGCATCCGTGGTGAGGGCGATGGGAGCATTGAGCACCGGGTGAGCGAGCAGTGTTGTGTCGGCGAGGGTCCGCTTTGAGCTTGTAAATGCCGCGTCCATGGCTGCGGACCAGACGACGTCGTGTTTGGCCGGCTTGCCCCGGAGGGCTTCGTAGAGGGGCCACATGAGCTGAGCAGCGCGGGGCACGAAGCGGTGATAGAAATTCACCATTCCGAGGAACTCCTGCAGGGCCTTGATGGAGCGGGGACGCAGAAACGCGGTGATGGCCTCGACCTTGGTAGGCAGCGGCACGGCCCCGTTCTTGGTGATGTGGTGGCCCAAAAAATCAACGGCCGTTGTGCCGAAGTGGCATTTGGCCGGATTGACGATTAGGCTGTGCTCGCTGAGGCACCCAAACAGTGTTCGTAGGTGGAGGAGGTGCTCGGCCCGGGACGCGCTGGCGACGAGGATGTCGTCCAGGTAGACGAAGAGGAACGGCAGGTCGCGCAGCATGCCGTCCATCAAGCGCTGGAACGCCTGAGCCGCGTTCTTGAGGCCAAATGGCATTCGAAGGAATTCGAATAAGCCGAACGGCGTGAACGGGCTTTGGCCACGGCGAGCTTGGCTGGGTCGAGGCGGCGGGTTCTGGCGTAAACCGGTGGGCCCGTAGTTGGTATGTGGTGCTCGATACCATGTCGTACCGCGATGGCCGAAAACGTCGGCCGCGTGAGGGCCGGGAACTCTGCGAGCAGGCGAGCAAACTCATTCGCCGCCGGGAGGGCGCATGCTAGCTCGGTCGGCGCGGAGCTGCTCAATGTGCATGCCAGGGAGCTGAAGGTCTCGGCGTTGACGAGGCGACGCAGTTTGACATCAACCAGCAGCCCGTGTGTGCAGAGGAAGTCGGCGCCCAGCAGAGCCATGGGCACGCTTGCGGTCACAAAAGTCCAATGAAAGCGCTGGCTGCCGAAGCAGAGGGTGACGTTGCGCGGGCCGAAGGTGTGGATGGCCGATCCATTGGCCACCACCAAGGAGGGGCTGCAAACCGCGGACTGCCTGTCCTGATCGGAGGCGAGTATGACGCTCAGTTGGGCGCCGGTGTCACACAGGAAGCGCCGTCCAGACGCTTTGTCCCTGATAAAAAGTAAGTTGCCCGTGTGGCCGGCGCTCATGGCTGGTAAAGAACGCCCGGCCGTTTCCGGACTTGCCAAAAGTGCACGGGGGTCGGCATGTCCGGGCCTTTTGTCCAAACCTGGCATGGAAGTAACACATGCCTGGTCAAGTGTAGGCCCCGGTCGTCGTGTTGGAGGCGGTCGGCGCGGCGTAGCGGCCGCCAATTGCGCCGGCAGTTCGGCCGCCGACCGTGCCGGGTGCTCGGGCGCCATGGGCATTGCTTCGGACGGCGGCGGCCTCCAGGTCGCTGCCCCGATGCGTTGGCCTGCCGAGGAGATCTTGTCGGCTTCCCTGGTGAGGGCGCGGGGATCCGTGATCTGCCTGCTTGCCAGGGCGAGGCGTACCTGGCTAGGCAGCTGACGGAGGAACAGCTCTTGAAAAAGAAAATCCGGGGCGTGCTCCCCGAGCAACGAGAGCATGTAATCCATTCGCTCGGACGGGCGCGTGTCGCCGAGCTCAGGCAGGTCGAGCAGGCGCAGTGCGCGTTCCGCCGATGAGAGGGCGAAAGCGTCGAGGAGGAGCTTCTTGATCGCGCCGTACTTGTCAGCGGCTGGCTGGTGCTGGAGGAGGCTGAGGGCGCGGGCCGCGGTGGCTGAGCCGAGTGCTGCTACCACATGATGGAAGCGGGTGTCGTCGGCGGTGATGCCTCACAGGGCGAACTGGGAGTCCGCCTGGGCGAACCAAACCGCCGCGTGAGCCTCCCAGAAGGTAGGCAGTTTGAGGACAACTGCCGTGTCCATGTCGGTAGGTCACCAATGAAGGAGCTGTGCTCCAACTCGAATCGAAAGAATGGACGCGACAAAAAGCTGGAATTCGTCCGAGTTTCTTTATTGCATCAAATCAACTCGGGTACTCTGAAAAGCCCGTTTATCGGGCAGCATTATAAACAAGCATTCAAATATCTCATGCCGGAGCGTTTGCCCTTAAAAGGCGCGACTGGGCGTGTCCGGGAGACCTGGGCGAGTCTGGACATGCCCGGGAACGGCGAGACTGGGTGTCGCCGGACGGGCCGGGCGTGCCTGGACATGCCCGGGAACGGCAAGACTGGGTGTCGCCGGACGGGCCGGGCGAGTCCGGGCATGCCTGGGCAAGGCGAGACTGAGCGTCTCCGGGCGGTCTGGGCGAGCCCGGCACAGCGATCGCTCCGTGGTTGCGTCCTCGGCAGGTGTAAGGCGATTGTGTATGTTCAGCGGCAACCGCTACAAATCTATTTTTACTTTGTAAAGCGAAAAGTTTTCGATACATTCAAGTTTAAAAATGAAGTCACCCATGACTGATGTGCATTTTAAGACTGAATCAACACGTCTTTGATAATAAATTACTTTTTGAAGAAACAAAGGTACATTTTGATTACAACTAAAGCAAAGGAAACCAGGCAATGCCTGTTTCGTTCTGGGCGATTATACACTGCCCAAAGAAGATGCCTTTCATTTCTAGAGGAAATCAAATCATGAAATCTTTTTTTTTAAAATTTTGGGTTTTCGTACAAGTTTTCAAGGCTGAATCAATTGTGTTCACATCCAGGATCATTAAAGAAACTTAATTTCACGTGTGCATGGACATGTAATTCACATATGTAAAATAAATAAACAAACACAGACGGGAAATAAAATAAAATAAATAAACATAGAAAAAATGTATTTTTTCATTCTTATTTTATAAGCTATGTGCACATACACTTTAAAGAAGTTTATTTCAAATCTTTAATTTTAAAAATGTCATTTTGTACGCTGTAACCATAGCTTTGAGGGCTTTGAGGGCTTTGTTTGCTCGCATAGAAATGCGGCCTCTTTTGTACGGCCCACGGTGTCTTGCTCTCTCTCACAGTTTTATTTCAACTCTAATTCGATATCTCATTTCATTTTTCACAGTCGATAACCCCCCCCCCCCCCCCCCTCTCCAGTCCCCCCTCTCCAGTCCCCCCTCCATAGGAGCGGAAGGTTGGTTCATGTTATTATCCTTTCTGGGGTATATAGATTACAGTGTATTTAGGCTAGGGTTTGTTTGTCTGTGGGGGATGGGATAAGCATATGATCCTCAAGAACATGGGGTTTCTTCCCTTTCAATTTAGTGTTAAACAGTAGTAGCGACTGTCTGTAAAGGTTAATCAACCGTGTTTGTCATTTATAATTTCTTTACTTCCCTTAAGGGTGCCCCACAAAATGCCACGATAAGCTATCTATACACGTTAGCATGGCGCTTTTCCAAATAGGAAAAGCCCCTTGGTAATGGGGGGGGGGGGTGGGGGGCTGGTATATTTATTCGTATTATTAGCGTTTTGTATTAACATTGATATTAGGCTATTATCCTTCAGCTTCCAGTGAGGTGTTGGGCTAGTGGCTAGGGTGCCAGCTTAGAATACCTAGGATCCTGGGTTCGAATCCTGGTCAATCACTGAATTAACACAAGGGGGGTTGAACTCAGCCTGTTCATTCCTTCCAAGTTCGGCTAATGGAGTACCTGTTCACTGGTAATTCCCTGCTTGTAGTAAAAGGTGACAAAAAGGGTTGGTGGCAGGAAGGGCATCCGGCCATAAAACATTGCTTCAAAAAGGGGACCGAAAAACGACAACAACCATGGTCCCAGAAAAAGGCCAACCTGTGCATGCCGGGAAAAAATGGCCTCTGAAGGTGGTTTTCTTTTTTCCAGTGAGGTTCCCACTGGAAGCCTATTTTTCTTGTCAGGATTTTTATTATTATTCAAAGCAAATTTTGTGGAGATGATTCTGAGAAAACCGTTATAGAGACCTCTGCGAAACTTTAACCTGCTATAGATACCTATGTAAATTTGTGCATAACCTTTTTTTGTTTTCATTTTTTGACTTTTTTCAGCAGCCATCTTGGATTTATCAAAAACTTTAAACAATCTTTTCGAAAAGCCCTGAACAGATCAATGCAAAAAATTTTTAGCCATGAGGATGTAAAAATTTTTTTTAAATAAGCCATTGGTCACATGTTATGGCAGCCATATTGGATTTTAAAATGAAACTTCAAAAAGCCACTTCTCCAAAACCGTTCATCCGATCGATACAAAGGCTTTACAAATACGATCAGATATGCATGTGGAAGAAGTTTGGAAAATGATGACGTCATCAGTCACGTTGTTTGGCTGCAATATTGAATTTAAGCAAAAAATTAAATAATATTTTATCAAGAATTGTTCAACAGATAAATTTGATACTTCATATGTGTGATCGAATACCCATGTGGAAAACAAAATTAGAACTATGACATCATCAGTCACGTGGTTATGGTGGCCATCTTTCAATCTAAGAAAAAAATATTTGAAAATGTATATCTCCAGAATCACTCAACGGATCAATCTGAAACTTCATATGTACAATCGACTAGCCATGAATAATTTTTTTGCAAACTATGACATCATCAGTCACATGGTGTGGCAACCATCTTGGATTAAAAAAGAAAATCTTCTTCAAAACTGCTCAACTGACCAAACCAAACCTTACAGATATGTTTGACTACCCATGAGGAAAACTTATTGAAAATGATGGCATCATCAGTTAGTGTTGTGTTATTATTAGGCTTCCAGTGGGGTTCCCATAGGATGCCTATTGTTCTTGGAATTATTTTTCTTAGCAAATGTTGTGGAGACGATTGCAAGAAAAACATTATAGCTAGCTTTATTTAACTTTAACTGATTATAGACACCTGTGTAAGCTAGTGCATTATGAATTTTGTTTTTTGAACTTTCACTTTTGTTCGCCGCTATATTGGATTCAACAAAAGACTTCAAAAATTGAATTTGATAGTGCTGAATGGATCAATGCAGAATTTTAAACATACGACCGACTAACTATGAGGTTATAGGTTTGCAAGAAAAACGTCATAGGTCATGTGGTTTGACAGCAATATTGGATTTTTTTAACTTAAAAAATTGGAAACTGCTTATCTGATCGATACAAATCTTGAAATATATGATTGCATACCCATGTGGAATAAGTTTTGAAAATTATGACGTCATCAGTCACGTGATTTGGTAGCCATATCGGATTGAAAAAAAAAACCTTTAAGAGTCTTCAAAACCATGTGACTGATCGATACAAAACTTTGCAGATAGGATCGACTACCCATGAGTAAAATTCCTTCTAAATTATGACGTCCTCAGTCATATGGTTTGGCAGTCATATTGCCTGGAAGCCTATCATCACTGCTCGCAGTTCTAATTACCTTGGGAAAACTCCACAATAAGCCATCTTAACACAGATATACACCTTAACCCAGATTTTGCCCAAGCCAGAAAACAAATGGGAGGGAGGGCAAATGAAGCCCTAGGCCGGCAGCCCAGAGCATTTTGGTCAAACGAACAAGGTACCAATATCCGAGTACAGAAACATTTATTGTGTCACCTAACATATTCAGATATGGATGTCTGCCAGGGACCCCCTGCTGCGTGGGGCCCCTGGGGCCCAAAGAGGGGGGCCAAATAATGGGCTGGATCAAACATTGGGGGTACCACATGAAACCAAGTGGAAATCAACAGGTACATCTCACAGAGCACAGAGTGACCACCGCCAAACAAATTTGCCTCTGCATAGGCCCCCCCAGATCCCCCTGAAGGGGTCCCAAAATTTGGGCTGGATTAAACATAAGAGGTACCACATGAAACCAAGTTGTAATGAAGAATTATACTCCAATAAGTATAAAAAACCCATCGACAGACAGATTGTCTGCTGCATAAGGCCCGCCAGACACACCCAAAAAGTTGACCCTGGGGGCACTGTGGTAGAATTGGCCTAGAACATATCTCAAAAGTACCACATGAAACCAAATGGAAATCAACAGGTACATCTCACAGAGCACAGAATGACCACTGCAAGAGACCCCCTAAAAAGGGTCCACAAATTTGGGATGGATTAAACATTGAAGCTACCACATAATATACAACCAAGTTAAAATGATCAATTACAATCTACTATTAAGTACAATATATCTATCGATTGTCTGCCACATAAGGCCCGCCGGATCCCGCCCCCCCCCCTCCCAAAAAGGGTCCCAAAATTTGGGCTAGATTAAACATACCACGTGAAATCTATTTTACATGACATCCAACAGAATTTACAATATATATGCTTAATACATCCAATGAGTAGATCACTATCAGAAAATCCTTATGATTCTTGAGAGGGTTAGATCTCTGTTTCACTTTCCGAGTTTTCCTGAAACAAGATATGTATGGATTCAAATTTAGTTATCCACAATCAAATTCAATTCATGCTGAACTAATTGTATTCAAGATGCCCTTTCGTTTTTCAAAGTCAGTGTTTCCTCAAGTCACCACTTGGATAACACTTAGCTATTTTCTGAAAATTTACTCTCTTCAAAAAGCTCCCTTTGTGGGCATATCTGCTGTCGGGTGCATAGAAAGAAGATTTCACCATAATGCTAAAATATAGCCTCAAAACAAATTAGTGATGAAATAATATACTAGTTTAGTTTTCTGAAGTTATGTCGATTCATTCCCCTTCCCTCAATGAAATTATTTCTTGGTGAAAGACTACTTAAACAATAGAAATATCATAGGTATACTAGTACCTTATCCATTTTCCCAGTCATCTGACACAGTTTTACGTGTCTGGCCTCATTGACATCCTTCACGTCACCCTTCATGCCATACAAGGAACAGACAAACTCTTCTGCTCTACTCTGGTCTGGTTGATCTTCAGAAGCTAGTCTGCCGAAGAACTGGATGAGTGTTCCTTCTATGTCTTTCCCAAGAACTTCTAGAGGCTTCTTTTTACCCTTCCTGTAGAATGCAGTGGTGAAGTCAGAGCCGGTAAATGCATGAAGACCTGGCATGGCTGCAGCTAGTCCCTTCTGCTTTGACTCCAGGGTGGTGGCAATGCTGCTGACATCAATATGTCGACGACTATTCCCCGATCCACAATCCATAATAATGCTATTGTATGCCGTAGGTCTGTGACTTGTCAGGTGCCTTCCTATCATTCCTAGGATAATAACTAAGATATCAGTATCGGAGGCTCTGATCACTGCATTTCCAGTAACGCTGGATGCATGGAATGCAAGGAGAGTGTCAGCTTCCTCATGACTACCCTGGAGATGGGCTGGGTGTACAACAGACATCTTCAAATCAAGCTGATTGAATGTGAGATGAATACAGTTGCCACCATGGGACACAATAAGTATCTTGTTTGCTAGGATGGGACCATAATGATCTTCTTGCCATTCTTTAAGGAGAAATATCGCCAACTGATCCTTGAAGATCCCGTTTTGGAGTAACTTCTGACAGCCCTGTCTGGGTGCTTGCTCTGGACCAGTAATGAGGAATGGACGATCATCGGCTCCACGTAGTTTTCTCTCGCTCCCCTTCAGGGACATGGGACGATAAGTATCAAACAATACGTGAACCTCATTCCCTTGGCTGCCACATACATACGCTAGAAGTGTCCATGCAAGATTTCCATAAGATTTAATCTTCCCAATGGCAGATAGAAAAGAGTGGATCAATAGTCCACCATCGATCAAGGTCACATCAATCAGTGGGAGTGGTGTTTCCATGAACCCATCCTGTAGTTCCTCTAGCTTATTGAGTAACTTTCTCTTTGCAACTTTGCACAACTTTGCAACATTGAGTAACTTGCATCTGTGAGATGTACCTGTTGATTTCCATTTGGTTTCATGTGGTACTTTTGATATATGTTCTAGGCCAATTCTACCACAGTGCCCCCAGGGTCAACTTTTGGGGTGTGTCTGGCAGGCCTTATGCAGCAGACAATCTGTCTGGCGATGGTTTTTTTTATACTTATTGGAGTGTAATTGTTCATTTTAACTTGGTTTCATGTGGTACCTCCTATGTTTGATCCAGCCCATAATATGGCCCCCCTCTTTGGGCCCCAGGGGCCTCACGCAGCAGGGGGTCCCTGGCAGACATCCATATCTGAATATGTTCGGTTACACAATAAATGTTTCTGTACTCGGATATTGGTACCTTGTTCGTTTGACCAAAATGCTCTGGGCTGCCGGCATATCCCTGCAACTTCCATCGTGTAAACCTAAGTCCTGTCAAGTTTGGTTCAGATTGGATAAGTAATGACTGGATGAATCATGCCTTGAGAGACATGGACAGACTTGAGTATTTTAGTGTGAGAGACCTGGACAGACTTGAGTATTCTAGAGAGACCTGGACAGACTTGAGTATTCCAGAGAGACCTGGACAGACAGACATGTTCTGTTCATGTTCTGTTCTGTATTCTAGCTCTTCTGATCATCATCACATGTTTTTACGTATGCAAACCCATTATTATTATGGTTTTTGTTTCTTTATTTTAAATATATTTGTGGAATGTTTTTGGAAAAAAATATTGTTCTCCCCTCTTTGGGGAGAAAAACAAGGCCTTTGTACATAAATCAATAGAGTACTGTTCTCCCCTCTGGGCTGGTACACCCAAGATCACATCTCTCCTTCCTGCATTTGGTTTATTCCAAAGATCTCAACAATAGTGGAATCACCAGCAATTTGAACACAGCAAAATGGCTGTTGTTTTCCCATCAAAAGCAGGTCAATATCACTCTCTCTGTCAATTTCTCTGTGTTTTTCACCGTCTCAACTCCAACATTGATCCCTCTGGTCTCACAGTCCTCCGGGTCTCCCGAGCAACTCCAAGATGCACATATTCTTCAACAAACGAATTTGTGATTAAACCTCCGGAATCTGACTGCGCACACTTGATTACCCAAGAGATTATGACCCATGCATGGTGGTAAAAATGCCAGTGGGGAAATGAAGGCATTGATAAATAGCTCGGAGGTAACTCCTGGGTATCTTGATTGTCAACCAAGAACAATGAGCACAGTGAGCGAAAATATAAGTGTTGTTTTTGTCTTCCAGCCATTACAGGATGCTGTGGGATATTTTTTCTTTTTCATGGCATTTATTACAGTGGCAGGAAATGGTCTTGTGCTCATAGCCATTTCATATAACCAACAGCTTAAGCAAGGAGTTACAAATTGTTTTGTGAGTTCACTCGCATGTGCAGATCTGTTGATGGGTCTTTCAGTCATGCCTCCAGGAGCCGCTCTTATTCTCAATGGATCTTGGCATTTCGGGTCGAGTGCCTGTGCTTTGTGGAACTCTTTGGATGTGCTCTGTGCCACGGCTAGTATTGAAACTCTGTGTGTGATCGCCATCGATCGATACGTGGCTATTACATCTCCGCTGCGTTATCAATCAGTTCTCACTCGACGTCGAGCTTACATCCTAATCATTTGCGTGTGGATTGTCGCTGGAACTCTTTCCTTCCCTCCAATCTACCTCGGCTGGTGGCGTTCCGATGATCCTGCAGCGCAAGTTTGTTACGATGACCCTACATGTTGTGATTTCATCACCAGCAAGTCCTTTGCTATTGTCGGGTCTTTGGTTGCATTCTACATCCCACTTGCTGTCATCATCTTTGTGTATGCTCAGGTGCTGAGAGTTGCGGAAAGACAGGTAGGTGATGTTACTTGCTTTCAGCAATTCACTCAAAAATATATTGGCATTTTATGTTTTATGCCTCTATTAGTTTTTACATTTAAATACAATTGGAAAAACGTCTTTGGAACTGAATTGTTTTGTTCAATTAATCATTGCGATAAATGTACGAAGTAGGCAGTTTTGTTCAACCTCAGCCAATTTTTACAATGCTTGTTCCTTTCATTTCGTCGTTTTAATCCGTATAAGGTTTAGCAGAATCAATCCAATATAATTGAAGTTTATGTTTTTTAACCTTGACTATGGAAATTGGAAATCCTGAAAATTTGAAAGCCGCTTTACTCTCAAGTCTCAAGTGATGCGTTCAAAAGTTTTCGGAATGAGAAACATGCCAGGGTCCAGGAAGCGGCATTAAAATATATATATTTTCAAAGATAATTATTAATCATAAATCTACATGCTCATTAGCTTGCTTCCAATTAGAAGCAAGGTCATGTAATCATCGAAGTTGACATTAACTCCTTCCTTTTCGCCAACCGCTTGATCTCAGATCATCAGTTCAGTTTCAGATGTGATCATTCCGAATTGGACATGCTGTTTGTCCCCTCCCAACATGGATGGAAGCCTTTAATATCAGGCATGAGATCAGGGCAACTGGCTGGAAATATCTTGAGCATTTTAGAGAGCCTATAGCTCTTAATGGAATCCTCTCATCTCCTCTCGCTGTCAAGGCTATATAATAAAGGCTTTACAGTTAAGTTGGCTGAGTTGAGAACATATGGTCCTGAGTTTGAGCCCCCTCCCATGTCATTGAATTAACACAAGGAGGGTTTACTCAGCCTGTCATCCTTCCGAGGTCGGCAAAATGAGTACCAGCTGACTGGTACGAGGGCACTGCATCAGCGCCACAGCTGCACCCCCAGAAAATGTTGCCTTGCCACAAGCTGCACCCGAACCACCAGGAAAGCCTTGAGGGAGCACCAGCTGTCCAGCCTGGGTTCGGATCTCGACCCAGCTATAAACAGTGATCCTGGTGTTTCGCATAGAGCCTGGTGTTGGCTTAGCGATTAGGGTGCTGGCTTGGGATCCTACGATCCTGGGTTCGAATCTTGGTCGATCGCCAAATCAACACCAGGGTGGGTTGACTCAGCCTGTCATCCTTCCGAGGTCGGCAAATTGAGTACCAGTGCACTGGTAATTCCCTGTGTGTCGCAAGAGGGTTGGTGGCAGGAAGGTGCATCCGGCCATAAAACATTGCTTCAAAAATCGGACCACGTTGCCCGAAAAAGGTAGCCCTGCTCTGTGGGGGAAAATGGCCTCTAAAGGTGGTTCTTCTGGTGTTTTGCATCATCAATGTTGGGTGTAAGGTATCAATCAATCTGTGGTTGTCTGTCGGATGAATGTTAAACTGGGTATCCCTTCTGTTGGCATTGGTTAATGGACAATATTCCACAGTGTCCTTTGTTGCAACAAGTGGGCTATCGCCGCACCATATTTTAATTCCAAGTGTTGCGCCCGCAGTCAAGTATCCCTGTGTTGGAGCGATGACCCCTCCAGGACTGTAACCCTTGCCAAAGAAACTGCTATGTCAGAACCAATGCTTTCTCTAGACCATGACACATGAATAATTGAATTATTTCCTTCTGAGCAAGTTCAATGATTGATAGTGGTCACTTGGCTCTCGCTTTCCAAAATGTCTCAAGGTGGTGCGTTTGGATTGACTCCACCTTGCCACTGCAGATTTTAAAAGTTTCCAATTCCACAGTGACAATGGTATGACAGGTACATTGTCATGATCGTAAATGTAACGGTCCTATCCATAGCATTACAATAAAGCTATTGCCACACCCTGTGATAAAGCAAATGTTGATGGACAAATGGATAAAAAACAAATGCAATGGAGGATAAATATGCACCTGCAGCATTGGAACGTTAATTTCAGGTTCGCATTTGTTGTTCCAATATTATTTGGACTATCGTATTTATCAGTTGAGGTTTCAGTGCCATATTGTCAGGGCACTGTTGTCACATTGTCACATTGCCTATTGTCACAAGAAAAAAATCAAACAATGTGGTCAAGCACCATTTAGTGTTGTCTGGATTATCTATTTTTAGCCGCATCGCAAGACGCTGCTCATAGAGTGCCCTCTGCTGTTGTTGTTGTTCTTCTTCTTGTTCTTCTTCTTCTTGTTGTTGTTGTTCTTGCAGAGAAGACAAAACCTCAAAGCTCCACCCATTCTGGGAACCATAGCTCCACCCATTGTGGGAGAGGCTTCATATAAACAAATATCCATCATTTTATTAACTCGCATAGCTTTGAGGCCTGTTTTGTAGGCCTGTGGTGTCTTGCTCTCTCTCCCAGTTTTATTTCAAATCAAATTCGATATATCATTTCATTTTTCACAGTCGCTAACATAGTTTTAGACTCGGTTGAAAAAAAACGTGAAGAAAATTCGATGAAAGTTGCCCTTTATAGAACGAAATGAATTCTCAAAGGCCTGTAACTTCAAGTCCATTGAGATATATATTTTTTAAATCGCGGCATGGTCAGTCATACACCGCCCGAAATAACAGACGGGAAAATGCCGAGATATATTAAAAATTCGTCCATTTGATGACAATCGTCACGATGAAATATTTAATTTATACGTCGTCACAATAATGTGGAGAGAGGAGCATAGCTTCGTTCACGTGTCGCCACATACGGGAAATTGCCGAGATATATTTTTTTTAAATCGCGGCATGGTCAGTCATACACCGCCTGAAATAACAGACGGGAAAATGCCGAGACATATTAAAAATTCGTCCATTTGATGACAATCGTCACGATGAAATATTTAATTTATACGTCGTCACAATAATGTGGAGAGAGGAGCATAGCTTCGTTCACGTGTCGCCACATACGGGAAATTGCCGAGATATATTTTTTTTACATCGCGGCATGGTTAGTCATACACCGCCTGAAATAACAGACGGGAAAATGCCGAGATATATTAAAAATTCGTCGCCACACACGGGAAATTGCCGAGATATATTAAAAATTCGTCGCCACACACGGGAAATTGCCGAGATATATTTTCACTTTGCACAAAAATAACATCAAGTAATCGAATCAATAGGAATGTCCTGTGCCTATAACATCGACGTTATAGGCACAGCTGCATCTAGGCATTGTGTAACATCGACGCGGCTTTTGTTTTCATTAAAACTTTTTGTACTTGTTATATATGGAGTGCTTCGCATGCTACAAAAGTGGTGGCAACAAAACATGTCTGTGCACAGAAGGCAAAAGGCTTGTCCTCATCACCATGAGTTTTTCAAGAGTTTGGCAATTGTCTTTAGCTATAGGCGAAATGTTAAAAATGCCATGACCACATCATTTGTACTCGAAGGCACTGTTTTTATTCTTGAAGCGGCTTTTGTTTTAATTAAAACTTTTTGTACTTGGTTTTCCTCGGACGACGAAGTTGGATGGAGGTTATGTGTTATGGTCTGACATAAATGATCTAATCTCATCCCTGTCTGTTTGTTTGTGAACAAGATATCTCAAAATTTTGTGGACGAATTTGGACGAAACTTGGTGGACAAGTTGGGTGTGTGACAGGGACAAATTGATTCGATTTTGGTGAAGATCCAGATCCAGATCAGTAATTTTTTTTAATTTTCCAAGTGATTCTTCACCATTGGGATTATCCATTGCTTATCATCAAATCCTTTCTCTATTCATTGGGCGAAAAATGACATACGGTATGGCATGATATTTCAAAAGGTTGTAGACGACTTATGAGAAAACTTGATGGATGAGTTGGCTAAGCGATAAGAACGTGGCGATTAGAATTTGGTTCAGATCTGCTCCCAGATCCCTGGAATACAAAACAACTGTTCGGCCTGATGGAGGTATATGCTCTCTTCCAAGTTCTGTTCTCGTCTTTCTCTTGCAACGAAGGACATTCACAAAATTAAAGGACAGACAAAAAAAAGGAAAAATGTGAGCATTTCTATACTTATTGTGAGTATGTCTTTGCAAGAAAAGGTTCTCTAAATGAGATAGTAATATTTTCTGGCACGATTCTTTTAGAGGATTTGAGGCAAAGACAAACATGAAGAGCAGAGTACAAACAGTTATGTGAAATAACGAAAGACTGAAATCCAAATGTAAATGATCTAATTGAGGTCCTTGGAGAGCCATTTTCTTCCTCCAACCACGAGGTGCACAGACTGCCAGAATCAATAGATTCAATACAATTTGATCATGGTGTTGAACTGCAATATAGAAACCTATAAAACAGATGGACCATTTGATGCATGGTAAAATAACAACACGCCAATGCCTTTTTCTAGTATAAAAGTGCAAATGAGCTTTAGATCAACCTGATGTAACGGAACAAACACCATCACATAATGTGCTGAGATGAAAGCTTCCATCTTGGAAATAAGGTCTACCCAAGAAAAATCATGGCTGATGATGAGACCCAAACGTTTGAGTGACTTAACCTCTTCAAGTGGTTTGTTTAAGAAGTAGGTTGGAGAGTTTGTCAGACGGTCCTTTCAGAAAGACAGAGTGAGTGTGTGGGATTTGTTTGGGTTTAAAGACAGATTCCAAGAGTTGGACCAGCTGCTGATTCTATCAAAGGTCTGCAGAAAGGGAAGAGTGTGGTGTCTGCCTGTCTGAAGGATGATAAATGATATGGCAGAGGGTGGAATCATCAGCCAAGAAAAATAGCACTGATGAAGATTAGGATTACTGGGCTCAAGATATTGCTTTGGGGTACTTGAGCCTTGACAGCTAGAGGAGATGAGAGGATTCCACTAAGAGCTGTGGGCTATATAAAATTCCCAAGATATGTCCAGACACATCCAACAATTGAAGGGAGAGATACGAAAGTTAAAGTTGAGGACAAACCGAGCCCCTCTACACCTTGCGCTAGCTCAACCGAGCCCAGTAACTCTGGCACAAATGTCCATCCTTGTCCGAGTCCTCGCCCACCCTGGCCTAGCTCTGGGTGCCGCCAAACTGCCAGGTCTATCTGCACGCCCGGGAATAAAGATGTTTGTAGCGCAGACTGGAAACAGGTTTTGGCAGGTGTGCTTCGCCGGATGACGAGGTGAAGGCTCCAAAGCAGGCAAAAGCTCAAGGTCATGAAGGCGAGAGGAGTTGGAATTTAAATGAGAGCAGGACTCAAAGGAAGTGCAATTGCTGAATAATTTCAATTCCAGGAAGATCAGTCAAAGAGGGAGAATACGAAAATACTTCAAGAGGAAATGTTCTGAACTCCAATCCAATAAGAACAAGACGACAGACAGCCGGAAGAAGAAGAAGAAGACTGACAGATAGCCGGACGGACCCACCAGAGCTCTCGTGTGCTCCCCCTTTTACTTTGGGATCTCCTCCGATCTCCCATGTGGCTGTCCGCCATTGTCAATGGTTGGTTCCCGGCCCAGGGGGTACTCTCTTTTCCACCCGTGATTGGTGTATTCATTAACCCCAATACCTTGTGAAAATTCGGGATTGACCCCCGCAGATTGGGGTGTGGGGCACTGCCAGGAAATGTTTTGGCACACTGTTGCCTTTAATGATGATTGATGGACCATTTAGCATGGACCTCTGGGCATGATGTGCAAGAAGCCTGTTTGAGGTAGTTTGTGAGGTTTTGGGGCGGCTTTAGAAAGATAGAACTAGGTATTTGTTGTGTCATAAAGTACTCCAAGAATGAAGAATTCAGTAAGGTCCAACTGTTTCATTCAATCCAACATCGGACGCAGGTCCCGTTCCAATCCTCTCCATGCTCCGTCCTCTACCCGGAACTCCTTCTCCTATTGGCCATGCCCCCTCTAGCATACCTTCTATGCACAACACCACATGTCCCCCTTTCTTTAACCACATGCATACCATAACTCAGTGACCAACAATATATATAGTTAACGATAAGATGAAATGTAGTAATACCACAGCGTGGATTAACCATACAACAAGTAATAATAGACATGCAACAGTTTATCAGAGCTTCTTTTTCTTACTCTCTAAGAACGTTAGATTACATTATCACATAATCTCGTGTCCAGACTGGAGGTCTGCGAACTCTGGCATCCCGGCCGACCGGCACTGATTCTGATGTGTCTTGAGCTTGTGGTGCGGTGATGCCAGGAAGGAGTGGTTGCTCAGTATCGTCTCTTTCATTCCCTTGGCAGGCAGATGCTAAATGAGAAGCATTCCAGATCCGTCCATTGGACAGTTTGTACGTGTGAGATCCTCTTCGCTCCATAACGTGGAGAGGCGTTAAAAATTTAGATTGTCCCTTTTGGAGGGATGCCAGGTTTCCTCACTCAGACGAAGGAGCCACATTCAAAGTTCACATCCTTTGCCCCCCGCCATTTGTCTGTGTACGCCTTTTGCTTGTTCTGCTTTTCTTGTACTGTGAGTGCTGTGTCTTTGTGTGATGGTGTGTTGGCCTTTGGTATCTGTAACCAAGATACATGCAGCTTGGTGTGCATCTCACTCCCATGAAGCAGTTCAGCAGGTGATCGCTGTGTTGTGGCATGTCGGGTTGCCCGGTATGTTTGAAGAAAGTCTGTTGTAAATATTTTCCAGTCTTTCCCCTCAATGTTAGCAGTGAGCAAGCTTTATTTTAAGCTTCGATTGAATCGTTCTATTTCTCCATTCGCTTGCGGGTAGTAGACTGCTGACTTTCTGTGAGTAATGTCTCTGTATTTCAGAAAGGTTTCAAATTCCTGAGAGGTGAATTGTGAACCATTGTCGGATATCAACTCTTTTGGGTTACCTTCTCTGCTGAAGACAGATGACAGGAACTTGATCACTGTAGTGGAAGTTACCTGGGAGGTGAACGCAATTTCTGGCCATTTTTGCTGAATAATCGATGAGTGTGATAGCGAAACGACAGTCCAGTGGTGCAGAATCGAAGGGCCCCACTATGTCGATTGCCAGTTTCTCCCAAGCTACGTCAGGATAAGGAACCAGCTGGCTGCAGTGGTGATGCATGTGTCACAGCTGTCTTGTCGTGCTGCTGACAAGTAATGCAAGCTTTGATTGCGGACTCTACGTGCGCGTCCATTCCCGGCCACCAGTACAGATCCCTTAACCGCTGCTTTGTCCTCATTATGCCCTGGTGAGTGTCATGCACTAATTTGATGAAATGTGGTTGTAGTGCATCCGGGACAAGAAGGCGTTGAGTACCTCTCATCATGCAGTCCTCTTGTAATGACAGTTCACTTTGCAATCTGAAGTAAGGGAGGAGATCAGGATCCAGGCCTTTAGACGTTTTCGGCCAGCGCTTTGTAATAATTTCCCGCAGCTTTGCTTGAACAGGGCAGGAAATACAGGCAGTTTTGAATTCTTCAGCTGTCACCGCAGTGAGGGTTGCTGTGAGCGCAACAACCTCAACATCATCCTTGAGGCTTGGCTCTGTAGTAGGTAGAGGCAGGCGAGATGGGCAATCAGCTGTTACATTTTCGGAGCCAGGCTTGTGCTGAATGTCATAATTATATGACAGAAGCCGTGCGGACCATCTGGCCACGCACATTCCAGCTCTTCCCAATCCTTTTGTGGAAAGCAGTGTAGTGAGAGGACTGTGGTCAGTGCGTAATGCGAAATGTCTGCCCCAGAGATAAGTCCTCCACTTCTCTGTCGCCCACACATATCCAAGTACTTCCTTTTCCCCCGTGGAATATTTTCTTTCCGATTCAGTCAGTGTTCGGGATGCAAATGTGATCGTTTTCTCTGTTTTGTCAGCATGCATTTGCGTCAGGACCGCTCCAAGACCATAATCAGAGGCATCAGTTGTCACTATGGTGTATAGCTCTGGATCAAAAAGAGCGAGAGCTGGACTACTGACAATCAGTTCTTCAACTGAGTCAAAACTTTGCTGTGCATAGACTGACCAGGAGAAGGTGGATGCTCCCCGTAGTAATTCTCTCAGAGGTTCCACGACTGATGCATAGTTAGGGATAAATTTTGCATACCATGACGCGAAGCCAAGAAAAGAGCGCAAACTCTGCACGTCTTTCAGTGGAGGTGCTTGTGACATTGCAACAACATGAGCAGGGTCAGGTTTCAGTCCTGCATGTGACACCACATGTCCTAAAAATGACAGCTCCGTCTGTCTGAAGTAGCATTTTGAAAGGTTCAGTTTCATCCCAGCTGCACCGATACGTTGTAGTACCTCTCTGAGGTTTTTATCATGTGCTTTGGGAGTCCCTCCAAAAACGATTACATCGTCGAGGTAACACCGAGCTCCGGGCTGGTTTTTTTAAATGGCACACATCAGCCTCTGGAAACAAATGGGTGCTGAAGCGAGTCCGTAAGTGATTCGTTTGTAGCGAAACAGTCCCTCATGCGTAACGAAAGCAGTGAGGTCCCTGCTGTGCTCATGCAATACAACCTGGGGGTATGCACTTTGCAGATCCAGTGTGGAGAAAAGTGTGCTGCCTCACAGGTCTGTAAACATCTCCTCCATATGCGGAAGAGGATATCCGTCAATCACCACCGCTTTATTTGGTTCTCTTAAATCCACACACAGACGAATCCCTCCGTTTTTCTTCATTGTCACTACAATTGGTGAAACCCACTCTGAAGACTGAATTGGCTCAATTACATCCAATTTAACGAGCTTTTTCAACTCCTGAGAAACAGCATCTCTCACAGAAAAAGGCAAGCGGCACAGCTTTTGCTGGACTGGAGTCACATTGGTTCGTATTTTAACGAGATGAATAAACCCCTTTGCACAGCCCAGGGTGTCCTCCTTGCTGTCACCTGTAACATTTGCCACTGGAGTTCGATTTGCCCTGTTTTGGGTGGTAGAAGTGATGCTACCATTCAGCAATTGCATGTTGAGTGCAGCAACCAGGTCTCTGCCCAGAATGGCAGTGCTGCTCCGCACTATGTAGAATTCAGCAGGTGCACAGTGATACTCGAAAGTCGCATCGGCATGCAGGCAACCACACACAGGAATCGGGTTTCTCAGGTAGCTAAACAGGTGTAGTTTTGGTTCAGTCAGTGACACATTATTGAAACATTGCCTGTAGACAGATTCAGGAAGTATCGATACTGCCGAGCCTGTATCTAACATTAGTTCAATGTCCATGGGCTCTCCCCCGGCAGCAGTAACTTGTACAGTGCACATTATCTTATCGGCATCTCGAGTCCTATAGTCTACACTCAACACATTCACGTCCAGTACAGTCACTTCGTGAACGTGTTTTGAGCTCTGGCATACTTTAGCAAAATGTCCTCTCTTTTTGCAGCTGTTGCACTGTGCGTCCTTTGCTGGGCATCCATAGTAACTAGCTGTGTGGTTTACGGAACCGCATCTTTAACACATCTTCCCTTGAGCCGGTTGGGATCGCTGATCTGAAATACCTCTCCCAGCAAGTCTAAAGGGTCTTTTGCTGCTCTGCGAATCCTGTGTCTGCACAGGGTGTATGTATGACCTGTATGGCACTAGCAGCCCCTTGGCCTATGAACTTGGCCTCCGCCATTGCCGATTCAGTCTGTGTAGCGATGGTTTTAGCTTTCTGTAATGTCAGTTCCATTTCTAGCAGTAACCGCTCTCTAATCCGAGGTGAATTTGTTTTCTCGACCAGCTGGTCCCGGATCATTTCGTCTGCCAGCTCTCCAAACTCACATGTGGCGACCATCTCCCTTAATGAAGCAATGCATTGTGATGTAGACTCGCCATTTTCCTGACCACGTTGTTGAAATTGATATTGTTTCTGCCACGACATTAACTCTTGGGACAAAAAAAATTTCCTCAAGGCCGCAAGTGCAGTCTCATAGCCATTATCAGCTACTGTTAATGTATAGAAGAGTCTCTGACCTTCGGTGCCCAAACAATGTATAAAAAGTGCGCGCTTCTTCGCATCAGCAAGTGTAGTCTCCTGTATCGCCAGCACGAAGTTTTCAGACACGAGTCCAGGCCGTAAAAGGCATCGAAGGCTCACCCGGGTTTTGCAGAAAGGGTGTCGGTGGATTCAAGTTCAATGCCATACTCGTCGCCAGTTTGTTGTGTGCGTAAAGTACTCCAAGAATGAAGAATTCAGTAAGATCGAACTGTTTTATTCAATCCAACATCGGACGCAGGTCCCGTTCCAATAATTCTCTCCATGCTCCTTCCTCTACCCGGAACTCCTCCTCCTATTGGCCACGCCCCCTCTCGCGTATCTTCGATGCACACACAACACCACAGTGTTCCTGTGCTGAGATGTTGTGGAGAAAAAGGTGGGAAAGCGTGTTTGGCGGTGTGATGTGCAGGAATGGCTGTAGTTAAGAATGTAGAACCGAATAAAAACATGTATCCGACATCTATCTACACATTCACAGCTCATATCTACTTACATGAGCACAGTACATCTATCTATAATTCCAGTAATCTCTGTCTGTACGTTTGTACGTTTGTACGTCTGTACGTCTGTTTGTCTGTGACCGCTGTTTCTCGACAACCACGGGTCCGATATACTTTTAACTTGCCAGGTATATTGCTGGGGACCCGAGGATGTGCCTTTTCAAGGTTTCATATTAATCGGACAATTACTTACCGAGCTATGTACAAAAAACGATTCAACCAATCAGAGAGCAGCGAACGATCGCGTGTGCCGAACGTGGCGGGCACACTCTGCCTCGGATGGCACATTTGAGAGCGTATTCATTTATTTCACGTTTGCAAACTATGTTGGCGTTAAACTATGTTTTACAACTAATAAAAACGAATTTGCGATTCATTCGCTTTCCTGCGCGTTTGTGTACGCGATGGCGATTTCTTTACCAAACTCCGGAAGCCGTTCGCTTTGGACCGAACCATTGCATGTAAATAGAGGGGGGGGATTGTCACCACTCGCAAGCCGTTCGCTTTGGACCAAACCATTTCATGTAAATAGAGGGGGGGGATATAATTTTAGATATATATATAGTACGGGCATGCCCTAGTATAACCAAACAAAATAAGACGGAATAACTAATGTTATACGATGAGAGTGGCTCTCTTAACGCCGATAAGCCAAATCCGTCACGATATTGTGTCATGCCAATCACGTGTTTGTGTGCAACTCGTTGAGTGGCAGATGTTTTCTTCCAACAAAATTTTACCATAACATTTGGCTTTCAAATAAGTAATTCGAAAATGCTTAGTATGTCAAATTATTGCACGTAATTTTACAACAGCCATTTTGTTTCCTTGGGTCTTCTAAAGACTAAAAAACTGAAATGGATAATCCCTCCTCTTGTTGATCATATGATTATGACTTCAATGAAAGCTTCAATAAGTTTGTTTCAAAAATGTTTTTCTCCCTATGCAAAAGAAGTAAGTAAAGAAGTTCATAAACATAGTTTGATGCATTGTTGTTGTTTTTTGTCTCTGAAAGGCGCAGCAGATTGTTCAGAACAACAACCAAACTGATGGAATCAAGAGGAACCTTCACACCAATGCTGATAATCGTGTCATCAAGGCCATGTCAAAAAGTGAACATCGGGCCCTTAAAGCATTGAGTCTCGTCATTGGGATATTTGCCATTTGTTGGATTCCATTCTTTGTTTCAATTCCAATACTTGCTTACTGTCAGTTATGTGTACCAAGTCATCTTTTTGTATTCTTTACCTGGCTTGGTTATATTAATTCATCATTTAATCCCTTTCTCTATTCACGAAACCCTGAATTCATGGCAGCCTACAAACGAATTGTGTTTTGTAAAACAACACCATCATAGTTCAAAATAATTCTGTTTCAAACAGAAAACTGTAATGTAATCCAATGAAATATACAGATAAACAAAGGTGAATATTTCAATTTAATCAACTTGATTTCTTTTGAATAAACGTTTTAAAAGATCATTTGATCATTGTTTTGTCGTTCTTTCACAATAATAGTAAAAGTACCCATTCCCAGTGATGGGAAAAGCAAGCAAAAATATACCCATGCCCAAGGTTGGGAAAAGTTTCAGTTAATCTGTCTATTTAAATAGTTTCATGGACTTTTAAAAGGTTAATTTTGATGTACGAGTACACCCGCTATCTACGGGAGGGGCAGAAAGGGTCATTCCTCTTTGGGGTATATATGTTGGAACCCATCTGTGGATCGGTCCCATCGGCCGATGGGTCTGCGCCATCTGCGGATGTGTTGTTCACCTTGAAGGAATGTGTTGACAGAATGGTGCTCTTCAATCAGGTACACAGTCATTGGAATTACATGTGGTAGGAATTTAACAGAGATGATTTTTAAATGTTTTATTTAACTTTTATTTTTAAAATTTAAATTTTATTATTTTATTTAATTTAAATTTTATTTAATTTAATTTAATATAAAGGAATTTAACATTCCCCTCCGCCATTATCAGAAGAACACCAAATGTTTTGTATGAATGTTGAGTATGTTATGTAAAGCTTTACTAAAACTGCCATGTATCTGTTAATTACAAAATGTATTGACAAAATGTATAAATAGATGGGTAGAAATAGATAATATAACATTTAAAAATCATCTCTGTTAAATTCCGACCACATGTAATTCCAATGACTGTGTACCTGATTGAAGAGCACCATTCTGTCAACACATTCCTTCAAGGTGAACAACACATCCGCAGATGGCGCAGACCCATCGGGCGATGGGTCTGCATTGTCATTTCTCGTGCATCCACAGATGGGTCAGACCCATCGGCCGATGGGACCGATCCACAGATGGGTTCCAACATATAGATTACAGTCGATCTATGGTTTGGTCTCAATAACATTGGGTGTGTGTTCATTTACCAAGTTTATTGTGGAGAGATCGCCAAGTGGTTTAAGCATTCGAGCAAGCACTCCATTCAAAACCGTTAAGGAACGGCTGGCTTGGCAAGCGCGAGCTAGCTGTTTGGTAAAAGAGCACAACCCGGGCTTCCTCCCTTTCAGTTTCGTTTTAAACAGAAGGAGCGAGTTTCAAAAGTTCACTACGAAAAACGCAATGTTAGCGGCAGGAAGGGTCATGTTATCAAACCAACACTTATGGGACACCTATACTACAGTAGATCTTCGCTCAGTTCTGCAAGTAAAACTTACCCCACGCATGTCAGGATTCCTCCAAATTTCTTAATTTAGTGTTATACCGTTGCTCCCACAAAAACGCCATGATAAGCTATTTACCAAATGTCCGTCTGTCCGTCCGTTCCCAGGTACCGCAAAAACGGCTGAACCGATCGCAACGATATTTTGGGTGGGTAATCCTGGGACCCCCTGGAGTAAAATAGGCTATTGTGGCGGGCACAAGGGACAATAATTCCGCGCACCAGTGGGTGGCACGAGCGTCCAGGCGGAGAACGAAAGCGCATGCCCCGCCTTTCGACCGATCGGCCACGCCCGGGGACAAGGCGTGGCCTCGGGACATATATGCAAGCTCTAAGCTCGAGCCCGCCCAGTGCTGAAGTGCGAGCTCTTAATAAAGACCCTTTGTTTGTACCAACGCATTGTGGCCTACCTCTCTGGCAATCGAGTCGTGTGTGCACAGCACCACACTGGTGACCCCGATTGGTTCAGCCGTTGCTGACTCCCGAATGCGTCATGGCTACAAACGCCGTCAAACTCCCCGAGTTTTGGGAAGCGCAAGCCGACGTCTGGTTTGTGCAGGCCGAAGCTCAATTCCAGCTCCGAGGCATCACGGCGGACGAGACCCGGTACTACCACGTGGTCGCCGCCCTCGGGCCCGGCACTGCCGCCCGAGTCATGTCCATCCTTCGGCGCCCGCCGGGTGACAACAAGTACGAGGTGCTCAAACGTCTCCTCCTCGCCACGTTCGGGCTCACGGAGATCGAACGGGCCGACGGCCTCCTGGAACTTCCCGCCCTCGGCGACACATGACCATCCGTCCGGATGGATTTCATGCTGTCGCTGCTTGGAGACCAGCGCCCGGATATCTTGTTCCGTGCACTTTCCCTCCGCCAGCTACCTGCACAGGTGCACCTCGCGCTGGCCGGTTCCAAACTAACGAAACCCCACGCCCTGGCTGGAGAGGCCGACAAGTATTTCGCGGCCTGTGACACGCTGTCGGTGTACGGTGCTGCCGTAGTGGCTCCCGGTGCGGAGGCTCCAGCGCCCCCTGCTTCCCTCATGGCCGCTGCTACGCCCCGCCCACTACCGCCGCCGCCACCACCACCGCCGCCGACACGGCCACCGTGGGGGCCACCGCCGCAAACCTGGTGCTACAACCATGCCAGGTTTGGCTCAAGGCTAAAACGTGCCGCCCGCCGTGTTCTTTTGACAGGTCGGGAAACGACCGGCGCTCACTTGCGGCCATGAGCGTCGGCCATTCCGGCAGCCTCCTGTTCATCATGGACACCTTGTCCGGGCACCGTTTTCTTTGCGACACAGGAGCGCAGGTAAGCGTCCTCCCCGCCTCCACGTCTGACAAGCAAGCTGCGGGCCGGGGCCCCGCTTTGCTTGCCGCCAATGGTACACCCATCCGCACATACGGGAAGCATTGCCTCTCACTGCGGTTCGGAGGGCAGCGCTATCAATGGTCGTTCGTGACCGCCAGCGTGCCAATGGCCCTGCTGGGCGCGGACTTCCTATGTGCGCATGGGCTGTTGGTCGACGTGAAGCGCAGACGTCTCGTCCAGGCCGAAACCTTCAGCTCGCTCACTTTTTCGCTGAGCGGCTCGTTGAGCGGCTCACTGAGTGGCTCACCGAGTGGCTTGCCAAGCGGCTTGCTGGAAGGTTCCGTCCCGGCGAGTTTAGTTTGCACGCTTCCGGCAGCGGACGACTTTACCCGCCTCCTAGCCAGTTACCCGGCCCTCACGCAGCCCACCTTCTCAGCGGTGGCCGTTAAACACGGGGTGGAGCACAATATACCCACGGTCGGGCCGCCGGTCTACGCCCGGGCACGCCGACTTGAACCCACAAAGCTCGCCGTGGCGAAAGCGGAGTTCGCCACGCTGGAACGGCTGGGGATCATACGGCGCTCCAACAGCGCTTGGGCTTCTCCTCTGCACATTGTGCCGAAGCCCGGCGGGGGATGGCGGCCGTGCGGGAACTACCGCCGGCTCAATGAGGCCACCACCCCTGACCGCTACCCGGTCCTGCATATCCAGGACTTTTCTGCCCGGTTGGCAAACACGACCGTGTTTTCCAAGGTGGACCTCATCCGGGGCTACCACCAGGTCCCCGTACAACCGGGCGATGTCCCGAAGACGGCCGTCATCACCCCTTTCGGCCTCTTCGAGTTCCTGCGAATGCCTTTCGGGTTGAAGAATGCGGCCCAGGTGTTCCAACGGCTTATGGACAGCGTCTTGCATGACTTACCTTTCCTCTTTGTCTACCTGGACGACATCCTAGTCGCGAGCGCGTCCCGGGAGGAGCACCTGCTCCACCTCCACACGCTTTTCGAACGCCTGGGCCAGCATGGCCTAATCATCAACACCGCCAAGTGCCGTTTCGGCGTCGCCACCATCGACTTCTTGGGGCACCGCATCAGCAGGCATGGGGCCGTCCCTTTACCGGCCAAGGTGGAGGTGGTCAGGGATTTCCCGCGACCCTGCACGATCAAGGGGCTCCAGGAGTTCCTGGGCATGGTAAATTTTTACCACCGCTTCGTGCCCCACGTCGCCCAGCTCCTCCGCCCCCTGCACGAGGCCCTCCGGGGCAAGCCGGGCAAAGGTGACATCACCTGGTCGGAGCCGATGGCCGCGGCGTTTGTGGGCACAAAGCTGGCCCTGGCCAACGCCACCATGCTGGCGCACCCGGCGCCCGATGCGCCGATCGCCCTCACCACCGATGCGTCGGACTACGCGGTGGGCGCGGTACACGAGCAGTGGGTGCGTGGTGCTTCGCAACCGCTGGCGTTTTTTAGCCGGCAGCGTCGCCCGCACGCCGCTACAGCACCTTCGACCGCGAGCTGCTCGGGCTCCACCTGGCGGTCCGACACTTCCGCCATCTGCTGGAGGGCCGCCCGTTCATGGCTTTCGTCGACCACAAGCCCCGTGTGTTCGCGATGGCCAAGGTCGCCGAGCCATGGTCGGCACGGCAGCAGCGTCACCTCTCTGCCCTGTCCGAGTATATGACGGACATCCGTCACATGGCGGGTAAAGACAACCCGGTGGCGGATTGCCTTTCCCGGTCCGTCGCGCACGCGGTCCACCTCGGGATCGACTATGCCCGGATGGTGGAGGACCAGACCGCCGACCCCGGCGTCCAGGCCTTGCGGACTGCCGTCATGGGCCTCCGCCTCACCGAGGTGCCTTTCGACGCCGCGGGCGCGGCCCTCCTGTGCGACGTCTCCCTCGGCCGGCCTCACCCCATCGTGCCCGCTGGCTGGCAGTGCCCAGTGTTCGAAGCCATCCACGGCCTGTCCCACCCGGGCACGAAGGCCTCCCAGAAGCTCGTCGCGGCGAAGTTCGTCTGGCATGGCCTCAGGAAGGACGTCCGCGACTGGGCCAGGATGTGCCTCGCGTGCCAGCGCGCACAGTTCCACCGCCACACCCAGGCCCCATTGGCCCCGTTTGCGGTGCTCGTGCGTCGGTTCGACCACGTGCACGTCGACTTCGTGGGACCTCTGCCCTCCTCCCGGGGGTTCACCCACCTCCTCACCATGGTGGACCGCACCACACGGTGGCCGGAGGCCATCCCATTGGCGGCGACATCTGCGGCTGATGTGGCGCAAGCCTTCATCACCACTTGAGTTGCCCGGTTCGGTGCCCCCTCGGACATCTCGTCCGACCACGGCCCCCAGTTCACCTCGGAGCTCTGGGCCGCGGTGGCGCAAGGGCTCGGCGTAAAACTACACCGCACCACGGCCTACCACCCCCAGGCCAATGGCCTGTGCGAGCGCTTTCATCGCTCGATGAAGGCCGCACTCCGGGCCAGTCTCTGCGACAGCAGCTGGGCCGACAGGCTCCCCTGGGTCCTGCTGGGCCTCAGGACGGCGCCCAAGGACGACCTGCGCGTGTCCACGGCGGAGCTGGTCTTCGGGCAACCACTGCGGGTACCGGGCGAATTTATCCCCGACTCCACGGCTCCTTGGTCCGCGGCGCAACAGCGCTCCGCCCTTCCTTAGACCACCCGGAGGTTCGCCCCGGTACCGACGGCACACCACGGTTGCCCATCTTCCCACGTCGCCCCAGAGCTTCGCACGGCGGAGTACGTCTTCGTCCGGCACGACGCCCACCAGGCACCGCTATGGCCCCCGTACGACGGGCCCTTCCGCGTGCTGGAGACCGGGGACATATATTTCACCATCGACATCGGCGGTGCCCCGGATCGCATCTCCGTGGACTGCCTCAAGCCGGCCCACCTCGATCTGTACCACCCCCCGCAAGCAGCTCTGCCTCCGTGTCGAGGCCGCCCCCCGGCGGTCGGACCCCGGCACCCCCCAGCCCCGCCGTCCCGCTACCCCCAGGTCTGCACGCATCGCCAGGGGGCGTTTCGGCTGGGTCATCTGGCTTCCCCGCAAACTCACCCTTCAGGTGCGTGGGAATTCTGGGGGGGGCGCAGGTGGCGGGCACAAGGGACAATAATTCCGCAGACCAGTGGGTGGCGCGAGCGTCCAGGCGGGGAACGAAAGCGCATGCCCCGCCTTTCAACCGATCGGCCACGCCCGGGGAAAAGGCGTGGCCTCGGGACATATATATGCGGGCTCTAAGCTCGAGCCCGCCCAGTGCTGAAGTGCGAGCTCTTAATAAAGACCCTTTGTTTGTACCAACGCGTTGTGGCCTACCTCTCTGGCAATCGAGTCGTGTGTGCACAGCACCATACGATATTGTTTTTCCAATTTTCCAGTTTTTCCAAACATGATGGAATAATATTTACCGATATGAACAGTGATGTGGCTTTTATTGAAATTCTACAAATACTGTTTCGATTTTGATGAGAATTATGAACCTGCCGCGAATGCGGAAGTGGTCAGCTTTTTTTTTTTTTTTTTTTTTGATACAGAATCGAGGCACGTGAAAGAGCTAACATTTATCACACAAAACAAATCTAACAGACAAACAAAATATATAAAAAGAGGGAGCGGTAGACAAGATGGGGAGAGAAGGGGAAGCACACAAACAACATTTGAGAGTGGGGACTTCGGGAGATGTGTGGGAGGGAGAGGGCTTGGGGGGAGGAGACGTGGGAGGGGGGAGTGGGGGGGGAGAGGTATAAAACACAAGTACACCAAGGATTTCCAGGAAAGAAGTTGGTATTTCAAAAAAAGTGGATTTGGGGTGAAATTAGCAGGGGTAGAAAAGATCAAGGTTTTGGATGGGGGAAGATCAGAGATGGTGGTGAACAGCTGTTTTAAAGACCTAGAGGGAGGAGTGGGATTGAAGAGAATGAGGGAGTTTGTTCCAGAGGAATGAAGGAGTGAAGGTGAGCAGAGAGTCTTGATTTTGGCAGTTTAACCATAAGAGGGTTGCAGGCAGATCTTGTGCGACCTGTAGGAATATTTGAGGGACAGAGCCCAGAGAGAGCTGGGGGGGGGGGGGCAAGGCCGGAGAGGAGTCGGTAGAAGACGGAAAGACCACCATCCTGCCTGCGGTGAGTGAGTGAAAGGGCCTCGGAGTTAGCTTCATCGCGGGAGATTCCAATGATTCTGAACGCTTTGGTTTCAACAGCGTGAAGACGAGCTAGGTGTGAGGCAGGAGCACCAGCCCAGAGGGGAGAGCAGTATTCCATTGAGCTGCGGATGAAAGCCTTGTATGTGGTGAGGAGCTCAGGTGTGCCAAGGAAGGACTTCGCACGACGGAGGATGCCCAGTCGGCGACTGGCTTTGGAGGCCAGATTTGAAATGTGTTTTTTCCAGGAAAGTTCATGGCAGATAGTGAGACCCAAAAGCTTGAGTGACAGAACTTCTTGGAGAGGATTATTCAGAAAGTGGATGGGACGGTTGTCCAGTCAGTCTTTTCGGAGAGACATCGTAAGAGTGTGAGATTTGTCAGGATTGAAAGACATGTTCCACTTGTTTGCCCAGTCTGTGATTTTGTCCAGGTCTCCAGAGAGTGAGGAGGCTGCAGACTGCCGATCTGAGGGATGAGGAATGGAGCGGCAGAGAGTAGAGTCATGAGCAAAGAGATAGAGAGGATTTTCAAGAGAGTCAGAGAGATCATTGGTGAAGACCAGAAAAAGCACAGGGCCCAGAACACTGCCTTGGGGAACTCCAGCCTGAACAGGAAGGGGAGATGAGAGAAACCCATTCAAGGCCACACGTTGACTACGACTAGAGAGGACGTCCGCCAGCCATGCATGGAGATTTCCATGGATACCAAAGGAGCAGAGTTTGGTGAGGAGAGCGGGGTGCCAGACTGTATTGAAGGCACGTGATATGTCAAGGGAGACAGCTCGAATTTCCTGTTTGGCATTGAGGACCTCCATCCATTGTTCAGAAAGCAGAAGCAGCATGACCAGAGTAGAGTGACCTGGTCTGAAACCAAATTTATGATCAGCAGACATTTTCAGGGAAGTTAGTCATAACCAAGTCCTGAAGAGAAGATGCTCCGTTGACTGAGATCCGGGTCGGGAAATTGACAGATTGTGTCAGTCCCAGTGAGTCGCAGAAGTCCTTTGCTGAGGAGCCATGGCTGGTGAGAGAGGTGCCCACACCCAGCCAACTGGCATGGTGACAAATGAAATCACCACATATGAGGAAGAGAGAGTTGGGATGGATAGACAGAAGTTGGTCCATATTATCAGACAGCGAGATGTAGATGGAGTCATCACTGTTTGGTGGACCGTACAACACACATATGAACAAAAGGTGGGAGCGAAGGGGAAGCCGTAGCCAGAGGTATTCCTGGTGGTGAGGTGGAAAGAGGGCAGTGCAGGGGGAGTGGGGAAGAGAGTTTTTGATAAAGATAGCAACCCCACCTCCAGGAATTATGCAATGATCGGGTTTGATAATATACCAATACAACCATCATTCAATCGTAATGTTAAATCGTTAAACGTTAATCGTTTTGTTGAATTGTCAATTGATGATTGGAATTGAGTGAATACAATTACGATTTTGAATTTGTAATTGTATTCACCCAACCGTACGGAACTTCACATCAGGATTTAAATATTTGTTTATGTCACGAATGTTGTTAAAAGTTAATTTTTTATATTAATGTTATTTCATTTGTGATTGGAGTTATGCTGTTTGGAATGAAAAAATATATATCAAGTTCAAGTGAATGACGAAATGCCGTGACGGTTTCTACTTTCTAAACATGAAATTCGCGGATCGCCATATGCAGATTCGCCATTGACTGGGAATGGAAAACACGTACCTGTTTGTTTGCGAACGGGTACGTTTTTCATGGAAGTCCTTCACGAACCTGCTGTCCATGTCTGACGTACTACTGAAGGTGCTACAGGAATGTGGAATTTATTGGTTTCATGCTTTAGCATTCGCCGTTTCTGCATTGTCTGTTTGCTTTTGGCCTCCCACCCGTGCATAGCACGTGTATCTCACTAGTGTTATTAACCCAACACTTATGGGGTACCTATAGTACAGTAGATCTTCGCTCAGTTCTGTAAGTAAAACTTACCTCACGCATGTCGGGATTCCTCCAAATTTCTTCATTTAGTGTTGTGCCGTTCCTCCCACGAAAACGCCATGATAAGCTATTCATATACGTTGACTCGCTGGAAAAACCCCTTGGAGAGGTGGGATATTATTGGTGTTAATATTGTTTTGTAATAACATTAATATTATGCTATTATCGTTAGTTTTGTTATTCAAAGCGGCCTTGGAAAAATGCCATGATAAAGCTAACTTAATATGGATATACACCTCAACACGCAACCCATTGACGGCAATGGCGGGGAAAAGCCACTCGGGGGAGAAAAACCCCCTTGGGGAGGGGGGCAAATGAATGCGCTACGACCTTCATTATGTAACTCTTGGTCATCCTGTCAAGTTTGGTTGAGATTGGATAAGTAATGACAGAATGTATTGGCGTCAAAGATTCATCAGACAGACAGACAGAAATGGTTTATTTTAGTATGATTCAAAGAAATCCCCTTCTTTTCAATTTGAATCCAATTGGTCATTCTGTTTGCCAAAAACTGCAGTCTCAAAACACCCTCCAAGGCCATGGCCAAATAGCCCATGTTTTGTCCTGCACAAAGTTGTATCTCTACACCAACGATGGAGTTTGTATCTTTAAAGATGTGGCTGGGCATAAGGTACAGACCCACAGAGAGCGAGAGAATTAACGCAATCTTTATATAAAAACTTTTTTTTTTACTGTCTGTCTGTCTGTCTGTCTGTCCATCCCTAAACTACTCCCTCAGTTTTGGGGCTAGCCCCACCAAACCTCCTGTGGAACATTTTAGGTTCCCAGCGGATGTTCTAAGGTAGGTAGGTTTCAAAAATTCCTCAATAAAATTATGACTGAAATTAACTCGACACGAACCTGTGGCGAATCCTGAAACCCGATGTGGTGGCTTACCAGTGGAGCAGCCGCCGTCTTGGTCATCCCACTGCACCTTGCTGGGTTCTTAATAGTATGGCAGATAGGTGAAATATTTGGGAGAATTGTGACTTTGATGATACAAGCACGAGAATTGGCACACAGTTAGAGTATGCCCTAAGGAAGATATTTGGCTTTTGGGCCATCGCAGATTTGTCCTGTGACAACAATGGCGGCCATTTTTCAAAATGGCCTCCATTGCTTGTTATTTTACATATATTTGGTACATTACTGTGTATAAACTGTTGTTGTGGTCATACAAGCTTGACATTTGGCACATAATTAAAGACCCCGAACTAAAGGGTTATCATATATTTGTCCTGTGACAACAATGTTTTTAAAATGGCCGCCATTTATATGGTATATTATGGTATATGGTATATGGTATATTAATTTGTATAAACTGTTGTTTGAATCATACAAGCATGGTATTTGGTACACAGTTAAATATTCTGACTATTAGAGTCATCACAGATGTGTCCAATAAAAATGGTGCCCAATTTTTACTTCGGCAGATAGGTAAAATATTTGTGAGAATTGTGCCTTTGATGATACAAGCACGAGCGTTGGCACACCGTTAGAGTACGCCATAAGGAAGTTATTTGGCTATAGGGCTATCACAGATTTGTCCTGTGACAACAATGGCGGCCATTTTTCAAAAAAGGACAAATCTGCGATGGCCCTACAGCCAAATATCTTTCTTAGGACATACTCTGACTGCGTGCCAAATGCCATGCTTGTGTCATCAAAGGCACAATTTCTGCACCTATCTGCCATACTATAAGCCGCCATTTTGCTTCGACCTACTCAAACGTGCCTTGCCTTGGAAACATAATCGATTTATCATTACATAATTGAAGCATATCATCAAAATCTGGATTCTGATGTGAGGATTGAATGCTGCAAATTAAATAATTTCCAAATCTGGAAATCTGACAAAATTTACAATCTCTCGATTTTATAACTAAGTGTATATATGCATTTGCTTAAGCGAGGCTGTGATTCTCATTCTGGGGTTAGTTTTCTTAAATTTAACTTAATAATCGTTTTTAACTTAATTCTTACTTCCATGGGAACTGCGCCGAGACGCGTTTTTGGAATGAAATGTTTTTTTTTATAGCAAAGATCACTATTTTAGTAGTTGGGAGAGCTGTTACTGTTAGGGTCAATTCTGCAGTTGGAATTTTGAAGATCGGTTCGGATTAAGAGTTTGTGGAGCTTATCTCATTGTGGTTTTTAACCGTTTGCGGAAATGAAATAAAGGGGTCTAGGGAGAAGGGGTGGATACGACCAGTTGCAACTGGTAAACTAGAAAGCATCTGAAAATGCAAAGCATTTTCACACACAGGGACAAAATACCAGGCAAAGACACACACACACACACACACACACGGAAACACAGGGACACACACACACAAACAAACACACATACACACATACACACAGACACACGGACATACACACACACACACGGGGACACACAACACGGGCGCGCGCACACACACACACACACACACACACACACGGACACACACACCAACACACACACACGGACACACACAGACACACACCATTAAGACTTATGGGAAGTTACGATGGGCGGCAATTTGACATATTGCCCCGAGTGTCATTTTTCCTCGATACGCCACTGCTCCAGTATGGTTGTGATCTGTTTTTTAAATTCCCTCTAGATGATGGACCCAAATTGCGTATATCATATTCCCGTCAGAAAGCGACTCATTGTTACCCAGCAACGCCGGTACTTTTGCTAGTATGTATGTATCAAAACAAACAGAGATTTCACAGATTATGTCATGATCAACATCAACATTCAATACTCTGACACCAGTTTCGCTAATTAGAACACTCAAAATAACAAATCTTTGCCGCATTCCCTCTCAAGACTCTGAGGGGCACCGTAACCGGAGTTTGGGGAGGTAACACGTAACAACATATATATATATATATATATATATATATATATATATATATATATATATATATATATATTGTTGTGGATATGAGAATGGTGTTTTTTTTTTGTTGTGTAAATTGTTGTAAAAATATCGCCCTCCTTGCTCCAGTTATGTATAAAGGTCAAAGTGCGTCCCGTAATTAGTTCATAAGCACTCACGTTAGCCAATCATAGATTTCCCCCCTTGTTGACAGTTATTTCCTTATTCTGTGTATTAGGCTAAGGATTTGTCTTCCATTAATTTGACACTCCATTGCACTGCATTAAATAAAGTAGATCCCTCCGACATGGCATCTTCAAAGTGCCAGGTTTGCCAGGTTTGCTGCATTTGCCAACTGCATTTGGGCGGTTTTCTTCATTCACCATTGCTGCCCTTTGGCTGGGGCTAGCTCGAATCGCCCCAAAACCACCATTGGCCACGAGGTAAGGTCGAGGAAGAAGGGCGTGTCTCCACCTCGTCATAGAGGGGAGGAGTGAACCAGCCCTTGCCGACCAACCCAGAACGAGGGGTTGGCTTTAGAGGGCGGAGAGAGAACGTTTGGGGGAGGTTCGCAAAAGGGTCAAGGGTGGGGCTTATATAACCCGAGATAGACGCCCCCAAAAGAGTCGAGGAGGGAGGAGATCAGATCACAGACAAGCCAAAAGAGAGTCCTGCGAGTTTGTGAGAGAGGGAGAGAGAACCCGTCATGCCAGACCCCCCACCAGCAGCGTTGGCTCCACCAAGCAGCTCCGACCCGTTACCCCGCGCACACGACAGGATCGGTGGCATCGGCGGCCGTCGAGGTCCAGCCCGACATCCCGTGCGGGATCAAGCTCCAGCCAGCTCCGTGCCTTCCTCCCCCTCCAGCCACTCACCTCCTTCCAGCCAATCCACTCTGCAATTCCCCGTGTGAGCCGTCCGTCTTTGTTTGTTCTGTCTAGGGTATAAGTTAAGCCTGTTTAGATAAGCTAGCAATTTTCACTGTGTCTCCTTGATTTCTTCTGTAAATTATTTTATTATCCTTCCTTCTCCTTGGTTACTTTTGGTTGTAAATAGCAAATAAATTATATTCGTATTCCCTACTTCTGTCTTCCTCTTCTTCACATCCGTGTCGCCTTTGTCTTTTCCCCATTGAATATCTGTGGCACGATTTGGCCCACGTTTAAGGGATCGGGTCTAGTCATTGTAAAAACAGTTCGGGCCGCGGCGCCATCCGCTCGGCAAAATAACATCTTATCCGCGGTCCGTAACAATTGGTGCCAGGAGTGGGATTCGGACCTGGAGCGCGAATAGCGCGCTCCAAATTACGGGTGGCCCAAAAAGAAATTTTGTTTTATTTAAAATCTTAAATTTGGAAGTCGTGCCATGGACAATCAAGGCGATCGGATGCAGGTGGTTGAGCTAGAAGAGGGGTTAGGGGTAACCCAGGACCACAGGGAAGAAATGGAGGAGAGAAATGAGGGGGTGGTTGAGGGAGTATCAGGAGCACAAAATGGCGCCCTCGCGCACGTGAATGCAGCGGCACCAAATTTAGCGGCGCCCGTGACCGTAGCAGCACCGGTGGATTCGAACCTTTTTTTGCTACAAATGGGGGCCTTTATGGACAAAATGGGTGAGCGAATGAGGGACGAAGCGAGGGCTAATAGTGAGCGATTGGAGGACCAAATGGGAGCAATAAGGGACGAAGCGAGGGCTGATAGTAAGCGATTGAGGAGCCAAATGGGAGCAATGAGGGATGAAGTGAGGGGTACCGGTGAACGGTTAGACAATAAATTTGAGGGGTTGGACAATAAATGTGAGGGGTTAGACAACAGGATAAAAGAGGTAAAGAATGGGTTAACGGGGCTAGAAGATAAGATGGAAGGCAAATTGCAGGAAATAGGGGAGCAATCCGCCCGGGAAATCAAACAGATGGGGAACCAGATAGAGGAGGTGAAAGACGGGTTAGAAGGTAAATTGGATGCTCAGAGGGATGAATTAGAACAAAAGAGGGTGGCATCTACCAAAGAGATGGGAGAAATGAAGGAGGAAATAAGACGAGGTGTAAGCGAGGAGGTCTCGGGGGTACGCGAGGAGGTAAAGCAAGGTGAGAAGCGTATGGAGAAAGAGGTGAGGAATAATACGGCTAGGTTAAAGGGGGGCATAGAGGGTCTGACGAGGGGAGTAGAACAGCTGACAGTGGGACAAAAGGAACTCGTGGACCAAGTGGAAAAGAACACTGCGGAACTAGGAGGGTTAAAAGCGACACAAAAAGAACTCAAAAATGACTTGATAGCGACGAAGAGGGAATGTCAGATGGTACGTGAGGGACTGACAACGAGGTTGGATGAGGTGACGGAGGCAATTTAGACAAAGGACCGGGAGGTGAGGACGCACATAGAAACGGTCAATGTGGCCTTAAAGGAAGAGATAGAGGAGACGCACCGGGAAATAAAAGAGGTGAAGCAAAAGTTAGAGGAAGTGGAAGAGGGGGGTGAGTGAAATTAAGAAGAGACGGAGGGAAACTAAGAGAGAAATACAGGAGGAGGTGATGGAATATGTGCAAGGTCGGTGCTCAAATCGTGATGATGTGCTCGCTAACCAAATAAAGAGTGTGCAGGTGGCGAAGGAGGTGCGGAGACGAGGTGCCGAGGTGAGTGGCGATATATTCAGGAATGTATATGATGAGGGGAGATTCAGTCGGCTTGGGGGTTGGTTTGGAACCGGGTGTTCGTGAGAGGCCGCTGGTGAAGTGTGCGACAGGTATGGAGTGCGAAAGAGGAGGTGTGCGAGAATGTCCGACTCTGGGGTGTGTGAGGAAAAAGTGCGCGCCGAGGAGTGAGTGTGCTGTCGAGAGTGAGTTGGTCGTAGCGCGTGTGCGAGGGGGCACATGGAAGCGCGGGATGGGGAGTGTTACAGAGGATGTAACGAGAGAGTGCACACCTGTGGTGAGTGTTACAGAGGGTGTAACGGGAGAGTGTGCACAAGAGGATGCGCGATAAAGGTGTGTAACGGACGGGTGCATAAGGGCAGAGTGCGCGGTCGAGAGTGAGGGTGAATGCGCGACCGAGTGTGGTGGTAAAAGTAGTAAGAGTGACACGGAGCGTGTGTTGGGTGTGGCAGGTGAGAGAGGATGTACACCTGGAATGGAAGGATGCACACCTGGAATGGTAGAGCGCGTATGGGAATGCACGCTGGAGTTGGTAGTGAGGCACGTGGTTGGGTGTGCAAGTGAGAGCACACCTGTGGTTGTCACAGAGGAAGTGACTGAGGAGGGGGCGCGAAGAGGTGTGTTGGTGAGGTGTGCGAATGATGAGTGTGTGCAAAGGTGTGCGGTGGTCAGGTGTGTGACCAAGTCTGTAAGCGGATTTGAGTGTACCTGGGTGTGTCAGGGAAGGTGCAATGACAAAGAGCATGTAGACGGCTGGATGTATGAGCAAGGAACGGGCTGCGGGGTGTGAGCATACAAGTGGAGCATCGACGGTAACCGGGTTAGCGGTTAGAGCGACGTATAGCCGAATCGGGCCCTCGGTGCGCGCCGGGCAGCTTTGCGTGCCGCGGGGATCCGCGGTGGTTTTGAAAGAACCGCCGTGCGGGATCCACGCCAGGCCACGCTTTGAACGGCCGTGTCCGTGCTCCACTAGGCGGAGCGGGCAGCCCGATAGGAAGGGTCGTCATGGCGACCCCTTTTTGTTGAGGCGTTCCGGCAGGTCGAGATCGGGCCATTGGACGGCTCCGTGCTGAGGTGGTGCGTGAGATCTCGGCCCGGGTAAACCTCCTTCCCTGCACCGAGTGCCGGACGGATCCAGCCGCCGGCACCAAGCAACCCGCATTCATTGCTCGGCTTTACAAAGCCGGGCTTTAGAGATGAATTGGCGCACCGAGAGGCACTAGTGAGTAGACGTGTGATGAGGATAGTGTTTTGGACCCCGAAATTAGAAAAACAAAATTTGATGATTGGTAAAGGATTGGCAGATTGATTGGTAATGGTAGAGTGATTGGCAGATTGGCAAATTTTTAATTAGCTGGAATTTGGTGTGCAAAATTGGTAGTGGAAGATGCCCGATGTGGTGGGATGGCAACTCTGCCATCTCTCACAACGGGGGCAAAGGAGCAACAGACTTATGGGGTTTATGGCTTTGAAAACTAGCCCGGGAGGGTTAGGATAATGATAGGGATCTAGAGAAGATGACCTTAGGTAACAGTAAGATTAGGTAGTGACAATGATACCTGTAGTGGGGACGCAGGTAGATTAGTTTGGATGATAATGACGTGGTATGTGCTTAGTTTAAAGGGAAGACGGGGAGCACTAAGTTAGCAGGGCAACAGGTAGTTCAGATGATGCCATGTGTGTGGTTAAAAGGTGTGATTGCACAGGTGTGCAACTGGACAGGTGTATGGAGCAGTGTTTGAGTGATAGTGATGTGAGTGTGTTGACTCAAATCAGGAAGGAAGGAGGGTGCAAGTGGCACCAGGTGTGATTGCACAGGTGTGCAACTACAGGTGAATGGAGAACAGGTGTATGGAATAAATGGTCTGGAGTCTATGGAGTATTGGAATGGATGGTCGTGGAGTGAGTATGGTGGAAACTGTGGAGTGGAGTGGATGGTGCGAAGGTGTGGATGGGGGAAAGGAGGTTGGACCCCATCACGAATACCCGGGAGGGTCGTGTAAGTGTTAGGTAGAGGGTACAGGTAAATTGTGGTTGGATATTGGCATCTGTGGTGTGGGTAGTTGCACAGGAGTGTAGTGATGGGTGCATTAGTGTTGTGGAAATGGCTGGGTGTGTAGCCTGTTAGTGTGTGTAGTTGGTTGACACTCCACCACTGTTAGGATGTCGGCCAGGTGAGGCCGCAGGTGGGCTCTGTGAGCCAGTAGTTGTTGTGGATGGGGCCCGAGGATCCGGAGGACGGACCCGGGTAGCCCAGTGCCGGAGGGCACCGAGGGGTGACAGAGCCAGGAGGGGCCTTCCCCAGTTAGATAGGTTAGGGTGAGGAGCTAGGTAAGCTCGGGTGGCAACTATAGCGGTGGAGGTGTGCAGGTGGGTAGACCTGCTGGGAGACCTGCACGACCTAGCCCGGAAATTGTGCAAGGGCACCGGGAGATGAATCGGGGGAGTGAGACCCCAAATTGATGAAGCACCACAGTTTGGTCAAGGGGAATTTGGTTCTTAAAACCGCATAGAGTAAGTTGGCCAATGGATTGGCAGGGAAGACCCCGAGTAGTGTAAAGTGTGTTAAAGTCATTTAGAAGGTAGTTAGGATGGAGATCTCCTCGCACCATCTACATCCACTCACCTGGGGTAACGATGGTACTCCACACCATGCCATGGTTTGTTGGTTTTTATTATTTTGATGCAAATGTTTGGAATGTGAGACGCATCATGACGTGGGTGTGACATTGTGCTGATGTTCCATCTCTTCCTCCTTATGAGGATTGATGATGAATTGGGTGATGGCAAATTTTGGTTAGAGGGATTGTGGTGACGAATTTGGTATTGGAGAGATATGGGGAGACGCGACAGTAGTGACAAATTTGTAAATGTGTAGATTTTGTACATATGGGGTAAGGGCAAGGGTAGTGTAGGTGACAGGGGGGGTGACGTACGGTAGGGACGAGCTTTTCTCCGCTCCGTCTCCATACGCACCTTGCCTTGCATTGCCTGTATTGATGTGTACCCTTGAGACCTTACCCCTCGCTCATCTGTCTTTTCCCCCCTTTGTCTCCCACATGAGGACTGTGCGCCACTGGGCACCGAGGGGAGCGTGCGAGAGTCCGCCATTGGGCGCCCGAACCTCTCGCAACTACAGCTGTCTGCATCGATGCACCACCTTATGGACCACATGTCTGTGGCTGAGCACCACTTATGGACCCCATGGGTTGGGGCATGGCCCCTCTGCTGGAACCGGCCATGAAGGCCCGAGATCTTGCGGGCGGACCTTGGTCACAGGGCACCTATGCCCCACAGGTGAACCACACTAGTCGGCCCTGTGGGCCATAAATAAATAAAAACGGACACGTTTGGTGCATTTTATTTTATTTGCAAATAGGCCGCCAGCAAAGAAGATGACAACATCAAGAAGATAACATGGCCAGCAGAGGGAGCCGAAGAGGGAGACCAGCACCAGGGTTTGTTGTTTTTATTTTTATTGAACTGTGATGACTGTGCACCGATTGGTGCTTGATGGTGTTTTGGTGCGTTGTGGGTGCTTTCATGGTGCATCGATGCAGGGCAGACTGTCTTCCCCCCCAAAAGAACGATCACAGGTCCTGGGTTGCGTTTTGTAAATAAAGTAGAGTCACTGTAAATAATGCGCCCCCACCGTAAATGTATAGTTTGAAGACCAATCCGCAATTTGGTTAGCTGTGGGCGTGAGTCTGTTAGGTAGGGTGCAATGGAGCAGCGGGACATATTTATTTATGTTTTAAAACTGTCACACTCAGGGTCAGGTTAAATGTAGAGGAAACTACACCTACGTGCCACACTAAAAGTCAAGGTAAGAGGCCCGGGATGTGCCTAAGAGGAGGAGGGTGCAGTGTTGTGGATATGAGAATGGTGTTTTTTTTTTTTGTGTAAATTGTTGTGAAAATATCGCCCTCCTTGCTCCAGTTATGTATAAAGGTCAAAGTGCATCCCGTAATTAGTTCATAAGCACTCACGTTAGCCAATCATAGATTTCCCCCCTTGTTGACAGTTATTTCCTTATTCTGTGTATTAGGCTAAGGATTTGTCTTCCATTAATTTGACACTCCATTGCACTGCATTAAATAAAGTAGATCCCCCCGACATGGCATCTTCAAAGTGCCAGGTTTGCCATGTTTGCTGCAATTGCCAACTGCATTTGGGCGGTTTTCTTCATTCGCCATTGCTGCCCTTTGGCTGGGGCTAGCTCGAATCGCCCCAAAACCACCATTGGCCACGAGGTAAGGTCGGGGAAGAAGGGCATGTCTCCACCTCGTCATAGAGGGGAGGAGTGAACCAGCCCTTGCCGACCAACCCAGAACAAGGGGTTGGCTTTAGAGGGCGGAGAGAGAACATTTGGGGGAGGTTCGCAAAAGGGTCAAGGGTGGGGCTTATATAACCCGAGGAAGACGCCCCCAGAGGAGTCGAGGAGGGAGGAGATCAGATCACAGACAAGCCAAAAGAGAGTCCTGCGAGTTTGTGAGAGAGGGAGAGAGAACCCGTCACGCCAGACCCCCCACCAGCAGCGTTGGCTCCACCAAGCAGCTCTGACCCGTTACCCCGCGCACACGACAGGATCGGTGGCATCGGCGGCCGTCGAGGTCCAGCCCGACGTCCCGTGCGGGATCAAGCTCCAGCCAGCTCCGTGCCTTCCTCCCCCTCCAGCCACTCACCTCCTTCCAGCCAATCCACTCTGCAATTCCCCGTGTGAGTCCGTCTTTGTTTGTTCTGTCCAGGGTATAAGTTAAGCCTGTTTAGATAAGCTAGCAATTTTCACTGTGTCTCCTTGATTTCTTCTGTAAATTATTTTATTATCCTTCCTTCTCCTTGGTTACTTTTGGTTGTAAATAGCAAATAAATTATATTCGTATTCCCTACTTCTGTCTTCCTCTTCTTCACATCCGTGTCGCCTTTGTCTTTTCCCCATTGAATATCTGTGGCACGATTTGGCCCACGTTTAAGGGATCGGGTCTAGTCATTGTAAAAACAGTTCGGCCGCGGCACCATCCGCTTGGCAAATTAACATCTTATCCGTGGTCCGTAACAATATATATATTTATATGTCAGGAGTGACTTCTTGATCGTAATAGAATTCCACCACCAATTTGAGAATGACAAACGTTTATTAAAAACCAAGTACACAGCTGGGAGGGAGCAAGACATCTACAGCATGAATGGACAGCATGCCAAGTCAACCTTCCTAAGGACACATCGATTCGCAGTTCATTTATATAGAGGCACACTTTATCAGAGAATCTCCGCTAGAGTCTGAGAGGACATAGAAACTGGGCTAATGGTCCTCCCACCGGCATCCCCAATGGGCCATGTTCCCCACCGTCATCCGTCCTTTCGTTTTGGAGGAGTGAAGCACGCACCGTTAGGATCCGGACCAGATGTGTTTTCAAGGCTCCGAGGTGACAAGAAATATAACTCACTGAAGGGGGATTGCATTCCTGGTTCTGATAAGGCCATAAAATGTATGAGGCCGTTCTGATGAGTTCCAGGTGTTGGATGTACCTTTCAGCTCACTTTCTTATTTAAACTTAATCCAGAGTAGGGAAATCAAATATATTTATCATAACTCAAGCATCATTTGATTATACGAAATATAGTTAATGTTTTAACAGTCTATCAGCAAAGGTCTATGTCTACAAATTCAAGCATCCCACGTAAGGTTCACATTTCACACACGTATAATCTGCATTCCTGCCCGCGGCTCGAGACGCTGTTTGCGGGCCAAAGAGAGAGTTTTACGACAAGGCTATCTGGCCTGTAAAGAACGCACGTATACAACAAAGCCATCTGTTCTGCACAGATGAAGCGTGTATTTCTCATTTTAAACTATGGCAAAGCGAAAACCTTTTTATTAACTATGAAATAACATTTTCAAACAACATTTATAACAGAGCTCGTACAGTAACAAATCAGCTACCTGACATTAACCTTCCTCTTGTCTCGTCGAGACAAAGTATCTCAAGAGACAACGTGCCACATCAGGCTTTATTGAAAGACAATCGTGTAATGCGGGTATCTCCCAAGGGCATACCGTGCACCCATAGCGCCTCGCCCGTGCATTTGGAGAACGTGTCGTGTGGTGCGTGCTTGGAACCTGAGGGCTCAGAACATGAAAGTCCATTAACGTTTCGGATCCACAACGAAGGCGTCTGGTCCAGATGAGGTTCTGCCCCGCCAGAGGGCCTGCCACCTCCCCTGCGGAACTTGCTCCCCCCACCCTTTGCAGACGCGGTCCTTGCAGATCTTCGAAGTTAATCAACGATCATGCCCATGAGACCTTTCACGTGCTGCTGTTCTGGGGAATACATAACATTGTCAGTATCTTGTGTCTCATGATCCTGGTCAGGGTACAGAGCGTTAAAATCTGAAACATTTGAAGCAAAGAGAGAGACTTCCTTTATGTCAAAGTCTCCCATCGACGCCTGGTCGGCTTGTGGGTCTAGGATATCCATGTCGGGTCCCTCGACTGCCAGACCCAGCGTCGCAATCAGATCCATAGTTGGGTTGGAAGGGGGTGTACAGCTGTGAGCTTGTAATACATAAGAGGCGTTAGCCAGTTCATGCAAGGGGTTTACAACACAAGTATCACAGTCATCACAAAAATCAATACAGGCATCAGCCAGTTCCCACAAGGGATTTTCAACACAAGTATCACAGTCATCACAGAAATCGATACAGTCTTCTGAAGCGCCGGTCACATCTGCCTTGTTGAAGGACCCATTCAGGTCGACGGCCTCTTTGGTAAGAACCATGGTCGTTGTCGGCGGCTTCTTCGTTTTCCATCCTGTAAAGTACTTTCTCATACAGAGGAGGACTAAAGATTTCATTAGTGCCCCCCAAATTACTACCCCGATTATCACGGCCAGTGCGGTCAATAACCACTTCACTATAGTGCCTGTCCATCCCCGGAACCAGTCAGTGAGCCAGCTAAATTTATATGAGTTCTCGCGCGCGATCCGATCGATCGTCAGGGCGTGGCTAGTTTCCCTTAGTCTCACTATTGCGGCTGACACTCCTTCGGATGGATCAGGTATGTAAGTGCAACATTTTCCCTCTATTATTCCGCATACCCCTCCTTTCTCTGCCAGGAGCATGTCCAAAGCCACCCGATTCTGCATCACCATTGTACGCATGTGAACTACCGTGTCCAATAGTATGTCATGAGCCGTAGCGGTGTCATTTGCCACCTTTTCTAGGGCCAAAGCCAATTTATCTATCCGGAAGCTGTTCATGGCTGTGCCCGCACCTGGGAAGAAGAAACCTAACACCTTTTCCCATAGGCTCCCGTGTAGTTTAGTGGTTCCATCTTCGTTCATGACTGACCTCTTATGTCGCCTGTCCATGGACTTTGGGTCTAGCTCGTCCAGTATCTCAACGTCAGGAAGGACTGAACCAAGATAACATGTGCCCCCCCAATTATTTGGTAAATAGGGGTAAGCCTTGTCGCCGCATATAAACATTGTCCCATGGGGTGGGACCAGGTGGGTAGATAAGCACTGGAGTCCCTTTGTCACCCCATTAAACCTACTAACCCCCCTAGAGAATGTTATAGCCGTTATGTTGTGGTTGTGTTTATCTTGCAGTACTATTCGTAGTGTAATCCCAGTGCTCCCCTTTCCCAGCTTCCCGGGGAGAGTGTAGGCGCATTCTGATTCTCCCATAAGCAAGTGGCCGGAACCCTGGAGGCAGACCATCCCTTTCTGTGGTTTGACCCAGACGGGGGCAGGCCTCTCGGCCACATGGGCAATCATTGAAGGGCGATAATTAAATTGTCGATTGCAACTCTTGCCGTTGCCAACCCCTTCTCTTTCCAGCGTGGTGACTAAACATGGGGAATCGATAGGTTGTGAGCAAAGATCATTGAGGGACAGAGGTAGCACTATCATGTGTATTCCTGTGGTGCCTGCTTGGGGGAAGTGCATGCACGACCAGCAGTGTGTCCTATTTTGAATTGTCGCCACCTCTCTTGCCACTTTCCAATATGTGTTTTCACCCTTCTTTGGGGCCTTGTCCTGGGGGTGCAGCGTGAGTATGTATTCGATGCATGGTGTGTATTTAGTTTCGCCACTGGCCGCGCCAGGGGTCCAGACGCTGCACTGGATCTGCATAGTCATGCCTTTCTCTAGGCGTGTGCGTGTTTGTAGCTTAAAATCAGGGGTTCCCCATTTGTATCCTGGTTGGGCCAAGGTCTTAATGCTGGCTTGCCCGTTCTCCCGGAACTCTCGTTGTTTTCGTAGTACAATGCCAACGCGTCCAGGCCCTGCCGACAGTGCTAGCCATCTTACGCTTACCCAATTTGTGTGCAGGGCTTTCTGGTCGAAACATGGTAGTGATACTCTTTGTCCCCATGTTACGGTGAGGTGTCGTGTTTTGTTTTCGCATCTATTGTAATCGGAGCTTCCCCTAGCTGCTGTCGCTATCAATAGTATCGTACCTATAATTAGGCCCATCATTACTGTGGTTGCTGTGGTGTAGTGTCTGGTGCTTGTATGGCCAACTTACAGTGCGTGGCGTGGATCCACGAGGTCTTGCCCTCGCAAAAGACAGCCGTTGGTGTAGTCAGCAACACCTGGACTGGTCCCTTCCACCTTGGTTCCAAGGCGTTCTTGCGGGTGAAGTGTTTTACGAGCACGTAATCGCCGGTCTGGAAGTCGTGGATGGCGTGGCTTGTTGGTTCAGGCAACGCCTCTCGTACTCGGGCGTGGATGCTGCGCACCACATTGGACAATCCTCTGCAAAACTTTAAAAGCATGTCATCCATCACAGGCAAATCAAATTTGGACATGTCCATCGGGGCCAAAACGGGCAAGCTCATAGGTCGTCCCATTAATATCTCGTGGGGGGAAAGACCCGTGGTGCGGCCCGGGGTGGAACGAATACTCATTAACGCGAGCAGGAGTGCTTCCGGCCACTTCAAACCTGTATCTGCACAGATCTTGCCTACCTTGAGTTTCAGAGTCCGGTTGGTGCGTTCCACAAGTCCCGCTGATTGTGGGTGATAAGCGCAATGGAAAGATTGTTTCACGCCCAGTGCCTTTAGGATACCCTTAATCACCTCTCCCGTGAAGTGGCCCCCTTTGTCTGACGTAATTTTCTGAGGGATGCCGAATCTGCACATGAAATCCCGCACGAGGCGCTTGGCTACTGTCGGGGCGTCTGACTTAATGCATGGATAGGCTTCAACCCATTTTGTGAACGTGTCCACGATTACCAAGATGTAGCGGAATGACATACTCGGTTCCATGTTTATAAAATCGAACTGGACATGACAGAAAGGCCCGATTGGTCTGGGATGGCCCACGTTATGTGGGTGCCTTGGTGGTGCCCCCCTATTGTATTGTTCGCAAACCACGCATGACCGGCACACCTCTGATGCGATTCGCGACAGTCCCGGTGCCACCCAAGTATAGTTTATCTGTTCCATCACCCCCCTCTGGCACACATGGCCATTTTGATGTCCCATATGTGCCAGCCAAGGCAGTAGTTCCTTGGGTGCTATTGGTTTTCCGTGAAGGGTCCACATCTCATTTGGTCCGGGGCGCGTGGCCCCTCGTTTTACCCAGTCATCGTGTTCGGCGGCCGTTGCTGCGTTTTGAAGTTTTATAACGTCCTCATTATTCGGTGAGGCGGTGACGATGGTACACCCATTTTGTGAGGAGGGGGTTGGTCCTGAGGTCGGTACGTTGGCAGTCTGCGCGGGTGCCCCCTTTGCTCGCGTTACCATCGGCATGTTCCGTCCTACTTGTTGGTTCGCCGCTTTTCCTGCCGCTGCGTCCGCTCTGGCGTTGCCTCGAGTGACGTCAGAGTCTGTCTTTTGGTGGCCGAGACATTTAATTACCGTGACAGCGCAGGGAAGCAAGATGCTTCGGAGTAGCCCTTCAACCAGTTCGCCGTTCTTTATGACCGAACCCGCAGATGTGAGGAAGCCTCGCATCTTCCAGATTGCCCCTTTGTCGTGAACTACCCCGTGCGCGTAGGCTGAATCTGTATAAATGTTGACGGCAAGGTCTGCCGCCAAGCTGCATGCTCTAGTCAAGGCGCACAGCTCTGCCTGCTGGGTGGAAAATGTGGGCGGAAGGCGCCCACTTTCTACCGTCTCATTATCTGAACACACTGCGTATCCGGATAGCAAAGAGCCATTTCATCCGCGTTTAGCTGATCCGTCGACGTAGTATACGCGATCGGGGTTGTCGAGGGGAACGTCCTTCAAGTCCGGACGTACCGTGGAGACTTGCTGTACTACATCGACACATACGTGGGGTTCACCCTCCTCTGGGGTGGGCATCAGTGAGGCCGGGTTGAGTGTAGTGCAACGTTTAATGGTGACGTTGGCGGCTGTAATCAGTGCTGTTTCGTATTGCATTAATCTAGTGGTAGACAACTGTTGTGTTGTCCACTGTAGTAACAGCGAAGTGGTGCAGTGTGGCACCTGTAGCGTTACCAGGTGCCACATCACAATGTCCGCTGTCCTTTCCACTGCGTACCTAGCCGCTGCCACGGCTTGCAGGCACACCGGAAACCCTTGCTCGACCGGTTCTAGCTTTTTGCTAAAGTAGGCTACCGGTCGCTCCTTATCTCCATGAGTCTGTGTCAAAACGGACTGAGCAAAACCCCTTACTGCATGAGTGTAAAGGGTGAATGGTTTCGCATAATCAGGGAGTCCTAAAGTCGGTGCCGTTACCAATGCCTTTTTCAGCCCCTCGAAACAGCGCATCAATTTGTCCGTCCAAACCAAGTAGTTCGGTTCTCCTATTCTGGTGGCTTCGTACAGTGGTTTAGCAAGTAGCGCGTAGTCAATTATCCAGGAGCGGCAGTAACCCGTCATACCTAGGAAGCGCAACATCTGTCGTTGCGTGCTTGGCCGTGGCGATTCCATGATAGCGGTCACCCGTCCAGCATGCAGTTCCCGCTTCCCGTGTGAAATGGCATGCCCCAAATAGGTTACTACCTTCCGTACAAATTGGAGTTTTCTCCGTCCCACCTTGTGGCCCTTGGCCGCCAAGGCTCTTAGCAGGGCCATGGAGTCCCCCTCACAGGCTTCCTTGGAAGGGGAACAAATCAACAAGTCGTCAATGTATTGCAACAACACCGACCCCCCCTCTAGTTCCACGTCTGCCAAATCGCGGTGCAACGCTCGGGAGAACAGGGTGGGGCTGTCAGAGAACCCTTGGGGTAACACCGTCCAGGTGAACTGGCGCCCTCTAAAGGTGAAGGCGAACAAGTATTGGGACTCAGGTGCAATAGGTACGGAGAAAAAGGCAGACCATGGGTCAATAACGGTAAAATGTGTTGCGTCCGGTGGGATAGATGTCATAAGGCCTTCCGCATTTGGTACCACTGGGTGTGGTGTATGCCTTGTATGACTTTGTTCACTTCCCTCAGATCCTGCACGAACCTCCATTTATCCTGCATTGGTTTCTTCACGGGCAAAATTGGTGTGTTGCATTGGCTGTTAGTTTCCACAATTATTTTCTGTTTCACCAAAGATTGAATCACTGGCTCTATGCCCACATCGGCCTCGTGCCGCAATGTATATTGTCTCACGTTTGGGAGGGGCATTCCCGGTTGAACTGGTATTACCAGAGGTTTGGCATCGCGAATTCGCCCGACATCGTTGTCGTGTTGGGACCACAAATCGGCCGGAACCTTCTCCAAAAGATCATCGGACTCGCACGGGCTCTTAGACACCACTCGCACAACGTGGGTGCCCTTTGGGGGCAAGTCTGCCTCTTCAAATTTTCCTTCTCTACTCTGCTCCTCAAGGGTGATCAAATACCCCTCGTCATTGTCGAGCATCGTCACTGTCCAGTGGTCCACTTCATAAATGGCGCTGCACGGAATTTCTCGCAAGCGCCCCACCATCCAGCCTACACTTTCTGCCCGGCCACCCTTTGGCGGTGGTGAGGGTGACATGGGCGTCCACCCCTGCGGGATACTGAGACAACGCCCGCTGCTCCGCAGTTAGGGTTACCTCGACACCTATTCCCTCCCGTCCAACCCATATATTTGACAATAGTAGGTCCGAACTCTTACCTATCGACCCCTTTGTCCTTTCTCGGTACTCGTCGTCATTGCCCCTGGCATCGTAGTAAGCCGTGCAGTGGGGAGGGTTGTCCTTTACGTCTGTTGTAATTTGATGTACGCGCAGCCAATCTCGCAACCCGTCGCTCCGGGAGCACACTGTGTCTAGGACGTGTGTCCAAGTGGCCAAAGCCCCTTCGTCCAGGCTCCACCAGTAAGCGGTGGGGCCGGGGCGAGACAATGCCTTCATTAACAGATCGCGTTTGGATTCCGCGACGTCTACAAAAACTCCCTGCTCCATGCATGAAATTTGGCAGCCTAAACGGCAAAGTAAATCCCATCCCAACAAGTTAGTCGGGGCTGTGGTAGTCATCAAAAAAGCGTGTCTAGCTTCTAGTGGGCCGCACACCACTCTTACCTCTTCTGAAATGGGGAGCGCTTGGGGCAAGCCTGAGAACCCCACTATCTGAACGTTCCTATCTGTGGGGCGCAAGGATGGTAACTGCCCCTCGTTAATAGTACTGCGAGTCGCGCCCGTATCGACGAGAAAGTCCACCTGTTGCCCATCCACGTCTAGTGTCAAGGTCGGCTCCTCGGTTGGTGTCATAGTCAAAAGGGGGCATTATATGGGCGGCCCGCCGGCATCCCGTCAATAGGCTACTTGATTTCTCGGTGGCGGGTATCCCTGGCGGGGCCTTCGGCAATCACGTTTCCAATGTCCCATCTGTCCGCAGCGAAAGCACGCCCCTTGTGGAGCGGTGGATGCGGGGTACCCGTTGTTATTGCGCGGACCCTGTTGCGTCGGACGCCTCGCAGGCTGTTGGTTCTGCTGTCCCCATTGTGGCGGCCCATTCCCGTTTGCTCCGTTTGGGGCCCAGTAACTTGGGGGAGGCCCATCGTTTTGGGGAGGGGGTCCCTGTGGATACCCGTTCTGGGGAGGGGGAGGGGGTCCCTGTGGATACCCATTCTGGGGAGGGGGCGTTTGTACTGCCCAGGTCTGTGGAGGGGGTGTTTGCACGGCCCAATTCTGCGGCTGTGGAGGGGGCCCCCCCATGTTCCAGTTTTGGGGAGGGGGCCCTTGTGGGTTCCAATTTTGGGGAGGGGGCCCTTGTGGGTTCCTTTGTGTCCGCATGTCGACTCGTCCACTGTCGTTGTCGTCGATGTCATTTTCGTTTTCGTTATCGCGGCCCCACTCTTTGTTGGGCTCTATCCTGGTGTTCCGATTCTGGGCCCGTACTTGGCCTCGATTTCCCTTCTTATTTTGGTTGAGTTGGGCCCGTTTTTCCTGGACAAGCATTTGCAATATGTCGTCCTTTACATCGGCCTTCTTATCGTCGCCGTCGCCACATTGCTCGGCCGCTTCAACTAGTTGGTCGGTTGGGGTGTTCCTCCACCCTATCATAGCCGTTTGAATGCGCTTCCTAACTGCCGGTCTCATCCCTTCTACCATAAAATTGTTCACCACAGCGCGAGGGAGATCTTGTGCCCGCACCTGGCCCAGTCCTCCCCACTTTAACACTGCTCTTTCTACCCTCTCTCTCCAATCGATTGCTGCTTCGCCATGTTTCTGTTTTAGGCCGTATATTTTATTCCAATCTGGCCCCGCGGCTGGCATCAGTGCGGTGTATACCCCGGTCAACAATAGGTCGACAAGGGCATTCCAATCGACGAGGGTCTGGGCCGGGGTTTAGGCCGGGGTTGGTGCTACATTTGGCCAGCGTGCGTGTATTTTGGCCTGGTCCCACACCCGCGCGGGCAATACAGCCTTCCCCATATGGCAGACGTCCCGCCAATCTGTGCCTGTATTGTGTATCCACAAACGCATAAATTCCGGTATCTGACTGGGCTCTTCGGTCAGCAAGGTTCTCACCCACTCCTGCATAGACGCCAAATCTGATTCTCTCCAGGGTACCCTGATGTTAATGGGTCCCGCCGCTCTCAGTCCTATGGTTTTTAAGGGACACATCCCGATTGTAGGCTGTGGGTTCTCCGATCCCGTGAACCCTTCCAATGAGGGGTACAGTTCTCCTAGCCCTACTGGAGGCGCGAACCCGCTGTCTGCCCCACTAGCCTCTTGTCCTCTAAATGGATTACCCGGGCTAAGGTGAACCTGAGGGGCGGCTGGTCTAGTTATCTGGGGGTCTAACCCCTGGGGAAACAGGGGCGGGGGTGGGAAAGGTGGCGCCTGTGGCCCGGGGACAGGGCTCAGGGCTTGGGGGGGGGGGTAGAGGCATGGTAACTACCTCCCCTACCGTGGGGTCTTGGTCCGGATTCTGGACGAGCGGCATTAGCCGCTGATTTGCTTGTTTGACCACCTCCCTAATTGTTTTGTCCTGAACTTTGTCTGCTTGTTTCTTTTGGCCCTGAAGCTTCAGTACTTCCCCTGCCAAGCTAGCCTGTCTTGAGGCCGCCAGTCGCTTCATCCCTTCCTTTTCCCACCACCCATACACCTTCCAATAATCGGGTGGGAAGTGTTTCCTCTCTTTCTCTAGCTTATCCAAAGCTCCGTACAGCACTTCCAATTTGTCAAGTGCAAACGATCCCTCCTCTGGCCAGGGATTACTCAAGTCCTTAGTTAATACAGCCCAGTCCTTTCCTGGTCTTACCGCGGCATAATGATGCCTTTTAAACATGAAAGATGCCGGGGTTCCCTTGAGGGGCTCCCCCTCTTTCGTTAGCTTGTTTCCCATCTTATTGCTCTGGGCTGATCCTTCCTGGAAAGTTCTTGGCCACCGGCGCAGCCTTATGGCTGTCCGACCTCACTTTTCCCCCTCCTCCTTGCTAACTGTAACGTTACCCTTAATGTTACCCTGCAAAAATTCTATCCTTAACGTTATCCTGGTGAATTTAACAAAGGCTTGTCATTCTGAGGCTTAAAAATAGCCTTTACTTACAATTTTCGTTTGGAGAGCAGGCAGGGCAGATGGCAAGGGAGCGGACTGAGCCCGCTCGAGGGAGGGAGGTTCGAATTTGGAAAAATAGCCCTTTAATACACGACAATGCTCACCTTAAATCAAATCAGCATGCCGGCGCCGGCCTCAGGCAGCCTCCCTCCTGTCGTTCGGGGTCTGCTCCTCTCGTCCTCCTCTGCTGCAATCCGAGTCACGGCACCATTCAATGTCGGGAGTGACTTCTTGATCGTAATAGAATTCTACCACCAATTTGAGAATGACAAACGTTTATTAAAAACCAAGTACACAGCTGGGAGGGAGCAAGACATCTACAGCATGAATGGACAGCATGCCAAGTCAACCTTCCTAAGGACACATCGATTCGCAGTTCATTTATATAGAGGCACACTTTATCAGAGAATCTCCGCTAGAGTCTGAGTGGACAAATAAACTGGGCTAATGGTCCTACCACCGGCATCCCCAATGGGCCATGTTCCCCACCGTCATCCATCCTTTCGTTTTGGAGGAGTGAAGCACACACCGTTAGGATCCGGACCAGATGTGTTTTCAAGGCTCCGAGGTGACAAGAAATATAACTCACTGAAGGGGGATTGCATTCCTGGTTCTGATAAGGCCATAAAATGTATGAGGTCGTTCTGATGAGTTCCAGGTGTTGGATGTACCTTTCAGCTCACTTTCTTATTTAAACTTAATCCAGAGTAGGGAAATCAAATATATTTATCATAACTCAAGCATCATTTGATTATACGAAATATAGTTAATGTTTTAACAGTCTATCAGCAAAGGTCTATGTCTACAAATTCAAGCATCCCACGTAAGGTTCACATTTCACACACGTATAATCCGCATTCCTGCCCGCGGCTCGAGACGCTGTTTGCGGGCCAAAGAGAGAGTTTTACGACAAGGCTATCTGGCCTGTAAAGAACGCACGTATACAACAAAGCCATCTGTTCTGCACAGATGAAGCGTGTATTTCTCATTTTAAACTATGGCAAAGCGAAAACCTTTTTATTAACTATGAAATAACATTTTCAAACAACATTTATAACAGAGCTCGTACAGTAAAAAATCAGCTACCTGACATATATATATATATATATCTATATATATATATTTTTATATATATATATATATATATATATATATATATATATATATATATATATACACACACACACACACACAGTCGTTCAACCCTTTGACTAAAGATGACGTCCAGTGCCGCAACCCGCGAAAAAGTTTTGTGTATGGATGACGTTACTACACATCATCGACAATACCTATAAATAGATCGTCAGTACATGGTTGCATTCCCGTAATGCAAAATAAATCCTGTACCGGGGGTCATTTTATCAAAAAAAAATCCCGTATTCAAAGGGTTAAAGTAGCATCATGGCAACGAGAAACCATACGCATCACAAAGGGGATTCTGCATACAGCTGGATATGGGAAATGGGGTGGAGGATCTTTTTATTACCCTCGCCAGAGGAGAGGGTATTGCATTTGAATCCGTTTGTTTGTTTGAGTAATAGTTTTGTTTGAGTTTGTTTGTTTGTTTGTCCACAAAGAATAAATAAGATTTTCTCTGCAACCGTTGGTCCGATTGACAGGAAATTTTCACCATAGGTGCAACTCCACCTGCAGAATTTTTTTTAATGATAATTATGACGTCATAGCTCACGTTGTTCGGCCGCCATCTTGGAAAAATCGTAAAACTTTGCACCTCTATATCTCCAAAAGCGCTGAATAGAAAAAAATTGAGACATGGCTCATTGTGAAGAACTCTCCATGGGAAATAAAACATGGTAATGATTATGTCATAGGTGCCTCCTTTATGACGTCATAATTCGACAAGTACAAATCTTCATACGATCCAGATTAAATTTCTTGAGCATAATCTCGGAATAAATTTGTTTTTTTTTTGCTTTTTTTTGTATACAGGATCGAGGCTCGTGAAAGAGCTAACATTTATCACACAAAAAATCAAACAGAAACAGGATTTGATCCTTCTAAATAACCAAAGCAAATTATTCAAGCCAGAGTCCCACATCATTGGAAATGGCCGTATAACTGACCCGGTGTCAGATGCATGCTTGCAATTAACATTCGCAAGCCTCAACTTGGAAAAAAAAGGTCATATTGAAATGAAGGAATACTCTTCAGGCAAAAATGCTCCAGCCAGGGGACAAGCCAGTTTGGAATATCTGCAGCCCATCGTCCTTTTTCAGCCATATTCAGCTCATAAAAAAGTACAAGGTTTATGTTAGAAGTGTTATGGAATATGGCTTTCTTCTGTGGGCATTGTGGGAGTTTCTATATCCTTTTTCAATTTTACAAAAACATTTTTGTTCACAGAGAAGCGAGGCTCATGGAAAAGCAAGGTAGATCTGACAGTTTGACAAGCTTGTTGCTAACAGGTTGTGCAGCAATTGCTGAGGTGAGACTCAATCTGTGCCTTGCTTCCTCGTCAAGTTAGGGGGTTCAAACTATATGTATGTATGTATGTACAGTATGTATGTATGTATGTATGTATATATATATATATATATATATATATATATATATGATATATACATATATATATATATATATACATATATATATATATATACATATATATATATATACATATATATATATATATATATATATATATATATATATATATATATATATATATATATATATATATATATATATATATTATATATATATATATACATATACATATACATACAGTCACGTGAAAAAGTAAGTACACCCCATGTAGAGTTTTGACTTTTTCAACATCTATCTATAATTCCAGTAATCTCTGTGTGTCTGTGTGTATGCGACCGCTGTTTCTCGACAACTACCGGTCCGATATACTTGAAACTTGCCAGGTATATTGCTGGGGACCTGAGGATGTGCCTTTTCAAGGTTTCATATTAATCGGACAAGTAGTTACCGAGCTATGTCCAAAAAACGATTCAACCAATCAGAGAGCAGCGAGCTATCACGTGTGCCGAACGTGGCGAACAGACTCTGCCTCGGACGGCACATTTGAGAGCGTATTCATTTATTTCACGTTGGCAAACTATGTTGCCGCTATGTTGGCGTTAAACTATGTTTTAAAACTAATTAAAACTTATTTGCGATTCTTTCGCTTTCCTGCGCGTTTGTGCACGATATGGCGATTTCTTTACCAAACTCCGCAAGCCGTTCGCTTTGGACCAAACCATTTCATGTAAATAGAGGGGGGGGATTGTCACCGTACTCGCAAGCCGTTCGCTTTGGACCAAACCATTTCATGTAAATAGAGGGGGGGGGTTGTCACCGTACTCGCAAGCCGTTCGCTTTGGACCAAACCATTTCATGTAAATAGAGGGGGGGGGATATAATTTTAGATATATATATAGTACGGGCATGCCCTAGTATTTCAAAATACAGCTATTTGTTCTTCATTTCAACAATATTGAGAGATAAAGGTGATAAAATATAACAAATATCATGAAACATTTACATTTTGTAGTCCATTGTAAAATTTAAATAAACATAAATGCAAATTTCACCTGTGGAAAAAGTAAGTACACCCCTATATTTATCACGACTTCAAATACCTAAAATTAGAATCAGGTGCACCAGCTCAGGTGCAAATGATTAGAGCATCGTTAGGGAGGATCTTGGAGGAACCTGTCTTATTTAAACCTCAGACATTTAGTTTGGTTTGCTCTTTGTTGTTGAAGTGTGCGGCGTCACCATGCCTAGATCAAAAGAGCTCTCTGAGGCCTTCAGAAAGAAGGTTATAGATGCCTACGAGTCTGGGAAGGGATTTAAAAAGATCTCCAAACAATTTGAAATCAATCATTCGACTGTCCGGAAGATCATCTACAAGTGGAGAAAATTCCAAACAACTGCCAACTTGTTCAGGCCAGGCCGCCCCAGCAAGTTCAGCCCGAGAGCAGACCGCAAGATGCTGAAAGAAGTCTCTAAGATCCACAGAATGTCATCATGGGACCTACAGGTAGCTCTTGCCACTGTTGATGTCAAAGTGCACGAGTCTACCATTAGAAAGAGGCTGCACAAATTTGATCTACCTGGGAGAAGTGCCAGTAGGAAACCTTTGCTGTCCAGAAAGAACATCAGGGCAAGACTAAAGTTTGCCAAAGAACACCTTGGCAAAGACCAGCACTTCTGGAACAATGTTCTCTGGGCAGATGAGTCAAAGGTAGAGCTATTTGGTCACAGTACCAGAAGACATGTTTGGCGAAAACCAAAAACAGCATTTGACCACAAGAACCTGATACCAACTGTAAAGCAGGGTGGTGGAAATATTATGGTTTGGGGCAGCTTTGCTGCATCAGGGCCTGGGCAGCTCACCATCATAGAATCCACTATGAATTCTTCATTGTACCAGAGGGTGATTGAGGATAATGTGAGGCTATCTTTCGGAAAGTTGAAGCTCAACCGAAGGTGGACCTTGCAACATGACAATGACCCTAAACATACCAGTAAATCCACAAAGGAATGTCTGAAAAGAAAGAAATGGCGGGTTCTGGAATGGCCAAGTCAAAGCCCGGATCTAAATCCCATCGAGATGTTGTGCGGGGATTTGAAACGAACTGTGCATGCAAGGAACCCCTCAAACATCGCACAGCTGAAAGAATTGTGCATGGAGGAGTGGGCAAAAATTTCTCCCAGTCGATGTCAGTGACTGGTAGACAGTTAAAAGAAATGCCTACTTGAGGTTGTTTCTGCCAAAGGGGGCAATACCACCTATTGGAGCCAAGGGTGTACTTACTTTTTCCACATGCGAAATTTGCCTTTATGTTTATTTAAATTATACAATGGACTACAAAATGTAAATGTTTCATGATATTTGTTATATTATATCACCTTTATCTATCAATATTGTTGAAATGAAGATCAAATAGCTGTATGTTGAAATATGTTGAAAAGTCAAAACTTTACATGTGGTGTACTTACTTTTTCACGTGACTGTATATATATATATATATATATATATATATATATATATATATATATATATATATATATATATATATATATATATATATATATATATATATATATATATATACAGTGGAACCTTGACTTACGAGTGCCCCAACTTACGAGTTTTTCGAGATACGAGCCGTCGCTCGGGCGGTTTATTGCTTTGAGATGCGAGCCGAGATCTGAGTTACGAGCTTTCGCCACCCGGTCACGTGGTTATCTTGCCGTGCAAGTACAGTATCTCTGCCGTATAGCGCTGCATTTTTGTTTTCGCATGTTGGTTATTTTGAGTTTACGCCACCAGGTGGGTTCCGGTCACGTGGTTATCTTGCCGTGCAAGTACAGTATCTCTGCCGTATAGCGCAGCATTTTTGTTTTCGCATGTTGGTTATTTTGAGTTTACGCCACCAGGTGGGTTCTGGTCACGTGGTTATCTTGCCGTGCAAGTACAGTATCTCTGCCGTATAGCGCTGCATTTTTGTTTTCGCATGTTGGTTATTTTGAGTTTACGCCACCAGGTGGGTTCTGGTCACGTGGTTATCTTGCCGTGCAAGTACAGTATCTCTTCCGTCAACTTGTTCAGAGTGCCGGCGATAGCTCGCCTTCTCTTTGTGGAAAACACGGTACTGAGAAGAAGAAGAGGATGATGTGCTTGGATATAAAACACGCAATCGTTGGAAAACATGAGCGAGGTGTCGAGGAGGACGTATATAACGGCAGAGGAGAAGAGCATGCCAGGCCACAACTTGTGGATATAAAACACGCAATCGTCGTGTTTTATATAAAACTTGTGCTTGGATATAAAACACGCAATCGTCGAAAAACATGAGCGAGGTGCCGAGGAGGACGTATATAACGGCAGAGGAGAAGAGCATGCCAGGCCACAACTTGTTCAGAGTGCCGGCGATAGCTCGCCTTCTCTTTGTGGAAAACACGGTACTGAGAAGAAGAAGAGGATGATGTGCTTGGATATAAAACACGCAATCGTCGAAAAACATGAGCGAGGTGTCGAGGAGGACGTATATAACGGCAGAGGAGAAGAGCATGCCAGGCCACAACTTGTTCAGAGTGCCGGCGATAGCTCGCCTTCTCTTTGTGGAAAACACGGTACTGAGAAGAAGAAGAGGATGATGTGCTTGGATATAAAACACGCAATCGTCGAAAAACATGAGCGAGGTGCCGAGGAGGACGTATATAACGGCAGAGGAGAAGAGCATGCCAGGCCACAACTTGTTCAGAGTGCCGGCGATAGCTCGCCTTCTCTTTGTGGAAAACACGGTGAGATCCTTAACATCCAACAACTAATGAGACGCAAACGGGGCGCCCAGTTTAGCGGTACACACATTGATGAATCACCCTGCCTGTGATTCACCCATGACAGGTTATAGCTGGGTCGGGATTCAAACCCAGGCTGGACAGTTTAGACTTTAGAGTCAAGTGTGCGTACCTCCAGTCCAGGCCATCCTGCCAACTTGTATGCTGCATACAGGTGAAATATAAAGCGCGAGATATTTTTATATATACTGTATATTTAAAAAAAAATTGGTGTGGTTTTTGGCGGGCTGGAACGGATTAATAGCATTTCAATGCATTTTAATGGGGAAATTTGATTTGAGAAACGAGCAATTTGAGTTACGAGCTCGGTCACAGAACGAATTAAATTCGTAAGTCAAGGTTCCACTGTATATATATATATATATATATATATATATATATATGTTGGAACCCATCTGTGGATCGGTCCCATCGGCCGATGGGTCTGACCCGTTTGCGGATCTGCAGATGGGCGACCCATCTGTGGATGCACGAGAAATGACAATGCAGACCCATCGGCCGATGGGTCTGCGCCATCTGCGGATGTGTTGTTCACCTTGAAGGAATGTGTATGCATCAATGGTGGATGAGTATGTTTATTTGAACCTAAAAATAAGCAATTGATGTCATAAATGTTTATAAAGCAGTCCGTGACATGTGGTTTGTCGATAACCGTTTGTAGATAAGATAAAAATAAGATAATGTCGCTCCATTTAAAAACGCTGGTCTACTTCGCTGGTGGCACTGGCAGACTCAGCTCTCCATTGTTTATATAGCAATTCCTGGCATGCCTTAATCACCCCAAAGCTAAAGATGAAGGTGTGGCTTCGTAATCGGGGCATTGTCAATTATATAAACACAATAACGCATTATGTGATTCTATGAGGCCCTCAGTGTGATTCTATGAGGCCCTCAGCGATGGGTCTGACCCGTTTGCAGATCCACAGATGGGTCGCCCATCTGTGGATCCGCAAACGGGTCAGACCCATCGGCCGATGGGACCGATCCACAGATGGGTTCCAACATATATATATATATATATATATATATATATATATATATATATATATATATATATATATATATATATACGTATATATATATATATATATATATATATATATATTGTTACAGATACGACTTTGATGGTATGGTGGGCCGAGCGGGATGGCCGCCGTATCCGTACAAGTTACCCGATTGTGCCCGAACGTTGACTAGCCGCGCTATGCTGGCTCACTAAGAAAAAGAAGACACCCGGCTGGATTACAATCACACAATACGACACCAACGTTTCGATTCTCAAGTATATTCGTACGGAAAAGGTTAGATTACAGGGGCTAGAGGTATATTACAGGAAGACAGGCACTTAGACACACTCTTATATTAACCCCGGACAGACGACAGACACACGGGACAAAATGCTGACTCACACGGGGGTTGATGAAAAGGACAGCGGGTATCGATGGCTCAAGGTGCACTCCTGGCTCAAGGCAGAATCGACTCGGTCCGGTCCAGAGATGCGGGGAGGTATCGTCGCGCTGGGGGTGGCGGTGGCTTCTCTCTCCAGTCTCCAAGCTGAGGCGCATCTGACGTCACATCCGGCGCGGGGCCGCGTATATCCGGCGGGGAGTGACACGCCCTCGGCTCGTTAGCTCCGCCTCGTGGAATCGGCACGTTGCTTCTCATTGGGTGCGTGCGGGGGGTTTACCAGGCTCCGCCCTTGACGAGGAGCTGACAAGGCGCCCCTTCGTGGTAACCCCGTGGAGCGCATGGTCTGGAGCTAATCGAGCCGGTGTGAGGACGCATCCTCCCCCGCTCCGCCGCCATCTCCTCTGTTGTTGTTGTAATTGTTGTTGTAGTTGTTGTTATTGTTGTTGTTTGGGGAAGAAGATGGGAGGAGGTATGGGAAAGGTCCTAAACTCACTACTGATGCCATATAATCACATTCTGGTGCAACGAAGAGTCATAATTAATGGAAACGAGGCCTTAACTGACATAGATTAAGAATAACTAGGAAGATGTCCGAAAGTTGTCTACGTGTGGTGCGGTGGACCTGGGCACGACATTTAATGGGGGAAGAAGGGGAAGGTCGGCTCTACTGATTGTTATTTACATGCAATGGGACTAGGGAATGGGGGATTGGGGAAAGTTGGGGAGTATTGGAGAAAATAGGGGAATATTTACAAGCGGATATGGAGGCCAAATTCCATATTCGCAACATTGCACCCTTCTCTACCCTCGGGGCGTCCCGACCCGATAAATTTTTACCTACTTTAGTGTGGCACGCAATGTAGTTCCCTCTACTATTAACTCTACCCTGAGTGCGACAGTTTTACAGATATTCACAAATGAGTAAATATGTCCCCCTGCGACGTTGCACCCTTCTCCTCACAGAAACACACCCACAGGATAACCGAATCCGGAAAGAATCCTCAAACTAAACATACAGCCGGTAGGGAGCATTATTTACACGACTACGCTGCTATTTACACTACGATCCAGGACCTGTTTTTGGAGGAACACATGCAGATGTTATGCATAGAGAGAGCGCGCTTGCCAGCATCGATACACCAACCCACGAGTGCTCTGTGGCCGACGGCCTTTAATAACGTGCAGAGCACCCTTCCCGAGCATCAAAAGCACCACCCCACCACCAATCGGTGCAGTCACCATTGTTCATTGGAATAAAAATAAATTCGACAACCCCTAACCCTGCAGGTGTCTCTTGCTCTTCTTGTGGTGCACTTGGTGGTAACTAAAAGTGGTTCACCTGTATGGCATAGGTGCCACGTTGACCCATAGGTCCATCCCCGGGTGGTGCTTGGCCGCAAACGAACTGCGGTCCATTGTGGGTGGCCACAAACATTGCGGTCCATATGGTGTATCGATCCCGGCAGCCAACAGCGAAAGTGCAGGCCCACAACTGCGTAGCCAGCACCTCTCTCTCCTCTCTCTCTACCCCAAAGCCAGATCCTCGGAGGTGGGAGACAAAAGAAGAAACAAGTGAGTAAGGTGGTAAGGGCGCAAAAGTGCACGCAATATAAGGTAATGCACACTGGGGGCACATGGGAACCAGGTGAGACAGGTACGTTCCTATCGTACGCCCCCCCCCCCACCAGGTAACCTACATGGCCCCTCCCTTACCCCTTACTGTATCCACAAAACACAACACTACCCATAAACATCTACTTTACAAATCGACAAACATCCCTACTGTCTTCCCCGTTCCTCCCATAAACCAAATTCGTCTTCTCTCCCTCCTAACCAATCAAATTTGCCATTTTCAACTCTCATCAAAATTTGCCATCACCAATTCATCATCAGTCCCTCCTAGGGAGGGAGAGATGGAATCACCCCAATGTCTCATCCACGTCGTGATGCGTCTCACAAATCCACAGCAATTTCATTTCCTGCACAAAACAAAGAAAACACAGGTGTGGAGTCATCATCATCACCACAGGCAAGTGGCTGCGTATGGTGCGACAGGTTCATCAATCCTAACTATCTCCTAAATGACTTTAACAACTTTACACTACCCGGGGTCTCTCTCCGGCCAAACCATTGGCCCTCTTACACTATGGGTTCTAAAAACCAATTCCCATTGGCCAAACTGTGGTGCTCTTCAATTTGGGGTCTCACTCCCCCGATTCATCTCCCGGTGCCCTCGCACAATTTCTGGGCTGCGGCGTGTACCTCTCCCAGTGGGTCTACCCACCTGCACACCTCCACCACTGCAGTTGCCTCCGAGCTTACCTGCTCCTTGCCCTAACCTAACTACCTGGGGAAGGCCCTCTGGCACTCTCCCCACTCGGTGCCCTCTCTGGCACTGGGCTACCCGGGTCCATCCTCCGGATCCTCGGGCCCCATCCACAACTCTACCGGCTCCCAGAGCCCACCTGCGGCCTCACCTGGCCGACATCCTCACAGTGGTGGAGTGCCCAACCAACTACACACACTAACAGGCTACACGCCCAGCCATTTCCACAACACTAATGCACCCATTCACAACACCATTCTGCAACCGCACCACAAATGCCAATATTCAACCACAATTTACCTGCACCCTCTACCTAACACTTACACTACCCGCCCCGGGTGCTCGTGAAAGGGGTCCACTCTTCCCCCATCCACACCTTCGCACCATGCACACCACTCCGTACCACTCACTCCAACTCTCTCCACACACCTGTACCTGCACACCTGTGCTCTCACACCTGGTGCCACCTGCACCCTTCTCTCCCCAAGCGCATTCGCGCTGATCCACACACTCACTACTCATACACTGCTCCACACACCTGTCCAGTTGCACACCTGTGCAATCACACCTGTTCAATTCTCACACACACGGCATCATCTCAGCTAACTACTCCCTTCTGAAACTTGCGCTTCCCAGTCGTCCCTTTAACTATTGCGCTCCCTCGTCATTATAATCCACACTAATCTACCTGCGTCCCCACTACAGGTATCAGTCACTAACTAATCTTAACGTTACCTAATGTCAATCTTCGCTAGATCCCTACACACCATATCCTAACCCACCCGGGCTAGTTTTCACTGCCATACACCCCATAATCTAGTGCTCCTTTGCCCCCCACATGGGAAGGGTGGCAAGGATGCCATCCCACCACATCGGGGGCCTCTCACTACCAATTTTGCACATCAAATTTCAACAAATTAAAAATTTGCCAATCATCTGCCAATCACTGTACCATTACCAATCATCACTCTGCCAATCCTTTGCCAATCATCAAATTTCGCCTTTTTCTAATTTCGGGGCCAAAACACTAACCTCATCACCCAGTCTACTCACTACTGCCTCTCGGTGCGCCAATCCCTGTCCAAAGCCCGGCTTCGTAAAGCCAAGCAATGGATGCTGGTTGTTTTGTGCCAGCGGCTGGATGCGTCCGGCACTCGGTGCAGGGACGGGGGCTTACCCGGGCCGAGATCCCACGCATCACCTCGGCGTGGAGCCATCCAATGTCCCGATCTCGACCTGCCGGCACGTCTCACCAAAAAGTGGTCGCCATGACGACCCTTTCTATCGGGCTGCCAGCTCCGCCTATTGGAGCACGGACGCGGCCGTTCAAAGCGAGGCCCAGCGTGGGTCGCGCACGGCGGTCCTTTCGAACCCGCCGTGGCTCGGATCCCCGCTGGTTCTCGCGGCACGCGAAGCCCGGCACGCACCGAGGGCCCGCTTCGGCTAAAAGTCGACCTAACCTTTAACCTGTGTAACGTCGATGCTTCACCTGGATTCTTACACCCCGAAGCCCGTTCCTTGCTCACACATCCAGCCGTGCCCATGCTCCTCGTACCTTTCCTTACACACCCAGGTACCCTCATTCCACTCACAGCCTTGGTCACACACCTGACCACCGAACACTTTGGCACACATTCGTCGCTCGCACACCTCACCAATACACCTCTTCGCGCCCCCTCCTCGGTCACCTCCTCTGTGACAATCACAGGTGTGCTCTCATTCGCACACCCAACCACGTGCCTCACCACCAACTCCAGCGTGCATTCCCACTCACGCTCTACCATTCCAGGTGTGCATCCTTCCATCCCAGGTGTACATCCTCGCTCACCTGTCACAACAAACTCACTCTCCTTGTCACTCTCACTACTCTCACCTCCATTCTTGACAGCGCACTCACCCTTACTCTTGACAGCACACTCTTTCCCCATGCACCTGTCCGTCACACACCTTTCTCGCGCACACTCTCCCGTTACACCCTCTGTAACACTCACCACAGGTGGACACTCTTCCTTACTTCTGACAGCGCACTCTTTCCTCATGCACCTGTCCGTCACACACCTTTCTCGCGCACACTCCTGCGCACACTCTCCCGTCACACCCTCTGTAACACTCACCACACCACGCTTCCATGTGCTCCCTCGCACACGCGCTACGACCGACTCACTCTTGCCAGCACACTCACTCCTTGGCACGCACTTTTTCCTCACACACCCCAGAGTCGGACTTTCTCGCACACCTCCTCTTTCGCACACCAGACCTGTCGCACACTTCACCAACGGCCTCTCACGAACACCCGGGTCCATCTCGACCCCCAAGCTTATTAAATCCCCTGGCGCATCATACGCACGACCATATTGGTCACCACTTACACCGGGTCCTCTTCCTCTTCGCTTCTCCTCCATCACCTGCGAATCCCTCATCCGGTTAATGAGCACATCATCACGATCCAAACACAGACTTTGGACCAATTCTTTTATCTCCTCCTTTATCTCCTTCTTATCCCCTCTCCGTCGCTTCTTAATTTCACTCATCCCTTCTTCCACTTCTTCTAATTTGTGCTTCACCTCTTTTATTCCCCGGTACGTCTCCTCAAGCTCGTCCTCCAAGGCTACCTTGACCGTTTCCATGTGCGTCCTCACCTGCCGGTCCTTCGTCTCCATAACCTCTATCACTTCGTCCAACCTCGTTGTCAGTCCCTCACGTACCATCTGACATTCCCTCTTCGTCGCTACCAAGTCATCTTTTAGTTCTTTCTGTGTCGCCTTTAAACCTCCTAATACCGCAGTGTTCCTTTGAACCTGCTCCACTAACTCCGTCTGTCCCACCGTCAGCTGCTCCACCTCCTGCGTCAGGTCCTCTATGCCCCCTTGTAACTTTACAGTCCCCTTTCTCACCTCCTTTTCCATGTGCTCCTCACAGTGCCTCACCTCCTCGCGCACTCCTCCGACCTCCTCACTCACTCCTCTTCTGATCTCCTCTCCCATCACTTGCATCTCCTGCCCAGATGCCACCCTCATCTGCTCCATTTCCTCCCTGTGAGCATCCAGTTTGGTTTCTACCCCTATTCTGACCCCCTCTATCTGCTGCTCCATTTGTTTAACTTCCCTTTCCGCTTGGTCCCTCATGTCCCTCAATTTGCCTTCCATACTGTTTTCTAACCCCTCTAACCCATTTTTCACTCCCTCTATCTGATTCTCCTGGGCAGCCATTCTATTTTCTACCCCCATTAACCCATTTTTCACTTCTTTTATCCCGTTGTCTAACCCCTCAAAATTATTGTCTAACTTCCCAAATTTCTTGTCTAACTCCTCAAAATTATTGTCTAACCCCTCACTGGTACCCCTCGCTTCGTCCCTCATTACCCCCATTTGCTCACTCTGAGCCCTCGCTTCGTCCCTCATTACCCCCATTTGGTTTCCCATTACCCCCATTTGGCCCTCCATTCGCCCACTATCAGCCCTCATTCCCACCATTTGTTCCATAAGGGCCCTCATTTGCAGGAGGAAAAGGTTCGAATCCACCAGGGGCGCTGCCGCGGGCGTGGACGCCGTGGCCACCTCGTGCGTGACAACGCTATTTTGCGACCCTGCCGCCCTCACTGCTTCGCTCTCCTCCTGTCCCTCATGTCCCTCAATTTGGTCCTGGACCGACCCTGCTTCACTCTCCCCTACCGGACCCCAGCCGTCTTGATCCGCCATAGCGCGACTTGCAAAATTCGAGTTTCGTAAAACAAATACAAATTTCGGCCGCTCCAAATTTTGACCAAATTTTTTTTTTTTCTCTATTCGTTTTTTTTTTCAAAATTTGGTCGGGCCTCGAATCTCACTCCCGACACCAATTGTTACAGATACGACTTTGATGGTATGGTGGGCCGAGCGGGATGGCCGCCGTATCCGTACAAGTTACCCGATTGTGCCCGAACGTTGACTAGCCGCGCTATGCTGGCTCACTAAGAAAAAGAAGACACCCGGCTGGATTACAATCACACAATACGACACCAACGTTTCGATTCTCAAGTATATTCGTACGGAAAAGGTTAGATTACAGGGGCTAGAGGTATATTACAGGAAGACAGGCACTTAGACACACTCTTATATTAACCCCGGACAGACGACAGACACACGGGACAAAATGCTGACTCACACGGGGGTTGATGAAAAGGACAGCGGGTATCGATGGCTCAAGGTGCACTCCTGGCTCAAGGCAGAATCGACTCGGTCCGGTCCAGAGATGCGGGGAGGTATCGTCGCGCTGGGGGTGGCGGTGGCTTCTCTCTCCAGTCTCCAAGCTGAGGCGCATCTGACGTCACATCCGGCGCGGGGCCGCGTATATCCGGCGGGGAGTGACACGCCCTCGGCTCGTTAGCTCCGCCTCGTGGAATCGGCACGTTGCTTCTCATTGGGTGCGTGCGGGGGGTTTACCAGGCTCCGCCCTTGACGAGGAGCTGACAAGGCGCCCCTTCGTGGTAACCCCGTGGAGCGCATGGTCTGGAGCTAATCGAGCCAGTGTGAGGACGCATCCTCCCCCGCTCCGCCGCCATCTCCTCTGTTGTTGTTGTAATTGTTGTTGTAGTTGTTGTTATTGTTGTTGTTTGGGGAAGAAGATGGGAGGAGGTATGGGAAAGGTCCTAAACTCACTACTGATGCCATATAATCACATTCTGGTGCAACGAAGAGTCATAATTAATGGAAACGAGGCCTTAACTGACATAGATTAAGAATAACTAGGAAGATGTCCGAAAGTTGTCTACGTGTGGTGCGGTGGACCTGGGCACGACATTTAATGGGGGAAGAAGGGGAAGGTCGGCTCTACTGATTGTTATTTACATGCAATGGGACTAGGGAATGGGGGATTGGGGAAAGTTGGGGAGTATTGGAGAAAATAGGGGAATATTTACAAGCGGATATGGAGGCCAAATTCCATATTCGCAACAATATATACATATATATATGGTCTGGTCATATCGGCAATGGTCTGGCAAGTGTTACAGGAGGCAAAGAAAGGATGTTGCGGTGGTATGGCTTGATTTGGAGAATGCATATGCGTCAGTGTCGCATGCCTTGATCAGGTATGCCATGGATTTATTTTGGGTGCCACGGAGATTTAGGGATTTTTTTATGGCATATTATGATCTGTTTTGGATGCGGTTTGCGACACAGTCCTATGTAACAGAGTGGCAGAAGTTGGAAGTGGGGATTCCAATGGGATGTACCATCTCCCCGATTTTGTTTGTGCTGGTTATGGAGTTGTTGATGCATGCGGTGAGTGGACATGGGATAGAAGTGGAGCTAGCCCCTGGTCAGAGGTTGCCAGCAATGTTTGCTTTCATGGATGACCTGACAGTTGTCCAACAGTCCGCTGATGCAGCAGTAGAGGTACTGGGACGACTGGAAAGGTTGATGCGGTGGGCAAGAATGTGATTTAAAGCAAGAAAGTCGAGGAGTGTGGTAGTGAGACAAGGAGTGGTGGATAACATGCACACGTTTGAGCTGGGAGGGGAGCTGGTTCCATCATTGGTAGAGACCCCTGTGAAGAGTTTGGGAAGATGGTATACAGTGGAGTTGAATGATGTGGGAAGAGTGGAGGAGGTCAGAAACAAGCTTTTGAGAGGTTTGAAGAGGATTGATGGATGTGGTTTCTCAGGTAAGTTGAAGGTATGGTGTTTGAAGTTTGGGTTGATGCCACGAGTATTGTGGCCATTGATGATGTATGATATTGCAATTGGGCATGTAGAGAGGATGGAGGTTGTGGTGAGTGGGTTTGTGAGGAGGTGGTTGGGAGTGCCACGCTGTTTGACAAACATTGCCTTTTATGGTCAGGGTGGAAAACTCCAGTTTCCCTTGACATCATTAACCGAGGAGTTTAAGGTGGTGAGGGTGCGGGAGTTCATGATGTTGTGGGATTCAAGTGATGCAGTGGTAAAGAATGCTCTCCCAGAGAAGAAGGGAAGTCGGAAGTGGATTCAAGAGCAGAGGTGGACGAGATGGAGGAGCGGTTGCAACAGGAGGAGGTCATGGGGATGGTACAGCAAGGGAAGCATGGCTTGGGGGTGGATGGAGCATGAGCGATGGGGAAAGGCATGTGTGAAAGAGAGGAGGAAGATGGTTGAGAGGGAGTTGAGAAGAAAGGAAGAGGAGGGGAGATATGTGAAAGCAGTCGGTCAGGCACAGCAAGGTGCTTGGACTAAGTGGGAAGGTGTGCGGGTGAGGATATTGAAGTGGCAAGAGATTTGGAGGATGGAGCCAATATTGTTGAATTTCCTGTTGCAGGCAACGTATGATGTGCTTCCGTCACCAGTAAACTTGAGATTGTGGGGGTTGTTGCAGGAGGAGAGATGTTATTTGTGTGGAGGTGTGGGAACGGTGCAGCATGCACTGAGTGCATGCTCAGTAGCATTGGCAGCAGGAAGATACAGGTGGCGACATGATCAGGTGCTGGCGGTGGTGGTGCAAAGGGTGCAACAAGAGGTGCTCTGATCGAGAGAGAGAAGAGTGGAGAAGGAGACTGATGGGGGAGAGGTGTGGTTTGTCAAAGAGGGCCAAGTGGTAAGAGGTGGAAAGAGGAGGAGGTGGAAAGCAAGAGGGCTGTCAGATGCTTGTGATTGGCAGGTGGTGGCAGACCTAAAGCCACAATTGGTATTCCCAGAGGAGATCTGTGTGACAAGGTTGCGGCCTGAAATTGTCATTTGGTCAAGTGCAACAAGACAGGTCATCTTAGGGGAGTTGTCGGTACCTTGGGAAGAGAACATGGAGGAGGTGCACGAGAGGAAGAGAGGAAAGTACAGTGAGCTGGAGGCAGAGTGCCGGGAGAAGGTTTGGCGCGTTTCGTGTCAGCCATTTGAGGTGGGGTGTAGAGGGTGTATTGGCAATTCCTTTTCTGCATTTCTTGCTAGGCTGGGAGTGTGTGGGACAGAAAGAAGGAAGATGTGTGACAAGGTGGCCCAGGTTGCCTTGAAATGGATATGGAGGAAGTTTATGGAGGCAAGTCGAACAGTGTAGGTTGGTTGTGTGTTCTTTGTTTGTTTGTTTGTTTTTTGTTACCATTATTATTTCTTATTTTGTGTGTATGAGTGAGTGGGTGAGGGTGTGAGTTTTTGCATGGATTAATTTTTGCATGAGTGTGTGTTTTTGTGTGTTGAGTGGTGTATGATGTAAGTGTAGGTGGTTGTTTGGTTGGTGTTCTGTGTGTATGTGTGTGTATGTGTGTGTATGTGTGTGCATGGGTGTGTATGGGTGTGTATGAATGATCTGGTGTGTTTTGTTGGTGAGTTGTGAAGGGTATAAAGGTGGGTGTTTGAGTGTTCCACCATGTTTGTTTGGTGCTGTGGATTCTGGATGTGGAGGTGTTGTTGTTGTTGTTCGCACTGGCTGGGGTTGGTGGTATGTACGCATCCAGGTGCAGTTGCTGTGTATGTGCCCCTGCTGGCTCACCTTCGCTGACCATATCGAGGTTGAAGTACCGAAACGGAATGATACTGAGGACCTCGACTGAGGACCCGGTCAGTGCGGCACACTTGTGACCAGGTGTGTTTTGAACTTATATATTATATATATATATATATATATATATATATATATATATATATATATATATATATATATATATATATTATATATATATATATATATATATATATATATATATATATATTGTTGCGGATATGAGGATTGTATTTTTTTGATTGTGTAATATTGCTTGAATATGGCCCCTCCTGCCTCCAGAGTTGTGTAAAGGTAAAAAGGGCGTCCCGGTAGTTAATTCCATAAAGCATCCATTGAAGGACACTATAATACCCTTGTTCAGTAGTTTATATCCTTATTATGTGTTTTAGGGTAAGGCCTTGTCTTCCATTAGAATGACACTCCATTGCACCAAGTGAAAGAGATAGATTCCCTTCATCCTTCATGCCCATTCCCAAAAACCTCCATCTCCCCTTTCGTCAATTGCCATTCGCATTGCCAACCAACAATTGCCGCCATTGACCACGAGGCAGGGTTGGGGAAGAAAGGCGGGTCCCCACCTCGTCATAGAGGGGAGGAGTGAGTCAGCCCCACTCAACCAACCACGAACAAGGGGTTGGACTTGGAGAGGGTGTGGAGAGAAACATCAAGGAGGTTCGCGAAGGTTGAGGGGCGGGGCCTATATAACCCGCCGCGGGACGTTTCCCCGAGAGATGAGCTTTTATGAGATGAGCTTTTATGAGATGAGCTTTTATGAGATGAGAGATGAGCTGAGAAGAGAGATGAGCTATGACAAGACCTGAGTTGTGAGGTCCAAAAGCAGAGATCATCCAGGGAAGCGCAAAAGCCTGCTATTCGTCACCTTGCTCGCCAGCGGCAGCGTCCCCAGCAGCAACACTCGACAGCTGTTTGAGGCCTGGACGGCGGTTTTGAGCAGGGCCGCGAAGGGATGGCGGCTGCCGAACGTGCCGATCGTGCTGCCAGCTCCGGACCTTCCTCTCCTTTCCAGCCATTCATGCCTGCAAGTTCCCCATTCGTGTACGTGAGTTTGTTCTGTTCGTTCTGTCCGGGGTAGTCAATTAAGTCCATATAAGCTAGTAATTTGCACTGTGTCACCTGCTTTTTCATGTCCCCTGTAAATAACCGTGACTGCTCTTTTTTTGCTTGTGTGTGTGTAAATAATAAACCCCATTACTCTTCTGTATGTCTTCTTCTTCCTCTTTGCATTCAGTCGCTTTAGAGTTTTCCCACATTGAATAGCTGTGGCGCGATACGGCCAACGTCTGGGTGAATCGGGTGAGTCGGGGAAAAACTGTTCGGCCGCGGTGCCTCCGCTCGGTAAATAACATCTAATCCGCGGACCGTAACAATTGGTGTCAGGAGTGTCGGATCGGACCCGAAGCGTGCTTAACGCGCTCAAAATTACGAGCTGCTGGAAATTTGTGTTTTAAAGCAAAACCCGAATTTTGAGATCGCGCCATGGCTGGTCAAGGCGACGGGATGCCGGTGGGAGAGATAGACGGGGTAGAATCGACCCAGGACCTCGGGGAAATGTATGTGGAGGAAAGGGAGGAGGAGAACATTGGCAATGTGGTTGAGGAGGTTTCAGGCACGCAAAATGGTGTCCTCGCGCACGTGGGTGTAGCGGCACCAAATTTTGCCGCGCCCGCGACCGTAGTGGCACCAAATTTAGCGGCGCCCGTGACCGTAGCAGCGCCGCTGGTGGATTCGAACCTTTTTTTCCTGCAAATGGGGGCCTTTATGGACAAAATGAGGGATGAAGCGAGGGCTAATAGTGAAAAAATGGAAAACAGAATGATGGGGGCCCTTATGGGACAAATGGGGAACTGGATGGATGCTCAGGGTGAGCAATTGGGGGTAATGAGGGACAAAGCGAGGGCTGATAGTGAGCGAATGGGGGGCAAAATGGGAGAAATGGGGGGCAAAATGGGAGAAATGGGCGAACGGCTAGAAGCTAAATTTGAGGGTTTAGACAAGAAATTTGAGGGTTTAGACAAGAAATTTGAGGGTTTAGACAATAAATTTGAGGGTTTAGATAAGAAATTTGAGGGATTAGACAATGGGATAGAGGGGGTGAAACATGAGTTAACGGGGGTGGAAAATAGAATGGCTGCCCAGGAGAATCAGATAGAGGGGGTGAAAAATGGGTTAGAGGGGCTAGAAAATAGGATGGAAGACAAATTGCGGGCAATAGGGGAGCAATCCGCCCAGGATATCGAACAGATGGGGAACCAGATAGAGGAGGTGAAAATCGGGTGAGAAAGTAAATTGGATGCTCAGAGGGATGAATTGGGACAGATGAGGGTGGCATCTACAAAAGAGATGGAGGAGATGAAAGAGGAGATACGACGAGGTGTAAGTGAGGAGGTCTCGGGGGTACGCGAGGAGGTAAAGCGAGGTGAAAAGCGTATAGAGAAAGAGGTGAGGAATAATACGGCTAGGTCACAGGGGGGAATAGAGGGTCTGACGAGGGGAGTAGAACAGCTGACAGTGGGACAAAAGGAACTAGTGGACCAAGTGGAAAAGAACACGGCAATAATCGGGGGGTTAAAAGCGACACAAAAAGACATTAAGAACGAATTAATAGCGACACAGAGGCAATGTCAGATGGTACGTGAGGGACTGACAACGAGGTTGGACGAGGTGACAGAGGTAATGGAGAGGAAGGACCGGCAGGTGAGGACGCACATAGAAACGGTCAAAATAGCCTTAGAGGACGAACTTGAGGAGACGCACTGGGAAATAAAAGAGGTGAAGCAAAAATTAGAGTAAGTGGAAGAAGAGGTGAGTGAAATTAAGAAGAGACGGACAGAAACTAAGAGGGAAATACAGGAGGAGGTGATGGAATATGTACAAGGTCGGTGCTCAAATCGTGATGATGTGCTCACTAACCAAATAAAGAGTTTGCAGGTGGTGAAGGAGGTGCGGAGACGAGGTGCCAAGGTGAGTGGCGATATATTCGGCAATGTATATGATGTGAGGAAAGCTTCAGTCGGCTTGGGGGTTGATTTGGATCCGGGTGTTCGTGAGAGGCCGTTGGTGAAGTGTGCGACAGGTACGGTGTGCGAAGGAGGAGGTGTGCGAGAATGTCCGACTCTGGGGTGTGTGAGGAAAAAGTGCGCGCCGAGGAGTGAGTGTGCTGTCGAGAGTGAGTCGGTCGTAGCGCGTGTGCGAGGGAACACATGGAAGCGCGTAGTGAGGAGTGTTACGGAGGAATTAACGAGAGAGTGTGCGCAAGAGGATGCGCGAGAAAGGTGTGTAATGGACAGGTGCATGGGGAAAGAGTGCGCTGTCAAGAGTGAGGGAGAATGCACACCTGTGGTGAGTGTTACAGAGGGTGTAACGGAAGAGTGTGCGTGAGAAAGGTGTGTAACGGACAGGTGCATGAGGGAAGAGTGCGCTGTCGAGAGTAAGGGTGAGTGCGCTGTCGAGAGTAAGGGTGAGTGCGTTGTCAAGAGTGGTGGTGAAAGTAGTGAGAGTGACACGGAGCGTGAGTTGGTTGTGACAGGTGAGAGAGGATGTACACCTGGAATGGAAGGATGCACACCTGGAATGGTAGAGCGTGTGTGGGAATGCACACTTGAGTTGGTAGTGAGGCACGTGGTTGGGTGTGCGAGTGAGAGCACACCTGTGATTGTCACGGAGGAGGTGACCGAAGAGGGGGCGCGAAGAGCTGTGTTGGTGAGGTGTGCGAACGACGAGTGTGTGCCAAGGTGTTCGGTGGTCAGGTGTGTGACCAAGTCTGTGAGCGAAAGAACGAGTGCAATAACGAAGTATGCAGGGTGTACGGGCGGCTTTGGAGCATCAAGCTCAGTGAGGGTGAAAGGGGTAGCGTATGCGTGTAAGCATGCAGGTGAGGCATCGATGGTAACCGGGTTAGCGGTTAGAACGACATTTAGCCGAATCGGGCCCTTGGTGCGCGTCGGGCAGCTTCGCGTGCCGCGAGGACCAGCGGGGATCCGAACCACGGCGGGTTCGAAAGGACCGCCGTACGTGATCCACGCTGGGCTGCGTTTGGAACGGCCGCGTCCGTGCTCCGCTAGGCGGAACGGGCAGCCCGATAGGAAGGGTCGTCATGGCGACCCCCTTTTGGTTAGGCATTCCGGCAGGTCGAGATCGGGCCATGGGATGGCTCCGTGCCGAGGTGGTGCGTGGGATCTCGGCCCGGGTAAACCTCCTTCCCTTCACCGAGTGTCGGACGCATCCAGCCGCCGGCACCAAACAACCCGCATTCATTGCTCGGCTTTACGAAGCCGGGCTGTAGACGTGAATTGGCACACCAAGAGGCATTAGTAAGTCGACTGTAATGATGAGGATAGTGGTCTGGACCCGAAATTAGAAAAAGCAAAATTTGATGATTGGCAAAGGATTGGCCGTAATGATTGGCAGATGATGGGTAGTGATTGGAAAATTTTTGATTTGTGGAAATTGGACGAGCAAAATTTATAGTAAGAGATGCCCCATGTGATGGGATGGCCAATCCACCATCCCTCACATCGGGGGCAAAGGAGCACTAGATTTATGGGGTTTATGGCAGTGTAAGCTCGCCGAGGGAGGGTTTGGATAATGTGTAGGGACCTAGAAGATGACCTTAGGTGACGTTAAGGTTAGGTAGTGACAATGACACCTGTAGTGGGGACGCAGGTAGTTTCGAGTGGATAATAATGACGAGGGAGCGCAATAGTTTAAAGGGACGACTGGGAAGCGCAAGTTCCAGAGGGGAGTAGTTAGATGAGATGATGCTGTGTGTTTGAGGATTGAAAAGTGTGTAAGGAACAGGTGTGATTGCACAGGTGTGCAACTGAACAGGTGTATGGAGCAGTGTTTGAGTGATGGTGATGGTGATGTGTGTTGTGTTGACCAACTGGTCCAGGAAGAGGAGGAGGGTGCAGGTGGCACCAGGTGTGATTGCACAGGCATGCAACGACAGGTGTATGGAGAATGGTTGTGTGGAATAAATGGTCTGGAATATATGGAGTATTGGAATGGATGGTCGTGGAGTGAGTATGGTGGAAACAATGGAGTGGAGTGGATGGTGCGAATGTGTGAATGGGGGAAGAGTGGACCCCCATCACGAATACCCGGGGCGGGTAGTGTAAGTGTTAGGTATAGGGTATAGGTAAATTGTGGATGGATATTGGCATCTGTGGTGCGGGTGAGAGAATGGTATTTGGATGGGTGCATTAGTGTTGTGGAAATGGCTGGGCGTGTAGCCTGTTAGTGTGTGTAGTTAAATGGGCACTCCACCACTGTGAGGATGTCGGCCAGGTGAGGCCGCAGGTGGGCTCTGGGAGCCGGTAGTTGTTGTGGATGGGGCCCGAGGATCCGGAGGACGGACCCGGGTAGCCCAGTGCCAGAGGGCACCAAGGGGTAACAGAGCCAGAAGGGGCCTTCCCCAGTAGTTAGGTTAGGGTGAGGAGCTAGGTAAGCTCGGGTGGCAACTACAGTGGTGGAGGTGTGCAGGTGGGTAGACCTGCTGGGAGAGCTACACGTCTCAGCCCAGAAGTTGTGCAAGCGCACCGGGAGATGAATCGGGGGAGTGAGACCCCAAATTGAGAAGTACCACAGTTTGGTCAATGGGAATTTGGTTTTTAAAACCACATAGAGTAAGATTGCCAATGGTTTGGCAGGGAAAGACCCCGGGTAGTGTAAAAGTGTGTTAAAGTTATTTAGAGGATAGCTAGGATTGAAGTCTCCTCGCACCATCTACATGCACTCACATGAGATGACGTACCTCCACACCATGCCATGTGTTTAATTATTTTTGATGCTGATGTTTGGAATGTGAGATGCATCATGACGTGGGTGTGACATTGTGCTTGATGTTCCATCTCTTCCTCCTTATGAGGATTGATGATGAATTGGTGATGGCAAATTTTGGATAGAGGGATTGTGGAGACGAATTTGGTAAAAGGGAAATATGGGAAGACGTGACGATAGGGACGGATTGGTAAATGTGTAGATTTTTGTAAATATGGGGTAAGGGCAAGGGTAGTGTAGGTGACAGGGTGTGGGTGACGTACGGTAGGGACGAGCTTTCTCACTTCGCTCTCCGTACGCATTTCGCCTTGCATTGCCTTTGTTGATGTGTACCCTTGTGACCTTACCCCTCGCTCATCTGTCTTCCCCCCTTTTGTCTCCCACATGACCTGTGCGCCATTGGGCGCCGAGGGGAGCATGCGTGAGTCCGCCATTGTGCGCCCGGAACTCCCAGAACCAGCTGTCTGCATCGATGCACCACATTATGGACCACATGTCTGTGGCCGAGCACCACTTATGGACCCCATGGGTTGGGGCGTGGCCCCTCTGCTGGAACCGGCCATGAAGGCCTGAAATCTTGCTGGCGGACCTTGGCCACAGGGCACCGATGCCCCACAGGTGAACCACACTAGTCGGCCCTGTGGGCCATAAATAAAATAAATAAACAGGGACATGTTTGGGCAAGTTTTATTGCAAATAGGCCGCCAGTAAGAAAATGAAAGAAAGACAACATCTGGAAGAAATAATAATAGCCAGCAGTGGGAGCCGAAGAGCAAGAGACCACCTGCAGGGTTAGGGGTTGTTGATTTATTTTTATTCATTGAACAGTGATGACTGTGCACCGATTGGTGCTTGAGGGTGTGTTGGTGCGTTTTGGGTGCTTTCATGGTGCATTGATGCAGAGCAGACTGTCTCCCCCCCAGAAAGAACAATCACAGGTCCTGGGTTGCATTTTGTAAATAAAGTAGCGTCAATTGTAAATAATGCTCCCCACCGTCAGTGTGTAGTTTGAAGACCATTCCGCAATTCGGTTAACTGTAGGCGTGAGTCTGTTAGGTAGGGTGCAATGGAGCAGCGGGACATATTTATTTATGTTTTAAAACTGTCGCACTCAGGGTCAGGTTAAAAGTAGAGGGAACTACACCTACGTGTCACACTAAATTAAAGTTATAGGCCCGGGACGTGCCTAAGAGGAGGAGGGTGCAGTGTTGCGGATATGAGGATTGTATTTTTTTGATTGTGTAATATTGCTTGAATATGGCCCCTCCTGCCTCCAGAGTTGTGTAAAGGTAAAAAGGGCGTCCCGGTAGTTAATTCCATAAAGCATCCATTGAAGGACACTATAATACCCTTGTTCAGTAGTTTATATCCTTATTATGTGTTTTAGGGTAAGGCCTTGTCTTCCATTAGAATGACACTCCATTGCACCAAGTGAAAGAGATAGATTCCCTTCATCCTTCATTCCCATTCCCAAAAACCTCCATCTCCCCTTTCGTCAATTGCCATTCGCATTGCCAACCAACAATTGCCGCCATTGACCACGAGGCAGGGTTGGGGAAGAAAGGCGGGTCCCCACCTCATCATAGAGGGGAGGAGTGAGTCAGCCCCCACTCAACCAACCACGAACAAGGGGTTGGACTTGGAGAGGGTGTGGAGAGAAACATTAAGGAGGTTCGCGAAGGTTGAGGGGCGGGGCCTATATAACCCGCCGCGGGACGTTTCCCCGAGAGATGAGCTTTTATGAGATGAGCTTTTATGAGATGAGCTTTTATGAGATGAGCTTTTATGAGATGAGAGATGAGCTGAGAAGAGAGATGAGCTATGACAAGAGCTGAGTTGTGAGGTCCAAAAGCAGAGATCATCCAGGGAAGCGCAAAAGCCTGCTATTCGTCACCTTGCTCGCCAGCGGCAGCGTCCCCAGCAGCAACACTCGACAGCCGTTTGAGGCCTGGACGGCGGTTTTGAGCAGGGCCGCGAAGGGACGGCGGCTGCCGAACGTGCCGATCGTGCTGCCAGCTCCGGACCTTCCTCTCCTTTCCAGCCATTCCTGCCTGCAAGTTCCCCATTCGTGTACGTGAGTTTTTTCTGTTCGTTCTGTCCGGGGTAGTCAATTAAGTCCGTATAAGCTAGTAATTTGCACTGTGTCACCTGCTTTTTCATGTCCCCTGTAAATAACCGTGACTCCTCCTTTTTTGCTTGTGTGTATGTAAATAATAAACCCCGTTACTCTTCTGTACGTCTTCTTCTTCCTCTTTGCATTCGGTCGCTTTAGAGTTTTCCCACATTGAATAGCTGTGGCGCGATACGGCCAACGTCTGGGTGAATCGGGTGAGTCGGGGAAAAACTGTTCGGCCGCGGTGCCTCCGCTCGGTAAATAACATCTAATCCGCGGACCGTAACAATATATATGTATATATATATATATATATATATATATATATACATTATATATATATATTGACGTGTGGTTGACTCAGTTAACACCGAGCGTCACCACGGATGGATCAAGCTTGATGAAGGCATTTCCAATTCAATGGCGGTTGATACACGAGACGGAAAGAATTATGCCGACTTACCTTCACAGCCGCAAGCGTCTTCAACCTGAAATCAATAAATCAAACAAAATCGGGGTTTTGAATAGAAAGGGAAAATAATACAAGGGTTTATTCGAAATAAATATCGGGACAGGGAAAACGCGACAATAAAAACTCAATCCTAAATCTGGATCCCGCACACCTCACTTCACATACAAGCACAGGGGAATGAATAAAGCAAAGAAACCATTGTGTGCGCATTTGTGGATGCGAGCTTATCTGTCTCTGGATGTGTAACGTCCGTCATCCAATGCGGCTCCAGTTGGTGTGAAGAAAGGCATCAATGCGCCCCCGTTGGCGCGCTTCTAGGCCCACGTCCGCCGGTGCGTGGCAGGCCTCGCGTCCCCACGCGAAGCGAGCGGGTGGGCGTGCAACCCGCCTCTGCAGCCGTGCAACGTCCTCCTCGGGTTCGGCACGATCCTCCGATGCACCCAACATTCGTGGTGAGCGAGTTGCAGATGAAGGGACCAAACGAGCAGGGCGAGGGTGGAAGGAAGGTCTGAGAAGGCAGAGGCCAAAGCAAGAAAGCCAAGGGAAGAAGAGAAGGGGGTGGAGCAAATGTCGATCTCCTACCACTTGCTTTCACATCCAGCACAAGAAAGAGAAAATGTCGGCTTCTATCCACTTTTATCAAAACCCTTCGGCCAATCAGCTCGCTCCTCCTGGTGGTGGGCATGGCCTCAGCCTGCCTGATCGATGTTCCATCGCCATGGTGGCGTACTGCGCGGCCACTGCCTGCTTGTCTTTCCGGTCAGTTCTTTCGTCAGTCCTTGTAAGGGGGGAGGGGAATTTAATTAATGTGGTGCACTCAGGGCCTATCTTAGTATCTATAAGAGTGCGTTGCCATAAGGGACAACGGAATGATCACCAGGTCTGACACACAGGGGTCTTATCTTAGTCCTCACAACTATTTAACACACGAACATCTATATTATAATAGGCGTAGGTGATTCTGTCTGTCTGTCCGAGGGTGTGGCTCACTCCGTTTAGAGAGTAGCTCCACCCATTCTGTGAGAGGCTTCATAATCAAATATCCACCATTTTATTAACTCGCATAGCTTTGAGGCCTGTTTTGTAGGCCCGTGGTGTCTTCCTCTCTCACCGTTTTATTTCAACTCAAATTCGATATATCATTTCATTTTTTACAGTCGCTAACATAGTTTTAGACTCGGTTGAAAAAAAAACGGGAACAAAATCCGATGAAAGTTTCCGTTTGTAGAACGAAATGAATTCCCAAAGGCCTGTAATTTCAAGGCCATTGAGTCTCTCTCACGCCTTTATCTCCAATCTAACTCAGCATCTGATTTCATTTTTATCGATGGTTTTAGACTCGGTGTCAGAAATAATTGAGAACATTCATGCACACGTGGGAAAATGCAGATATATTTAAAAATATCGCGTTAGAATGTATCATACACCGCCCAACATGACACAGACAGCAACATATCGACATATATTAAAAATTCGCTTTTTCTTTTCCGTTAAGATATATTACTTTTCCGTTTGATGACAGTCGTCACAAAAACGTCAATGATGCCGACATATATTTCTTCGTACTTATTTCATTCAACATTATTATCCGGAATTAAGGTTCACGTGTTCATTTCACGTGTGTTAAAACAAACTCCATTTCACTTTTCGTGTCATTCACATATGTAAAATAAATAAATTAACAGACGGGAAATTGATGAGATGTTCTTTCGGAGTGAGTATACACCGCCCAAAGGAAAATTTTCACCGAGAAACCCAGTGAATTCACCGACCGAATGTCATCGAATTTCACCGAGTTTCAGGAAATTACCAAGAGATATTTCTTCGTGTTTATTTTATTAGTTCCCAGCAGAAGTACCCGGCGTTGCTGGGCGGGTGTGGGAAGGGCACGTACACTTTAAACATGTATATGCACGTGGGACATGTGGGATGTGTGTAGGTGTAGGTGTACGTGTGTGTGTGTGTGTGTGTGTGTGTGTGTGTGTGTGTGTGTGTGTGTGTGTGTGTGTGTGTGTGTGTGTGCGCGCGCATATATGTGTGTGTGTGTATGTGTATATATATTGCTACGGTTTTGAGATTGGCACAGATTGATCATTAAAGGTTAAAGGGTTGCCTCGCATAGTTAGTCCACGAGCAACACGTAGGCCACCTGTAGTATTAGTTATGTCATAGTATGTGTAAGTATAGGCCATTTCCCCTAGTAATATCTGCGTTGTGTAAAGACATGAGTTTAGGTCCCGGTCATTTTGCGTCCACCCTCCAATTCCACCTCTAGGGCATAATTGATCCCGCGCCCCATTTGGCTGACCCACTCAGTCTGTTACACTTTGGCTGCCCGCAGCATTTGTTATGCTTTGGCTGCCCGCAGCATTTGTTACGCTTTGGCTGCCAGCAGCATTTGCTGCCCTTTGCTCGCTCACTAGTCGAGTAACACGAGGTGGGCCTGAGAAGAAGGAGAAGCGCGGGGTCGGGGTGGGGCGGCATCAAGGCAGCGCATCAGAGGCGATGACGGTAAGAGCCACCAGCCAACCAGGGCTCTAACGGCATGGCGTGAGGGGGCGTGGAGAGGCGCGTCTGGTAAGTGCTAGAAGGTTTGCGGGGCGTGCCTATATAAGTGATTGCATAAAGCCCTTGGAGGGACTGATTTGCACAAGAGGACTCACAAGGGGAGAGTGCACGAGAGAGGACTTGTTGATCAAGAGGACTTTGGAGAACTTGATCCGCAGCGCTCGCTTTGGAGGCATTGCACTATATCTCGGGTATAACGTATGCGCCGGAGGAAAGGCAGCCAGACGCGCCAGTGGCGAATATCGCCTACTCAGCCACGCGTATAAATGCGGCAATAGCCACCAGTGATCACCGCTAACCGCCGAAGTCCGCTCCCTACCAAATCGCCCCATATTAACCCTTGTGTGCCAAACGACACGCGGAGAGCTCCTGCCCCTCTACTTACCATCTGCACGGGACGAACCTGAGACCGGAGGGAGCTGCACGAGAGCCATCCCTGGACGTGGTGAACATCATCTTGCAGCTGCAAGCCCCGTGTGAGTGTGTCTGTGTGTGAGATGGGCCCGTTTGTCCTGGGGATTAAGTTAAGACTGTTTTCAGGCTGCACTGTGTCCCCTTTTTCTGGAATCCCTGTATAGTGTAAATAAATCTTGTTATTCCTTTCTTCCCAATTCGATCGCCTTTGTGATTTCTCCATTGGCTAAGCGTGGTACAAATAAGATCGCTAGAACGGGGGCCACCAACTAAATGGCACGGATCGCGTGTATGCACCGCTCGGCATCTCAACACACGTGATTCGTGCAGGGCTTATTTCCTCGTTTCAGGGCAGCGCGAGTAATTAGGTCATCGCGAATTCTTGGTCCTAATACCCTATTTCGCGCTATCCGGGAAGGACGTCATAGGTCCCGGGTCCCGCCGGCCAGTCAAAGACAAGGGGACTAACCCCGTCTTGGTAAGGGGAGAAGGCGGCAGTGAGATCCGCAACAATTGGTGTCAGGAGTGGGGATTTGGAACCTGGGACGAAATTTTTTAGACCAAATTTTGGACACCAAATTTGCGTATTGGCCGCAACAATTGGTATCAGGAGTTTGGATTTTGCTTAACGCACTCGAAAATTACGAGCAACAGAAATTTAGTGTTAACATCTAAATTAAATTCGTCCCATGGCTAGCCAAGATGGTCGGATGTCGGTGGGGGTAGAGGAGGAGATAGATGAGGAGTTAGAATCGATGACCCAGGACCTCAGGGAAGAATTGGGAGAAATAGAGGAGGAAGCAGAAGAGGGGCTGGCAGTAGGGGAAGAAAATGGCGGCGGGAGCCGAGACCGCGTTGGCAGCAGGGGCCGCTGTGCAAATCGGGTTCGACGTTAAACTATTCCTGACCCAACTGGATGCAAAAATGGACAAATCAAGAGCAGAAATGAGAGAAATAAAAGACGGGTTAACTGGGTTGGAAAACAAAATGGGTGGCCAATTGAAAGAAATGGGGGACAAATCCACACGGGAATTGAAAGATGTAAAAAACGAATTGGAAAACAAAATGGACGCCCAAAGTAACAAATCCACCCGGGAATTGAAAGAGGTAAAACACGAATTGGAAAACAAAATGAGTGGCCAATTAAAAGAAATGGGTGACCAATTGAAAGGAATGGGGGACAAATCCACCCGGGAATTGGAAGAGTTAAAGAACGGGCTGGAAAGCAAAATGGATGCCCAACATAACGAATTGGAAAAAATGAGGGTGGCATCTAAGAGGGAAATAGAAGAGATGGGGGAGGACATAAGGCGCGGGTTGAACGAAGAGGTCGCATTGGTACGTGACGAGGTAAAGCAGGGCGAGGAGCACGTGGAGAGGGGGTTGAGGAAGAGTGCGGCTAGGTTGCATGGGGATATAGAGGAATTGAAGCGGGAAGTAGAAAAGCTGATGGTGGGACAGCAGGAGTTAAGGGAGCAAGTGGGTAGGAACACGGACATGATAGGGGGGATGAAAGCAGCACAAAAAGAAATGAAGAGGGAACTGATAGCGACAAAGAAGGAGTGCCAAATGGTACACGAGGGGCTGACAAAGAGGTTGGATGACGTGGTAGAGACGTTGGGGACAAGGGAACGAGAGGTTAGGACCCATATAGAGACGACCAGGGTGGCCCGAGAAGAAGAAATTGGCGGGGCGCACTGGGAAATAGAAGAGGTGAAACAAAAGTTAGAGGAAGTAGAAGCAGGGGTGAGTGAAATTAAAAAGAGACGGAAGGAGACTAAAAATGAAATAAAGGAGGAGGTGATGGAATTTGTGCAAGGTCTGTGTTCACATCATGATGACGTGCTGGCTAACCAAATAAAGAGTTTGCAGGTGGCGGAGGAGAAGTGAAGAGGAAGAAGCACCGAGGTGAGTGGCGATAATGTCGGAAATGTTTATTGTGTGAGCGGAGGTTCGACGAGCTTGGGAGTTGGCATAGACCCGGGCGTTCATGAGAGGCCGATAGTAAGGTGTGCGACTGTTCCGGAGTGCGTGGAGAGAGAGTGTGCGCAGGGACCGACCAGGGGGAGTGCAAGAGGTGTTGGTGAGCCGGGGTGTGCGAGTATGGAATGGGTAGCGGGTTGCGACGAGGCGACCCATGCATCGACACCGACCGGGGTAGTCTTTATAGGGACGGGGGACGCACGCGAGCCCCCAAGGAATAGTGTACTATGGGGGCCCGAACGGCTCGGCCACATGTTAATTCCGCAGGGAGCGACGCACGGGGTCCAGCCTTCAGGCGGGAATAAGGTTCCACTCGCGCCGTATGACGGCAAGAGTGATTTGAGGGCGTACCTGGCGCAATTCGACCATGTGTGTAGGGGTAACGGTTGGAACCCAGACGAAGGTGGGGTACACCTTGTGGGGGCACTGCGCGGCATGGCGGCGGAGGTTCTGGCGGCCTTACCACCGGGTGCTATCACCCTACCAGTCCTCCGTGCGGCCTTAATTAATCATTTTGGTGGAGAACAGCAGAGCGAGCTTGTTGAAGCTCAGCTCGCGGTGCGAAAAAGAAAGCCCCAGGCGACCATCGGGGAGCTAGTGTATGACATTCGCCGCGCAGTGGGGATCGCACATGCAGACATGGCCGCGACCTCCCAGGAAAGCGGGGCGCTGGACCATTTTATCCAGGCCTTCCCAGACCCCGAGCTTCGGCAACAGCTCGCCATGTGGTGCCCGCGGACCTTGAGCCAGGCGGCCGACGCCGCGGCCCGTTGGGAAGCAGCGAGGCCCCTGGCCCGGGGGAGCGAGCGCCATGCAGTGGCGGTGCGACAGGTAGGGCCCGTGGCTGGTGGCGGGCCCCTGAGAGGGTCCGCCCCAGAAAGGGCCCTGACCTGGAGGACATGTTCCGAAGGCTGGTGGACCAGCGCCTGGCGGGATCTGGACCATGGCAGGTGGCTCCGGAGGTGGCGCACGGTAGGCCACGGACAAATGCCCCAATTAGGACCTACAGAGGGGGCAATTTGGAATTCTGAAGGCAAGCACCTTACCAGGTGAGGTGCTATCATTGTAGCCGGGTGGGTCACCGTGCGTGGGAGTGTCGAGCCCCGCACCGGAACGGACCCCGGCAGCCGGGACCATCAACTCCGCCTCGAGCGGGTCGGGCTAGCCGACCCCAGAAACCCCCCTGCCAGGGCCCGGGAAACTAATATGTGCCGAGCATGCAGGGCCGTGTTCGGTAGTAGGGGATGGAGAAGAGCCCTCATTGACGCGACAGGTCATCTATTGTGGCCAAATTGTTACAGGTAGCTTGACAATTCGGTGCAAAATTGCCGGCGTGGGGGTAGACGCCGTAGAGGACTCAGGGCCTAGCGCCACGATCATCAGCCCTGTGATCCTTAATTCGAGTACAGATGGCTGGGATAAAATCCAGCATCTGGAAAATCATAGTTTGCAGCTGGCTACCGGGGTAACGGCCCCCATCATAGGGCGTGGTTTTGTAACCCTCAAGTTGGGGTCGGTAAAGAGGGAGAAAGGAGTTTGGGTGGCAGAAGTGTGCGACCCATGCCTAATCGGGTTGGATTTGTTGACTGCCATCGGTTGTAAAATCGATTTGTGCCGGGGGACCCTGCAAGTGGGAATAGATGAGCTGCCATTGGGAGGGGTGAGCACGGCCGAGAGGACGGAGCTGGAGGCTTCTGAGGCCGTGACAATTCCCCCAAGGGACGAGGCCATAGTGCTGGCCTGATGGCTAGGTCACCCAACATGGCAGGAGTCCTGCGGCCTAGTCGAACTGGTGGCAGTGCAGTCCTTCCCAGGTTTAGTCGTGGGCCGTACCCTCGTAAAAACGGACGGGCTGGTGGTGGCCGTCCGAGTAATTAATATTAGTACAGAACCACGCACTATAGGAAGGGGCACAAAGATAGCCGGCTGCACCCCAGTTAATGAAGTCGCACCAGTGAGGGACGAGAACGTCCAACCGAGCCGGCCCCGGAGGGAGTCCCTAGGAACTAGTAGGAATTGGCCCGATCCCATTTGTGAGATGGTAAATCGAAGTAGCATAGAGTTGGAGGAGACCCAGAGGGAGGCCTTACACAAATTAATTGAGACCCATTTGGACATCTTCTCCTTGTCCTCCGAGGATATTTGATATACGGGCCTGGTGAAACATCAGATCCACACCGGTGAGGCCCGGCCTATTCGTCAGCCGCCCGACGGCTCCCTTGGAGCAAGAGGGAGGAGGCTGATGAGCACGTAGAAAAGATGCTCGATGCAGGTATCATCGAGCCCTCGGGAAGTCCTTGGATGTCACCTGTTGTGTTGGTCAAAAAGGAAAATTGAACGACACGTTTCTGCGTGGACTATCATCAACTGAACAACGTGACACTCAAAGACTCATATCCCCTGCCAAGAATTGACGATACCCTCCCTCGATGCCGTTGCGGGCTCAAATTGGTTCTCAACCTTGGACCTCAAGAGTGGGTATTGTCAGGTGGAGATGGATAGTGCAGGGAAGGAGAAAACTGAATTTTCCACAGGTAAGGGGCTGTATCAGTTCACTGTGATGCCGTTTGGTTTGTGTAACGCCCTCGCCACCTTTGAACGACTGAAGGAGCATGTACTGGGCGGCATACCATGGCAGTCATGCCTGGTGTACCTGGATGACGTCCTGGTGCATGATAAAACATTCCGCCAAGCCATAGCTAATTTGGACCAGGTGTTTGGGTGCCTCAGACAGGCAGGGTTGAAGCTGAGTCCGAATAAGTGCACTTTGTTTGCTAGAGAGGTTTTTTTTTTTGGTTTTTTTTTGTATACAAGATTGAGGCTCGTGAAAGAGCGAACATTAATCACACAGAAAGACAAACAGACACACAAAACAAATAACATCGGGAGCGGTAGACAAGATGGGGAGAGAGGGGGAAGGACACAAACACAACATTTGAGGGCAGGAACCGAGAGACATGGAGACATCGAGAGAACTGTGGGAGGGAGAGGGCTTTGGGGGGGGCATGGGAAGGGGGGGGGGGTGGGAGAGGTATAAAACATATGGACACTGCCAAGAATTCCAGGAAAGAAGTTGGAATTTCAAACAAGGTGGATCTGGGGTGAATTAGTGGGGGTAGAAGAGATCAAGGTTTTGGATGGGGGAAGATAAGAGATGGTGGTGAACAGCTGTTTTGAAGACCTGGAGGGAGGAGTGTGATTGAAGTGAGTGTGGGAGTTTGTTCCAGAGGCGGGAGAAAAGAGGAATGAAAGAGTGAAGGTGAGCAGAGAGCTGAGATTTCGGCAGTTTAACCATCAGAGGGTGGCTGGCAGATCTTGTGCGACCTGTAGGAATATTTGGGGGACAGAGCACAGAGAGAGCTGGGGGAGCAAGGCCGGAGAGGAGTCGGTAGAAGACAGAAAGACCACCTACCTGCCTGCGGTGAGTGAGTGAAAGGCCCTCAGAGATAGCTTCATCGCGGGAGATTCCAATGATTCTGAAAGCTTTGGATTCAACAGCGTGAAGCCGAGCCAGGTGTGAGGCAGGAGCACCAGCCCATAGGGGAGAACAGTATTCCATTGAGCTGCGGATGAAAGCCTTGTATGTGGTGAGGAGCTCAGGTGTGCCTAGGAAGGACTTCGCACGACGGAGGATGCCCAGTCGGCGACTGGCTTTGGAGGCCAGCTTGGAAATGTGGTTTTCCCAAGAAAGATCATGGCAGATGGTGAGACCCAAAAGCTTGAGCGACAGAACTTCTTGGAGAGGATTGTTGAGAAAGTAGATGGGAGGGTTGTCCAGTCGATCTTTTCGGAGAGACATAGTAAGAGTGTGAGATTTGTCAGGATTGAAAGACATGTTCCACATGTTTGACCAGTCTATGATTTTGTCCAGGTCTTCAGAGAGTGAGGAGGCTGCAGACTGCCGATCTGAGGGAAGAGGAATGGAGCGGCAGAGAGTGGAGTCATCAGCAAAGAGATACAGAGGATTTTCCAGAGAGTCGGAGAGATCATTGATAAAGACCAGAAAAAGCACAGGGCCCAGCACACTGCCTTGGGGAACTCCAGCCTGAACGGGAAGGGGAGATGAGAGAAATCCATTCAGGGCCACACGTTGACTACGACCAGAGAGGAAGTCCGCAAGCCATGCATGGAGATTTCCATGGATACCATAGGAGGAGAGTTTGGTGAGCAGAGCTGGGTGCCAGACCGTATCGAAGGCACGTGATATGTCAAGGGAGACAGCTCTGATTTCCTGTTTGGCATTGAGGACCTCCATCCATTGTTGAGACAGCAGAAGCAGCATGTCCAGAGTAGAGTGACCTGGTCTGAAACCAAATTGATGATCAGAGATCAAGCCATTGGAGAAGAGGAAAGATTTCATATCCGAAGCAATGATGGATTCCATGACTTTGCTGATAATTGGGAGCAGGCTGATTGGTCTGTAGTTGCAAGGATCTGTTTTTGCACCTTTTTTGTGTAAAGCGGTAATGTTTGCTGATTTCCAGGATGCTGGCAGATGACCTTGAGCAAAAGATAGGGTGAAAAGAACAGAGAGAGGGTGAGATAGAGCGGCAGAGCAGGATTTTAGGACCCGTGGGCTGATGCCATCTGGTCCAGTTGCAGAATCAGAGTCGAGGTTTGACAAAAACTCCTCCACCTTGTCAGGAGAGAAGGTCACAGAGTCCAGGAGCAGTCTGGTTCGACTGGGAAAGGTGGGAACAGAGAGAGATGGGTTTGGGACTAAGGATTTTGAGGCAAACACAGAGTTGAGGCATTCGGCTTTGTCACGTGCGATGTCAACTGTGTGGCCATTTGAGGTAAGGGAGGGGATGGAGGGGGAACAAACACCAGAAACGGATTTGACCAGATGCCACCAGGATTTGTTGGAAGGAGACAGGTTTGAGAGTTCATTCTTGAGTGAGGAGAGATAGTGCTTCCTGGCACTCCTGAGGGTAGACACACACTTGTTCCGAGCTTGGTGGAAGGAACTGAGATTTCCTTCAGTTGGATTAGCCTTCCAAGAGGCAAAGGCAAGTTGTTTCAGGGCAACTGCCTCACCACAAGATTCAGTGTACCATGGTCGGGAGGAAGGGTAAGACAACTGAAGGCGAGATGGGATAAATCTGTGCATGAGAGAGATCAGTTTGCTTTGGAAGAATTCCCAGGAAGAATTGATGTCAGAGGCAGTGGAGATGGGAGACCAATCCAGACGATTGATGGCTGCTTGAAGACCGTCCCAGTCGGCCTGAGTGAAATGCCAGACTCGTCGACGCTGAGGAGGCTCTCTGAGAATGGCCAGAGAGATGTCCACTTTGACAAGCACATGATCAGAAGAACCGATTGGAGCAGAAGAAGAGCAGCAGACATTAGCAGGGAAGTTCGTCATAACCAAGTCTAGAAGAGAAGATACTCCATTGGCTGAGATCCGGGTCAGGAAATTGACAGATTGTGTCAATCCCAGTGAGTCACAGAAGTCCTTTGCTGAGGTGCCATGACTGGTGAGAGAGGAACCCACACCCAACCAGGTGGCATGATGACAATTTAAGTCACCACATATGAGGAAGAGAGAGTTGGGATGAGTGGATAGAAGTTGGTCCATGTTGTCAGACAGTGAAATGTAGATGGAGTCATCACTGTTTGGGGGACGGTACAGAACACATATGAACAAAAGGTGGGAGCGGAGAGGAAGCCGTAGCCAGAGGTACTCCTGGGGGTGAGGAGGAGAGAGGGCAGTGCAAGGAGAGTGAGGAAGAGAGTTTTTGATAAAGATAGCCACCCCACCACCAGGCCGAGGCTCAGGTCTATCATACCGGAGGAGGGAGTAACCAGGAAGAGATATTAAGGAATCAGAGACATCTTGAAGGAGGAAAGTCTCTGTTAAGCAGATCAAGTCTGGATTGTCAGAAGCAACCTGTATGGAGAGATCAGTCAGGTTTGAGCGAAGGCCCCGGATGTTTGAGGTCCATACCGTTAATGAAGAGAGAGGGGGAGCATCGGGTACAGGACAGGGGAGGGGAGGAGTAGGGTAAGATGAAGGATGAGAGGGGGAGGTAGGGAGAGCAGTTGTTAGTGTGTCAGCGATTGCAGAAGAGTTCCAAGAAAGGGAAGGATGAGGAGGATGAAAGGTTTGAAGGTGAAGGGATGAGGCACAGAGAGGGGTTGTTTGAGGGGGGGCAGAGGAAAGAAGAAGGTTGGGGGGGTGGAGGTATGAGATAGAAGGGAGACGAAGTGGGGAGGAGGCAGCTTTGAGGAGGAGGGGGGAGGAGGGAGAATTGGAGAGGAATGGTATGGGGGGAGATTTGAATGGGAGGGGTTGGGGGGGAGTTTTGAAGGGGAGGAGTGAGGGGGGAGTTTAGGAGGGGAAGGGCAAGGGGGGAGTTCAGGAGTGGAAGGGCAAGGGGGGAGTTCAGGAGTGGAGGTGTAGGGGGGGAGTTTAAGAGTGGCGGGGCAAGGGGGGAGTTTAGGAGTGTAGGTGCAAGGGGAGGGATTTGGATGGGAGGGGCAAGAGGGGAGTTTAGAAAGTGGATGATTAATGAAAGACGAACATTGAAAACAAATTGGGTTTGTTGTGATTTTCAAGTTAGCAATCCGGTTCAGAATGATGGAGGAGGGATGGAATGAATGTGAATTTAGACCATGTAGTGAGGGAGACGTATAAGATATTGAATTTCTTTTTTTTGAGGTGGAATGAGTTGGAGAGGAAATTGAGAAAAGCCTTTTAAATAGGAAGAAAAACAGCGTGTGGTAAAATACCACTGAGTAAAACACTGAAGGGGAAAGGTTATACATATTTAAATAATATTTAAACAGAACCGTGAACAATCTTATGTGCACAAAAATACCAACGGGGGGAGAGCCGAGAGGGACCACCACGAGTCACGTGAAGGGCAAACGGTGGATGGCATGGAGTTAATGGGGGCGGGGCGAACAGCACACCTGGACAGAAAATACAGGATGAGTCAACAGTACACGTGGAGAAAGGAAAATAAATGTTTTTGGTTTTTTTTTTGTTTGTTTGGTTTTTGGGGGTGGGGGGGGGGGGAGGGGGGGATTTAGAACGTTAGACAGAGTATTATGTTCGGGGTAGAAGGAAAAAAAACTAAGAGCCAAGCAAAACACGATTAAGATAACAAACACCGACGGGGGTACAACTACAAGGCCGCACACGAGGAGCAGAACACGATTAAATAAGTACAAGTTACAGGAAATTCAAACCAAAAGTAACTATAATCAAAACAATAACGCATGGACGATAAAATAACGAGTTGAAATTTGACAATCTATCTGGGGAAATGTGGGAGAAACACGTGGTCGAAGAACGAACGACCGAACGAATAAGAATGAATAAACGAATGAGAACAGAGAAGGAAATATTTTTTTGGGGATTTTTTTGAGGTGTGATTTACACAAGGAAGAGGGCTATGGGGTGAAAAGATTGGGAAAACAGAGAACGAAAGTTATTGGATCACAAAAACACGGACCGCTGAGAGAAAAACAAAGCCTCAAGGTTGTACAGTGTTCACTGTACAACTACAAGGCCTCAAAACACGACCCGAATTAACACGATTTTCATTACAGGTATGAAAGATTTGCACCGAAAATCTTCGTCGGGAGACAATATATACACCATAAAATAAATAGTTATAACGAAAATACAAATGGGAACAATTACTTAACTTCGATTTCGATGGATAGCATGGAGAGCTGAGAATAAACGAACCCTCGCCAGCAAGACCGGAAACGGAAAAAGAAGTTAGGTGGCCTATCTCGGTCACGTCATTGGTCGTGAAGGGGTAAAAACAGACCCAGGCAAAATTAGAGCGGTAGAGGAGTGGCCCGCACCACGTACCATCAAGGAGGTGCGGGGATTTTTGGGACTCTGCTCCTACTACTGGCGTTTTGTGGCAAAATTTGCAGAGTTGGCCCGGCCCCTTCACCGGCTTACGGAGAAGGGGACGAGATTTAATTGGACAAGGGAGTGCTAAGAGGCCATCCTAGTGTAGGGGAAGTATTGGGGGAGACTCAAGACTTATTCACTTAATTCCAATTACCAAATGATACCGCTTAATTCAATGGACCAGGTTAACTCTTTTCGCATGGTCCTTCTCGTTCGGCCGATGTTCCTCCGCCACTCCCGTCGGGCAGAGGGTCTGATGATGAGGAGTGCTCGTCCGTTCCGTCGGTCAGAGCTCCTGGTGACAAGTTCTTTTTACTCAACGTTTGCTCTCGTTTATATGGACAAACTGGACTTAATCCCCTGTCCGCTGAACGTTAATCCTTTCTCCGCTAATGCCCCGAGGTCATGCATGCACCAAGTCCTGGCATCAGCTCGCTCCCCTCCTGCTGTGAGTTCCATTTACCAAACGATAGGGGGATGCTCCAGCCAGGGGCTGTGACCAGGTGGACAAGAGATTATCATGTTCGGGCACATTCCTGACACTCATTTACGAACTCGTCTTTCACAGAGTTTGCAGGTAAAATGTATCTGCTTCGTTACCAGTGTTAATTAATAAGTTACCAGTGCCAAGAGATAAGTTACACTGAGTTACACTTCCACACTAGCATTGAAGGGGTGTTTGACATCTGCACCCATTCTAGCGTAGCCCACTAGTGACGGGACATGTACCCTGGAGACGGATGCGAGCCAGGAAGGATTGGGCATGGTTTTGTCCCAGACACAGGGGGGTGTAGAGAGAGTGATCGCGTATTATAGTCAGGCCATGAGTAGGCCCGAGCGAAATTATTGTGTCACTCGTAAAGTGTTATTGGCTATGCTGGCTGCCATGAGCCATTTCCACTAGTACGGGCGGAAATTTCTGGTTCGAACTGACCATTCCTCCGTGCAATGGCTCCTCCATTTCAAGGAACCTGAGGGCCAAATTGCAAGGTGGTTGGAAAAGTTGCAGCAGTACGATTTCAGTGTGACCCATAGGGCCGGGAAGGCCCATGGGAATGCCGACGCACTCTCTCGACATCCTTGTTTGGGGGAAAACTGTAATTTTTTTGCGAGACACGAGGAGAGGGAACAATTGGCAGACTCCACCACTACCCTCTTAGTCCGTGCAACCTGGGTGAGAGGGCCAATCTTGCCACGAACTGCCGATGAAGATTTTGGAACTTTGGCTTGGAGCACGGCCCAGCAGGAGGATCCCATACAGGAACCGGTGTACGAATGGGTTCGATTTGGGAAAAGACCTAATGGGGAAGAGGTCACCCCCCTCGGGGTGCCAACAAAGGCATATTGGGCTCAGTGGCAAACCCTGGAATTGAAAGGTAACATCTTGTATCGCAAATGGGTAGCGATTCCCTCTGAGAGAACTTCCTGGCTGGTGATAGTCCCAGACAAATTTAAGAACACCATATTGCAGCAGGTGCATGGTACCCGCCCTGGCGGCCATTTGGGCAGGATAAAAACAACATCTCGGGTCCGCCGGAGGTTCTATTGGGTAAATATGGGGCACGATATACAGGACTGGTGTCGGAGATGCGACGCCTGTACTGCTAAAAAGGGACCAGCACGGAAGATGAGGGCCCCCCTTCAATTACACCAGGTGGGGGCCCCCCCTTGAGCAGGTGGCTATGGATATTCTAGGACCACTACCCCGCACCCACCAAGGTAATAAGTACATCCTCGTTGTAAAGGACTATTTCGCCAAGTGGCCTGAGGCCTATGCCATCCCCAACCAAGAAGCCGGGGTGGTGGCACAGGCCTTCGTGGAAAGATTTGTATGTAGGCATGGGATTCCGGAGGAGCTGCACACCGACCAGGGTCGAAATTTTGAAAGCCAATTACTAAAAGATGTGTGCAGGCTCCTGTCAATGAGAAAGACAAGGACAACGCCCTTAAGACCTCAATCTGATGGGATGGTGGAAAGATTCAACAGAACCCTGGTTCAACAATTGGCATTGTTCACCACCACCCGTCAGGACGACTGGGACGAACATCTCCCGTATTTGTTAATGGCCTACCGAACCAGCCAGCACTGGGCCACCGCATGCAGTCCAGCGTTGCTTATGTATGGGCGGGAGTTGCCGGCTCTCGCTGACTTGCTATGCGGTCCCGTGCCAGAGACCTCTATTAGACTGCCGGGGGAGGGCTATTCACGTCACTTAGAGGAAGGCATGGAGAGAGTCCATGCCTTCGCACGCTGCCAGCTTCAGCTGGCGGGTGCCAAAATGAAGTGCAGGTATGACCACCGGAGCCAGGGGAGTCAGTATTCTCCAGGGATGAAGATTTGGTTCTTCAATCCCCGGAGGCGGAAGGGCAGGTGTCCCAAACTCACCTCACCCTGGCAAGGCCCGGGGTCATCCTGGCGCAAATTTGTGACGTGGTCATTAAGATCAAGATGGGGCCGCGAGCCCTCCCTCGGATCGTCCACGCCGACCGGGTAAGACCCTACACCGGTGAGCAGGCGCCTCATGGATCTCCTCGGCTTTAGAGGCCGAGGCAGGACCCAGTACCTCAAATGACAGGGGCTCATCGTTCAAGAGGACTGGGGGGGGGGGCGATAGTGTTGGGGAATGGTGTCCGGTATAGAGGGATGGTAGATCTACCATCCCTCATTGGGGGCAAATGAGCGCTAGATTATGGGGATGGCAGTGAAAGCTAGCCAAGGCCGGGCTCGGATAATTGTTAGGGATTTAGAGATGACAATAGGGACGAGATTTAAGTAGAGACATTGATACAGGTAGAGGGGACGTAGAGAGATTAGATGGATGTTAATGACGAGTGAGTGCTTCGTGTGAGGGAAGACGGGAAAGCTCGAGTATTAGAGGGAAGTAGTTAGTTAGATGATGCTGTGTGTGAGTATGAGCTTGAGATTGAGGCGCAAATGAGGATTTGAATGAAATTGTGTGTGTGGATGAACTTGCGCAAATGAGACATTGGTCGGGGATGACCAGAGGTAGTGTATGAGTGGTGTATTGAGGATGAATGGAATTGTGTTAAGCGAATTGACTTGGATGGGGTGCAAGTGGAGAACAGGTTTGTGGAATGAGTGGTGTGGAATGCTTGGTGTGAAATAGAAGGTGTGGAATGCATGGTGCGAAGGAGTGAATGGGGGAAGATGGGCCCCTTCACAGATACCCGGGGAGGGTAGTGTAAAGTTAGGTAGAGGGTTTAGATGAATTGTTGGATATTGACACCTGTGGTGCGGGAAGTAGCAGTGAAGTGCTTTGATGGGTGCATGAGTCTGTGGAAATGGCTGGGCGTGTGGGCTTTGTTGGTGCGTATGGTTATTGGGGCACTCCACCACTGGTAGTCTGTCGGCCAGGTGAGGCCGCAGGTAGGCTCTGGGAGCCAGTTAGAGTCAGAGTAGTGTTCAGTGGGGCCCGAGGATCCTAGGGAAGGACCCGGGTAGCCCAATGCCAGAGAGGGCATCAGAGGGGTGAGAGAGCCAGGAGGGGCCTTCCCTGATTTAGGGTAGTCGCAAGGAGCAAGGTAAGCTCGGGTGGTGACTTCAGTGGTGGAGGTGCGCAGGTAGTTGGACTTGCTAGTGGAGCCACATGACCCAGCCCCAAAATTGTGCAAAGGCACAGTAGTGAAAAATTGGGGAGTGAGACCCAAATTGGAGGGCACCACAGGGTGGGTAAATGGGAATTGGTTTTTAGAACCACATAGTTTAAAGATGCCAATTGGCAGGGCATGACCCTGGGTAGTGTAACTGAGTTAATGTTATTAGAGTATAGGTAGGATGAGGAATGTCTTCGCACCATCGACATCCACTCACCAAGGGAGACGGAACTCCACACCAGGCTTTGTGAACTATTTGGATGGTAAAGACGCATCATGATGTGAGTTTGACATTGTGTGTAATTCCATCTCTTCCTTCTTGGGAGGGATTGGACAACGAATTTGGCATAGAGGGGGATATGGGAGACAAGACGTAGTGACGAATTTGTAAATTGTAAATACAGGGAGGGGCAAGGGTAGTGTAGGCTGACATGGTGGTTAGAGACAAGCTTGCTCCGCTCGCTCTCCCGCACCCCTCATGTTGCATTGCCTCGTATTGATGTGTACCCTTGCGCCCTTTCCTTGGCTAACTGTGCTTTGTCTTCCTCCCCACCCATGGACCCATTATTGACGGGAGTGTGCAGGAACCCTGAACTGTACAGCTGCACCTGGCTACACTTGTGCGGCACTCCTGCTACCTTTTGCTGCACCAATACACCTTATGGACCACACGTTCTGTGGCCTGGCATCTTTGCTGAGCAGTCATTTGCTGCAAACGTTACCTTGCACCTGCGGACCACTGGTTTTAAGTGGCGTCGATGTCACGCAGATGGACCATAATATTGGCCCTGCTGAGAAATAAAATCGGACACGGTTTGTGCATTTTATTCTGGTGTGTCAGGAAAGGAGACCTTTATGTTTTTATTATGGCACACCGAAGATGAAGCAGGAAGCAAGAAGATGCAGCCAAGCAGCAGCCAAGCAGCAAATATGACACTTGAAATGGTGATTGTGCATTTTTGTGCATTTTTAGGTATTGGTGTATTGGTGCATTGCATTGTTGTTTTCTCTCCTCCAAATTTCTTTCCACAAAAGAACAGGTCCTGGGTTATAGAGATGTAAATAATTAGTTAGTGTTGTAAATAACATGCTCCCCACCGGCCTTATGTTTAGTTTGAGAATTCATTCCACAATTCGGTTAGCTGTGGGTGTGAGTCTGTTAGTTAGTGCACAACGCAGTAGGTGGGACATATCTAGTGTTGTAAAACTGTCACATACAGGGTGTTAGATTAAATGTAGAGGGAAACCACATCTAAGTGTCACACGTAATTTAAAGAATTGGCCCGAACCTTTCTCAAAACCGGTCGTTCTCACCTGTGGGGGTTCGACTCGGGGACGAGTCTGGCAAGGGAGCGGGGCAGTGCTACGGTTTTGAGATTGGCACATATTGATCATTAAAGGTTAAAGGGTTGCCCCCCATAGTTAGTCCATGAGCAACACGTAGGCCACCTGTAGTATTAGTTATGTCATAGTATGTGTAAGTATAGGCCATTTCCCCTAGCAATATCTGCGTTGTGTAAAGACATGAGTTTAGGTCCCGGTCATTTTGCGTCCACCCTCCAATTCCACCTCTATGGGCATAATTGATCCTGCGCCCCATTTGGCTGACCCACTCAGTCTGTTACGCTTTGGCTGCCCGCAGCATTTGTTACGCTTTGGCTGCCAGCAGCATTTGCTGCCCTTTGCTCGCTCACTAGTAGAGTAACACGAGGTAGGCCTGAGAAGAAGGAGGAGTGCGGGGTCGGGGTGGGGCGGCGTCAAGGCAGCGCGTCAGAGGCGATGACAGTAAGAGCCACCAGCCAACCAGGGCTCTAATGGCATGGCTTGAGGGGGTGTGGAGAGGCGCGTCTGGTAAGTGCTAGAAGGTTTGCGGGGCGTTCCTATATAAGTGATTGCACAAAGCCCTTGGAGGGTCTGATTTGCACGAGAGGACTCGCAAGGGGAGAGCGCACGTGAGAGGACTTGTTGATCAAGAGGACTTTGGAGAACTTGATTCGCAGCGCTCGCTTTGGAGGCATTGCACTATATCTCGTGTATAACGTACGCGCCGGAGGAAAGGCAGCCAGACGCGCCGGTGGCGAATATCGCCTACTCAGCCACGCGAGTAAATGCGGCAATAGCCGCCAGTGATCACCGCTAACCGCCAAAATCCGCTCCCTACCAAATCGCCCGGTATTAACCCTTGTGCGCCAAACGACAGGCGGAGAGCTCCTGCCTCTCCACTTACCATCTGCACGGGACGAACCAGAGACCGGAGGGAGCTGCAGGAGAGCCATCCCTGGACGTGGTGAACATCATCCTGCAGCTGCAAGCCCCATGTGAGTGTGTCTGTGTGTGAGACAGGCCCGTTTGTCCTGGGAATTAAGTTAAGGGTGTAGTACTGGTGAACAGGTGATTTTTTTTTTGATTTTTTTTTTTTAGCTGAACAGTTTCCTTATAGTCTTATAAACAAGAATCATGCTATTAGAGGTCATAGAGTGCGGTCATAGAAGTACCCCTAATTATTGAAAAATTCAAATTTCAATTCAATTCAATATAATATTTTGCATGAAATTTGTTATAACTTTAATTTGCATCATTCTTTTGGGCTGAAATTTGGACAGGATATTCAGAATATCACTTCCTTTAAAATGATGAAGGCTTTTGTTTATAGGAGTAGCCATTGTGGATTTATTGAAGGACAACCAAGTTTTATCTGGTAATTGGCATAATTAGCTAATTAGTGAACATTTGACATAATTTCACAAAATCCTCTCATCAGGTAGTAGAGTAACACATGTATAATACATGTACCAAGTTTTGTGTGAAAAGAATGATAGGTGACATAGAAGATAGAAGTAGAAATGTGTTCTTTGTTTTTCCTTGTTTTTATTGACGGTTTAATTTAGGCAAATTATATGCATGTAATATGACAAAGAAGCGTTGAAACTGGTCTGAGTTAAAGCCAAGATTATATCTTTCAAGAAAAACTGAAAATTAGATATTAACTTGACTTTGTTTTTGTGTAAAGGCCTCTCAAAGGTACCGATGTAGTTTTCTTAATTTTTCACCAGTGCTACACCCTTAAGACTGTTTTAAGGCTGCACTGTGTCCCCTTTTTCTGGAATCCCTGTGTAGTGTAAATAAATCTTGTTATTCCTTTCTTCCCAATTCGATCGCCTTTGTGATTTCTCCATTGGCTAAGCGTGGTACGAATAAGATCGCTAGAACCGGGGCCACCAACTAAACAGCACGGATCACGTGTACGCACCGCTCGGCGTCTCAACACGCGTGATTCTTGCGGGGCTTATTTCCTCGTTTCAGGGCAGCACGAGTAATTAGGTAACAGCGAATTCTTGGTCCTAATACCCTATTTTGCACTGTCCGGGAAGGACATCATAGGTCCCGGTCCCGTCGGCCAGTCAAAGACAAGGGGACTAACCCCCCCTTGGTAAGGGGAGAAGGCCGGCGGTGAGATCCGCAACAATATATATATATATATAGATATATATATATATTAGCTTGGCTTGGCTCGCTCCGCTCGCCTCACCGAACGTCGTTACTGAGGAACGGGCTTATTTTAGCTGAGGCTAATGACTGTACCTGAGTTGCTGTGTTGTCATGATTTACACCAATCATAATACAAACAATTACTTTGCACAAATATATTTGTTGTGTTTGTGATATTACATTTTTATTGGCAATTTAGGTTGAAGATTTAGGTTGAATGTTTTTTTTTCAAGAAAGAACCCCTCAGCACACACATAGGGGAGGGGTAGGTGCAGACTGGAAGTTTGGGACGATTACACCTCACCACCACGTAATTCAAAACACCTCACCACCACGTATTTCAAAACACCTCACCACCAAGTAATTCAAAACACCTCACCACCAAGTAATTTAAAACACCTCACCAACACGAAATTGAAAACACCTCACAGCCATCAAACACGTAATAAAAACACCTCACAGCCATCAATCACATAATAAAAACACATCACAGCCATAAAACATGTAATAAAAACACCTCACCACCACAAAATTAAAAACACCTCACAGCCATAAAACACGTAATAAAAACACCTCACAGCCATAAAACACGTAATAAAAACACCTCACCACCACAAAATTAAAAACACCGCACAGCCATAAAACACATAATAAAAACACCTCACAGCCATAAAACACGTAATAAAAATACCTCACCACCACGAAATTAAAAACACCTCACAGCCATAAAACACGTAATAAAAACACACCACCACAAAATTAAAAACACCTCACAGCCATAAAACACGTAATAAAAACACCTCACCACCACGAAATTAAAAACACCTCACAGCCATAAAACACATAATAAAATCACCCCACAGCCATAAAACACGTAATAAAAACACCTCACAGCCATAAAACACGTAATAAAAACACCTCACAGCCATAAAACACGTAATAAAAACACCTCACCACCACAAAATTAAAAACACCTCATCACCAACTAATTCAAAACACCTCAGCACCATGTAATTCAAAATACCTCATCACCAACTAATTCAAAACACCTCACCACCACATAATTAAAAACACCTCACCACCAAGTAATTTAAAACACCTCAGCATCACGTAATTCAAAACACCTCACCACCATGTAAATCAAAACACCTCACCACCATGTCATTTAAAAACACCTCACCACCATGTGATTTAAAAACACCGCACCACCATGTCATTTAAAAACACCTCACCACCACATAATTCAAAATACCTCACCACCACATGATTCAAAACCACCACAACGTTATTAAAAACACTTCACAACCTGGTGTCGTTGCTGTTGTTAATCCTGGTGTTGGCTTAGCGGTTAGGGTGCCGGCTTGGGATCCTAGGATCCTGGGTTAAATCCCGGTCGATCGCTGAATTAACGCCAGGGGGGGGGGTGACACCGCCTGTCATCCTTCCGAGGTCGGAAAATTGAGTACCAGCTTACTGGGATGAATGATCCCGGTGTGTACCCCGGTTTAGAATACGTACACCCTATCCCTGCACATCAGAAGAGGCGACCAAGGGTTGGCGTCAGGAAGGGCATCCGACCATAAAAAACATTGCCTCAAACAGGGAACCATGATTGTCATGGGGCCCGCAAGGTTAACCCCTGCTCTAGCGGGGAAATGGCCTTAAAACGATCATTCATCCATTCATTCACAACCACGGAAACAAAAGTTTGAGGGAGTCGTTAAGTGACAACACAGACACTGCCCAGATGTGTAGCTATATAGATAAATGACTATACCCGAGGTGCCGTTTTGTCATGGTTAAAACCAATCATAATTCAAACAATTATTTTGCACAAATGTATTTGTAATATACGTGCTATCACATGTTATAAACAATTGAAGTTGAAAAAAAAAATTCCCAAAAAATTTCAAAAAAAAAAAAATTGGAAAACTTTTCAAAACAAATACCCTTATATTAGGACATACCGACGGGAGAGATATGTGCATACCAGAAGTTTGGTACGATTTCACGAAAGTTTGAGAAAGTAGTTCAGTGACAACACAGGACAGATGCTGCACAGATATATATATATATATATATATATATATATATATATATATATATATATATATATATATATATATATATCAAGTGATGAACGGCGGTTGGGAATTATATCCACGACATCCATTTTTCCATTCTCCAACCTATAGCTTTGCCTTTAAAAAACTCAACGTTTTGGCCAGCAACCCAGCGTGCGCTGGGCCTCCACCAGCCTTCATCAAGAGAAGTTCCCTTGTTCACCTCCTCCCAGATATACCTGGGGGGAGGGGTGGGCCTATTCTATCAACCAATCACAAAGCTGTGTTGCGAGACCTCGTGACCATAGACCCATGATCGACTTATGTTGCAAGTGTTTTGTGTATGTTCTTCGCAAAATTGAAGATGGCGGTCGTCATCTCCTTCATGAAGGGCATGCAGTAAGCGTGGAATGTAAGGTTTCCAGTTTTTCTGCGAAAGGTTATGGTGAAGTGCGGTGCTATGTGCACGGCTTGTTTGCCAAGAAGATAAGCAACAACACGGGTAACCAAAAAGAGTCTTTATTCCAAAGCTCAACTATAGCACTGAAGTGCTCGGGGCTGAGCGCCCCGTGCATATCCCGAGGCCACGCCTACCCCTCGGGTGTGGCCGACACCCTCTTGGTGCGCGGAATGATGTCACCGTGCCAGTGAGCCATCGTGTCCGCCACACGAGCCCCCCCAGAATTCCCGTGCACCTGAAGGGTCAGTTTGCGGGGCAAACGGATGACCCGGCCGAAGCGCCCTCTGGCGGCTGGCGGCGTCTGGGATGCCGGGATGTCATCTGGGATGCCCCCGGCGGCACCTGGGATGGGTGCAGGACCGGGGGGGGGGGGGGGCGTGCCGGTGGGGCTGGGCGGTGCCGGAGGTCCGCCCGCCAGGGGGCGGCCCCGACGCGGGGGCCGAGCCACTGGCGGGGGGTGGTCCACGTCGAGGTGGGCCGGCTTGAGGCGGTCCACGGAAATGCAGTCAGGAGTACCGCCGATGTCGAGGGTGAAGTGTTTCACCCCGGTCTCCAGCACGCGGAAGGGCCCATCGTACGGGGGCCGCAGCGGTGTCCGGTGGGCGTCATGGCGGATGAACACGTTCTCCGCCGTGCGAAGCTCCGGGGCGACGTGCGTTGGCGGGCGCTCGTGGTGCGCCGTCGGCACCAGGGCGAACCTCCGGGTGGTCTCCTGCAGTGCGGAGCGCTGCTGCGCCACGGACCATGGTGCCGTGGAGTCGGGGAGGAACTCGCCCGGCACCCGCAGCGATTGTCCGAAGACCAACTCCGCCGCGGATGCGCGCAGGTCATCCTTGGGCGCCGTCCGGAGGCCCAGCAGGACCCAGGGGAGCCTGTCGACCCACCCGCCATCACGGAGGGTGGCCCGGAGTGCGGCCTTCAAGGAGCGGTGGAAGCGCTCACACAGGCCGTTGGCCTGGGGGTGGTAGGCCGTGGTGTGGTGCAGCTGGATGCCGAGCCAGCCGCGTGACCACCCCCCAGAGCTCTGAGGTGAACTGGGGGCCGCGGTCGGACGAGATGTCCGAGGGGGCGCCGAACCAGGCAACCCAGGTGGCGATGAACGCCTGCGCAACGTCCGCCACCGTCGTCGCCGCCAAAGACACGACCTCCGGCCAACGGGTGGTGCGGTCCACCATGGTGAGGACGTGGGTGAAACCCCGTGAGGGGGGCAGAGGTCCCACCAAGTCCACATGAACGTGGTCGAACCGACGTTCGGGCACTGTGAACGGGGCCAACGGGGCCTGGGTGTGGCGGTGCACCTTCGCATGCTGGCACGCGAGGCACGTCCTGGTCCAATCGCGGACGGCCTTCTGGAGGCCATGCCAGACGAACTTGTCGGCGACCAGCCTCTGGGAGGCCTTTGTGCCTGGGTGGGACAGGCCGTGGATGGCGTCAAAAACCCGGCGCTGCCAGCCCGCGGGCACGATGGGGCGAGGCCGCCCAAGGGAGACGTCGCACAAGAGGGCCGTGCCCGCGCCGTCGAATGGCACCTCGGTGACGCGGAGGCCCGTGAAGGCGGTCCGCAAGGCCTGGACGTCGGGGTCGGCGGTCTGGTCCGCCGCCATCCGGGCATAGTCGATCCCGAGGTGGACCGCGTGGGCGACGGACCGGGAAAGGCCATCCGCCACCTGGTTGTCCTTTCCCGTGACGTGCCGGATGTCCGTCGTGTACTCGGACACGGTTGAGAGGTGACGCTGCTGCCGGGCTGAACATGGCTCAGCGACCTTGGCCATCGCGAAGACCAGGGGCTTGTGGTCGACGAAGGCCGTGAACGAACAGCCCTCGAGCAGATGGCGGAAGTGCCGGACCGCCAGGTGGAGCCCGAGCAACTCGCGGTCGAAGGTGCTGTACCGGCGTTCGTGCGGGTGAAGCTGCCGGCTGAAAAACGCCAGCGGTTGCCAAGCGCCACGCACCCATTACTCATGCACCGCGCCCACTGCGTAGTCCGACGCGTCGGTGGTGAGGGCGATCGGTGCATCGAGCGCCGGGTGCGCGAGCATGGTGGCGTTAGCCCAGGCGAGCTTCGCGCCCGCGAATGCTGCGTCCATCTGCTCGGTCCAAACAACGTCACCTTTCCCCGGCTTCCCCCAAAGGGCCTCGTGCAGGGGGCACAGGAGCTGGGCGACGCGGGGCAGGAAACGGTGGTAAAAGTTCACCATGCCCAGAAACTCCTGGAGCCCCCTGATCGTGCGGGGGTGCGGAAACCCCTTGACCGCCTCCACCTTTGCCGGTAAGGGGGTGGCCCGGTGCCTGGTGACGCGGTGCCCCAAAAAGTCGATTTCGGCGACGCCGAACCGGCACTTGGCGGGGTTTACGATCAGGCCATGCTGGCCCAGGCGTTCGAAGAGCATGCGGAGGTGGCGGAGGTGCTTTTCGCGGGACGCGCTTGTGACGAGGATGTCGTCCAGGTAGACATAAACGCAATCCAAGTCGCGCAAGATGCTGTCCATCAACCGTTGGAACGCCTGAGCCGCATTCTTCAACCCGAAGGGCATCCAAAGAAACTCGAAGAGGCCGATTGGTGTAATGATGGCCGTCTTCGGTATGTCCTCCGGCCTGACGGGGACCTGGTCGTACCCGTGGATGAGGTCCACCTTAGAAAAGAAGGACATTTTCGCCAACCGGGCGGAAAAGTCCTGAATGTGAGGGACCGGGTAGCGGTCGGGGGTGGTGGCATCGTTGAGGCGGTGGTGGTCTCCGCACGGCCGCCATCCCCTGCCGGGCTTCGGCACGATGTGCAGTGGCGACGCCCAAGCGCTCTTGGAGCGCCGTACGATGCCCAGCCGCTCCAGCGTAGCGAACTCCGCCTTCGCCACCGCGAGCTTCGTCGGCTCGAGGTGGCGTGCCCGGGCATAGACCGGTGGCCCGACGGTGGGGATGTGATGTTCCACCCTGTGCTTGATGGCCACTGCCGCGAAGGTGGGCCGCGTGAGGGCCAGGAAGCTGGCGAGGAGGCGGGTGAACTCGTCCGCTGCCGGAAGCGTACAGACCAACCTCGCCGGGACCGAACCGCTCAGCAGGCCACTTGGCGAGCTGCTCGGTGAGCCGCTCAGGGAGCTGCCCAACGAACTGCTCAGTGCGCAAGCAAGCGAGCTGAACGTTTCGGCCTGGACGAGGCGTCTATGCTTCATGTCCACCAACAACCCGTTTGCACATATAGTCAGGTTCAGTATGTCCAGATTTAAAGTTTCGTTGGATTTTTTGGGGGATTTGGAAAACTATATATTTTTGGAAACTATATTGTATAGTCAGTCAGAAAACCAATGTTGCTATTTGCACAGACTCCTGTATGGCGGCCATCTTAGATTTTCAAAATTGCCGCCGTAGAACTAATTTTTCTCAATATCTCAGCTTCTAAATAACATAGAGCTTTGATTCTAACAGCTAAACATACATTTTCAAAGGCCCCGAATCCAATTGTAACAAGTTCGATAAGCTAGACATGACCATAGAGCTCCTATGTGGCGGCCATCTTGGATTTTTCAAACTGGCCACCGTAAAATTGATGTTTCTCAATATCTCAGCTTCTAAACAACATAAAGCTTTGATTCTAACGGCTAAACATACATTTTCAAGGGCCCCGAATCCAATGGTAACAAGTTCGATAAGCTAGACATGACCATAGAGCTCCTATGTGGCGGCCATCTTGGATTTTTCAAACTGGCCGCCGTAAAATTGATGTTTCTCAGGATCTCATCTTCTAAATAGAGCTTCTAAATTCATCTCTAACAATGCCAATGCTAGACAGAGATTCTTCATGGTTACACCAGAATTATCACGCCTGTCAAAAGACTTCAAGAGTCAGTTCGGCCTGGAAGGTGACAAGATCACAGAACATCATGACCTTGGTCCAAGTGCAGTCAAGAGGGAGCATGAAGCAATCAACAAGATCAAGGCTGCGATACTGAGTCACGGGAATCCATTTGACACTGAAGGTGACAAGCTGCACAATGTGATAACGAATGCTTACATCCCAGACGAGTATGTACCACAGATCTTGAACATTGATGTCACTGGTCAGAAGTTGTATGAAGACTACGTGTCGGAGCGTATCAATGGAGATGTTAGCCTCTGGGCACCAGTCAAGAAGGAGAACAACAAGATGTTCACGTCTGGGAACAAGAGAACCACAGTGAAACTCAGAGACAGGACTGTGGATCTGAAGGAGACTAAGGAACTGTACGGAAGGCTCATGGTCCTTGCCAAGTCAAACAGAGACGTCAACCAGAAATATGCCATCGGAAATTACGAGTTCACTGTGACACCAAGAGCACTGTTCGCTCCAGATGGGACAATTCTTCCATGCACTGACAAGTCGAAGTTAATTCATCTCCTCGACAAGTTAGCAAGAGCAGAAATTCACCCCGAAGATCAGCAGCAGACACCAGCTGCAAGTGTTCTACAAGAAGATCCAATGGACACAAGAACTATGGCATCCACATCTAGTAAACCTACAAGTCGGAAGATTGCACTGGTGGATGGGATGGTACTTGTGCATAAGCTGACAAAGAAACCAGCCACTGTAGTGAAAGTCAACGATCTGGGTGAATGCCTCAATGACAGACTCATGTCTCTAACAAAATATTGTGATGAGATCATACTGGTCTTTGACACGTACAAAAACGATTCTCTGAAGAGTGCTACCAGGGCTAAAAGAAGGCAAGGAAAGGATGCAGTACAGTATCAAGTCAGAGATGACACCAACATCAAACACATCCCAATGAGCAGATTCCTTTCTCATGACAAAACAAAGGCTGATCTGACTGACTATCTGGCAGCGAAAACTCTAGAATACAACAGTCACTCATCCAAGTTGATCATCACGTCTGCTTCAGGGCGTACTAGGAGCAACAGTGACCTGCTCTTCGAGGACAACAACCATGAAGAAGCTGACACCCTGTTGATCCACCAGGCCGTGCTGGCATCCCAGCGAAACCCACATTATGCGCAGTTGGTGTTCTTCTCTCCCGACACAGATGTCCTGGTACTAGTCATAGCAAACTATGACCTACTGCTGAGGAATACATCCATTCCAATGGCCTCTGGAATACTTCAAATAGAGCCACTGTGGACAGCTCTAGGGGTCGAAAGAGCAAAGGCGTTGCCAGCCTTTCATGCTTTCACATGGCCAGACAACACTGGGAGGTTCTCTCGAATAGGCAAACAACCTGGCTGCATGTCTACCTCAAAGCAAGTGAAGATGTCATAGACACCGTGCGAATGCTTTCAGATGCAACTGAAGTGACGGAGGACATGTTGTCCACACTAGCTAACTTTGTATGCGCTGCTTACTCTCCAAATGGCATCCACTTCGACAGCATCCCCGAACTACGATGGTATCTCTTTTGCAAACACATGGCAGAAAGTGACAGGCTTCCTCCTACTCTTGGAGCTCTCAAGCAGCACATCCTTAAAGTCCATATCCAAGCCAGAGTGTGGGGTCAGGCAAGCATTGCTCAACAGGATCCTCAGCTGAATCCCCTGCAAAACGGCTTTTACAAAGACACGGATGGACAAGTGAAACCAACCACAACTGAGGATCCTCCAGCCCCCAAGGCCATCATTCAAATGGTTAGATGTCAGTGCAAAACAGACTGTTCTTCATCTAGATGTTCCTGCAGAACAAACAACTTGGCTTGTACAGACCTTTGTCAGTGTGACATCCAGTGCCAAAATGATGAGGACTCTCAAGATGTGATGAACGAAAGCGATGATGAGGATGATGATGACTTTACTCAATGATGAATCAAAGCTCTGTGCTCTTTAGAAGGTGAGTTACATCAGTTTTACGGCGGCCAGTTTGAAAAATCCAAGATGGCCGCCACATAGGAGCTCTATGGTCATGTCTAGCTTATCGAACTTGTTACCATTGGATTCGGGGCCCTTGAAAATGTATGTTTAGCCGTTAGAATCAAAGCTTTATGTTGTTTAGAAGCTGAGATATTGAGAAACATCAAGTTTACGGCGGCCAGTTTGAAAAATCCAAGATGGCCGCCACATAGGAGCTCTATGGTCATGTCTAGCTTATCGAACTTGTCACCATTGGATTCGGGGCCCTTGAAAATGTATGTTTAGCCGTTAGAATCAAAGCTCTATGTTATTTAGAAGCTGAGATATTGAGAAAAATTAGTTCTACGGCGGCAATTTTGAAAATCCAAGATGGCCGCCATACAGGAGTCTGTGCAAATAGCAACATTGGTTTTCTGACTGACTATACAATATAGTTTCCAAAAATATATAGTTTTCCAAATCCCCCAAAAATTCCAACGAAATTACATAGTGAACCTGACTAATAGGAAATCCGCACCGAGCAATGCCATGGGCACGCTGGCGGTTACGAACGTCCATTGAAAGCATTGCCATCCGAACCGCAGGGAGAGGCAGCGCTTCCCGAATGTGTGTATGGGTGTACCGTTGGCTGCAAGCAACGTGGGGCCCCGGCCCGCGGTTCGCTTGTCGGACGTGGAGGCGGGGATAACGCTCACCTGTGCGCCTGTGTCGCAGAGGAAGCGATGCCCGGACAAGGTGCCCATGACAAAAAGGAGGCTGCTGGAAAGGCCGACGCTCAAAGCCGCTACCGAGCGCCGGCCCGAGAGTTTCCCGACTTGACAAACGAGCACGGCGGGCAACAATTCCTAGCCTTGTGGCCAAACCTGGCGTGGAAACGGCACCAGGTTTGCGGCGGATGCGGAGGCCGTGGCTTTCGCGGTGGTGGTGGGCGGGGCGTGGCGGCGGCCACGAGGTGTGCATCGGCATCAGCCTCGGGATCCACGAGGTGTGCAGCAGCATCAGCCTCGGGATCCGCGACGGCCGCACCGACTCTCGCCCGCGTGTCACAAGCCGCGAAAAACTTGTCGGCCTCGATGGCCAGAGCGCGGGGTTCCTTTATTTTGGAACCGGCCAACGCGAGGCGTACCTGTGCCGGTAGCTGGCATAGAAAGAGCGCCCGGAATAAAAAATCCGGGGCTTTGTCACCCAGCAGCGACATCATGTAGTCCATCCGGCCCGATGGTCGTGTGTCGCCGAGTTTGGGAAGGTCCAGGAGGCGGTCGGCCCATTCGCACTCCGTGAGGCCGAACGTGGCGATGAGGAGACGCTTGAGCGCCTCGTACCTGTGGTCGGCCGGTGGGTTCCGCAGGACGGACATGACTCGGGCGGCTGTGCCGGGCCCGAGGGTGGCGATGACGTGGTAATAACGTGTCTCATCCGCCGTTACGCCTCGAAGTTGGAACTGTGCCTCGGCCTGCACGAACCATACCTCGGCCTTAGCTTCCAAAATCTCAGGGAGCTTCACCGCTACCGCGTTGTTTGACATGGCGCGTTCTGTTGGTCAGTGGCGGCTGAACCAGCGTCGAGGTCACCAGTGAAGTGCGGTGCTATGCGCACGACTTGTTTGCCAAGAAGATAAGCAACAACGCGGGTAACCAAAAAGAGTCTTTATTCCAAAGCTCAACTATAGCACTGAAGTGCTCGGGGCTGCGCGCCCCGTGTATATCCCAAGGCCACGCCTACCCCTCGGGCGTGGCCGACACCCTCTTGGTGCGTGGAATGATGTCACCGCGCCAGCGAGCCATCGTGTCCGCCACAATGGATAACACTTGATTGGCTCACTTCCAACTCTGCAGATAAACGGCGTCCCCGAACCGGGCCAGGAGGCGAATACTGGAGGCCTGGCACACTCGCAAAACGAGGGCACCATTGACAGAGGAGACTGTGGCGTTACCACAGGCATACGGACCTCTCATGCATAAATACACCAGAGAGACACCGATGCTGGGAGGAGGACAAAGACAAAGTGGGACATAGCCGACACAGGCAACACGGACAACAAAACACAATACACTGCTCAAAACACACACAAAACACTTGCAACATAAGCCGATCATGGGTCTATGGTCACGAGGTCTTGCAACACAGCTTTGTTGATAGAATAGGCCCACCCCTCCCCCCAGGTATATCTGGGAGGAGGTGAACAAGGGAACTTCTCTTGATGAAGGGTAGTGGAGGCCCAGCGCACACTGGGTTGCTGGCCGAAACGTTGAGTTTTTTTATTGACAAAGCTATAGGTTGCTGAACGGAAAAATGGATGTCGTGGATATATATATATATGTGTATATATATATATATATATATATATATATATATATATATATATATACACATATACATATATATATATATATATATATATATATATATATATTGTTGTGGTTTTGTGAATAAAGGATAACCTCCCTCGTAGGTCGACGCACCACAACATGTAGCCTCGCTTTAGTTCAGTTATTTCTTCGTAAATGTAAGCATAGTGTCCTTTCCTGTGTTAGTTTTGCGTTGAGCAGGCCAGTAAGTGCAGGCCTCAATTGGGCTAGAATGCCATGTGCTCGGAATGGAACAAGTCTGGCAAGGCCGAAGGGAGGAGCTGCAGGGAGTGGCCGGTAAGCAGCGAGCCGCCAATCGGAGCTCGAGTGGAGTGGCACACAACGGCGGCGAGAGGAGGGGCTTGGAACATTCGGGTAGGACCGGGGAGGGGCTATATACAACCCTGCCCGAGCCCCCCGGAGCAGAATGAGAGAGTGCGTCAGAGCTGAGAGAGTCAGAGTGAGAGTCTCCCAGTCAGAGCTGTTGTCCAGCCACGAGTGGATCGAGTTGCTTGTTATAGCCCTCTGTACACGAACTCTCCCCGTGCCCTGCGTCTGCTACTGCCTGTATTAATCACGCTGTGTGAAGACGACCCATTCCGGGCCACAGACGCGCGATCTCCTTTCCTGCGCTCCCAGCACACGTGCCGTGAACAACCGTGGGCCACGCCGGGCAAGCTGTCCGGAGTGAACGGCGCCAGGACGCGTGAGGAGCACGAACTGTCCTTCCTTCTTTTCCCTGCGTGAGTGAGTGGGCCCTTGTCTGGGTATAAGTTAAGACTGCTTAAGCCTGCTCTGTGTCTCTTCACCCTGTACATTGTAAATAAACCTGTTCTTCCTTCTATTTGATCGTCCCCGTCAGTTCCATCTCTTGGCCTAGCATCGAACGAATAAAACCGTTCAATCGGGTTCAATAAAAGTAACGGCACAAGTCACGTGATATGCAAACCGCTTGGCGTACTCGATTAGCGTGACTTGTGTGAGGTCCGGTCCCCGTTTTCATGGTATCGTGGGTACCAAAAGTACGTGTGGAATCGACCCGATACCCTTTTCCATGCTTGCTGCGGGAGTGGCGACTCGGCCTCGTGGACGCGAAGACCCGAGGGGGAAAAGGGGTTTAACCCCCCCCCCCCCTCTGTACGTCGACGGGCATCGGGAGATCCGCAACAATATATATATGTATATACAGGGTAAATCAAAAGTAGCGGCCGTGGCCGATTTCTGTTTTTTCGGCTGTCAGATTATTTCTGGGATGTCATGTTGTTAATAATTGTCTTGCAGATTATTAATTTTCTTAATTTATTTATTTTTGTTTTTGTTTTACAGGTTATTGCTGAGAGTTTGGAAAGTTACTGAATTTGCACCAAATTGAACCATGAATTACCTTTCCATGAATCAACGCATTGCGGCCGTGAAACATTACTACAAATGTAATGAACAACCAACGATGGTGGCATGCCGTCTGGCACAGGAATTCGATATTAACCCACCCCAGGGAAGAAAAATACGATTGATTGTCGAGAAATTTGAAGCAACAGGGTCGGTAGCCACTGCAAAGAAGTCCGGTCGTCCGAAAACGGCAATGAATGTAGCTGAAGCTGAAGAAGCCATCAGGAGACTGTAACAAAGTCCGCAAAAGTCAACTCGCCGTTTATCTGCAGAGTTGGAAGTGAGCCAATCAAGTGTTATCCATATCCTTCAGCAGAAAAACTGGAAACCTTACATTCCACGCTTACTGCATGCCCTTCATGATGCAGATGACGACCGCCATCTTCAATTTTGCGAAGAGTTCTTAGCTAAACTTGACGAAGAGGACACAATGCTAGACAACATCTGGTGGTCAGAGGAGGCATGTTTTAAGCTCAACGGCATAATTAACAGACACAATTGTGTCTACTGGGCTGCGGAGTGCGGAGAACCCAAGAGTGACAGTTGAGAAGGAGGTAAATTTACCTGGCGTGACAGTTTGGGCAGCCATATCTCCATTAGGGATAATTGGACCCTTTTCTTTGAGGGTTCTGTCATTGCAGAAATTTACCTGGATATGCTGCAAACCTTCTTTTGGCCCAGGGTACAAGATCAGGACTGTTATTTCCAGCAAGATGGAGCTCCACCTCATTATGGACGTCATGTTCGTCAGTGGCTTGATGAAAACTTTCCCGGAAAGTGGATCGGCCGCCGCGGTCCGATCGAGTGGCCGGCACGCTCCCCAGACCTTACACCTCCAGATTTCTTTCTTTGGGGGCTCATGAAAGACCTTGTTTATCGTGAAAAGCCTCGTACCATTCAGGAATTGAAGGCTCAAATCACTGCAAAGTTTGAGGAAATTAATATCGAACTCTGCAAGCATGTGTGCCACTCTGTGCCTGCTCGGCTGCAATTGTGCATCTATCACGAGGGAGGGCACTTTGAAAATTGCAAGTAAAACAGCTTGGTTCACTTCCATAATAATTTTCCCCAGAATAAATGGTTAGATAAACATGGCATTCATCTATTTCTACCTTCTTGTACACTGTAATAAAATGGCAAACAATCAACTGACAGAAATATATATATATATATATATATATATATATATATATATATATATATATATATATATATATATATATATAAACAGAAATCGGGCGCTACTTTTGACTCACCCTGTATGTGTGTGTGTGTATATATATATATATATATATATATATATATATATACTATATATAGATATATATATATATATATATATGTGTGTGTGTGTGTGTGTGTGTGTGTGTGTGTGTGTGTATATATATATATATATATATATATATATTTAAATGTGTGTGTGTGTGTGTGTGTGTGTGTGTGTGTGTTTGTGCATGTGTATTTATGTATGTGTCTGTATGTGTACATGTGTGTGTGTGTGTATGTATGTATGTGTGTGTATACATGTGTGTGTGTGTATGTGTATATATGTGTGTATGTGTGTGTATATGTGTGCATGTGTGTGGGTGTACATGTACATGTGTGTGTGTGTGTGTGTGTGTGTGTGTGTGTGTGTGTGTGTGTGTGTGTGTGTGTGTGTGTGTGTGTGTGTGTGGATGGATATATGTGTATATGTGTATATATGTGCATATATATATATATATATATATATATATATATGTGTGTGTGTGTGTGTGTGTGTGTGTGTGTGTGTGTGTGTGTGTATGTATATATATATATATATATGTGTGGCTGTATGTGTGTGCATGTGTTTGTGTGTGTGTATGTGTGTGTGTGTATAAATGTGTGTGTGTATATATATGTGTTTCTGTACGTGTGTGTGTGTGTGTGTGTGTGTATGTGTGTGTTCGTGTGTGTGTGTGTGTTTGTGTGTATATGTGTGTGTATGTGTATATGTGTGTGTGGGTGTGCACGCACATGCATTCACATGTTATTAGAAGTAAATACATTGTGTAGATTACATCATTTGTGCATCTGATAAATTGGCAGTAACCATTTTGTGAAACTGAATGTGCAGGTGCAGCATCCAACTCAATATGTGCAAATGTCACACGGGTGACCACGGGTGACCCCATATGCGGACACCCCTTATAATTAGTGGATTCGGCTATTTCAACCACACCCATTGCTGACAGGTATATATAATCAAGCACACAGCCATTCAATTTCCATAGAGAAACATTGGGGGTAGAATGGGCCGTACTGAAGAGCTCAGTGACTTTCAACGTGGCACCGTCATAAGATGCCACCTTTCCAACAAGTCAGTTCCTCAAATGTCTGCCCTGCTAGAGCTGCCCCGGTCAACTGTCAGTGCTGTTATTGTGAAGTCAAAACGTCTAGGAGCAACAACAGCTCAGTCGCGAAGAGGTCAGCCACACAAGCCCACATAACAGGACCGCCAAGTGCTGAAGTGTGTAGCGAGAAAAAATCGTCTGTCTTCGGGTGCAACACTGACTACCGAGTTCCACACTGCTTCTGGAAGCAACGTCAGCACAGCAACTGTTTGTTGGGAGATTCATGAAATGGGTTTCCATGGCTGAGCATCTGCACACAAGCCTAAGAAAAACATGCGCAATGCCAAGCGTTGGCTGGAGTGGTGTAAAGCTCGCCACCATTGGACTCTGTAGCCGTGGAAAAGCATTCTCTGGAGTGATCAACCACACTTCACCATCTGGCAGTCCAACGGATGAATGTGCTTTTGAAGGATGCCAGGAAAACGCAAGTGCCTGAATGCATCGTGCCAACTAAAGTTTGATGGAGGAGGAATAATGGTCTGGGGCTGTTTTACATGGTTCAGTCTAGGCCCCTTTGTTCCAGTGAAGGGAAATCTTAACGCTACAGCATACAATGATATTCTAGACGATTGTGTGCTTCCACCTTTGTGGCAACAGTTTGTGGAGGCCCTTTCCTGTTTAATCGTCACAATGACCCGTGCACAAAGCGAGGTTCATACAGAAATGGGTTGTTGAGATTGGTGGGGAAGAACTTGACTAGCCTGCACAGAGCCCTGACCTCAACCCCATTGAACACCATTGGGATGAATTGGAATGCCGACAGCGAGCCAGGCCTAATCGCCCAACATCAGTGCCCGACCTCACCAATGCTCTTGTGGCTGAATGGAAGCAAATCCCACAGCAATGTTCTAATATCTAGTGGAAAGCCTTCCCAGAAGAGTGGAGGCTGTTATAGCAGCAAAGGGGATCCAACTCCATATTAATGCCCATAAATTTGGAATGAGATGTGTGATGTTTTGGTGTCCACATACCTTTGGCCATGTAGTGTATATATGTTAGGGCAGGCCTACATTCTAGGATAGTTGATATATGTGAAGACAGAAAAATAATTTGTGCTTACTAACATTGCAAGATGGTCTGGATTGAGCTTTGAAGGAATCTGATAGAGATTTCCTGCTCACATTAAATAAGTTTGCATTTTACTTGAAGTTTCCACAATTTGTTGTATAAAAAGTAATTGATGATTTATTCCCATTAAAACTTCATTTGAGCACAAGAAACAAGTCATGTAAAATTGAATTGCCTTGCATACATATTATCAGTTCCCATCGAGGAAATTTTGTCGTTGGTGCGCTGCTCTGCTCCATGAAGTAGGATGAGTCTACAACAACGTAGAGGAAATTGACATTCTATAAACACTGTTTAAAAATGACATAAAACAACATAATCAACAATGTATTTTCAAAACAACATCACAATAAAATCATTATAATAATAGCAATAATAATAACAATAATGATAATAATAATAATAATAATGATGCATTAAGGAGTTGCTAAATCAATATTACAGCTGTAGTGAGAGAATAAAAATAAGAACCAGGTGACAACAAATGAATCAGAGACAAAAATAGTGCAAAACCTTCAGATTACAACCAGATTGATTTATTTACAATGTGCTTCTACATATTAATTAATATAATGACCGTTCGGTGGTCCTTGTCATAATGTTTCAAAAATAATTTAATTTCTGCTGTATGTGCTGAAGACATGTCACATGCCTGTCATCCAGTGTTTTTATACAGTGAAGTTTTGAATTCAAGGAGGATGTTGCACATACAGTGCCCTCCATAAGTATTGGAACAGTGAAGTCAAATTTGTTATTATTGCTATATACTTAAACTAGAACAATGCGACTTTGTCGCCAATATGCCTCCGCATAGTCCCACAATGGGAAAATGCCATCACTCTGCATAATATGTATGGGTAGGGGATCACGTTTGTGAAGTTTCATGTTGATCGGATAAAGTTAGTTTTTCTTTCCAAGATGGCTGCCAAACCATGTGACCTATGACATCATCATTTTCAAACTATATGCAACAGCGCAGTTAGATGAAATTTGTAAAATTTCACATCGATAGGATGAGCGGTTTCAGAGGTATAACTATTTAATATTTTCCTTCAATCCAATATGGCTGCCAAACTATGTGACCTATGATGTCATAAATTTAATATTTCAATACAAATGGGTCATAGATCATGTGCATGCAATTTCAGATTTTTAGGCTAAGGAATTCGATTTAAACATTTTTGGCTGTTATACCACTTTACCTATGATGTCATCATTATCATGCTTTTGTTCCCCATTGGGAGTACTTTGCAAAGTGACAAGTTTAAAAGTTTTCCATTTAGCGGTTTCTGAGATTTTTTTTTTATTATTATTATTTTTTTGTATACAACATCGAGGCTCGTGAAAGAGCGAACATTAATCACACAGAAAGACAAACAGACACACAAAACAAATAACATTGGGAGCGGTAGACAAGATGGGGAGAGAGGGGGAAGGACACAAACACAACATTTGAGAGCAGGGACCGAGAGACATGGAGACATCGAGAGAACTGTGGGAGGGAGAGGGCTTTGGGGGGAAGGCATGGGAAGGGGGGGGGGGGGGGTGGGAGAGGTATAAAACGTATGGACACTGCCAAGACTTCCAGGAAAGAAGTTGGAATTTCAAACAAGGTGGATCTGGGGTGAATTAGTGGGGGTAGAAAAGATCAAGGTTTTGGATGGGGGAAGATAAGAGATGGTGGTGAACAGCTGTTTTGAAGACCTGGAGGGAGGAGTGTGATTGAAGTGAGTATGGGAGTTTGTTCCAGAGGCGGGAGAAAAGAGGAATGAAAGAGGGAAGGTGAGCAGAGAGCCGAGATTTCGGCAGTTTAACCATCAGAGGGTGGCTGGCAGATCTTGTGCGACCTGTAGGAATATTTGGGGGACAGAGCACAGAGAGAGCTGGGGGAGCAAGGCCGGAGAGGAGTCGGTAGAAGACAGAAAGACCACCTACCTGCCTGCGGTGAGTGAGTGAAAGGCCCTCAGAGATAGCTTCATCGCGGGAGATTCCAATGATTCTGAAAGCTTTGGATTCAACAGCCTGAAGCCGAGCCAGGTGTGAGGCAGGAGCACCAGCCCATAGGGGAGAACAGTATTCCATTGAGCTGCGGATGAAAGCCTTGTATGTGGTGAGGAGCTCAGGTGTGCCTAGGAAGGACTTCGCACGACGGAGGATGCCCAGTCGGCGACTGGCTTTGGAGGCCAGCTTGGAAATGTGGTTTTCCCAAGAAAGATCATGGCAGATGGTGAGACCCAAAAGCTTGAGCGACAGAACTTCTTGGAGAGGATTGTTGAGAAAGTAGATGGGAGGGTTGTCCAGTCGATCTTTTCGGAGAGACATAGTAAGAGTGTGAGATTTGTCAGGATTGAAAGACATGTTCCACATGTTTGACCAGTCTGTGATTTTGTCCAGGTCTTCAGAGAGTGAGGAGGCTGCAGACTGCCGATCTGAGGGAAGAGGAATGGAGCGGCAGAGAGTGGAGTCATCAGCAAAGAGATACAGAGGATTTTCCAGAGAGTCGGAGAGATCATTGATAAAGACCAGAAAAAGCACACCTTCCAAGAGGCAAAGCCCGGCACACTGCCTTGGGGAACTCCAGCCTGAACGGGAAGGGGAGATGAGAGAAATCCATTCAGGGCCACACGTTGACTACGACCAGAGAGGAAGTCCGCAAGCCATGCATGGAGATTTCCATGGATACCATAGGAGGAGAGTTTGGTGAGCAGAGCTGGGTGCCAGACCGTATCGAAGGCACGTGTTATGTCAAGGGAGACAGCTCTGATTTCCTGTTTGGCATTGAGGACCTCCATCCATTGTTGAGACAGCAGAAGCAGCATGTCCAGAGTGGAGTGACCTGGTCTGAAACCAAATTGATGATCAGAGATCAAGCCATTGGAGAAGAGGAAAGATTTCATATCCGAAGCAATGATGGATTCCATGACTTCTGCTGATAATTGGGAGCAGGCTGATTGGTTTGTAGTTGCAAGGATCTGTTTTTGCACCTTTTTTGTGTAAAGCGGTAATGTTTGCTGATTTCCAGGATGCTGGCAGATGACCTTGAGCAAAAGATAGGGTGAAAAGAACAGAGAGAGGGTGAGATAGAGCGGCAGAGCAGGATTTTAGGACCCGTGGGCTGATGCCATCTGGTCCAGTTGCAGAATCAGAGTCGAGGTTTGACAAAAACTCCTCCACCTTGTCAGGAGAGAAGGTCACAGAGTCCAGGAGCAGTTTGGTTCGACTGGGAAAGGTGGGAACAGAGAGAGATGGGTTTGGGACTAAGGATTTTGAGGCAAACACAGAGTTGAGGCATTCGGCTTTGTCATGTGCGATGTCAACTGTGTGGCCATTTGAGGTAAGGGAGGGGATGGAGGGGGAACAAACACCAGAAACGGATTTGACCAGACGCCACCAGGATTTGGAGGAAGGAGACAGGTTTGAGAGTTCATTCTTGAGTGAGGAGAGATAGTGCTTCCTGGCACTCCTGAGGGTAGACACACACTTGTTCCGAGCTTGGTGGAAGGAACTGAGATTTCCTTCAGTTGGATTAGCCTTCCAAGAGGCAAAGGCAAGTTGTTTCAGGGCAATTATTTGCTTTTAATCCAAGATGGCTGCCATACCACGAGACCTATGACTTCACAATTATCATAAAAACATTCTGCATGGGTGTCACTCCTACCCTGAAAGTTTTGTCTCAATCGGACGTGTGGTTGCTGAGAAAAACAAGGTTTAGCCCATACAGACGTACGGACGGACGGACGGACAACACGAAAACATAATGCCTCCACCAACAAAAATAAAAATTTGGATTTGAGGCCAGCTTTTATTTCTTAGTATTTCTATGCATTTATGTTTTACCATTGTGGAACAACAACATTTTTTTGTTCAGTCCTTCATTTTAGGTAAGGATAAGTATTGGAGCAGATGACTGACAGGTGCTTCTTGTTGATCAGGTGTTACTTGTTGCGTTGATCGTTTACACATAAAATACCTGTGAATGTCCAGTCTTGGTTTTAGCTTTTGCTTTTCCTTTGGGAGTCTGCCTTTAGAGTTGGTAGGTATAAACCATCATGAAGACCAGAGAACTGTCTATGAAAGAAAAACAAACAATGTAGAATCTGAAAGAACAGAAGAAATCAATTAGAACCACAGGACAAAAATTGGGCAGAGCAAATAAAACAATTTGGAATATGTTGAAAAAGAAAGAAACCTCCAGTGTACTAAGGAATAGACAATGGCCAGGATGGTCAAGGAAAACAACTGCAGTTGATGACAAAAAAATCATCAGAGCTGCGAAGAAAACACCTAAAACAACTGTCGGTGACATCACCAACAACCTCTAGAGCAGTGGTTCCCAACTTTTTCTATGCCCCACACCCCTAGGAAATATTTGATTAATGTTCGCACCCCCTACAAAAGTAATATCACATTTGAAGATGAAGAAGTCAAATTTTTGAACCACAAATTGAACCACATACAATACTGTGGGTGAACAAATTGAACTAAAAAATAAGATTTTAACTCGGTGCATGAAATGCAAATATAAATTGAGCAATATTAGATTCTAATTTATTCAGAAAAAAAATGAAACAGTAAAATCAATCCCAATTGTGAACATAAAATTCAATGACTTCTTTGTTCCTGCTTCTCTTTCATGATTTTGTCAAAACGTGGAACTTTCTTGCTGACTGCGATCCGCAGGTCTGCCTGTGGATTCAGGCGATTCCTAGATTTTGTCTTAATTGACAAAAGAGAACTGAATCCACATTCACACAAGTATGTCGTTGCAAATGGAATGAGGACACGGAGTGCTTTTCGAACAAGTCTTGGGAGCATATCCAGTGCTACACACCAAAACTCCTCCAAAGTCTTGCTTTCAAATTGCATTTCAAGAGCTCGATTTGTCTGCAAATAAATAAGATCTTCCTTCATTTCTTCATCATTTGACATTTTCTCCATATTGTAGGAATATGGATTCATGATCCATTCTTCTGAAATCTTCAGGTCTCCAGCAGCAAAATATCCATCAAACGATTCTGACAGCATTTCCAAATGAGCCACAATTTCTTCACGCACAGTAGGAGTTATGGATCCAACATCATCAACCATCTCTTCAAGTTAAGGAAAATTTGAGAGATTGCCTCTTTCCAGGCTTTGACACCAAAGACGTAACTTTTCTTTGAAGGCATTCATCTTTTCACAAGCCTTCAATATGTTTATCCCTTTTCCTTGAAGAGAAACACTCAGGTCATTCTTACGAGTGAAAATGTCAGCTAAGTAAGCCAGCATTTGGACGAATTGCTGTGATTCCAAAGCCCCCCACCAGATCACATTCACGCTCTTCCAGAAAAACTTTGATTTCTTCCAGCAGTTCAAAGAAGCGGGTTAAAGCTAGTCCTCCTGACAACCAATGGACTTCTGTGTGGAAAAGCAAAACTGAATGCTCACTTCCCAGATCTTCACAAAATGATTTGAAGATGCGATGGTTCAAAGCTCACCCCCTGATCCAGTTGATGATCTTCACACAAGTATCAAGGACTTTCTTCAAATTTGGAGGCAATGTTTTTGATGCCAAAGCATGCCGATGAAGAAAACAATGGGTAACTTGCAAGTCTGAAATCTCCTTTTCCATCAATGCAGAAAAGCCAAATTTATTTCCAAGCATTGCAGGTGCCCTGTCAGTGCAAACAGAACCAATGACTTTGATATCTAAATCATGTTTGGCAAAGAAGTCTTTCACCAGCTGCATCACATCCTTTGCAGTTGTGCTTGTTTTCAAATCTTCACAAAACAGGAAATCTTCCTTCACAGCACCATCATTGACATACCTCACTAATGTGATGAGTTGACAACAACTAGAGGCGTCAGTTGACTCATCCAACTGAATAGAGATTTTAAGAGGACTAGCTCGGATATCTGAGATGACTTGGTCCAAAATATCTTCACTCAAATCACTGATTCGATTGTGAATGACATTATTTGATAGGGGCACCTGTTCAAACATTTTTCTTACTTCTTTGCCCAGGATAGTTGTTGCCATTTCCAGTGCACATGGCTTGATGAGATCTTCTGCAATTGTATGGGGCTTCTTGGATTTGGTCACTGCATATGCCACTTGGTATGAAGCAAGAAGTAGTGGTTTTTCAACAGAAACGAAACCCAACTTTGGAAGAGTTCCTACAGAATCAAAACGAGCCCTTTTGATTTTCAATGACCCAATATCATGTCCTTCAACATCAGCTCCACCATGCTTGTTCTTGAAGTGCTCTTGAAGCTTGGGTGGTTTCAGATTTGAGTTGGAAAACACAACGATACAAAGAGTGCACTGGGGTTTTTTGCAAGCCATCATTTCCGTTATGCAAGTGAAACCAAAGCGCACATAGTCATCATTCCATTTCCTTCTTTTTGACATGATGAAGGGTTAATCTGCAAAACAGAAAGAGAAAAATATGAGCTAATACGAGAAAAAATATAAAAAATATGTGAAAAAGTATACAATGTTGTATACAAACACGATAAGTGTTTGTGCTGAAAAAAGACAAAAAAATTGAATAAAGTATACGGAGTGGAACATGTTTGACTATTGGTTTGAGACGTTGTTTGCAGTGGCGTGCGGTGATTTTTCGTCATGGGGAAGCAATTTAAGCTACACATAA